>NC_092724.1:132507887-133107887 GCF_047496885.1 Scyliorhinus torazame | reverse complement strand
GATACTACAGATCGATAGGAGGTATGTGGAGACCCCAGAGGCAGGGCTTTTAACGGAACGGCAGAGGCTACAGGCGGAGCTCGGCTTGTTAACCACAGGGAGGGCGGTGGAGCAGCTGAGAAAGGCGAGGGGGCGATCTAAGAGTATGGAGAGAAGACCAGCAGAATGCTTTCACAGCAGCTTAGGAAGAGAGAGGCATCCAGGGAGATAAGTAAATGACAGAGGTGGGAACCTGGTTGGAGATTCAGCAGGGGTGAATAATGCATTTAGGAATTTCTACAGTGGGCTGTATAGGTCAGAACCCCCTACAGGGCCGGGGGGGGGGGGGGGGGGGGATGAGGCACTTATTGGGGGGGGGCTGAATTTACCAAAGGTGGACGGGGAGCTGGTAGAGGGCTGGGGGCCCCGATCGGGTTGGAAGAGATAGTGGAGGGTCTGAAGGCCATGCAGGCGGGTAAATCCCCGGGGCCGGACGGATACCCAGTGGAGTTTTATAAAACGTTCTCTGGGACATTGGGGCCGTTGTTGATGAGGATGTTCAATGAGGCAAGGGAAAGACGGGTGCTGCCCCCGACGATGTCACAGGCCACGATTTAGCTGAATCTGAAGCGGGACAAGAACCCGGAGCTGTGTGGGTCCTGCAGGCCAATATCCCTGTTGAATGTGGACGCCAGACTGCTGGCCAAAACTTTGTCCTCCAGGATTGAAGATTGTGTTCTAACATTATTGGTGAGGACCAGACTGGGTTTGTTAAGGGGAGGCAGTTGGTGGCCAATGTAAGAAGGTTGTTAAATGTGATCATGATGCCCCCAGAAGGTGGAGGTAGTGATCGCAATGGATGCAGAAAAGGCTTTTGATCGGGGAGAATGGGATTATCTGTGGCAGGTACTGGGACGGTTCGGATTTGGGCGGGGCTTTATTGACTGGGTCAGGTTGCTGTATCAGGCTCCTGTGGCAAGTGTACGGACGAATAGGACATCGGACTATTTTAGACTGCACCGGGGGACGAGACAGGAAAGCCCCCTCTCCCCACTGTTGTTCACGCTAGCTATAGAGCCGTTGGCAATTGCTCTGAGAGCCTCAAGGGGCTGGTCCGGGGTGGGGTGGAGCACAGAGTCTCGCTCTATGCAGACGACCTGCTTCTGTATGTATCGGATCCATTAGAGGGGATGGAAGAAATCATGAGGATTTTAGGGGAATTTGACCAGTTTTCGAGGTATAAGCTAAATATGGGGAAAAGTGAGATGTTTGCGGTCCAGGCGAGGGGACAGGAGAGGTGATTGGGGAACAGATGTCATGTCCACAGTGTTAAAAACAAGGGTGGCACTGAGTCCAGAGGTGGCTATTTTCAGGGTGTCGGAAGACCCGGGAATCCAGGAGGAGAAAGGCAGACGTTCTGGCCTTTGCTTCCCTGGTAGCCCGGAGATGGATACTTATTAGCTTGGAGGGACTCAAAGCCCCCGAAGTTGGAGACCTGGCTATCGGACATGGCTAGCTTTTTCTGCTTGGAGAAAGTCAAGTTCGCCTTGAGAGGGTCACTGTTAGGGTTCCGCCGGAGGTGGCAACTGTTCGTCGACTTCTTCGTTGAAAATTAATCGTCAGCAGAAGGGGGGGTTAGTTTAGCTTAGAGTCGGGGGGTTAATAAAGGTGGGACCTGTAAGGGAGGGAGACGGCTTTTGCACTATGTTTATAGTTTCATGTACATTGTTTATTGTGTTGTTGTTATAATACCAAAAAATACCTCAATAAAATGTTTATTAAAAAAAGAAAAGGCAAAACATTTTAAATTACTCCGTTTAAGTACAACATCATTCTTTGAAGCCATACTTCACAATCCATCACCTTAAACATTTACTCCCTCCACCATTGACGCACCATGGCAGCAGTGAGTACCACATGCAAGATACACTGCAACAACTTGCCAAGCCTCCTTCCACAGCAGCTTCCAACCTCCAGACTTTAGGAGGACAAGGTCAGCAGACACATGGGAACACCACTCCAAACCACATACTATCCTAACTTAGAACTACATTGCCACTGCTGGGCTAAAAACCTGGAATTATTGTCGTAACAGCGTTGTCGGTGTACCTACACCAGGTGGCCTTCAATAATTCAAGGTGGCTCACCACCATCTTCTCTCGGGCAACTGGGATGGGCCACAGCACCACTCGACCCATGAAAATGAAAAAAAAAAACACAATTAATTTTCTCTGTAGTAGGAATGGGACCTCTTGCACTAAAAACTAATTGAGGAAGTGAGAAGACATTCTGATCAATAGAGCTTTTGCATCGAAAGGTAATTTTGATTTAGTGTTTCCCCGTTCATGAAAAAAATGGGGCACAAATCCTTAATTAATCCTACAGTCTTGTCCCATTCTTGCAAGGGCAGCTACTAACAAAGGTTAGGTTTTAGCCTAATATTTTCAAAAGCAAATCAACATTCATAATATGAAGCAGTTTTGTAACTAGATCACATGGACACTTAAATAAAAGAGCAAATGTACCACCAAATCAAACTTTGTTACATTGTTAACTATCTGCAAATTACGGTTTACAGAGCATCTACCTTGCTCGCAAAAGGAAGCAATTGAGAACTAGGAACTTATGAGTCAGAAGATTCAAGCTCCACTCAAAATCACTATTGTAATCTTGGTTGACATTTTAGTGCAGCACTGGCAGAGGTACTGTTGTTAGGATGAGATGTTAAAATGAGGTAATCTGCTCTTTCAGGTGAATATAAAAGGATCCCATGGCATTACTCAAAGAGCAGGGAAGTTTTCCAAGTGTCCTGATCACCACTTCTCCCTCGATCAACAAAAAAAGTATCTGGTTATTTATCTCAATATTGTTGGTGGGACCTGTGTGCAAATTGGTTACTGCATTGTCATTGCATTAACGACCACACTTGAAAATTAGTACATTGTGAAGTGCTTTGGTATGTGGTGAAAGTTATAACACATAATTGCAAGGTCCTTTACAAAGGCTTGAAATAGATGCAGCACAAAAGATTCCTTCAGTAATATTTTAGAAACATCCTCTAATCTAGCACATACAGAAAAGTCATCCTTTTGAGGATATCCTTCCATCCCCGTGAATGGAGCGTTTGTTGAAAGAGAATTGTCGAGAATGATTCAGTCGCTGCACTTTCTGGATTAGTCGAGTTACACTTTAAAACAGCCATTATTTGTAATGATTCTAAAATTGCAATTTTACATGATTAAGAAGTTATTAAAAGGATTTAGATTGTGTTTTGTACTTAACCCTGTTGGGTTCTTTTTTCTTTCTCATTTTGTTATTGATATTTTATGAAAACCTTTAATAAAAATTATTTTTAAAAAAAAGAAGTTATTAAAAGGTCAAACGACAAAGCTTGCTGCAAAAGTGCCATTATACTACTTGTGGACAGAGAAGACCACGGCTGCTGATTCGACCATTTCTGCCTGGCTCCATTTCCACTTAGGCAATGTGTAATAACGTTCATTAATTTATTGCACAGAATACGAATGCTGCTGTAAAGAGGTAATTTTCTCCATTTCTCAGTTTAAATGAGCTCACAAAGGCTCGAGTATAAATCCCAAATTAACAAAGGTGCTACACTTTTGCAGAAGTTGGAGCATGAGAGATATCTACTGTAGAATCCCAAGTTTCTTTACCCGTCAGTCTGGCCTCAATAAAAGTAGAGATGGATTTGCAGGTACAGCATTAGTTATTTTATTTAGCTTGCAAGCGTTCCTCAATTCTCAGGAGTACGAAGCACATCCTGCTTCATAGACTTCTGGAATCAAGTGAGGATGTGGAACAAAGGAATCTGTACTGATACATTCAAATGGCATCAAGTTTCACATACACGATGCCCATAGGTCATCCTATATCCCTCCTGACCTGTTGATCTATTCTGATTGGCTCACTTCCAATCCCTTCCTCTGGCCCCTATTACCCAGCATCCCTTTCTCCTGCTTTGGTGGACACACCTCTTCCTGCTTTTCCATGCGGTCTGAAATCCTTTGTCTGTGAACTCACCTGAATTAGACTGGCCTACCTCTACATTACATTAACTAATATCTCTAAAGTAACTATTTTATATCACATTCGTCATTCCCTCCTTTTATCATTCCATGATAACCGAACTATCCAATCCATAGCTACGGTTCCTCATCTAAAAAGATCCGTCGCTACATTTCCAATTCCTGGCTTAGCCCCCCCTCATCTGCTGCACCCTCATGGATTTTAACAGTTAAGATTTTAGGGGCGTTGATCTGTTCCAGTGCACCCCGCATTCTACCCATCACACAATTAAGGATGGCTAGGCCCACAAAGATGCAGCCGATAGCCACCACTAAATACATGGCCATATTTATCAACCAGTCCTTCCAACCCCCAAATCCCCAGTTACCCCAAGAGCCAGGATCCTGCATTCCGTCCAGGTGATCCCGTATGTGATCCATAAATTTAGTGATGTTAGCGGTCAAGTCCTGAACTCCCATGATACACTTGCCCTGCACTATGGCGCATACCCCACCCTCACGGGCCAGAAGATAGTCAAGAGCATATCGGTTCTGCATTGCAAACAACCGTAGCTGAGACAGTTCCTTGGTTATTGCCCCGAGGGCTCCCAAGGTTTCATTTCCCAAGATGGTAAGGCCACAAATAAAATAATTCCTATTGCTGACAGCCAAGGAACCCCCCACACCTCCCAGTGTCAAGACGCTCAGAATCCCCCATCCGGCTGAGTGGCCCCGGTTGGGTGCGAGAACCTGAGGTTTTTTCCAGTTCTCGCAAAATTCAGCAGAGACTGCCCGGCGTGCTGACTGATTATGCAGCTTCCACGCCGAAGGGCAGGGGACTGTGGTAAGGACTAGAGTCCCTATAGCAATTTGGCGGGGAAATGGGGGTGACAAAACGTTGGTCGCTGTGCCATTAAATAAAAAGTAGTATCCTTGCTCCGTGTGCAGGCTAGCATCACAATCAGTATATCGGTTTCGTAAGGATCCCCCAGTAGCCCAGTTTATCCAGCTTCGAAACGCCCATTCGGGCCGCCTAGCAATGCGGAAAGCCCTCGTCCCAACAGTGATATGAGAGACATTCGCCCAGCCACAAAGGAGCTGGAGGCCGGCGTTCAATGGAACGCAAGTGGTGTTGTAACAAACGCATTGGCCAGACGCCTGGGTGATATGGCACCTCCTGTCCGTACAGGTGGGGAACAGACATATTATATTTTTTTCCACCTCTACCTGCAAACAGCCGTATCCTTCACTGCTGAAACAATTCTCGTACGACCGGGAATCCCTATTGGGAGTGAAGTGGCTAGGTATATACGCCCTTCACCGTTGCAGCCTATCATACTGTGAATGGGAATTATCCCGAGGAAGGGGAAGGCAAATAGCCGGTGGTGCTGAACCCGGATCGTAAGGAAGAGTGACTTGCTCGGGCAGTGGCTCGGAATGCTGACAATGAACCACCGTTTGGGGAGTGCCCCAAAGCGGTGAAACAGAAAATAACCTAGACACTGCTGCGGGGTTCGGGTAGCAGACAACCCGTCCGTGGCCATACAAGCGATGGTAAATCTGGTAGAAGAGATTCATACTACCCAGGTTTTCCTCAGTTTGGCCTTTAACTAACTTAAGTGTATCTCCCGGTAACCTACGTTCTAGCTGTACTTCCCTTCTCACACGCCCCGTCCTCTCTCTTTCTCATAGCCTCTTCCTACGCTCTCCTGACAGCCTGATGTTACCTTTATTGCACCAATCTTAACACATCCAAAATCAAATTTACATGTATTCCAAAAACAAGGCAATGTCCATATAATATTCCCTTCCCATCGCCGGGACCGGTGCAATTGCTTCATGAGTCCTGCATTCTCCTTAACTTTGATGACCTTCCATGAGTCGATACCATGTCCTCGTATATGGGGGCAGCGAAGAACATCACCTTTGCATAGGTGATGTGTCCTTGTAGATTGGTCGGGGTTACAAATATAAATAATATTCCCCTTTTCCATGTCCGTCGCCAATAACACTCCAAGCGAAGTGAGGCCAAATATCACACAGACAGTGCGTAGCCACTCCATCATGCTCCACACCTGGAAAATAGCACTGGAGAAGGGAGGTAGGTTAATCTGTCCAAGAAAATGAGGCCCGTTATCAGAACTCAACTGAGCTGATCTACTGTACCGGGGAATGATTTCCCGCATCAGAACTTTAACCACAGTAGCAGCTTTATTATCGGTAGTCGGATACGCCTCAACCCATCTGCTGAACCCATCCACAATGACCAAAACATATTTATAACATTGACACCTTTCCAACTCAATGTAATCCATTTGGAGCGTCTCAAAGGGACCACTGGGCAACGGGGTTTGCCCCATCCCACAAGGGATACCTTTTCCGGTGTTATATTGCTGACAAATCAAACACCGATTACTGATACTCTGGGCCAACCCCTGCATTTTAGGGTGCCACCAAGTGTCCAGCAACAATTCACTAGTCCCTCGAGCCCCACAATGAGTTGCAAAGTGTACACATTCAATGACCCATAAAGCCAGTACATCAGACATACAAGTCTGATGTGCTGGCGTGGTCCATAAAGAGGAAACAGAATCATATGTACAACCTAACCGTTTCCACATTTGTTCATCACTCTCAGGAGCGTCCTCCTGTAACCTTATGACGTCTTAGATGGTTGGCATTGACTTGTCAGAAGCAGACATATTTATAGTAGATCGTTTAGTCTGACTTAACATTTTAGGCACCATCACTTGCTGAATTTGCGCGGCTGTCCGCGCTGCACAATCTGCTTGTTCATTACCAACGTCAACTGGGGTCTTACCATTTGTGTGGGCAGCGCATTTAATAACGGAAATCTGCGCGGGCATAAGGAGGGCCTGCAGTAGGTCATTAACTAAACCCCAGTGGGATATTTGACCACACATAATCATGTCAGGTTGTTCTGACGAAATGTCACTCAAATCGCCCCTTATTGTGGTAGTTTCCTGAATCAAGGCTAAACAGTCGTGGCTAGGTGCGTCTTCATGGACAGGCGGACCACTAAGAAAACAGGCTGGATTGATAATAGTACAGTGTTTAAATGTCAGACGTGGATTGTTCAAAAGGTATACCTCATACCTATTCTGACGAGCTGCGGTAAGATGCTGAGTCTGCAGTTGCCTCAGTAGTGCGACGACCGAGTGGGAGCTATACACCGTAATATCCTGTTGGAGGGTGAGAGCATGTAACAGCTATGCAATGGCATTGATTGAACGTAAATCCTGTACTAATCGGTACTGGTCTGGTTTGGCTGGTTTAGGCACAGCAAGTATGGGGGTGTTACATTCTGATTGGCAAGGGACCAAAATACCCTGTTGCAACAGCTCTTGAATTAATTTGTCTATAGACGGAGCAGCTTGGGATTTCAGGGGGTATTGCCGAATGGAAGGTAGCTTTACATGATCCTTAATCGTTACCCTTATAGGTGTAACATTTGTCTTTCCCACTTGTGATGGGTATTTCGCCCAGACCTGTGGATTGACATATTCCAAGACATCATGCCCCCAGTGATGCTGCAGTCGAGTGTTAATTGTTTCAGGGACCTCAAAATATTTTATGGTAGTGCCGTTTGGCATGACTTGAAGTGCGTACTCTGTTGGATCCGAATGATTCACTGCCCTCCTTACCATTTGCCCCAGATCCCTGGCATGGTACTGGTCGTGGACCTGACGTGTAATATGAGGGCTTACCGAAGCTGACTGTGGCCATAAATGTGGTGGTATTGTAACAAAATCGGCTGTACCTTCTTTTCCCGTGACTGTGGCTGTACCTTTGACTGGCCATTCGGTCCCAATTAATGGCCGGTATTTGTCCTCCAACTCCCTGTTTTGTCCGGTTCTGTCATAGGCCAGGGTAACATGATGCAGTGAATGTTCAATGTCTAACGTCCACCACTGGGGGGTGATAGAAATATAGCACTGTTATCTCATCCTCCATGATTTAACCGTTGCCCCCTTGTCTCCGCACTCTAGCTGTAGCTGGAAGATACACAGTAAATCTCGGGCCAACAAGTTACAGTCCAATCCAGTAGTCACTACAAATTAATGATCTGCAGACTTATTCTCGTAAGTGACTATCACAGGTTCAGAAATAGGATACTCACACACCTGTCCTTAGAACCCCGACAATTGCTGCGTGTGGTCGGATAATGGTAGTCGAAGTTCTGATTGCACAGAAGACATGGCTGCTCCAGTGTCGTTTACAAATGAGTGATGTTCATCTCCTATCTGCAGAGAGATAATAGGTTCCCTGTCCAATTGGAGAGTCCTTATGACTAAATTAGCTAGTCAATCCTGTGTTGGGAAAGGGTTTGCCTGGGAGAAGTCAGTGTATCTCGTCTGTCTTCCCCTTGGTGGGTACCCCCTCGTTCTGCTGCCTGTCTTTTAAAGGGGCATTCCTGTTGCCAGTGATCTGCACGGCCGCAATTAAAACATGCATTGCTCCCTCTATATCTGCCCCGTCCTCTTCTCCCAGTAGACCAATGGCCCCTCAGAGGGGGCGGCGGTTGTAAAGCTGTTGATGCATACGGTGGGCCATAAAAAGGAGCTGAGGGTTCCTTTGGGTGGGTTTGGTATCCTCCCCCTCGCTGATCCACCCACCCAAAGTCACAATATTGGGGCTCCTGCTGGTAAACTACCATTTCTGCCGCTTGTTGGGGTCGCAGATCATCCTTTTTCATTACATACTCAGTCTTAACCTTTGTAACTGAGCCTCCTTCCTGGCCTACACCCTCCTTCCAATAAAATCTGACTGCCCTTGTCATCTGGGAAGGGTCGTTCTCTGTCCAATTGATGTTATTACATTTCACAGCAGTAGCCACAGAAGGTGGTAGGCAATGCATTAACATAGCACAATATTGAGGGGAATTCTGACCATTTTGATATAGCAAGTCGCCTGACTGCCCACAGTAGATTTCATTAAAACGCTCCAGAAATTCCTCTGGCTCTTCAGTCTTCTTAAGTTTTAGGTCTAAGATAGCAGAAATATTTATGGGCTTTTGAAATCTGCTATTCAACGCATTCAGGATCTGTGTCCGCCTATCATCGTTTAACGCATGGGCTTGCTGAAGTGCGGCATGGCTAGCATAATTCAAGTGATTGGTATCTTCCTAATCGGCAACTGTCTCCGAGTCTCACCAGGGAGCACTCTAGCTATTTCCTCTGGTTCTTCCAAGACTTCGATGTCCCTCCCTGTCACTAGAGGGAGTTCTTTCTCTTCAAAATCATCTGTTGCAGCTCCCTTTGTTCTGAAATTTGCGGTTTCCCCTTGGTTTGGAGGGATTTAGGTGATATGCTTAATTGTTTTTGGTTAGGATCAAGCCCTTCTCTCGCTGTCCGAGATCTGGTCCTAGAGCTAACTGGGCTTGCGGAACAGAGCTCCTCTTTCTCTACTGATCGTGAAGATGGTAAATCAGGACCCACACTATCACCCAAAAGGGCTGGAGTTACTGGCATGATTGGAATCTGGGAGCAGTGACTGGATATCAATTATTATACTCTGGTGGTTCTGGAATTAGTGCAGACAATGCTACAGGTGCAGTCGGAACTTTTAGTGACTTTCCTAAATTATTGAATTTATCATTTTCTGTCAATTCAAGGCCAGCCATTGAACTACGTAGCTCATCTTTTGTTTGACCCGTGCCTGTCCCGTCTCTACTTGCGCGTTTTTTTTCTTCTTTTTTTCTTGGCAAACCGATTGAAAAGGTTCTAACAGTGGTTTTTTTAAAAAACTTAAAAATGTTTGAAAATTCAAATTGAATTACTACAACTTGCAAGCTTAGCTCTGATCTCAACTCAGAACTAAATTTACGATTTGCTTAACACAAACTTGTATAACATTTACAACTTAATTAATTCACAATTTTTCTTTTAACAAGTTTTTCTTACATTCACAAAAATGTTGGCAAAGTCAACTATCATCTCCAGATTTACACTTTTTAAAATGGTGTCCGTGATCTTCCCTAAGTTTCTATTAATTCACAAATAAAATGAGATAAACATTATTTCAAGTAAGTAAAACTTAAGATTCTGGCAATTTCAATCAATTGCTTTCGAAAATAATAACTGTTATCAAAGAGGTGGAGAAACCCACTGGTTTCCTTTAATTAATTCAAAACGTAACTTTGCTGGAGTTCACTGACTCAAAGGAAAGGTATCCGATTACACTACAGGCTGCTGCTGTTATCTCAAGGCCTGAGTGAGAAGCAGTCTGACGTCTTTAACTTTGGCTGCTGCTGTTAACCCTTTGAGAGACTTCTGCTTCAACCAATATGCAGCATTCCCCACAATCTCAACTAGTCCTCAGAACTGCGCCCTTCGCCACCACAGTCCAAGGGTACAATTTTAGCTTAATCAACTATATATTTAAAACACTCACACATGGAATTGAATCCTTTTCAGATTTAAAAACAGTTATACTGGACTGAACCCTCACTACTGAAGTCCCATCAGCCCCTGAACCCATATACTAGACTGAACCGCCACTACTGAAGTCGCATCAGCCTTAAAAACACTTATACTTGGAATTGAATCATCATTTGAGATGTCCCATCAACCCAAAAACCTAACCCAAGCCGAATCAACAATATGAAATCCCATCAATTAAATTGCTAATCCCCAGACTGACCTTTGATTTCGTCGAGACGATCTTTCCGTACCAACCGCGAGTGACCAGGCTAATCAGACGATAAGAAGAGGGGAAAAATCAATGCGTGGTCATTTTCCAGTTCTACATTGTGGGCCCTTTTCCCCCATCCTCCTGTTCATAATCAGTCTAATTCTGATTTCGCAGTTGGTCAGAACCGTCTTGAGAAATCCCGGGTTTCGGCACCAATTGTAGAATCCCAAGTTTCTTTACCCGTCAGTCTGGCCTCAATAAAAGTCGAGATAGATTTGCAGGTACAGCATTAGTTATTTTATTTAGCTTGCAAGCGTTCCTCAATTCTCAGGAGTACGAAGCACATCCTGCTTCATAGACTTCTGGAATCAAGTGAGGATGTGGAACAAAGGAATCTGTACTGATACATTCAAATGGCATCAAGTTTCACATACACGATGCCCATAGGTCATCCTATATCCCTCCTGACCTGTTGATCTATTCTGATTGGCTCACTTCCAATCCCTTCCTCTGGCCCCTATTACCCAGCATCCCTTTCTCCTGCTTTGGTGGACACACCTCTTCCTGCTTTTCCATGCGGTCTGAAATCCTTTGTCTGTGAACTCACCAGGATTAGACTGGCCTACCTCTACATTACATTAACTAATATCTCTAAAGTAACTATTTTATATCACATTCGTCACTACCAGATATAAAGGCAGGTTGATTGCTTCCAATAAATGTAGACTGTTGAAATGCTTAAGACTTTAATTTAATCTCGCAGAATAGAATGCTATTTGACAAAATTAGTGTTAACCCAGGAAGGATTTGTTTAGCTTACAGACTGCACCTTAGGTCAATTATCAGTTTTCATGATGTCAGGTCAAAGGTGAGAGGGTGTGATCTTCAATCAGGGAATGGAGCACTAAGTGCTTGTCAAAACCATTAAAATATAAATTGAAATGGCCCTTTTAAAGAAAAGAAACTATGCAAATGATTAGCACAGGACAAAAATCCTATATACAGGAGACTAATTGTCACTATTCTAACAACAGCTATGTTGTGGGGCTAGACTGACTCAATACTTTGGGCCAAGGGAAAACAATCAGCAGCGTCTAAAAGTTAGTTTTACTTTAAAGGCTGGGGCGGATTGTTGTCTAAGGTAAACAAAGCTGAAAAAGTTAAAATTATGGCCCCTCACCAATTGCTTGCTAGTTAATCAGCACCATATACTGGAAATCTTTCCACATCAAACTATTTTGCATCATACAAAATTAAATATTAATTAGCTTTAGTTGTATCCTGAATACCTGTCTGGAGGCTGGAAGCTTTCCTTGAGATTGAATGACACTGTTCAAAGCTTCAATCCTGGATTCCAATAATCAAAAAAAAAACTGATAAAGATCCGCTGCAGTGCGGGTCCTATAGGCCTATCTCACTGCTAAATGTGGACGCCAAGTTGCTAGCAAAGGTGCTGGCAACAAGGATAGAGGATTGTGTCCCGGGGGTGGTGCACGAAGACCAGACAGGATTCGTAAAGGGGAGACAACTAAATGTCAACGTGCGATGGCTATTAGGGGTGATAATGATGCCCCCAGTAGAAGGGGAGGCAGAGATAGTGGCGGCAATGGATGCAGAGAAGGCATTTGATAGGGTGGAGTGGGAGTATCTATGGGAGGTGCTGAGGAGGTTCGGGGACAGGTTTGTCAGCTGGGTTAAACTCCTCTATGGGGCCCCAACGGCAAGTGTGGTCACAGGTCGGCAAAGGTCGGAGTATTTTCGACTATACAGGGGAACAAGACAGGGATGCCCGTTGTCCACATTACTGTTCGCGTTGGCAATTGAACCACTGGCCCTAGCGCTGAGAGACTCCAGAAAATGGAGAGGGGTGATTAGAGGGGGAGAGGAACACCGAGTGTCACTCTACGCGGATGACCTACTGCTGTATGTGACGGACCCAGTGGGGGGATGACAGAGGTCATGCAGATATTGAGGGAGTTTGGAGATTTCTCGGGATATAGGCTTAACATGGGAAAGAGTGAGCTTTTTGTGATACACCCTGGGGACCAGAGTAGAGGGATATATGGCCTACCGCTAAGGAGAGTGGAAAGAAACTTCCGATACCTGGGGATTCAGATAGCCAGGAGCTGGGGAACCTTACACAGACTCAATCTGACACGACTGGTGGAACAAATAGAAGAGGATTTCAAAAGGTGGGACATGCAGCCGCTGTCACTGGCGGGCAGAGTGCAGGCAATTAAGATGATGGTCCTACCGAGATTCCTATTTGTGTTCCAATGTCTCCCTATACTGATCACTAAGGCCTTCTTTAAAAAAATAGATAGGAGCATCACGAGCTTCGTGTGGGCAGGGAAGGTCCCGAGGGGGTTCCTACAACGTAGTAGAGACAGAGGGGGACTGGCATTGCCGAATTTGGGCGACTACTACTGGGCCGCCAATGTGGCGATGATTCGTAAATGGATGATTGGGAGAGGGAGCGGCGTGGAAAAGGTTGGAGATGAAGTCCTGCAAAGGGACGAGTTTAAAAGCGCTACCGCTCTCACCAAAAAATTTTACCACGAACCCAGTGGTGGCGGCAACATTAAGTATCTGGGGGCAATGGAGGCGACAGAGGGGTGTGCTGGGAGCCTCGGTGTGGTCCCCGATCAGGAACAACCATAGGTTTGCCCCAGGGAGGCTAGACGGAGGATTCCAGAGCTGGCACCGGGTAGGAATCAGGAGAGTGGGAGATTTATTTATAGACGGGACGTTTGCGAGCTTGGGAGCGCCTGTGGAAAAGTATGAGCTGCCCCGGGGAAATTTCTTTAGATATATGCAGGTGAGAGCGTTCACGAAACAACTGGTGAGGGAATTTCCGCTGCTCCCGACACAAGGGATCCAGGACAGGGTACTTTCGGGGGTGTGGGTCGGGCAAAGTGTCAGAGATATACCGGGAGATGAGAGAAGAGGGGGAGGAGTTGGTGGGCGAACTGAAGGGAAAATGGGAAGAGCTCGGGGAGGAGGGTTTGTGGGCTGATGCCCTAAGCAGGGTAAATTCCGCTTCCTCGTGTGCCAGGCTTAGCCTGATCCAATTTAAGGTGCTGCATAGAGCACACATAACGGGAGCAAGGTTGAGCAGGTTCTTCGGAGTGGAGGACAAGTGTGGGAGGTGCGGGGGAAGCCCGGCGAACCACACATGTTTTGGTTGTGTCCGGCACTGGAGGGGTATTGGAGGGGAGTGACGGGAGTGATCTCGAAGGTGGTGAAGGTCCGGGTCAAGCCAGGCTGGGGGTTAGCTATATTTGGAGTTGCGGATGAGCCGGGAGTGCAGGAGGCGAAAGAGGCCGATGTCGTGGCCTTTGCGTCCCTAGTAGCCCGGCGTAGGATTTTACTCATGTGGAAGGAAGCGAAACCCCCCCGGACTGGAGGCCTGGATAAACAATATGGCGGGGTTCATAAAACTGGAGCAGATGAAGTTTGAGCTGAGAGGATCGGCTCAAGGGTTCACCAGGCGGTGGCAACCGTTCCTCGACTACCTAGCGGAACGTTAGAGGGAAGATAGATGACCAGCAGCAGCAACCCAGGGGGAGGGGGGTAAATCGTTTGGGTTTTTGGAGGGGGAGAGGGGGGTGAGTATTACTTTGTGTTATTTGGTTAGTTTACCATGTTAGTTACACAATGTTATATTGCAGTTATCATGTTACTTTTATTTTTATTTCTTTGGTTTGTAAGGGAGGAAATTGTGTTTGAAAGCTTTAATAAAATATATTTTTAAAAAACTGGACAAATCTTGTGGAAGGGGGTTATCGGGCACACACTCCCATTGGTTTCCAAACTGCAACAGAACAAGTGACTGCCAATTTTACAAGACTGTAAACACAAACAAGCAAAAGTTAAGACGTTATCCAAAGCTTTAATTACAAAGATGCCCCAACTTTGAATTGGAGTGTAATACAGAGAACCTGGTACAAGTCATCATTAATTTATTTACATTTTTGAAGTACACAAATACAGCTGCAATACAAATAGGTATTATGGTACCATTACACAGGATATACACAGACATTCTACAGAGGGGTAAATCAGCCACCCAAGATCAAGGTGGTTCATTTGTTTGAAAGAAAAATTGAGTCCGATATCTTGGAGGCACCACCAGTTGACAAATCGATTGTAAGAAGGAAACATTGATCTTCCAGGTTTCTTCCTACAAACATTAAATTGACCACAAACATTTACAACAAAACCCCCCCCACAGGACTATTGAAATGAAGGGAAGAATCTTAATGCAGTAAACGGCAGTTCTCGCGGTGTTCCTGTTTAACATGTCAGTGCGCATGCATCAACAGTCAGGCATTTCTGGCATTTAGCCAGATATCCTTTCATGCTACCTCCCAGGAAGCTGATGAGAAATGCAAGTGTGGCTGATACAAAAAAAGATATAACGTGTGCCTTGAATGAAACACACACGCATCTAGTTCTTCCTGCCCCTCGATGTGCTACCTGGAAGCTGTATATAGCAACCATATTATGATTCTCCATTTCTAGCTGTATCCTAGTTAGCTTTAAAAAACCTTCAAGCTGGATTCACGAGCGCCACATGTAAACGTTTTAAAAACAAAGTAGTATGTTTTGAAGCATGCGCATTGGAATGTTTAGATTCATCAGCCCCTATAAGCTAATGGCAGAATTCACATTATTACTGTACAAGTCCTTCACAGCTTTTTGTTTAAAAAGCTCTCTCTACACACAAGTGATTAATGGAGATGCTATAGATCCTGAGGCTGGGGAACCCCAAGAGTAAACTCGGTACCAACACTAATCAGACACTCTAGTTTTAAAAATAACTGCCACCAAAACACAGCTTGACCATTATTTTTTACTTTATTCTTCCACATTTTGATTTTTAAGGTCACATTTTCTGCTGGACCTCGGTGCTCCCACTTTACTCCACATTGCTCCTGCTGGGTGTGGTCACAGCCTCTTCCACAGGACAGAAAATGGCTTACTGGCACCAATGATCAGTTTAATTATGATTTAAAAAAATAAAATGTGGAAGTTAAAAGTGCGCAAACAACCTAGATAATAAAAAACAAAAACATTGATTGATACAGTGTGCTACCAAAAAAAGGGAACATTTTCAAACTCAAGTTTAATACAAAAGACTGGAGAAAGCTTTAAATAAAATCAGCTGCTTTTAAATTCACAAACACTCATTGCCAACCCTATCAAACACTCATTGCCAACCCTATGAGTTACAGGATTTTTCAAGTCAGTCAATCTCCATTTCAGATTCTCAAACCTATAAGAACGTCACATACGTAAAAGCAGGACAACATTCTACTTATCTACACAATGCCGCTTTCAATTTTAGCAGGCTGATACAAAATATTTAAACTGGGTAAAGATCTACAGTTGTAGAGTAATAAAAGGCTACATAATGCCAATCATGGAAGAAGGGATGGTGATATCTATTCTATGTGCGGTCAATTCTGTAAACTGTCTTTAGAGCCGCTGCTACTGAAGCAGTGGGCGCAATCTTTTAACTTGTATTTTACACTGCAGTCAGACATAAGATCTCCTTGCGAAGGCGTTCTTAAAGAAAACTTTTAAAAATGTTTTCTTTCCGCATTTTAGTTAAAGGCATCGAGAGCTTCATTTCATTGGTTTGCTTTGTAGGGGGTCACGTGTTTCAAGGTTAGAATGGGACATCAGCCATGCATTGTCCGCCCTCCATGGTGAGTCATTTTCATCGAGGAACAGCGGAATGGATGCCGCTGGAAGTCACCCGGGCTGGGATCTGTCCAAAGTAAACAAAAAGTGAATTAATTTCCTACCAGCTCACAATGTTAGCGTCTAACCACTTGACATACATTGTTAGGAAATGTGGATTACAAATGCAAACACAAGAAAGCTGCATTAAGTGGGTTACAGCTCAAAAAGCTATTGGCTTAATACTTTCTACCAATTCATGTTCAAAGCAGTTATAGTTCGGATATTCAATCTTAAGAAAAAAAACAATGAAGGAAATTGGGGACTGGATAGTAGTGAGCTTCTATCACTTCTTCACTTATGAACTGTGTGAATCCGGATCTGACTGACGGAATGATGTTTTCTTTACTATCTGCTATATGGTTTTTAAGTGAGCTGAGCTGAGGCACCAGAATCCAGTTCTTAGTGGGCAACAGTCAAAACAAAAAATTACCCTCCGATAATCCTGCATAATGTGGATCAGAGCAAAACCGTTAACAGGCCACCTGTTGAAATTATTTGTCATCGTTTTCAAATTCAGAAACCACAGAGATGCTGGTGTAAAAGCAACAGAAATTCGGTATTAAATGCAGCGGGGTGCTATTAAAGCAGGGATCAAGGCATCTGCTGGGACTGGTAGTGGAAACTGCAATTTGCATTTTACCCACTGCGTAACCTGGTCTGAGAACATTTGATATGACAAAATGCAGAAACCACCTCAATTTCTAAGAAGTGGTCAACAGCACGCATTTTCAAAAGTACATAAATAAACCCTTAGAAACAGCTGAAAGATGTGTCCCATTAGACCTCTTCCCTTCAAACAGGAGACAGTTCTAAATAACACCCTTGTGATTTGCTCAAAGCCAAGGTCATTAACTGAACAGATATAATTTGGTTTTAGAGAAATTAAATTTCTGAAAGGAAAAGCTTGAGTGAACAACTTTGAACAGAAAATCCTCATTCCAGATTCTCTCCTGCCTCTCACTGAAGGGTACTTTCTAAAGGATGAGGTCATACTGCCAAAGTTATCTAGTAAGGTCATTCACTGCATGGGTCTACAAACATTTACAACTGGAGAATAAGAACCGATGAAGCTGGTCACAACGGACCAGACCCCAAATACACTCTCGGAAATGGATTTGGACCATTTCAAATTTAAATTGACTTGAAATATTAACTAAATATATTTCCTTTAAATTGAAAGCCCAGTTTTTAAAATTTAAAGTGGGTAAGTTTTTGAGGTTATGATTTTTTAAATGTCACTGAAGAAAATGCTGCCTTTAGCACAACACAGCAAAAAGAATTTAAATACAAGATCAAAACTATTCCCCAAACGGATGAAGTACAAATTCTCCAAGTTTATTAAATATTCACCTCTTTAAGACAATTTATTCTCAACCCTGTAATTACTCTAGCTTGAGATGTAGTAAACTTCAGAGTTTTCAGATGTCCAGGTATGCATCTAAATGTATCGAAGCAAAACCATTAACAGACTACCTATTGACATTCAGTCTGGAAGCATGACAATACAGACACTTTCCATTTTACCGCTGACAAAAAGGTTATCTTTGATGAAAATCGTTGATAATCATTTACAGTTTCTACAGTATGCATTTGTGACAACCATAACAATGCAATGAATAGCCAAAACTTCCAGTCACCTCAACAAAAATTAAGGTAATGCTGTGGTCGCACACTTCATCAATATGCTAATTTAGAGAACCAGAGGTGAAATATTAAGCTCGACTTATTCACTTCCCCATATTGCAAAATGGTGATCAAATAATTTAGTTTATTCAGCAGTACCAAACCTTCATTAACGTTTTTTTGGTTTCTTCAGTATGTAAACAAGAGATTTGGAATCACCTAAATCCAAATGTGGCCCTAGTCTCACTGGTGCATTTAATAACTACGATTCTAACCACAACCCCGTACTAATTTACAGCAGGTAACCTGTAACTGAAATGGCTGATATACACACCCCCTTATGCACAGCCAGCAATATAATGAGGGGTGACAATATGATTTAAAGAACAAACAAATAAAGAGAGCAGCGCTGATAAAGATTTTCACTTAGTCACTGAAGGGGTTAAAATCATTGAATGCAGATTTCCCCTGGGAAATGGTTGGGATGTTTCTATGATGTCCCCACAGTTGCAGATGGGCTGCACAAACACGGTGATGGGACAGGAAAATGGGAACTTTGATAATCCACTAGGCGGTTCAGATAACAGTCAAGAACCACAGATGTGAGTTTGCTGATAGCATAAGTATGCAGCAGTGCTTATTTGTGATTGAATATTGTAATTAGACAAACATATAGATGCTGTAATTGGTTAAATATAATCACGAAGATAGAGAACCTAATTGTAATAAGTTGAAGATAATGGTACATTTAGTGTCCATCTTTAATTGGTATATACAAATAACTGATATAATGCAACAGTACAAGACTTGTAATGTATTGTTTGAGGAGTCCGTACACCATCTTGTGGATATGGCTCATGCTTGAATAAACCGATGAAAGAAGAATCATGTCTGCATCTGGTCTCGAGTTGAGGAACAAAACCAATGTGGCTGGATAGAAGGTAGTTCCCCCATCAGTTAAATAGATAAAAGTTGTTTTTGTTGTACAGCCCCCAATGGCAATTCATAGTGAAAATCTTGATAATTTGGGGTAAAAATTAACAGCCCAAAGATGAAATGCAGCGTTGCACATTGCTCCATGCGGCTAGGTAGGCACCACCACACTACCAGCTGCCCTTATCCCTTCTTTTATTTTAATTTCTTTCATGTCGTTAAATATCGATCAGAACAGTATGCTAAAGATCTATTCATTTATTTATTCAAATGGTTGCACAGGAACAAGCCATTTAAATATTAAATAATCGTTTAAATGGCATATATCCTCCTTCCAATTTCCTTTTCAAAGCAAAAATGTTATAACACAGCAACCCCCGCCCCCCCATGCAGAAAGTGTTGACAGTAATATTATCAAAGCCTGAAACCGTGCAACAAGATTTCACAAGCAGATTAAATGGAGATCAAAGCAAAATTTACAACGATCAAGTATCACTGCAGACATGGCCTATACTAACACAAATGCAATGGAAAATGCAATCCAAGGTTCCAAGCTGGGATTGCATCTCAGGTTTGGGGTGCAGAGATTACAAGCAGGATAACACGATGCAACAAGTGATTGGGGAAAAGCACCAGGCAATAGAAGAACAAATATACACCTGATCCTCCACTGTTAGCATGGAAATGTTGAACTACCTTTCAATATCCATGCTGAGGGTTTTTCCTTAAACACAGACCTGTAATGTAAAAAATGAAGCAGCATCTTGCCCTATTCCCTCACCCCCAAAGTTTTATATATGCATTCATATTATTAATCTGAATACCCAGGAATTTATATTGCTTTCATACTGATGCAACGATATTGCATCCACACTAGTACAATTGCATAGGTTACACTCTTAGCTGGATAACATAAGTTCACAGTATTCCAAATCATCATGTGCTGAATCTAATTGAGAATTCATTACAAAACAGGTCATGTTTGACCACTCTTGCATTTATCATTTATTGAGAGGGGATTTGAATACAAAAGAAGGGAGGCTATGCTTCAGTTGTACAGGGCAGTAGTGAGACCACATCTGGTACCGTGTACAGTACTGGCCACTTTATTTAAGGATGTAAATGTGTTGGAAGCAATTCGGAAGTTTACCAGACTAATACCTGGATTGGGAGAGTTTTCTCATGAGGAAAGGTTGTCTTATATCTTACAAAGTTTGACATGTTTTGCAGTATATTTGGGAAATAGTGTTGAAATAGACTGTTTACACAAGTCCATAAATATCAAGCGGCAGTTCTGAATTTCCTTTGAGGGGTTTCATTTTTGCAGCCACTGTAACTTTGGAACCAATATTTAACATACAGTTTCACTGCAAAAGGAGCTGAAGACTCCAATATAATCAGTGCTGTCCTCCTTCCTTATACACGGTGAATGTAAATTTAATGATCCAACTGTACGGGGTGGAATGTAGTACACAAGCTGAGTATGAACAAAGCATTAGTCTTCTTTATAATTATATCTGTATATCTAGGTCTACACAAAGGCTGAGGCAACACTATCTACCTTAAATTAAAGGAATCATGAGAAGGATCAGCCATGTGGAGTGCTATTATTTGTGGGAATTTCATGGCACTTTATTAGACATTTGATCCCTACACAATGTGCTTTAAACCCTACCATCCTTGATCTTTTCTACTTCAATGAGATGGGACTGAGATAAACTCACCCAGTGCTGCCTTCAGTGCGTGTGGACCAGCTACATGCCATGCTCGAAAGGGAGGCTATTCTGAGGTGGGGGAAAAGACAGCCATTTGTAATCTGTGCCACTACCCACATAAAAAAACCATGGTTAACAATGAGTTGTGAAACTCCAGTAATTATCTATACAGCTAAATTAGCAAGTTGGACATAATAAAGAGCTTGAAATTACACACTATCCAGAATTTAAAGGGATACAGGCTCCATCTTATCGTCTGCACTTCGATGAACCAGTAGGTCAGCAAGAATTTGGACAACCTGCTTCATGCCTAAAGTGCAAGCTGTCATCTATATAGATTCAAATCATTTGTTCAGTCAGCACCTGAGAGTACACCTGAGCAGTGGTAACAGAATCATTCTAAGTATGAACACAGGGCTGAAATTTCAGAGCTTTATTGCTTTCACATACTAAATAAAACCGGTAACTTCAAGAGCACCTTCTCTGGTCATCTCATTGGTATCAGTGGATATTCAAAAGCTGTGTGCATTTTCCACTTATGGGTGCAATGCACATCAAATATACATTTCAACATCCATTTCATTCTCAAGCAAGATTCCACAACTTCTTTCAAATGACTGTGCTGGTATTTTATAAACTCCGTCACAGCACCTTGATCCAATTGTACACCAAGGCCACATTAGCTTCCGACAGCACCAATCTGCTGTGAACCTTTTCACTCCCCCATGAACTAGAATTGACTGAAAATGCACTATGCATCTGGCAGTACAGCAAAGGTTAGCAGAGTTTGGATCAACTGGTGCTGATATTCAAATCTTAACCAGAACAATGGTCTCCCACTGTCCAAGCTCCAACACAGAGCTCACCCATAATTCTGCTGTCCATATTCAAGCATTGTGTCCTTCCCTTCTCACCCCTGTACCAGCTAATCTACGTTAGTGCCTAGCCCACCAATGGTTCAAATTTAAAATTCTCATCCTAGTGTTTAAATCCTGCCATGGCCTCACCTTACTTTCTCCTCCAAGGACTCAAAAGTCATTGGAGCCTCATCATTTTCACTTGTGCTGGCCCCAAACTCTGGAATTGCCCTCCTTAATCCCCATCCATCTCTCTCTGCTACTTTAGAACAGTCCTAAAAACCTACCTCTTTGATCAAGCTTTTGCCACCTGTTAACGATTCCTTCTTTGGTTTGATGGCAATTCTTTACATTCCTTCTAGTGCCTTGGAATCTTTACTACATTAAAGGAACTACATAAAAGCAAATTGTGCTGTTGTACATTACAGGACGAGGAGTCGCCCAGAACACCTTGAATAGGTGGTTCATATAAATCAGTGTTGCTTAATGTCTGGAAATTTTGCATTAATGGGAGGAAATTAAAGAAAAGGATCCTATAACAAAAAACTAAAAAAAGGAATAAAATGCATCAATTAGTTGTGGTAGTAGGCTTTGGAGACCTAACAGAATCAAGACTATTACAGAACTACAGTGGTAACTAAACATCTTTAAATGACATCAATTTTGAGCAAAACTGCATTATCATGTGGATTTCAACAGTGAAGGCAGTATGAAGGATACAAACTGTCCAGTTGCAAAGTCGAACAATGAAGTTCAATATATAAAACAATGTAGAATCATAGGGTTACCTCAAGTTGTTGGATAATAAATATATTGTTTCAGGAAGTATGCAGGACCTATATTCTAAAGAGTCTGCCTTCAATTTTATGAAAGTATGGAGCAAAAACAGTCAGGTTATACTGGTACCATGGTTTTTATGAAATTATTTCAACAACATTCCCAAGCAGCAATATTATCTGATAAAAGTAGTTACATAATTTCTGCCGTAATGATTTTCAACCATATTGAAGTTTAATACTTGAGCTCTGGCATGCTGAAAGAACTATGGCAAAACTGTTGGGTGTAATAAATAGACCTACAAAATGGAGACAGTTCATTTCAATTTGGTTAAGTCCCTCATAAGTGCCTTCAAAAATACTTCCAAACACTGAAACCAAGTAAACAGAAAGCAAGTGAATCTCTACCCTAAGCGGACAAGGTAAGCTAATACCATTTGCAGCCATGTACAAAGTGCTCTAATTTTTGCTGAATTATGTGCAACTTTCACACACATTTGCAAAACGGGTTGTATCTGGTGATGCTGCAAGCAAATACGATTGTTACTAAAGCACAGATCACCAGCCTGTGCGTGCGACACATACAGCACGCTACAGTCATACCACAAGCCAAACCAGCTCAGCTAATGCAAACTTTTACAATGCAACTTTTCTATTTTCATCAAAATAATCCAGACACTGCAAGGTGAAAATAGGAGTTGTTTTACAGGGTTCAAGTGTACAGTAAAGCTTCTCCACAACAGTAACCTGTAAACAGGTGGGGAGGAAAGTAAGAAAGCTGTGTTCTTCAGGGAAGGAAGGCCTTAGCATAAGATTATTTTTGGAACTAACATTATTTTCAAATACGCAAGCCTTTATATTAAAGTTTACAGTTAACAGAAGTATTTTCTAGGCTTGTTCTTTTAACAGGTTTCCTTGAAAAAAGAACAATTGAGCATTATCTATATACAAATAAGCAATTGTCTGAAAATTCTAATTACTAGGAAGGTGTGACATGCATTATACTACAAATGATAAATCCAGGGTAGGTGTGGATTATTTCAATTTGAATGACCACTTTTGGGCTACAATCCCTCATTTTTGAAATTACCAGGAATTCATCCTCACAATCTCCACCGTAATTCATCGAGGAGCATCTGCAAAGGAAAACCAGATGATACACAATTTCTATTTACTTTCACTCAAACTTGCAAGGACAAACTATATTTGAAATGTTTATTTTCCCACCCCGCCTCTCTCGGTTTTCCATGTTGGGAGAATTGGTAACATTTAGTAGTCTTCTGCCCAAAGGCACTAAGAGAGAGTATTAAACAATTTCTTGCCATAAATTATTTCCCCATTTGTAAGTACATTGTAAGAGACATCCTGAAACTTTAAAACAAAACACACAGTACCTTTCGACGGAAGCTGTACAATTCAGTCTAACAATATTTTAAATCCATTGACGCTCTTGTATCGCTGCTGTATGTATATGGGATATATAAACTGGGGGCCAGGTTAGCTCAGTTGGCTGGACTACTGGTTTGTGATGCAGAACAAGGCCAACAGCGCAGGTTCAATTCCTGTATCAGCTGAGGTTATGCATAAAGGCCCCACAATCTCAATTTTGCCCCTCACCGGAGATGTGATGATCCTCGAGTTAAATCACCATCAGTCAGCTCCCCCCTCAAAAAGGGGAAAACAGCCTATGGTCATCTGGGACTATTGGGACTTTACTTTTTATATGGGCTATAAAAATTGTTAGGATGCTCTACAGTTAATCCATTTGTAGCCCAGGTTTCCCTCCCGCCAGGTGTTCCACGGAAAAATATTTCAACATACTCATTATCCGTGTTAGCTTAATTTTCAAAATCATGTCTGTGCTTGAGATTAATGATGTGGGCTTTGGAGGAATGAAACATTTGACACTAGTAGTTAATTTTTTCCTTATACTTGACATGCATGTTTAACTGCTTCCTCTTTAAAAGGAGTTTGAGTTGTAAGGGGAGTACATGTAGAAAAAGAACTGAAGGAATGATTCAAGAAATTTCCTACGCAGATAAGCCAACTTCCCTTGATCATTACGCTGCATACACAACCATCAACCTACTACTGCCTTATTAATATGTAAACAACAACATCTTTGGGTTGAAATTTATTTATATATTTTTAATTATTTATTCTTTCATGGGATGTGGGCGTCACTGGCAAGGTCAGCACTTGCTGCCCACCCTTTATCCAACAGTTCACCAAAAGAATATTCTTCTCTGATTGGCTTATTATTTCGCCATTGACGACTGTGAACACTTGCATCTAAACTGTTATTTGTATATTCTCAAACTACTTGGACCGAGTGACTAAGTATTGAATATGGGCACATTTCAAAAGTATGGAATTCTGAAAACTCAAGTGCTGGTGAGAGTGAAATATGGATCTGATACACAAGTGTATCAGTTAGTCACTCCTCAATCCGTTCTTTTTAACTCTAGTTACTAAATACTTCCAATAAACTTTTACTGCTAGTACATGATTGAAGGATAGGTATTGTTGAAATGTAGGACCTTGAGAAAAAAAATGAGTTCAAAATGATGAAATACATACCTTATAAATTAAGGTTAAAAGCTTAAAAGCTCCACACAAGGGAATTCCAGCAACTGGCATCCACTTACACACAACTTAAAACTAATTGTTGCTCTTCAACATTTGACAGATCACATACATTAACTTGGCTTAAGTTTCCTCATTCACAATGAAAACATGTAATTAACGATTAAGGAACACGATAGATCAGGCTTGTCCAGCAATTCACCCTGCCATGCCTCTGGATCCAGCCTGTGGACTCACTGTTCAAAATTCAGGTAAATTCAATAAAAGATTCTGCAACAAGCTACACCACCAATCACCAGCTGTTTCTTTTCCATGTTTACTGGAGATAGGCCCATCAGTGAGCAGAGTGAAGACAAGTGGCTTCTCTTTTGTTTTCACAGCATGTGCGCTCTCTGCCTTTAGTTACGCTTTTTCTCTCTTGCGTTCTTGCACAGGCACCGGTCCCCTAGAGTAGGATCAAGGCGGTGGAGCGGACGGGGAGGCCAGAAGGAATGGCATCATACCAGCAACAGCACCCTCCCAGGGCAGCTGAAGTCTTCAACAGGGCAAAGTGAGGAAACTTGTTGCGGCATCTCCACAGCAGTCCGGAATCCTCCTCAAATGCAAAACAGGCCTACGTCAGAGGTGAGAGGGCGAGGGAGGGCGAGAGCTAGCCGGCACGACGGAGGGTGGGAGGAAGTGAACCTGTGCGACAGTGGGAGGGAGGAAGCGAGCGTGTGTGAGAGACTGCTGCAGCATCTCCACAGCAGTCCCAAATCCTTCTCAAATGCAAAAGGCCCACAATCCTGGGCCTAGGTCAGAGGTGAGAGGACGAGGGAGGGTGGAAGCGAGTCAGCACGATGGAGGTTGGGAGGAAGTGAGCCTGCGCGTTTGAGAGAGAGATTACGAGTTAGCAGGACACAAACCCACACCTGTCTCCACTTCCTCCCTCCCCAAAAGCTTATCCACAAAACAGGACGAGGAAAACCCAGCAATCCACTTCCAACTACTGTATCAGTTTTCCAGAGGTCTGCAGTGTGCGCGCCACCACAGATGAATGCAAGATTAGTTAAACCCAAATACTAGGCTGGCACCAGCTCCCACCTCTTACCCGATGACCAGGAGTTGAGGTCTAGGCCGTATCTCTAGTTCTTAAGCAAAAAGGCATCAAAAGATCTTTTTGGTTCGCTCTGTTGCTTGGCACTTTATACAGGTCTATTAGTTACTCTTTAAAAAAGAAAATCAAGCCGTTGGTCTGACATTTTTGTTTGAACTTCATATTTAATGTTGTGCCAAGCCTTATCCTGCCAAAATTGCTCAATGGCCCCTGGCGTGAGAAAAAAATTGGAAATGTGACCTCTCACCCAAAAAGGCTGGACAACCCTCCAATAATTGCACTGGAAAGGTGAATCGAGGCCAATATGCCACAACCTTTCTGTTGCTTTGATAAATGCTTCACAATGCATTACTACACTACCTGCCAGATCTTTTAATTTTTTTGAACAAAAACTTGTTTAAAAATGGTCTGCTGGAACTTGCCCAGTCATGGGAGATCAATATTTACAGGACAAAATTCATACTTCAGCTGAAAGTTTAGAAGAGGAATTTATAAACAGGGAGTGTGCATTTCCTCGAAAAATAACAAGCAACACAACTGATTGATTGCAGGACAAATATTTAATTTTGGTCTAATAGTACAGTCAAGCTGGAGGCTGGAATCATCGGGATACAATTTCCATTACTCATTGTGGAATCAATGAAATAGTCACCTTTTAAAAATCTAGCCCCAACACATGTTGAATTGTGTGCATAAATACACCTTTATAAAATATTGTTCAAAGATTGATGGTTACTAGAGAGGATGAATAATAAAAATAAAGCACTAATATAACTGGAATTAAATGGTGTATTGCAAGCATCATGCTAAAGCTTCAGCATCCCTTTCCCATTGATTTAGTTTCTGCCGGTTTTTCCCATCTGGTCACTGCCCTAAATTACTTTCATCCAAGTAAATGGAAACATGGGATGGTGGATGTTGGCTTAACTATGATAAGCTTATTACCGTTTCTCACTAAACAACCTGATAATGGTAATATAAGTCTTTTATATCCAATGAAACTACAGGCCCCTGTGAGCCATTACCACCTTGGGAATTGGGGGGTGGGAAGGAGAGAAACAGAAACTGTTGGAACGAAGGAAAAAAGAAATAGATCAAAGTCTCTATATGGAGTTTCATTCAACTCTACTCAATTCGAATGTAGGCATCCCTGGCAAGGCTATCAGTTATTACTCATCCCTAGTTGCCCTGCACAATGAGTGTCTTGCTAAGCTTTTTCAAAGGGTAGTTAAGAGACAACAGGCTGGATTCTTCCACCCTGCCCGCCGCAGGAACGCCGACAATGGAGAAATCCATTGACCTCAGGTGGGATTCTCCGGTTGCTGGCCAAAAGCAGCCGGAGAATCCCGCCCAACAATATTGCTGAGGGATTGCCATCAAGTATAGGGTCAGACCAGGAAAAGATGGCAGATTTCCTTCCCTAAAAGGACATCAGAGAACTAGTTGAGTTTTAAAAAACGACAACTGGACAGGTTCCTGGTACCTTTAACCATATCAGTTCTAGTTTTCAAATTTTGCATCGAGTAGGTCAAAAGGTTGTTTAACACCGTCAGAACCATTACTAAAATTCTCTATTTTGCATCAAGTTTAGGAAAACCACCATGTGTAATTTACTGATTTGAGCTGACCTTACCTGTGACGTTGACATTCGTGACGTGTCCTGACGTCCGGTTAAATCTGTTGAGGAAACATTAACAGGAGCACCACGATGTAACCTCATGCTCACTTTCCGCTCCCGTTCCATGCCAGAAACAGGGCGTGGAGATGTGTTTGCTGAAGAATGAATGCCAAAGTTAATTAAATTCAGTTCTACTGCACAATCAGAAAATCCATTGAGTAGCTTGAATATTAATTTGCTTAACGGTGGTTTAAATGGGTGTTGCCATCAAAAGCTAAATTTATTACATGGAAATGTTTATGGTAGTGAACCAGGAGTTATCATATCAGATCAATCATGGTCTTTTGAATGATGGAGCAGACTTGGTAGGCCAGATGGTCTACTTCTGCTCCTTCATCTTATGCTTACAGGCAAAGAGAAAACTTCCTCTTAAAGAATTAATTTATGTGTGAGGTTGGGGCTGATACAGCTGAAGGTACAGAGCGCACCTCACGAGGGCAAGGATGAACCGATTTTTTGAAGGAGTAGAGGATGTGTGTGAGTGTTGCGGGGGGGGGGGGGGGGGGGGGGCGCGCTAATCACATTCATATGTTTTGGTCCTGTCCAAAGCTAGGGGAGTACTGGAAGGAGGTGTTTAGGGTAATTTCCGACGTGGTGCGTGTGAAACTGGACCCGGGTCCCCGGGAGGCCATATTCGGGGTGTCGGACCAGGGTTGGAAACGGGTGCGGAGGCAGATATCAGCCTTCGCCTTGTTGATCGCCCGAAGGCGGATCCTGCTGGGATGGAGAGCAGCCTCTCCACCCAGTGCCCTGGCGTGGCGGGGGGGGACTTGTTGGAATACTTGACCCGTGAGAAGGTTAAGTTCGAACTGAGGGGAAGCTCGGAGGGGTTCTACAAGTCTTGGGCACTATTTATTATGCACTTTCAAGAACTGGATAACATCGAACATTAGTTGGGGGTGGGGGGGAGGGGCTGTGTATATTAAGGGTGACCATGGGTAATCCCTGATTCCTTTTTGTCATTTGTTTATGTAAACATGTGGGCTGCTGTTTGGGGATTGGTGGGACTATGGGAGCATTGTTACTGTTATGGGGATTGACATATCTGTTGCCGATTATTGTTTATTGTTGATGGTGTAAATGCAAGAGAAAATGTGAAAAAGGAGAATAAAAATATTTTTGAAAAAAGAATTAATTTCCGGCCCCGCTGCCCAGCTGTGGATTAAGTCACATTCATAGCCATTTTGAAGCCTTTCCATTTTCAAATGCTTTACATAGGTACTCATGTTTTCACAAGAAAAATGTTTTAAACATTCCTACATTAAGGATATTCAAGTTTTTGCACTGATTTCTTGCCGAGTTGTGTGGCTCAATAATTCAATGGCTGACATCTGCTCTTTGACTCTCGGTTGCAAATGGTGAACATAAGCAGAACTTTCAGCTTAACCAGCATAACCGTGGCAATCTTGATGATTGTTTTCTAAATCACTAATTTGACATTGGAACAACATTCCTACTGTTAACAGTTTTTGTATACCAGATTTGGATTTGAACTGGTTTATCAAACTAAATGTATACTAATAACATACTGCGAGTCGCTTTCTGAACGAATCCACCATACATTTAACATATTGTTTCTTGTGAAAACGGGTGAGTAGGCAAAACATTCTGAAAATGGGATGGTTTTCAAAATAACTATGAATGCAGGTTCATGCACAACCGGACAAGGAAAAATCTAACGCTGCTCTATAATTCATTTGAACGTATAATTTTAAAAATAAGGCCGAAAGTTGCAATTTCATAACCACGTCCACTGCAGCAAGCCCCATGGTTGGACTATGAATTCATTCAAAGAACCGTACAGCACAGTAACAGGCCCTTTGGCCCTCCAGGCCTGCGCCAATTATGATGCCTGTCTAAACGAAAACTTTCTGCACTTCTGGGATCCGTATCCCTCTATTCCTATCCTATTCATGTATTCGTCAAGATGCCTCTTAAATGTCACTATCGCATCTGCTTCCACACCTTCCCTGGCAGCACATTCCAGGCACACGCCCAGTGTAAAAAAACATGCCTCGGACATCTCCTCTAAACCTTCCCCCTTGCACCTTAAACCATCAACCGTTCTCATTTTAAGTCAGAGCTGTATGGTGATCAATTGCTTTTTGGTAGAAATGCAAACATTACTGGAGCTAATTGAACAACAGAAAAATGAGTATAGGAACAAGTCACTTGCTCCCTCTTTTGAAGCTATAGGATAAAAATGTTTTTATTTTAAAAAAATATGCTGCAGGTGGATTGTTAATTACTATTACATATCTTTCAATAGTTTTGGTAAAATCTAAACTTGCAACTTAAAAAAATTACACAACCAGCGCTCCAGCTCGAATTATATTGAATACCTTATGGCTCATAACCTAATCACCAGTCAGCACACTTGTTTTGCATTACTGTATGTACTTTTGACATTATCAAGTTGGGAAAACTTGGAATTTAGTCTGAACTGGCAACATCAACATCGTTATGAAGAATTTATTAAGCATGAAGCTAATGTAATGGGCAACTAGTCCTCTCCCCAAGTGAGATTTTCCCATCCCAGCGAACCAGTTATAGATGAAGACTGCATCCCACATTGTGCCTAGTTGTACAGCACAAGATGCAAATCCTGTGTCAGAGACACTTCATTGTTCAACTTTTTAAACTGGTATCTCTGTTCACCACCCCACTGACAAACTACAAGTCTGTAATCGATATTGCAGGTAGTTAATGTAACTGGTATCTTAGTTTTTACATAGAACTTTACAGCATAGAAAATTGCAATTTGGCCCAGTAGGTTTATGTTAGAGTTTGCTCCACACAAACCTCCTTCTTCTACCTTACTTTATTTAACCCCATCAGCATTCCTTTTTCCTTCTTGTATTTATTTATCTTCCTTTTAAAAGCATCTATGCTAGTCGCCTCAATAACTTCACTTGGTAGTTTATTCCTTCACTATGGTAAGCAATGATTTAAATAGTGAATTACACAGAACTTTTCATCAAAATCTCAGTAATGTTCAACAAACTGCCCTTTTAAAAATATAAATTTAGAGTACCCAGTAATTTTTTTTCCAATTAAGCGGCAATTTAGTGTGGAAAATCCACCTAACCTGCACATCTTTGGGTTGTGGGGGTGAAACCCATGCAGACACAGGGAGAATGTGTAAACTCCGCCCAGACAGTGACTTGGGGCAGGGATCGAACCCAGCACCGTAGGCAGCAGTGCTAACCACTGCACCACCGTGCCACTCTCAAACCAACTTGTCTTAAAGACCAACACAATCATATTCCACTGTGTCCTTAGGATTGAAGGGCTATGAAGCAGAAATACACACTTGCAAGTCCTCTGTACAAACTAGCACTCCTAGATGACTCTTTACTTGTAGGAAGACAAGTTAAAATGCTTGACAGAACAATGGGCAATGATCATGAGCAATATAAAGTTAGTCAGATAGTCAGAAGGATGAGGGAAACAAAGACAGAGTGAGAAAGTCAGGAGGAAAAGACATGACTGGCAATGAAGCAAGTACTGTGATTTAGGAATAGAACAAGGGAAAGCTATCATCTTAAGCTTGGATTTCAAAGAAAACTTTAAAGGAGCATAGATCAGTCAACGCTGTTGAAAGGTTTCGAGAGTTCAGAAGAGAAAGTCACCATTTGAAACCACACAACATTTCAACTTTGAACTGCAGTTAAGGGATACCAACATGGTGAACTAGAAGCCAAATTTATAAGGAGTCACGGGAGGGTTGGAATGGTAGCAAGACATTAGGCTCAGAATGTGCAGTCATAATGACATCAAAACTCAGCATTTGAGGCCATTTATTGCAAAAAACTGACAGTAGTGTCTGCAAATGCAGGTAAATGTAGAAGTTGCTGTCAGTAATACTCTGCCTATTCCATAGGTTGCACTGTTGCAGTCTTTACAGATACAATCAATACAGAATCAGTGATGTGATGGAAACTAACTTTGGACAACACTATTCCCACTGTTTTAAATTTAAGCCTTGCTTAATCAGGAGGAACTGAGATTTTACTGGCATAATTATTATCGTCAGTGGCAAATGAACATTCTGACGCATGCAAAGACTTTGTTCCGACCTTCAGCATCAGGAAGGCAAATGTAGCTCAAGGATGTTGCCATACTACCACCATCAGCACTGACATTGTGATACTGGAGGATGTTGATAGCTTTGCATATCTAGGTTCCACAATCACCAATCTGCCACTCGATGTTGTATCAACATACACATTGCAAAAGCTGCAGCTGCAATATCCAGGCTGAGTAAAGGAAAGGGGAACAACAGGAACCTTGGAGGTTACCAAACCGCAAATCATAGAATCACAGAATTACTACAATGCAGAAGGCCATAGAATCTGCACCGACCCTGTGAAAGATCACCCTACCGAGGTCCACACCCCCACCTATCCCTGTAACCTCACAACCATTTTGCCCCAAGCATGGCTAATCCACCTAATCTGCCCATCTTTGGACTGTAGGAGGAAACCGGAGCACCCGGAGGAAACCCATGCAGACATGGGGTGAATGTGCAAACTCCGTGTAGTCACACAAGGTTGGAATCAAACCGGGATCGCTGGTGTTGTGAGGCAGCAGTGCTAACCACTGTGCTACCATACCACCAGTTGGTCCACCCAGCGCTCTCCTCAGCCCTTTCCTCTACAGTGGGGAGACCTGGTCAACATATGTTAGGTAGGCAGAAGAAAGGGTGAACAGATTCCATCTTCATTGTCTCAGATTCATCCTCGGCATTTCTTGTCAGGTCAAGGTTACCAACTCAGAGGTTCTGGAAGTACTAATTCAGTCATCATACACTCATTGCTAATCCAACATCTGCTGTGGCCATAAACCCAAAGACCTTCTGTTTGGTGAACTAGTCACTGGGTCACCACTGCCTGGAAGTCCATAATCAAAGCCGCAATTTTTCATTGCTCCAAGAACACCTGCAAGTGAAATATGGCGGATATTGACACTGACAATTGGGAGACAGTCGCTGGTGAATGTAACCCTTGAAGGCTGATTGTTTGAGAGGGCATTGGAAGAGGCAAGGCAGCACTGGTAGGGAAGAGGTCTCAAAGAAAACAGAGGCTTGCAAATTTTGCATCTTCTCAGCCGAGTCTTCCTCTGCAACAAACGTGGCAGCGACTGCCATGGCAGAGTGGGCCACCTGAGCTACATTTGTCGATGTTTAACAGAGAGGTAACCACCACAGCACAAGCCATTGTCTCATGTGACAAAAGGCTGCCACCACCACCAATTGCTACGAAACAATCACCCTGACCCAATAAAACTAAACTCTACAAGCATGCAATTTAATTTTCTTGGAATAACATTTTAAAAGTCGCATGATGTTTTCAAATAATACTTTTAAAAACGTTTTGACATTGCAACTGCTCTCCTAATCACCCGATGTTGCGTATCAATCGATTTCATTTTATGTATAAAGATAGCAGAAATCCACTGCCTAGTGCCAGATAAGTCTCTGTGGGCAGCACTTTGAGGTGCGTGGCGAGCACTGTTCCTTTGTTGCCAACCGTAAAATTTGGACAATGTTGATCCATTTGGAAAAATGCGGCTTTAATTTTGGACACAAGCTCCTCATATTATGAGCGCGAGGAGAGAAAGAGGGATGTGGAAGAAAAAGATTTAACGACCTGTGCACAAGAGGAGTTTGGGGTTGTTTTTGCTCTTGATGATGTCAGAATAGCAAACAGTCATCCAAGAAAAGGAAGCAAAGGTACAGCTTTATGGTAGTGTCAGATTTGGCTGTGGACAGCTCGGCCGTTGATCAAAGTGCCTGAGCCATGGCAGGCTTAGCAAGTTAATGCGTCACTTATTTCCCAAATCTAGGAGTAAGTGTAGCGAGTGAAAAAATGTATTTTTGCACCAAATTCAGAAAACCTTTTACATTAGAAATCCCAATATGGATTCATAATTATGGCACAAACCTTTTATGTAAACTTTTAACTGCCATTGGTGACTTATGACGTAGACACGATGTACCAAATAGAGGCAAATATCTGGCATTTACTAATACTAGGGGTGAGGATTGAGTTTTCCTTAATTTGGGTACAGTTTTGTGCTTTAGGAGCACCAGGGGACAGTCCTGGGGTTTAATGCAACTGCAATGGGGTCCTTGGAGGTTGACAACTGCAGTGACCTGCTGAAGCTTGACAGCATTGATATCCTTTCATATAAAGGTGGAACCTAAGGTTTGATAGGACTGTGGAAAGCAAAGCTGAGATTTGGCTTAATTAGGGGTTCATTCAAAATGAAATGTGGTTCATTGATGGATTCTGGGTGTCTGCCCGCAGTGGAGAAGCCAGAGGACAGGGGATCCCCAAGTGGTAAGACTGCCGTGCAGCTTTCTAAGACATCTTTTATTAGTTCATCAATTTTGTATGAGTAATTGACTTCCCAAGTACCTCAATTTTTCTCATACCTATAGAAAAATTATTGATTTTAATTCTGATAAACAAAATGCATGTGGTTATTCCACCTTTCAAATTAGGAGCGGAGCATCTCATTTAACCATTAGAATATTTAAATGTTTTAACTGTATAAACAGGCTATTGTAACTGCTAAAATGTACCATATAGTTAGGCGAAATAATTAGTGGCTATTTGAAAAGAAAAAGCTTAATAGAAACATAGAAAATAAGAGTAGGCCATTCAGCCCTTCAAGCCTGCACCTTCATTAATTATGATCATGGCTGATCATCCAACTCAGTAACCTGTTCTCTCTTTCCCTCCCAAATTCTTTGACCCGTTAACCCCCGCTCCCCTCCCAAGAGCTTTGGCTAATTCCTTCTTGAAAACATACAACATTTTGGATTCAACTGCTTTCTATGGTAGCTATTCCTACAGACTCACCACTCTGGGTAAAGAAATTTCTCCTTATCTCAATCCCAAATGGTTTACCCCATATCTTTGAACTGTGATGCCTGGTTCGGTGCTCCCCTGTTATCAGGAACATTCTTCCTGCATCTACTTTGTCTAGTCCTGTTAGAATTTCATAGGTTTCTATGAGATCTCCCCTCATTCTTCTAAACTCCAGCAAATACAATCCTAACCGACTCAATCTCTCTTCATACGTCAGTCTCGCCTTCTTGGGAATCAAGTCTGGTAAACCTTTGCTGTACGCCCTCCAAAGCAACAACATCCTACCCCAGATAAGGAGGCCCTAAACTGTACAATACTCCAGTTGTGGTCTCACCAAGACCCTAGACAACTGCAGCAAGACATCGCTGCTCCTGTAATCTAATCCTCTTGCCATGAAGGCCAACATACCATTTGCATTCCTCACTGCCTCCTGCACCTGCAAGCTTACTTTCAGTGACTGATGTACAAGGGCACCCAGGTCTCATTGCACATTCCCCTTCTCAACCTGTAGCCATTCAGAAAATAATCTGCCTTCCTATTTTTGCTACCAAAGTGGATAACCTCACAATTACTAACATTGTACTATATCTGCCATGCATTTGCTCACTCGTTCAACTTGTCCCAAGTTGAGGTATTCTGCATCCTCCTCACAGCTCACCCGCCCACCCCGCTTTGTATCACCTGCAAATTTGGAGATAATACATTTAGTTCTCTCATCTAAATTATTAATATACATAATGAACAGCGGGGGTCCTAGCACTGATCCTTGCGGTCCCCCACTGGTCACTGCCTGCAACTTGGAAAAAAGTCACATTTATTCCTACTCTATTTTCTCTGCCAAACCAGTTTTCTATCCATTTCAAAACACTACCCTCAATCCCATGCGCTTTAATTTTACACACTAATCTCTCATGTGGGACCTTGTCAAAAGCCTTCTGATAGACCAAATAAACCACATTCACTTGCACCCCCATAATCAGCTCTACAAGTTACACCCTCAAAGAATTCCAGATTTGTCAAACGTGATTTCCATTTCGTAAATCCATGACTCTGTCCAATCCTGCCACTGTTTTCCAAGTGCTCTGCTATTAAATCTTTTATAATGGACTCGAGCATTTTCTCCACTGTCAACGTCAGGCTGACTTGGTTTGTAATTCCCTGTTTTGTTCTCTGCTATTTTAAATAGTGGGGTTACATTAGCTACCCTCCGATCTGTAGGAGCTGTTCCAGTCTATAGCAACTTGGAAGATGTCAACCAATGCATCTACTATTTCTAGGGCCGCTTCCTTAAATACTCTGGGATGTAAATTATCAGGCCCCCGGGATTTATCGGATTTCAATCAAATCAATTTCCCCACCACCATTTCCCTACTAATATGGATTTCCTTCAGTTCCTCCCTTTCACTAAACCTTGCGTCCCTCAACATTCCTGGTACACTATTTGTGTCCTCCTTTGTGAAGACAGAACAAAAGAATGTATTAGTTGGTCAGCCATTTCTTTGCTCCCCATTATAAATTCTCCTGTTTCTGACTGGAAAGGGCCTATATTTGTCTTCACATACACCTTGTACTGCTAGAACCCCCATCACAACCTCATGTCTGTCTGAAGTGCTTTACAGTCAGCAGATACTTCTGCTTCTGCTAAGTGCTTCCAGATTTCCATTTCTGTCCATCCCCAAAAGGTTTCTAGATGATATTTGCCTTTGTCGTGCATCCATTGCTATTCCTTCATCTCTCTATGCTGAATTTGTGCTTGAAACTCACCTGTTTTATTTAAGATGATAGCAACTCATTGATACTATCAATGAAAGCAACTACGTTCACCAAGCTTTAGTTTGCTTAAAATACAGTAAATAAAAAACGATGGGACAACAATTCAGGTCCTTATCCTATTGCACAGATCATAGCTCAGTTTTTATAACAATATCCATAAGAAAATTCAGTTAACAGCATACCAGTGTGGGATGTGGGTGTGAGAGGGGTCTGTGGAGCCACTTCTTGATTTCCTCGGAGTCTTCCAGAAGCAGTCGAGGGTAATCCCCGTGCTGCCGGATTTCGGCCATGCCTCATTCGTTCCTCTCGTTCTCTTCGTTCACGATCATCATCTGCTGCTCTGCTGGCCCCCTGAAATGATCCAAAGGGGGGAAAATGTAAGGATCATATCTGCTGAAACATCAATAATTTTCTTTAACTGAAATCAGTTTTAAACAACTAAAAAAATCTGAGGAATGACTTGTTTTGCGTTCTTATGTTACTGTCAAGACATTGAAGGCTTAAGGATTTATGATGGGGATGATTTTTCAGTCTCCCTTATAAACAATTCAGGGTATGTCCCGTGATGCCATTCACAGGTATATCAGGCTTAATTCAGAAAGAGTCAGGTTTCAGGCACTAATTCAGCAATGATAGTCAAACTGTTGACCTGAAGGCAACAAACGTCTTTCATTCTGCATACACCTGCATCACAGCTGGAAATGGGTACCTGAGCAGGCGAGAGAAGCAAGCCGCACAATATTTGAGTGAACTCGTTGCTCCTCATCTCAGTGCTAAATGATTGGCTACTTGAGAATGTGCCTCTATGCCCCACATTCCAGAGTTAGAAGAAATAAACTCTGACTCCCTGTCGAGTTCCATCAGAATCTCGTATGTTTCAATGAGATGGCCTGTCATTCTTCTCAACTTCCGAGATTGTAGACCCAATTTACTCATCCTTTTGCCATGACAACATTCTCATTCGAAGAAGCAATCTGGTGGACCTTCATTGTGCTGCCTCCAATGCAAGTTTATTCGTCTTTAAATAAGGAATACAAAACTGTGCACTGTTTTCCAGGAATGATCTCACCAGAATCTAATACAATTGTAGGTACTCCAATCCCCTTGAAATGAAGGTCATCATGTCATATGCCCTCTTAATTGCTTGCTGCACACTCCATGTTAACTTTAAAAAAAAAATTTAGAGTGCCCAATTCTTTCCCCCCCCCCCCCCAATTAAAGAGCAATTTAGCATGGCCAATTCACCTACCTTGCACATCTTTGGGTTCTGGGGGCGAAAGCCACGCAAACACGGGAGAATATGCAAACTCCACATGGATAGTGATCCGGGGCCAGGATCAAACCCAGGTCCTCAGCGCTGTGAGGCAGCAGTATTAACCACTGCGCCCCGTGCCGCCTTACTCCATGCTTACGCGATGTTCCTCGGTTGAGCAGACCGAGGTCCCTCGTGAACATCAACATTTCAAAGTTTCACACCTTTTTAAAAACTATTCTGCTTCTCTCGTCCAAAATATCTCCCGTTGCCCACACTATCCTACATCAATTACTTTGTTGGCTATTTATTTAACCTGTCTACAGCTCTTTGCAATCTGTGTCCTCCTCACAACATTCGTGCCACCTAGCTATCTATCTTTAGCAAACATGGATAAATTACCCTTGATCTCTTTGGCCAAATTAATACAGATTGTAAACAGCGGAGGGTCCCACACTGATTATGGCTTGCCAACATGAAAATGCACCATAATCCCCACTCTTTCCTATCTGTTAACCAATCCTCTAATCCAAGCTAATATATTACACCTCAACTCCACAAGCAGTTACTACTTGCATATTAACCTTTTCTGTGGCACTTAATTAATGAATGCCTTTCAGAAATTCAAGCAGACCACATCTCCTGGTTCCCCTTTACCTACTCTACTAATCATAAATTTGTCAAACGTGATTTCCATTTTGTAAAACCATGCTGACTTTGTCCGATCATACGATGATCTTCCAAGTATATTGTTATACATTTTTAATAATAGATTCCAGAATACGGATGTCAGGCTAACTTAACTCTAGAATATAGGAAATTTTGGGAAATTATAACCAGTGATCCACCACCTCTGCAGCTATCTCCTTTAGAACCCTAGGGTATAGGCCAATAGACCCTGGTGACTTTTTGGCTTTTATTCCAAGTTTCTCACATGTCTCACAAATTTGATTGAGTTTTTTTGAGGGGGTGACCAAGAAGGTAGATGAGGGCAGTGCAGTAGACGTTGTCTACATGGACTTCAGCAAAGCCTTTGACAAGGTACCGCATGGTAGGTTGTTGCAGAAGGTTAAAGCTCACGGGATCCAGGGTGAGGTTGCCAGTTGGATTCAAAATTGGCTGGACGACAGAAGTGGTTGTAGAGGGTTGTTTTTCAAACTGGAGGCCTGTGACCAGTGGTGTGCCTCAGGGATCGGTGCTGGGTCCACTGTTATTTGTGATTTATATTAATGATTTGGATGAGAATTTAGGAGGCATGGTGAGTAAGTTTGCAGATGACACCAAGATTGGTGGCACAGTGGATAGTGAAGAAGGTTATCTAGGATTGCAACGGGATCTTGATCAATTAGGCCAGTGGGCCGACGAATGGCAGATGGAGTTTAATTTAGATAAATGTGAGGTGATGCATTTTGGCAGATCGAATCAGGCCAGGACCTACTCAGTTAATGGTATGGCGTTGGGGAGAGTTATAGAACAAAGAGATCTAGGAGTACAGGTTCATAGCTCCTTGAAGGTGGAGTCGCAGGTGGACAGGGTGGTGAAGAAGGCATTCGGCATGCTTGGTTTCATTGGTCAGAACATTGAATACAGGAGTTGGGACGTCTTGTTGAAGTTGTACAAGACATTGGTACGGCCACACTTGGAATACTGTGTGCAGTTCTGGTCACCCTATTATAGAAAGGATATTATTAAACTAGAAAGAGTGCAGAAAAGATTTACTAGGATGTTGCCGGGACTGGATGGTTTGAGTTATAAGGAGAGGCTGGATAGACTGGGACTATTTTCCCAGGAGCGTAGGAGGCTTAGGGGTGATCTTATAGAGGTCTATAAAATAATGAGGGGCATAGATAAGGTAGATAGTCAACATCTTTTCCCAAAGGTAGGGGAGTCTAAAACTAGAGGGCATAGGTTTAAGGTGAGGGGGGAGAGATTCAGAAGGGCCCAGAGGGGCAATTTCTTCACTCAGAGGGTAGTGAGTGTCTGGAATGGGCTGCCAGAGGTAGTAGTAGAGGCGGGTACAATTGGGTCTTTTAAAAAGCATTTAGATAGTTACATGGGTAAGATGGGTATAGAGGGTTATGGGCCAAGTGCGGGCAACTGGGACTAGCTTAATGGTAAAAACTGGGCGGCATGGACTGGTTGGGCCGAAGGGCCTGTTTCCATGCTGTAAACTTCTATGATTCTCCAATACTTTAACCTCAAGTTCTTCTCTTTTATTAGCCTCTTGGTCATGCTGTACTTCTGCTATGTGACATTATTTAATGTATCTGCCATTTTGTCTTTCCCTATGATAACTTCTCCTGTTTCTGCCTCCAAGGGACTAATATTTATTTTGCCGCTCTTCTTTTTACACACCTGTAAAAGCTCTTACACTTTATATTCTTGGTTAGTTTACTTCAATTACATTTTTCTCATTTTGTCTACTTTTTAAAATCATCCTTTGCTGACTTCTAAAACACTCCCAGTCCCTCAAGTTTATGACTATTCTTTGCAAAATTAAATGAATTAGAAAAGGAACATAAAAGGATGAGAACAAGGAATTAAAATCCTATCGCTCAATTAAGGATCTAATACTAGCACGAGTGGCTAAATAGCCACCTTCTGGATTCTATTGCCTAGCATTGTATGGCTTATATAGGCAAAAAATTGTATTTATTCACTGCAGAGCAAACACCTACAATCAATGACCACAACACTCATGTTCTTCTCTCGCTAGTTTCAAGAGATCTCCAAATTCTTCTGAACTACCAAAATAAGACAAGGCTCTCTGTACTGGTAGGTCAGCTGAACATTACTTCCAATAAGGTTAACATAACTTTCTCCATCAGCACCTCACTGTAATTTATACAGTAAAAACCATTGGCTAGGACTCAATCATAACCTTCTTGACTCAGAGATCATAATGCTACCAAAAGCCAGAATTTTCATGGGCAGTCAAACAATTCTGAAGTAAGGGAAGAATCAATCCAACTGGCAGTAAAAACTTTTGGTAAGCAGGTTACTAACAAGCATTGAACTACACTTCAGTTTTATTTTTCCATCAGGACTTTAAATTTACAATACTGCAACATCAGCATTAAGCATAAAGCAAACGTACAAATTTGAGCATGTTCCAGTCAAAGACATAGTCATAGGAGAAGCCTTGGCGGTGGAAGAGGTTACGAAATAATTGCCTCAAGTAGGAGTAGTCTGGTTTGTCATCAAAACGCAAAGAGCGACAGAAGTTCAAGTATGTGGCAAACTCGGCTGTGGGGATGAAAAAGGACAGCAAATTACTTGTGTTCTCAAACCTTGTGGTGCTACATTCACAGAAAGTGGTTATTTTCAGATTGAGACAAAAAACTGATCAAATCCAGCTGAAACGCATATGTCATTGACCCATAAACATTTCATCCCTAATTAATCTTCACGAGAATCTTACGCGTGAAATTTTCTTTAATTCTGGCTGTTTATAAGACCTTCAGGGTTCACAAGTACAACCACCCCACCCCAGAAGAGAAATTGTGGGATGTACCATTATGTGGGTACTAAATGGAAGGCATTTAAAGAGACAAAATATTAGTGTGAGCATTAGAAATAGCTGCACCATACGAATAGAAAAATTGAATGTCTCTGCTGCTCCCTCCTGGCTGCCTCCAGCTGTTCTGGTTGCTGGGGGAAGATGGAGGTCAGAATCCCAAATCTGTGCACTGCTTTCCATCTCATAATTTTACTGTTACGGTCCTGTAAATTGAATCAGAATGATCAAATCTAGGCCAGTTTTCTAAAATCATCCGGAGATATAATACCTTTAAGCACCTGATGTGGAGTCTAACTGAGGATCAATAGGAATTTGCTTTACCAAGGAAAATGCGTTAAAGAGCCCAAGAGCTTCTTTTACAACCTCAAATTTTGGGAACTAATTACTCCAACCAGTTTGTACGTTGCAATCATGAAATAATATAGACCATTTCCCACAATTCAATACCACAAATGGTAAATAGATTGCTGTGACAATACATCATGACAGATGGCCACTTGACGCTGCCGATCTTTATACGTACACGAGTAACCTTTGCAGAGTACTTCAATGGGGGTTGACATTTTCTTTTCACTAATGCGTTCGTACTTCTGTCCCTTTGTTACCGCCTTCAGACCTTGCCAAGGCAATGATCCCAAGTTGAAGTACATCAGAACATAGCCCAAGGATTCCAGATCATCACGGCGGCTTTGTTCTGGAAAAGAGACGTGCACACTAGTTTGGGACACCACGACAACAACCAGGTTGAAGTTACTACTTCTTTAATCAGTGCTGAAAATTTACGATGAAATCCAGTTTGAAAATTTGTATAAATTGCAAAAGATTAGTGTGAAAACTACACCGCTTCCAAACTGTTAAATATGAATTAGCCACACTACCACAATACACATAGTTTAAATTACAGATTTTCTTCCCAAAACTGAGGAAATATATAACTTTCCATAAACAAAACAAAGATGGGACACATTTGGATACGGAGCCCGATCAGGTCTCTCAGACATCTCAGTACTTCACGCAAGTAATTGCTCTGAAATGGGGTGACAAGTGATGTGGGCATCAAAGAGACTCAGTTTAATTCTAACAACAGCAGTGACACGAGTTACAATTCAATTTAGTTCTGGTTGTGTTGACCAAAGAAAAATGAAATGCCTGTGAATTAGGGGTTCTTTTATCAATCTGACATAATGGTTGTGATAATAATTAGCATAAACCTGAGAGTTTCCAACTGAAGATAAATGAGAAGAGTAAAACTGCCTACCTATTCCCAAATGGGTATTGATCGAAGCATAGCGCGCTGTTCCTGTGAGGTTCTTATTTTCACGGTATGGTATATGTTGGTGTGTTCGTGCATCCCGGTACTTTTTTGCTAGCCCAAAGTCAATAATATAGACCAAGTTGCCTTTCTTTCCCAACCCCATTAGGAAGTTGTCAGGTTTCACATCACGATGGATAAAATTTTTCGAATGAATGTATTCAATTCTACTGATCTAAATTTAAAAAAAGGAAAAAAAGTTTGTAGATGGAAAAAGCCAACAAGCTCACATGGATTATCCTTTTGTATAGAGCTGAATCATCAATCCTTGCATCCAACTTTGTGAGAATGGGACAGCCCACCTTTTCGTCAATCCTGCTTTGACTTTCCATGAAGCAACCTTGAATGATACAGGATTAGTAATATCTATCGACTCGACATGCCCAGTCTTGCAAAGGCAACTTGGGGACAAAGCAATAATTAACTGTGAATTCTAGTTTGGAGTCATGGTTCCAGTCACGAAGTTACAATGTGAAGTACAAAATAGATAAAAATTCACAATCCAACCTATAGTTACTAATATTGGAATTGTTTTAAATCAAAATTATTGGATGAAATGAGCTATTCTTTAGAAAGCTATATTTATCAACCCCCCCCCCCCAAAATAGCAGTTGGTCTCTTTCTACCAGGATCAATTCCTCACCTTTCCACTTCAATCAATGTGCACCATATGTAGTCAAGCTTACCCGCTCTCCGTTGGACTAACTTGACAATAATGCTACATCCACCAATATCAGGTGGTGTCTGTGGAGCGAAATTTAAAAGAGTAGAGCACAATGATACTGCCAGTGGTAGGTTTGCATATTAAAGCCAGTTACAAAGGCTCTGAATTGCTCGTTTTTGAAATGGAGAGCGCAACTGACCTCAAGCTGCATGTCATTAGTGTATGTTGGAATCAGTTTGGAATTGGCCTGAGATACTGGCACTTTTGCATCAATGTGAACCTGAAACAACTTACATTGAAGCAAAAAGTGGCGCAATAACTAACAAGGCCAACAGCGCAGGTTCAATTCCCATACTGGCTGAGGTTACTCATGAAGGCCACACCTTCTCAACCTTCCCTATCCCCTGAAGTATGGTGATCCTCAGGTTAAATCACTACCAGTCAACTCTCCCCTCAAAGGGGAAAGCAGCCGATGGTCATCTGGGACTATGGCAAATTTACTTTACTATAACTACACCTGTGATACCAATCGGTTCTTCCTTGCTCTTTCAACAACTGGAACCAGGAACACAGAGGGAAACAGTGATTACTGACCCATCTTTTACCACTTAAAGCCCTAAAACTTGACATTGCTTGACTCCCTCTTTCACAAATCACTTCATTGCAAGATATATTAACAGTTGTTGGAAAGAAAGGCACACATTATATTAGGATATAGTTAGTGGGTGCAAAGAAAGATGAAGAAAAAATGTTGCATTTTTAGTTGATCATTCCACAATGAGAATACAAAAGAAAGCAAGCACAAGGCTGTTTCTTACCATCTGATCAGCAAGGAGGAGGACTGTCTTAAGGCTGAATTTACGAGAACAGAAGTTAAAGAGGTCCTCGAGACTTGGTCCAAGCAGCTCCATTACCATCACATTGTAATCTCCCTCTGCGCCACACCACTTGATGGTGGGAATGCCAACTACATAAGAAACAGATTTAAGGCAGGTGGCACGAAGGAAACATAAACTGTTGTGAACTTGCATTTCTGCTAACGTTGAAGTTTAGGACCAAGGGTCTTAAAGCTGAGTGCTAAAGTGACATCTTATCTGTTGTGTTAACATATAAATCAGGTCTTCAAAGAAAAGGCCATTTTCAAATTACAAAGCACAACTTGCGACTGATGGCCATGGAAATGTCCAAGTGCAGACTAAACATTTTCCACCAAAGCCAAATATTGGGAACATTTCAAACTTGATAAAACTTTTAAGGTAATTTATTGACAGGAACATTCTCCCATTCTCATGTCACCTGATCTCTGATCACTAAAGTTTATTAGAAGAAACCAATTTAAGATTTGAAGCAGCTTTCTCATTTAGCATGGTAACTGAAATGATCACAAGCTTGGTGGCTAAATGCCAAGCAGAACCAGTTCACTTTCAAGTTTATCAATGAATCCTACAATCTGTGTTTCAAGTTAATAGCCCACCCATCAACTTCTCTTCAGAGACAATGTGATACCAATCAATGTTTTCTAGAACAAAGTGTTAGCCTACAGTGCCACCTTCTGCCCAACACTGCTATAGCAAGGACAATGGTGACCACTTTCTGCAGGAAATGACTAGAACAGAGAGTTGCATGCAACACTTGTCACTTGCGACTGACTATAAGCAAGTTTTCATTTGTTTGAGTATTTTTAAAACCACATCAAGGAAAGATGTTCATCACACAATGTTTTGAAAACTCCAGCTAAATCTAATTTTGGACTACAGCTGAAGCATGATAAAAACAGATGCACCATAGAAAGCATCCTATCGGGCTGCATCACAGCCTGGTATGGCAACTGCTCGGCCCAGGACCGCAAGAAACTTCAGAGAGTCGTGAACACCGCCCAGTCCATCACACAAACCTGCCTCCCATCCATTAACTCCATCTACACCTCCCGCTGCCTGGGGAAAGCAGGCAGCATAATCAAAGATCCCTCCCACCCGGCTTACTCACTCTTCCAACTTCTTCCATCGGGCAGGAGATATAGAAGTCTGAGAACACGCACGAACAGACTCAAAAACAGCTTCTTCACCACTGTCACCAGACTCCTAAATGACCCTCTTATGGACTGACCTCATTAACACTACACCCTGTATGCTTCATCCGATGCCAGTGCTTATGTAGTTACATTGTATTTGTTGTGTTGCCCTATTATGTATTTTCTTTTATTTCCTTTTCTTCCCATGTATTTAATGATCTGTTGAGCTGCTCGCAGAAAAATACTTTTCACTGTACCTTGGTACACGTGACAATAAACAAATCCAATACAACACCTCAAATTGGTGAATCTGCTTGATCTTCTGTTCACCACATGGTTAATTTACAGGGCTACACATACAAAGTTAGGAGCAAGATCAAATAGCTTGTTTAATAAAGCAGTATTCAACATCTAACCCCCCCCCCCCCTCAAAACCCACTTCTGCACAAGACTCAAATTAGTTTGAAGATGTATGAACGGGTGGGTGGTGTTAACTGCATGTTAAAATTGTGCCTGTGTATAAACAGCATCAGTCTGCAATGTTTTATTACTAATTTTGGCCATTTTGATCGCACTTGTGAACACACACACACACACACACAACACTAATGTGTGCACTGCATTCAAGAAGAAATCTGAATTTTCTGTAAACTTTTGAACTTCAGAGTAATATAACTAAAAATACTTTAATATCACAAGAACAATCGTGATAGCACAATGTATTTTTAAAACTTGCTACTTCTTTCTGACTGTATAAAAGGGCAGTTTCAACAGCTAGCAGAGCAACAGGTGAGACATGTATGGCAATTTATTGTTGAAACGATGGACCTCGCAGAAACTGCATAAATGTGCATTTTGAAAGTCGATATGAAAAACTTTAGAACAACAAATGTATTCACCTGACATTCACTGCACCCATCATCCTTTTTCATTAGGAAATGAAAATGAAACGGCCTTTACCATGTTTTAATATGGTCATGAAAACTCTCACTTTCCCAAGACACTGGCTTCAAACTGCTTTCACATTGCACAAATGTGCTAGTGGCTTCAATTCTGACATCCAGGTCCTGTACACCTGGTTGCAATCAGAGTGAACTTGCAGAAGGGTTCAAATGATCCAGTAAATAATCTTCCACAGTATAAAAGCAGTTTAAGATACTGAAATATCAGTGAACTTAAAAATCAATATCTGCTCAGCTTAACTTCTCAAATAGGAAGCGCTCACCATTAAATAAAAATACAGTTGTACCCATTTATTAGCAACTTGCTTAATAGTAATTCCATTTTAACGTGACCATTTCTAAAACTTTTTTAAAAATCTGTACTTTCTGTTGTGGAAAAGTCTGTTCTCTTAATCTTAGTCTGGCAGCATGGTAGCACACGTGGCTAGTACTGTGGCATCATAGCGCCAGGGTCCCAGGTTCGATTCCCTACTGGGTCACTGTCTGTGCGGAGTCTGCACGTTCTCCCCGTGTCTGCGTGGGTTTCCTCCGGGTGTTCTGGTTTCCTCCCACAGTCCAAAGATGTGCAGGTTAGGTGGATTGGCCATGATAAATTGCCCTTAGCGTCCAAATAGGTTAGGAGGGGTTATTGGGTTACGGGGATAGGGTGGAAGTGAGGGCATAAGTGGGTCAGTGCAGACTTGATGGGCCGAATGGCCTCCTTCTGCACTGTATGTTCTATGTTCTAATCTTCCATTTATTTCAATTCCTGTGACTATATTTTAGAAATGATCATTTGATAACTGGTGGCAAAAACAATCAGCCACTTTTTCCAAGTCACACCTCAGAACTCCTTAGTCACATCCAAATAGACACTTCCATGAGGTTTTCTTTGCTGGATTTCATGCATGTATGTTATTTGAAGGAGGTGCACATCAATAGCCAATATAAAGCTAACAAAATAGCTTTGTGGGTACAAACATTACTTGCTAACATTACATTTTACCAACCCATAACAAAGGATAGCAATTCAAAGCAATCCGATATTGTATCAAAGAATAAATGTTTAAGCACAGCCAAGATTGAAAAAAAGCACAAACTCGTGCTTAAATTAAGACAGTGGGAACATTAAATCTTTACTGTCAATGAAAGGGCTCCACTGCATTTCTTTGAAGGGCTGCAGGCTACGCCATTATATTATTTTGAGGAAAATGAAAAAATGGAAGAAAACACAAACATGAACCAGGGTTTCCTTACCGATCCGGAGCATTAAATTCTAGTGAAAACTCGTGTGGCGCTTATTGGGTCAGAATCATGTTAAGCACAACAGCCCCACTCCAATGGCATAATAAGTCACTACTGAAGTTCACATATAAATTATGGATATTGAATAATGTACTAGAGGGTCTGACTGCCAAGGAATTATATGTGAGTATGAAGTCATGATTTAGGAAAGGAATGGGAGAGAGAAATTGGTGATAAATAATTGGTATGAAAATCTATAAAATATTTACTACACAATCACAGATTAGCTACCATGAATTGCACTTGGTTCTATGAAAGCGGTTAGATTCCAATGTGGAAATAGGAGATCAATATCATTAAGGGAAATACAGAGATCAGGGATGATGTCCATAGGGATGATGTCCATTTAATCCCCCCCCCCCCCCTCCACTCCAACCAGCCCCCCCCCCCCCCCCCCCCCCCACCCAAATATGGGTGGCCAGTTTGCTTCTCCAAGTTATGATCCTCGCAGAGACCAATAACTCTTAAAAAGAGTTAGATCCAATCGCTTCTCGGCCTTTTGGCTAAGATCAAGTGTAGTGCAGATTGAGCCTTTTGGCTCAGATCTGGTATGTCTCTCTTGTGGGGACCATGAATTGGATTAAATTTGAATTGGTTTTTGGAGCAAGCGAGGAGCTGGATTAGGGGTTTGCCCCTGACCCACACTCTGAGCCCTGGCTGTGTAACTCGGAGAAAAAATAAATAAAAATAAAAGTTAGATCCTTTAGATTCTCAACTCCATTCTACCTTAAAACTAAATAGTCAGTTAAAGTATAATGGTTCACAAAATCCAACATCCTTAACACCTTCCTGGGACTTTGGAAACCAAGTCAATCCACTGTCAGCACCGGTGCTTCTGCCTTTGGTGGTCTACAAATGAGAAGACCTTGCACCTTTTCCCAGTAGAACAATCTGGGGCCCTCTTTCATCCTTAACAATCAAACCAGGTTTATGGCCAGCAGAACTCATAACAGGTCACAATAATAACAATAAACTTTGTGTTTATAACAAAGTAATAAGCTTTTGTTGAGATAGTTGGCAAAGGGACCTCAGCCAAGTGGCCACTCTTAACAAATCCAGACAGTTAGTACTAGTCAGCTAGCTGACGGTATCCAAGTCTGATCCTGTTCTCATCTAACATACACTGAATAATGATCATGAGTGGGCAACATAACTGTTTTCCTCTTCCTAGCCTAGATGCACTGAATCTTATGGATCATTACTCTCCTGACAATTTTTTTTTTTTTTTTTAAATAAATTTTTAAAATTGCTTTATTAATACAAATAACATCCATCTCCCCCACCTGCCTCTCCCTCTGCTCTCTCCTCTCCTTGTGCGCCCTAATGGAGATCAGCTCTCCCCTAACCACCGCCTTCAGCGCCTCCCAGACCATCCCCACTCGGACCTCCCAGTTATCGTTGGGCTCCAGGTATCTCTCTATGCTTCCTTGGACCCGCTCACTCACCTCCTCGTCCGCCAACAGCCCCACCTTCAAGCGCCACAACGGGCGCTGGTCCCTCTCCTCCCCCAGCTCTAGGTCTACCCAATGCGTGGTGTGATCCGAAATGGCTATCGCCGAGTACTCGGTATCCTCTACTCTCGCTATCAGCGCCCTGCTCATAATAAAAAAGTCGATCCCGGAACAGGCCTTATGAACATGCGAGAAGAATGAAAATTCCCTAGCACCTGGCCTTGCAGGGGTCCAGCCCTCCCATCTGGTCCATAAACACCCTCAACACTTTAGCCGCCGCCAGCTTCTTACCCGTCCTAGACCTGGAGCGGTCCAGTGTCGGATCCAACACAGTGTTAAAGTGTCATTATCAGGCCACCCACTTCCAAGTCCGGGATCCGACCCAACATGCACCGCATAAAACCCGCATCGTCCCAGTTCGGGGCATACACGTTGACCAGCACCACCCTCTCCCCTTGGAGCTTATCACTTACCATTACATACCTGCCACCATTGTCTGTCACAATGCTCGACGACTCGAATGACACCTTCTTTCCCACCAAGATCGCCACCCCCGGTTTTTGGCATCCAGCCCCGAATGAAACACCTGACCTACCCACCCCTTCCTCAATCTTACCTGGTCTGCCACCTTCAGGTGTGTCTCCTGGAGCATGACCACATCCGCCTTCAGCTCCTTCAGGTGCGCGAACACCCAGGCCCGCTTGACCGGCCCGTTCAGTCCCCTTACATTCCAGTTTATCAGTTGGATCAGGGGGCTACCCGTCCCCCTCCCCCGCCGACTAGCCATAACCCCTCCTCGGCCAGCCAAGCGCCCGCACTCCACTCCCGGCCCGTTCCCCACGGCGGCAGACCCCCGTCCCAACCCCCTCTGCTCGCTCCAGCTCCCCCTTGACCATACCAGCAGCAACCCGGTTCCCCCCCCACCTTCTCCCCCCCCCAGCTATGACCCCTCCTAGCTGCTTTGCTCCCCCCATTGCACTCCCTCAAGTCAGCTGACTCCTGCTGATCCCGGCCACTCCCTCGACTCCTCCCATTGTGGGACATCCCCATCTCCTCCATTACCCATCAGCAGGCTCTCCACCTCCCCCTTCCATCCCAAGCGCGGGAAACAACCCTCGCTTCCCTGCCCCGGCCCCTCCAGCCTTCAGGGCGGGAAAAAGCCCACGCTTTCCACCTGCCCGGTCCCGCCACCTCTGACGCAGCTCCTTTTACAGGCCCAGTCCCCTCACCCCCGACTCGGGCCTCCCCCTCCCCCGCGGGGCCCCATCCCCCCTGCCGGCCATCCACCCCTACTCTATTTACTTGCCCCCCTCCAAGAGCCCACCCGACAGACCCAACCAAAACAGTGCCCAACCCACCCTAACCACCCACACCGAATCAAAAAGAAACAAGAGCAAAGAACCCCCCCTCAAAATGTAACACACCAACAGCAATCCTCGACCACCCATCCCGATCCTCAGTTTGTGTCCAGCTTCTCGGCCTTAACAAAGGCCCACGCCTCCTCTGGGGACTCAAGATAATGGTGCCGGTCCTTATAGGTGACCCAGAGTCGCGCCGGCTGCAGCATGCCAAACTTCACCCCCTTCCTGTGCAGCACCACCTTCGCCCGGTTGTACCCAGCCCTCTTCTTCGCCACCTCCACACTCCAGTCCTGATATATTCGAACCTCCGCGTTCCCCCGCCTGCTGCTCCTCTCTTTCTTGGCCCATCTGAGCCCGCACTCCCGATCAGCGAACCGATGAAACCGCACCAGCACTGCCCGCGGCGGCTCGTTAGCCTTGGGCCTCCTCGCCAGCACTCTATGGGCCCCTTCCAACTCCAGGGGCCCCTGCTCCCATCAGCGAGTTTAACATGGTGACCATATGTCTGACCCCTCCAGCCCCTCCGGGAGGCCCAGGATCCACAGATTCTTCTGCCTCGACCGATTCTCCATCTCCTCGAACTGTTCCTGCCATTTCTTGTGGAGCGCCTCATGCGCCTCCACCTTTACCGCTAGGCCCAAGATCTCGTCCTCGTTATCGGAGATCTTTTGTCGGACCTCGCGGATCGCCACCCCCTGGGCCATCTGGGTCTCCAGCAGCTTATCGATAGAAGCCTTCAGCGGCTCCAGCAACTCAGCTTTGAGCTCCCTGAAGCAGCGCTGGATAACCTCCTGCTGCTCCTGCGCCCACGCTGCCTGGTCCCCGCCCGCCGCCATCTTTCTCTTCTTCCCTCGCACTTTCTTTGGGTTCACCACCACTTTTTTTAGTCGCCCCGCTTCTGGTCCAAGCCATACACTGTCAGGGAAATGTTGCAGTCTTCTCCCCACACCAGGAAATGTCGAAAAAATTCCGTTGGGGGCCCTGAAAAGAGCCCAAAAGTCCATTCCAAACGGGAGCTGCCGAACATGCGACTTAGCTCTGCATAGCCGCAACCGGAAGTCACTCTCCTGACATTTTAGCAGACATCAATCACCAGCACCAACATGGGCCAAATTAGGCCTTCAATCATTATAGTTAAGGAACACAGTGCAGCTGTCCACTGCAAAGTGACATGGTACATTACACCCTCCATACTGATGAAAGCAGTAGAGACAAATATCGAACAAAACCTCCAAACACCACTAGATCAGAACAGGCGAGAAAGAGCGAAAGTCTTACATGTGGCACATTGCTACATTTACAGAAAGAAGAAGACCATACCTGTGATTACTAATCTAACATTCTCCCTCATTTATTCAGTTGCACAATGTAGTATGAAGTCATGTAGAATCTGGTGCTACAAATCAGAGGAGCCAAGTGTGCAGCATAACCACTGTAACAAAGCATTTATCCTATGTTGGGAGATGTGCACTATAATGCTTTACTCGAATAGAGCCACTGTACAGACATTAAATAAAACGCTCATTATATAGCTCCGCAAGTCTGTTTTTAAATTTAAAGTACCCAATTAAACTTTTTTCCAATTAAGGGGCAACTTAGCGTGGCCAATCCCCCTACCCTGCACATCTTTGGGTTGTGGGGGTGAGACCCACACAGACGCTATGGCACAGTGGTTTGCACTGTTGCCTCATAGCTCCAGGGACCCGGTTTCAATTCTGGCCTCAGGTGGCTGTCTGCGTGGAGTTTGCATTTTCTCCCCGCATTTGCGTGGGTTTCCTCCGGGTGCTCCGATTTCCTCCCACAGTCCAAAGATATGCAGGTTAGGTGATTTGGCCATGCTAAATTGCCCCTTTGAATCCAAAAGGTTAGATGGGGTTACTGGGAGAGGGTGGAGTCGTGGGTTTATGTAGGATGCTCTAAGTAGGTGCAAACTTGATGAGCCGAAAGGCCTCCTTCCGCACTGTTAATTCAAGATTCTATTCTATGATACGGGGAGAATGTGCAAACTCCACACGGACAGTAATCCGATTTCGGGATCGAATCCGGGTCCTTCGCACCGTGAGGCCGCTCCTATAGTTCCATAAGTCACCATAACATTGAGTACACTGCATTAATTTTCCCTCGCAATATTTTGCTTTTCAGAGTAAAACATTGTGTTAAATAAATTCAAATTTATACTACCGAACTGAAACAAATTAGATATGTAATGAATGAGATGAGTTGCAGGGAGGGGAATGAAAAGAAACTCGCTTCACTAATGAGTACTGTGCATGCTACAAAGGCAAGGAAAATGCAACAAAACCAGAAATTTCATCTTGAATTTGTCTCCCAGCAAGGATTTGATAAAATCATCTAGCAGTGTGTCAAGCAGGCAAAAGGTCAATTCCAATCCACCCACAAGACACTGAATATAGAATGTTGAATGAAGTGAGTCAGGCAAATAAAGTGCAAACAAAACCTTACCACCTCCTTGCATCATCTTGTAGATCTTGCTCTCAATGTGTAGCTGTGGGTGTTTAGTTTTCACACATTCCAGCTTAATGGCCACCTCCTCTCCTGCAGCAATGTCAGTTCCTGTAGGAAAACAAGTGAATGCTTATTTATTTCATTGAAAGGACAAAGCACCATGTCACCTATTGAGGTTGCTATTTTCTTTTACAATTGAAAAATAAAGCACTTATTAAATATTCTACCAGCAGGCAACTGACCAGCGTAATGTATATTGAGAGAGTAATTAGCAAAGCAGATGGGATCTCGGGTTTCATAAATGGAGGTACGAAAGCAACCTTTATAAACTCTAGTTAGGCCATAAGGCTTCTTATAGTTCCAGGGAGGAAGGACTTTAACCAGAGGATTTGAGATGGAACAGTTGGATTTGTTCTCCTTGAAGCAAAGGAGATTGAGGGGAGATTTGATAGGGGTGTGCAAGTTTATAACAGATTCAGATAAGGCTGAAAAGAAAAGCTTCTGCCACTGGCTGATTGTACAAAGACCGGGGAACACAATTTAAGGTCTTGGACAGGAGATGCAGGGAGATATGAAGAAGAACATTTTACACAGCAAGTGATAATGACCTAGAATTCACTGTGTTTGAAGGTAGTTGAAGCAGAGACGATTAATGGTTCCTGGAACATTTTGGTAAATCTCCTCTGCACTCTCTCAAGGACCCTCTGCATCCTTCCTAAAGTGTGATGACTAGAACTGGACACAATACTCTGTGGCCAAACCAAAGTTTATAAAGGTGCAGCATAACTTCAAAAAGGAAATTGGATGGACATGAAGGAAGTAAACTTGCCAGGCTACAGGGATAGTACAGGGAATGGGACTGACTGGTTGTTCTACAGAGAGCTGGCATGGACGCTACTAGCAGAATTGCCTCCTTTTGTGCCATATGATTCCATGACTTTTGTAAGCCACGGGTTATCTAACCTATACAGCAAATTTAAAACTAAAAGAAATGTTGAAATCAGCAGTAAATTTGCAAACTTAAACCGTAAACATAAAAGGAAACAGAGGCAGCTGTGACCACCAAAAGCAGCAGCTCCCAGGACCACCTCCAAAGCCAGCTGACCACAAAGATCTGAAAAGACAAGCATCAAAGGTGGTAAACGTTACCAATTTGCGTCTGGGCTTCCCTCTGTGCAGGGAGTGAGAAACGCGAACAGCTCATTTACAGGGAGTTTATCTAGCCACTAGACACAGGAGTAAAGAAAATAGTTGTGTATTTGTGAGTATTTTCTGAAGAAAATATTAATTGCCAATACAAATGTAAAATAAATGATCCAGCAACAGGTGGAATAGTAATCATGTCAAGCACTGCCACTTTGCTTCCACTCTCTTGTAATCATGTCAAGCACTGCCACTTTGCTTCCACTCTCTTGTAGCCAGCTTGCAATCGGCCACAGGAGACATGCTGCATTTTATATAGATAAATTACTATTCCTCTCAAAAGGCTCAGGTTTCTATCTGTAATCTACATTTCAGTTGCTTAAAGACTATTAAATAAATTCAGAAAATCATAATTTAAGTAGTTATGGGGACAAATACCTTCTTCTAAATGGTCTGCACCCTATGGGATGGAAACTCAACTGGAGAATGGGGCACCAGTTCCCATAGGACAAAAATCCGTATCAAAGTTACTTCACCATATTCACATTTTACATCCAAACCATTGTTATTCATTGTACAATTATGAGCCAAAATGCATACTGGATATGGTCGGTACAACTCTGAATGTACTATGAGCATTACATTAACTTGCATTGCACAGGGCAATATATTAATTTCATTTTAAGATTTTAAAATAACTAGCAAATTCTGTTTGCCACTTCTGAAACATCCCATTTTCAAATGCTAGAATATCCCCGAACAGGCGCCGGAATGTGGCGACTAGGGGCTTTTCACAGTAACTTCATTGAAGCCTACTTGTGACAATAAGCGATTATTATTATTATCTATACAGCAGTTATATATATTGCATGCAAATTTGTTAATCATTTTGTGCTCTAAATTTCTTTTTTTTTTTAATTTAATGTACCCAATTCATTTTTTCCAATTAAGGGGTAATTTAGCGTGGCCAATCCACCTAGCCTGCACATCTTTGGGTTGTGGGGACGAAACTCACGCAACACGGGGAGAATGCGCAAACTCCACACGGACAGTGACCCAGAGCCGGGATCGAACCTGGGACTTCGGCGCCGTGAGACAGCAGTGGTTAGCACTGCGCCACCATGCTGCCCTTTGTGCTCTAAATTTCTGATGCACACACACCATCAGAACCTAAAAGGCACTTTGTCAAATACTAAATTTCCACCCATATATTGAAATTTCACCTACAGGAGGGGAGGGCAGCAGTCATCTAATTGTTCCGCCAAGCGAAATAAAATCAATCAAGATAAAGAAGAAAACCATCCAGCAACCGGTGGCACGCACAAAATGATCAGATGGTTGTTATTGAAGGTTGATCACCAAAGTTCAGGGCACTTTAGTAGGAATTCCTCGAAATATCCTTGATCCAATCACCATTACTCATTTCCACTGGTCAACATGTTTCATTCACAACTCCTCCACTAATACAGCAGGTCCATAACTGGGTTATGTGATTGGTTAACAGTCACACTATACATTTCCAAACAAGGTCCAAGCGGCTCTCCATCTTCAAAAGCACTATGTCCTTACCACCAAACATTTCTTCCTGGGACTGACCAGAGGCCTAACTAGACTAGCTGTATCAGCAATGAGAATACAAAAAGAGGGTCGAGTTTGGGTGTTCTGCAACACATGATTCTCCCCCTGACCTCTCAAAGCTGCTCCATATTTACAAGGCTGAAGTCAGCAGTGATAGAATACTCACCACTTCCCTGGACGGTGCCACTGAAATAACACTCACAAAAACTCAACATTATCTAGCACAGAACAGTCTGCTTTACTGTTGTCCCTGCCAAAAAAAACAATAACATTTGACAATAATTTAGAGGTTGCAAAGGAAATTGCGGATTACTTTACACTTAGTGAAGCTGACATCAAAAATGATAAACAATCTGGTAATGTGACCTTTATAAAAAAAAACACATTTAAAGTCACAGGTTGAATCTTTATATTCCTATATGCCTTCACATTGGAAAACAAAGTAAACAAATGAGTTTTAACACAACAGAAGGTTTGTAATGTCACACAGCAGTGTTGTTACTAGTATGGTGGGTGTGTGATATGTTTATGCTCACTTGAACTGCAGAAAAAGCTGCCAGGAGGAAGATTAGAGACTACTCTCCAAACCATGGTAGACTCTAGAGAAAGTATTTGGAGCATATATTAGGAATAAGGCACTAGCATTTATGGATGTGCCACCGGTAGTGACCTTGGGAGCAGCTCGAGATGAAGAGTAAACATACAAAAAACAATTATACAATATTGAAATGCATTTGCTCAAGTATATCCTTTCCTGAAGTAATACATTAAATAAGCCTAGTGCAGATACTGCACAGTACCCATCTCCAATATAACATGATAATACAATTACTGTGCCTCATCACAATTGTCTAAAACTAATGTAGACTAAAATAGGCTTTAGAAACATCTCCTGATTAACTCATGTCCAGCATTTGGACAATAAAGCTGAATATACTGGTTCCTGCATGCACCACTCTCTAAACACCAGCCAGCAACATTTAAAAAGTAGAATACGGTAAAGACATAATAAAAGTTCAGCTACCTTTATGGTAAATGCATCGTCACGAGCAGCAGATACCTGGGAACCCCACCACCTGGAGGTGTCCCTCCAAGTCACTCACCACCCTGACTTGGGAATATATTGCCATTCCTTCGCTGTCGCTGGGACAAAATCCTGGAACTCCCACCCTGACAGCACAGTGGGTGTACCTACACCTGAAGGACTGCAGCAGTTCACGAAGCAGCTCACCACCACCTTCTGAAGGGCAACTAGGGATGGGCAATAAACGCTGGCTTAACCAGCCAGGCCCACATCCCATAAATGAATTTTTAAAAAACCAATGCCAGCCTTCTGAGAAATCTACTTTGTACAACATTTAGACCGGTGTTTTTCAAGGTTTTTTGCACGGGTCTCATTTTTTGAAACCGGCCATCCTTCGCGGCAGACCTTCCCGACCCTCCATTTTCCCTCACCTTTAATGTGACAGGTGAGTGTGCTTCATCCTGACGATCTCGCTTGCTTTGTCATTCAATGCCAGATTTCTGATAATGACTTTAGCTGATGATTTAAGATCTCACTGCTTCCGTTGAAACAAAAGGTGTCTCTTTGAAGTTTTGAGGGTTTTGATCTTTTATTTGCCAGTGCTTCCTTGCATATAACACACATGAACTTTGAATCATAGATTTCATAGATTTCATAGAATTTACAGTGCAGAAGGAGGCCATTCGGCCCATCGAGTCTGCACCGGCTCTTGGAAAGAGCACCCTATCCGAGGTCCACACCTCTACCCTATCCCCATAACCCAGTAACCCCATCCAACACTACTGGCAATTTTGGACACTAAGGGCAATTTATCATGGCCAATCCACCTAACCTGCACATCTTTGGACTGTGGGAGGAAACCGGAGCACCCGGAGGAAACCCACGCACACACGGGGAGGATGTGCAGACTCCGCACAGACAGTGACCCAAGCCGGAATCGAACCTGGGACCCTGGAGCTGTGAAGCAATTGTGCTATCCACAAGGCTACCGTGCTGCCCCTGACTTGCATTGGCACAATTAATAACCCACACCTCAAGTAATCATCTTTATGTTGTTTTGTTCCTGTTTTCAGCTTCTTCTTCTTCATGGGTTGTTCACCAGAGTGCCAGGAGTTCACACCAGCATTGCTGGCAGCTGCAAAATGGAGGAATCTCTCCAAGAACATGATGTCAGCGTAAGGGGTGCATGACCTGCTCTCTGCCGCCACATCCGGTGGGAGGACTGAAAGAAACTGGCCCTGGACAGCACGCTGACATCAGGAGGAGGCAGTTCACTCTGCTGGACTCTGGGCCTGTGCACTGCTTGATGCGGCATGCATGCGCTGGATGACCGGCGATCTCAAAGGTCTGTCACGGCCGACATTTTTAAAAGCCGGTCACACTGGTAACGCTGCGGCCACGCCCTTCCGAAGCCTGCCCACAAGTTGCGACCTCGAGTTTGAAAACCCCTGGTTTAGACAACATATAAAAGGAAACACTGACAATCTGAAAATGGGTGAAAGCAAAATAGAGAAAAGTAACTGCAGGGGCAGCACAGTAGCATTGTGGATAGCACAATTGCTTCACAGCTCCAGGGTCCCAGGTTCAATTCCGGCTTGGGTCACTGTCTGTGCCGAGTCTGCACATCCTCCCAGTGTGTGCGTGGGTTTCCTCCGGGTGCTCCGGTTTCCTCCCACAGTCCAAAGATGTGCAGGTTAGGTGGATTGGCCATGATAAATTGCCCTAAGTGTCCAAAATTGCCCTTAGTGTTGGGTGGGGTTACTGGGTTATGGGGATAGGGTGGAGGTGTTGACCTTGGGTAGGGTGCTCTTTCCAAGAGCCGGTGCAGACTCGATGGGCTGAATATACTCCTTCTGCACTGTAAATTCTATGAATTCTATGAATTAAATTTACAGACCTGCCACAATGGGCAGCCCAGTCACTCAGCCCAAAATATTTATGTTTACACTGAAGCAAGGCAGCATACTTAGGAACGAGTCGAGATAAACTGAGCTGATCTTGAAAATGGTTTGGAATTCAAACACAAGAACAAGGAGACACTAAAATTATGCCTCTATTGACCTATCAGTATCCACTCTTCATCTTGCATCTGTACATATCTTATAATACAGTACGAAGTCTTACAACACCAGGTTAAAGTCCAACAGGTTTGTTTCGATGTCACTAGCTTTCGGAGCGCTGCTCCTTCCTCAGGTGAATGAAAAGGTCTGTTCCAGAAACACATATATAGACAAATTCAAAGATGCCAAACAATGCTTGGAATGCGAGCATTAGCAGGTGATTAAATCTTTACAGATCCAGAGATGGGGTAACCCTAGGTTAAAGAGGTGTGAATTGTCTCAAGCCAGGACAGTTGGTAGGATTTCGCAGGCCAGATGGTGGGGGATGAATGTAATGTGACATGAATCCCAGGTCCCGGTTGAGGCCGCACTCATGTGTGTGGAACTTGGCTATAAGCTTCTGCTCGGCGATTCTGCGTTGTCGCGGGTCCTGAAGGCCGCCTTGGAGAACGCTTACCCGGAGATCAGAGGCTGAATGCCCTTGACTGCTGAAGTGTTCCCCGACTGGAAGGGAACATTCCTGCCTGGTGATTGTTGCGCCATGTCCGTTCATTCGTTGTCGCAGCGTCTGCATGGTCTCGCCAATGTACCACGCTTCGGGACATCCTTTCCTGCAGCGTATGAGGTAGACAACGTTGGCCGAGTCGCACGAGTATGTATCGCGTACCTGGTGGGTGGTGTTCTCACGTGTAATAGTGGTATCCATGTCGATGATCTGGCACGTCTTGCAGAGATTGCCATGACAGGGTTGTGTGGTGTCGTGGTCACTGTTCTGAAGACTGGGTAGTTTGCTGCAAACAATGGTTCGTTTGCAGCAAACAACGCCGGCATCTCCACATCATATCTTATAATAAGCAAAGCAGTTGTTTTTTCTGATCTTCTAGCTCCATAAATGGATGACAGTGATACTTACAGCAGTAAAGCTCCTATGAACAAAGTCATAATAAAAGCCTAAACTGAAACTCACACTTCATTCGGACTCCATAGAATTGCTGCAGTACAAAAGGAGGCTATTATACTCATCAAATCTGCACCGACCCTCTGAAAGAGCACCTCACCTAAGCCCACTCCCCTGCCCTATCCCTGTAACCCCACGTAACTTGCACGTCAGGATACTAAGGGGCAATGTAGCATGGCCAATCCACCTAACCTGCACATCTTTGGACTGTGGGAGTAAACCAGAGCACCCGGTGGAAACCTACGCAAACACAGGGAGAAAGTGCTAACTCCATACAGAGTCACCCAAGGCTGGAATTGAACTCGGGTCCCTGGTGCTATGAGGCAGCAGTGCTAACCACTGTGAAACCCTGACTCCCACATGGAAGATAGTAATCGTAGCTGTATTGATTGGAGGCCAGCTGTTTCCCTGCTTGGTGGAGCAGGAAATCAGTAAAAGTCAAATCACCAGATTTTCTCTTGTGCAAGCCTCCGCACCCCAATCACAGGAGCTGGAATATTGAATGCCTGTGATATGGACTACCCCAGAAGAGGGAAGTATTGTAGAGAAATGAGTCATAGGAGGAAATGATACTTTGCTAGGATACATGAAGATCAAGAACTGGTTGTTAGCTCGTAATTTAACTAATCCCCAAACTTGATAAGAGTGGCAAAAACTCACACGAAAACAATCAAAAGTTGGAGGGTTTGTGAAAATATTTGGTTAACCCTTGCTAGCAGCATACTATTCTGGTTCTGTGTGAATTGATTCACGAGCCATGCAAAAACTTACACTTTGCCTGGACTTTATACATTAATCTATGTAACTTTTAGTGCTAGAAAACTTACATGGTTTTATCCATTATTTTAAATGTTCTGTTACTCCAAAAATCAATATTCAAATTAGGAAGCATATTTTATTTATTTATTTATTTTATTTTTGAGAAGTTGGGTATGTTATTGTGATGTTGTCGGACCACTCTGTTGTTTAGAATGTTTAAATGTTAAAATGATAAATGCTTCAATAAAATGTTTTCTGAAAAAAAATATTGAGTTAACTACAATTTAATACATAATTTGCAACACAGGTTTGATCACAATTCCACTCAGTCCTTCGTCTACCCCAAGAAGCCCAATCCTGGTGGCCTATCACAATGCTTCACATTGTGTCAGCTGAAGTCCTTGAAAGGATTGCTACCCTCAACTTTGAATTATAACTGCTTTTTCTGCCATACGAATGAAAAATTAGTCCACAACGAAAACCAATGTGCCATTTAACAATTTAACAAAACCATTAATATAATTTAAATCCTCTTTTGCTTTATAAACTTAAAAGGAACAAATCATTCATTCAACTAAACCATATTCATTAAATATTATATTTTTGGCCAATCCCTTGATCACCTGACCTAATTTCTCCTAATGTGGATCGGTGTCATTTTGTTTCATAATGCTCCTGGGTAGCACCGTAGGACATTTTATTATGTAAAAGGACTTTACAGTCCCAATATCTAATCAAGGTGTGGCTACCAAAAACTCCATTTTAGAATTTTTATAAATCGTTCAAGGGGTGTGTTGCTGGCAAGGCCAGCATTTGTTGCCCTCGAAAAGGTGGTGCTGAGCAATCTTCTTGAACACTGGGGTTCATGTGGTACATTGCTGTTGGAAGGGAGAGCAAGGATTGTGACACAGTGACACTGAAGGGATGACAATATAATTCCAGGTGGCATGGGGTTTGGCAAGGAGCGTGCAGGTGGCATTGGTCCCATAAATCTGCTGCCCTTGCTCTCCATTGTGGTCGAGAAATCGGGTTTGGAAGATACTGTTGAAAAGAGAGTTGGTGAGTTGCTTCAATGCACCTTGTAGATGGGACACACAGAGTACCAGTGGGGGAGGGAGTGCTGGTTAGGGTGCCGATCAAGCAGACTACTTTATCCTGGATGGTGTTGAGTCTCTCGCGAGCTGCTGGAGCTGCACCATCAAACCAAGTGCACAGTATTCCATCAGACTTCTGAATTATGCCTCAGATGACGGTAGGATTTGGGGAATCAGGAGGCAAGTTACTCACCAGAGAATTCCTAGCCTCTCCTACTCTTGTAGCCACAGTATTTAAATGGATGGTTTAACTAAGTTTTTGGTTAATACTAACAGCTAAGGTGTCTGGTGGGGGAATTAAGTGATGGTGAACGTCAAGAGATGTTGGCATTCTCTCCTATTGGTAATTGCCTGCACACGTGCAGCATCGATCAGCCCAATTCTGACCTTCTATTGGAGGGAAGGGCACTGATTAAGTAACTGAAGATGTTTGGGCCTAGGACATTATCCTCAGTACGCCTGCAAGGATATCATGGGGCTGAGATGATGGCTACCAGCAATCGCATGGGTTATGAAGAGAGTATGATAAGCAAATGGCAAGTGATTCATCAAAAACTTAGTTAGTTAGTTAGAAAAATTAGTTCCACATTTTCTCTTCCCTTAAAACTTATTTTTCTAAATCAAGAGTTGTTCTTTTAGACTGGGACACATGCAAACGGATGAATATGGAGATATCAACTAAACAGCAATGATGCAGAAGAATGTGACTTAATTTTATTCTCCTTGGAGAATTCATCTTACATATGATAAATGTTCATGTGTTAATAGCGGATACTTTTAAAATCAAACAGTTAATGCAGACTTTGATTTTAAGCAAAAAATAATAAGACATTCACAATACTGAAATTTGCTGATGACATCAAGTTAAGAGGAGGAAGGAGAAGCAGAATCACAAATTGTGAAAGACTACAAAAGGGCATAGCGGAGGGAAGCAGACGGTTGTAAATGTTGCTTCAAGTATAAGATGTGCAGTCATGCAATTTGAAAATGAGAGAAGGATAATGTTGAACACGTACACTACTGTAGTTAGGTCGCAGTTGGGAGTACTGTGTAGAGTTTGAGGTACCTTATTACAGGATGGATATAAAGGTAATGTGCAGCATAGATTCATTTGGATATTACCATGGAGCTATGAAGAGACTGGAGAAGCTAAATATTTCTTCACTGGAGACAAGAGGTTGCAGATGAACTGATTGAGATCTTCAAGATGATGAAGGGTTATGTTTATTTATGGTTCTCCAGGAAAGTAATGAGATGGCACAAATCTAAAGGTAATCATGAGAAAAATTAAATGAAAGGCAAGGGAAAAAGATTACATGCAAAATGGAATTCTCTACCAGAAACCACGGTTGATGCACAGTTCATAAATTCCTTCTAAAGCGAATTAGATGCTTGAAAAAATACACTGTGAATGAGAAGTGCAGACCTGATGGGTGGAATTGTCTGCTCTTGTACTGTGGTATTTTACAATTCCGGTTGATATGAACTCACCTGGATTACTAATCCTGGTCTGATTTACGAGGAGTGGCGCATTTTACTCATATTCATGACAAAATTTTAAAAACTCTGACACATTGCAACACCACAATTTCCTTTTCTGTACTGAATCTATAAATAAGTAAGAGAGCTACAAAAGCCTTGGCTATACATGTTAATGTTAAATAAAGCTATAAAGAATCCTTCTTTGTAGCCCCTGTGAAATAAGGATTTCAAACTGTATGGGTTTATGGGGTATAAAATGCACCTAAAACTCCAGTGCTTAAAAAATGGACAAAACATACAAACTTGAATTAGGTCAGAATGTTTCTTTGTTTACGCTTGCAAGATGTTAGTTTTTTTCTGCATTTTTTGGAAGGTTTTGTGTTTTTCCATTTGCTGCCATGTTCTAGGTTGTTGGATATGGTTCAGTAGGTCATAATGGTTTAATATAAATATAGTAAAGGGTTCAAGCTAGGAACTGTCACATATGACCATATGAATTAAGAGCAGAAGGCGAATCAGCCCTTCGAGCCTGCTCAGCTAATCTGATAGTACCCCCCCCACGATAACCTTTCACTCTCTTTCTTATCAAGAATCTATCTACCTCTGCCTTAAAAATATTCAAAGACTCTGCTTCCACTGCCTTTTGAGGAAAGGGGTTCGAAACACTTTAAAATCTCAGAACAAATTTCACTCATCTCGTTCTTAAATGGTCGACCCCCTATTTTTAAACAGTGACCAGTAATTCCAGATTTGCCCACTAGATTCTCTTCACACATCCACCCTGTCAGGATCTTGTATGTTTTATCAAATCACCTCTTACTCTTCTAAACTCCAGCGGATACAAGCCTAGCTTGTCCAACGTCTCCTCAAGGGACAACTTTCCTATTCCAGGTATTAGTCTAGTAAACCTTCTCTGAACTGCTTCCAATGCATTTATGTACTTCCTTAAATAAGGGGTACAATGTTAAATGTGGTCTCAGCAATGCCCTGTATAACTGAAGCACAATCTCCCTACTCTTCCCACTCTTAACTTGATGTCATCAGCAAATTTCAGTATTCAATTTCTCTCACAATAAGCAATAACATTCTGTTAGCTTTCCTAATTATTTGCTGTAATTACATATTAACCTTTTGTGATCCATGCACTAAGACACCAAAATCTCTCTCCATATTAGAGCTCTGCAATTTCTCCCCATTTAGATAATGGATTTCTTTTATATTCTTCCTGCCAAAATAGACAATTTCACCTTTTCCCACTACACCCCATTTGCCAGATCTTTGCCTGCTCACTTAACCTACTTATATCCCACTGTAGCCTCCTTATGTTGCCGTTGCAACTTAATTTCCTACCTACCTTTGTGAACCAGCAAAGTTAGCAACCATATATCTTCGGTCTCTTCATTCAAGTCATTTTGTATAAATTGCAAAAATTAAAGCCCCAGTGCTGATCCCTGTGGCGCACAACTCATTATATCTCGCCAACCAGAAGATGGCCCATTCATTTATGCCTACTATGTTTCCTGTTTGCTCGCTGATCTTCTATCCATGTCAATATGTTAACCCCTACAACACGAGCTTTCATTTTCTGCAATAACCTTTCATGTGGCACCTTATCAAATGTTTTCTGGAAATCTAAGTCCAGAACATCCACCAGTTCCTCATTAGCCACAGCAACAGTGACTACTTCAAAGAACTCCAATAAATTACCAGGTTGGCTCTGCCTGATTACTTTGAATTTATCTAAGTGCCCTGGCTATAACATCTGTGGTAATAGCGACGAACATTTTTCCTAATACAGCTATTAAGCTAACGGGCCTGTAGGTTCCCGATTTCTCCCTCTTTTTCAATAAAGGAGCTAAATTTGCTATTTTCCAATCAAATGGAACCTTCCCAAATTTAGGGAATTTTGGAAAATTAAAACCAATGCATCAACTAACTCACTAGCCATTTCTTTTAAGGACCTAGGATGAAACCAATTGGGCACAGAGACTTGCCCGGCATTAGAAAGATTCTAACTGACCAGAAAAAAGTTTAAATTTGCTTATAAAAATGCATACACCAATGATAAGTTGATTTTTAAATAACTCCTGGAAAGTTCCAGCTTAGGGCTGCTAATTTCACTTCATTCCTAGCTTGCAAGCAGAGAACCAATAGTACATGTCTTAAGTCTGTTGTCCTGGAAATTAAACAATGACACCTTAGGAAGGGGAAGGGTTTAAGGCAATTTTTATCAGCTGAAAAATAAAACTATGTCAGGGTATCCTAACAATATCAGAGTAACTTGAATTAAATTGCATTTAAGTATTACTGACACAACTCACCAAACGGGTAATTGAATGGCATTTGTTCCTCGATTTTTGTCACTAAAGTATAACTGAAGTTGAAAATTGGTTCCCCTCTTTCACTCCCCATTCACAACACTTTGTAAATTCTCTGAGTCCTCCTGAAATGGCAGTCGCAAAATCTTTTTTTTGAAACCTGATTCTATGGAGAGCTTTTTTTTAAAAAAAGTGGACTATGTTCAAAATTGAAGCTGACAGCTAAGAGCCCAAGAGTGATGTAGAGGAAAATGAAGATCCATTAAGAAGGCTGCATTGATTTTGCAATCACTGTTAAAAGAAAAAACAACCGAGTCCCAAGTGCCAGCCACCAAAAGCAAATGGACAGGCCAGATTACATCTACATCAGTGGGAAGAAGTGCAGCTTAGTGCCAGTTATTATTCAAAATTAGTTACAACTAGGCTGAGGGTTGTAATGTAATATGACTGAATATGAATGACATTAGCACTTTATGTATCCCATTGTGAGAGCAATAATTATTGCTGATATTGTTGTATACACATTATTTTACAGGCTCTTTTTTGCAATGTTTCACAGTTCAATTGTCTAGTGATTTCATACTTTAAAACATTTACTTGGTTATTTGGTCACTTTGAAGGCGTTGGAAATTTGAGGGAATAATAAAAGTACACTTTGCGACAATCAAGCAAGTGATGTTGCTTTCTCAATGCATAAACCAATACATAAATCAAATCATCTTTCTTATTCCTTCTCAATTACCCTTTCTCCCAGCACATCTATGGTTAAGGCAGAGGACAAATAATTTCCCCCACACCTTTGACAATGCTTTTTAGTAAAGGTTCATTGTGATTTTCACAGAATGATCAAGATTATGCAGAGGGCTTCTTTTCAGTCACCTCTTCTGAAGTGCATTAGGCTAATGCTGGACATAGCTCTGTTGCGAGGGGTCAGGATATACAATTTTCCATGCTGTGGTACAGCAGATTGATAACGGTGCAAACAAATTTTCTCTGAATCCAGAAATGTTTTCTTGAAATGCTTGATAGTAGCAAGCAAGAAGACACGATAATGATACGTGTGTCAGCTGGGACTCAATTGGCAGAACTTTCGCCTCTGAATTACATGACTGTGGATTCAAGTCTCACTCCAGAGCTTGAGCAGGAAAATCAAGGCCAACAATTCAGTCTGCACCGTTGGACCTGTTGTCTTTCGGATGAGATGTTAAACCGAGGCCCATTCGCTCTCTCAGACGGATGTAAAAGATCCCAGGACACTATTTTGAATAACAAGGGAGCCATTCCTGGTGTCCTGACCAATATTTAGCTTCAATTAACATCGCAAAAATAAATTATCTGGTCATTATCACATTACCATTCATGGGAATTTGTTGCACACAAATTGGTTGCCTGGTTGTCGACATTACAATAGTGACTACACTTTAAAGGTACTTAATTGGCTGTAAATCACTTTTTAGATGTTCAGTGATTGTGAAAAGTGCTTTACAAATGAAAGTCTTTTTCTTTTTATGTATATACACAGCAACACACAAGAAGCCAAGGTTTTCTGTTCTTGTGCTTGCTACCATGTGGTTTTCCATCAGTCTATGTCCACTTAAATCAATGTTCAGCTTTACAAAACAAAATGGAATTGGCTGATTAGAAAGCATTTTCCAAAAGGTATTTAATAGGTCAATTCCCTTGTGATGTTTTATTGCAAGTACTGTGCTCCTACTTTGACGAGTACAACTTTCTAAATGTTTTGATGGGGGATTGGGGCAATTTGGTAGACCTGTTTTGCATTCTGCCAAGGAATGGTAAAACACATCACAAACACAACCTCCAATCTCAGCTATGCCTTCGGGGGAAGTAGATAAAAATCCAGACACTTTCTTCACCCCCCCCCCCCCAAAAAAAACACAGCACCACACCCAAACTAGGGCTACTCACATCAACTAACAGCTGAAGAGATTTGATACTTGAAATGGGACCAAGTCACAAGCTTCTGCCTTCAGCTTAGAAAGGTGTGGTCTTGCCTTCTCTTTTCAGCTGATGAGCAAGATTGTCCTTCATTTATTAATGGGTTAGGTTCAGGCACTCAACATTTAATTTTCAATGCAAGTGTCCTTGAAGAAGTTTCATTAAGAGTGGCTTCAAACACAGACTAGATTTTTTAATGTGCATCTCTAATTAGGATGTTCCAGAGCACACTTGCATTTAATGTTGAGTCACAATCTTCCCATTTGACAACAAACGTTCATCACATCATTCTTCCCACTGGTGCCTTAGGACAGCAAGTAAAAGCTAATTCTCCTTACTGACGAACATATTTAATTTCCTGTTCCACTACAAACTGCGTATTGTGCAAGAACACAACTGACAAAAGAACTCATCAGTTGCCAATTCCTATGTTTGTAAAACACCGAACTGAATATGTTGTAAACAAACTTTAAAAATTGTTTATGGCTGAACAGCTATATCCCTCATGCCAAACGAATGCATGCCAACAGAACATCCAAAAGTGAGCAGATGAAATACATCTTTGAACGGAGGGTCAAGTGTAAGTGCCTGTTAATTAAGGCAGGCCGTATTCAATAGATAGAATGGGCGTTTTAAAAAGGCATTTTATATTTACTTTGTTGATGAACCAGAGGATTATTTTACCTTGTGATTCTAGACTCTAGGACAACCAAGTGGATTTGCAGCATTTCACCAGTGAAATTTTAGAAATACGGTAGATCAAAGTTCTGAATCAACCCCATGTAAAGGTCAAGCCCATTTTACTGGTCCAAAAAATTATGTTTTTGGACATACTCGCTATGTGAGTCAAATCCCCTTTTCAGCCATGACATGCTATACTCGCAATAGTAGTCAGCCTCAATTTTAATCCCACAAATTCATGTTTTCCTTACTAGTACCCTATAACTGGATGTAAGGAATCACTCTGGCAAACTGTGTTGAGTTGTGCAGATGCAGAGTTTAAGTCATGCCCACACAGAGCAGACCCCATGAGGTGAAGAATGAAGAGTCTCCCAACAAAGTGAATAAAATATGAAGCAGGTTTCAAGCTAAAAGTCGTGACATTTGCTAAATTGTCAAATAACGTCTGTAGGGGGAATCTGGTGAAAAACTGGGTGAGAATGGAAGGAGGAATCTGCCTTGAAGAAAATGCCCAAGACAAAATTCACCATGAGAACAGGCCTGATCTCAAAAAGCATGTATCGGAATGGGTCCTCAAAAATAATCAGAATGGTTACATCATTACCTGAAATGCAATGAGTAAACAGCACTTCATTAGGCCAAATCAAACCAAGTGTTCAGCAAGGATTTCAGGACAACAGCGACCTGGTGTAGCTGCTTTATAGTACTGCTCAGAGCCTATCAAAAGAGATCAATGCCAAAATTTTCATTTCTCAGTGATTCTTTATCAGAGAGCGGCTAAAGCACAAGTACCCATTATGTCAGATCAGCAGGGACGGTTGTGGAGGGATGATTCTGAACCGGAAAGTGTCTATCTATAGTAGATGGGGTGGTTATGATGATGCAATTGCTTTGAGTCAAATGCCAAAGATACCCGAATAATGAATTTGATCGATTTTAAAACGCTTTGATTATGGTTAAATGTTTCTTTGCGCAGTTACCTTATTCAATAAACCATGTCACTTTGATTTAATATGAATTATTGTTTTTTTTTCATATTTCAAAATGGTGACCACCAACCCAGCGGTTCATCTTTATATTTGGTGTAAAAGTTGACTCATTTTTTGGAAGGATTTCTTCAGCCTTCATAGGTCAATTTATATATCGACATCTATGGTAGAAGATTCACAATAGAATGGGCATGCGTAATGGTTCTAGAGTAAATTGGTGCTCAGATGGTGTCAAACTATAAGCATGAAGTAGCATTAGCACAGAAATCCTTTTGAGCTTGTTGAAGCCTTTAAAAGCTGCAATACTTATACAAACTTATACCTGGCAATCTTTTTGGTTGCTGCTTGAACAAGTGGAAGCCACTCATAGACACTTGGGAGAGGTAGCCTTTATATTTATTTATTAAAGAACATCGCTGGAGATGAACATACTCCTTACTTGCATGAAGCATATTTAAAAGAAATGATGCTTCGCTCTCTCCGCCCCCCCCCATCTCCCTCTTCCTAATCAGAGCTGAAATGTATTTCTAGTGCAGAATACGTTTGCAGTGTTGCAGTTTCAGGGGAAACTTGGTTGCTTCCTCTTCTCACACAAGGTCTCCGAATGATAAGATGTCTTTTCCTAGTATTGAATTCTGCATTGTCTTGCATTAAATGACTTCAGTGGACATATGAGAGCTAGCTTCACACACTATTGTTCTCCAAAAAGGAAATCAGGGAATTTAAAGGTGTTAATCAAAACACATCCCCAAGATCAAACAACCACCTCGAAGCACAAACAACCACATTTGGAACATTTCACACTTCAGCTTCATGGGACAAACAATCAAACTCAAAAGTAGCATCTTCTTCCACATTTGCAGCACTAGCTGAGCTGCTCTCAGGAAATAATTTATTTGACTGATTTCTATTTCTTTCCCATTCAGAATCCTCTAAGCTGAAGCTGTGGTCTTTTCAGCTGACATTTTACAAAAGGCCACTATCAATGTAATGGAAAATTCTAAAGGTCATGGGAGGCAACAGATTAGTGATGGGCAGGTCCATAAAAGGTTTAAGATGAGGCCAAAAATTTATAATAATAATCTTTATTAAGATCACAAATAGGCTTACAACTAACACTGCAATGAAGTTACTGTGAAAATCCCCTAGTCGCCACACTACGGCACCCGGAGGAAACCATCGCAGACATGGGGAGAACGTGCAACCTCACCACAGACAGTGGCCCAAGGCGGGTATCAACCCGGGTCCCTGGCATTGTGAAGCTGTGAAGTAACAGTGCTAACCACTGTACTACAGAATTGTATATTTTAGATGCTGGCAGGCTGGGATCCAATAACCCTACAATTACAACTGCAGAGGAAACATCAAACTCTGGTGCAAAAATTAGGGATGAAAATTTCACATACTGGTAAAACAACAAAGGGAGGCCATCTGCCACGATTTGCCTGTTGAACCATTGGAGTCATGACAAATGGCTGTGGCAAAGCATCTGGTAATTACTGAATTAAGTTCAAATTCCAAGATTAAAATGAAAAGACAACTCTACCCAGATGAGGTACAAGACAGTAACCATTAAGTCCTCTGACTTCTAGGGTGGCTTGCACCAACAATTGAGCAGTGAGGCTAAATAAGTGCAAGTCTGCTTGAAAAAGAAATCTTCCAACAGTCTAAGAAGGACCCAAGCTCAGAGGATGCCTAATTGATTCCATTGATTTACCTAAATAAATGCATCAAAACTTCATCACATCCCTACTTAAACACATATTTTTAGAAGATCAATTTTACTTAAAGATCAAGCAAGACAGCTTTCAAGCATCAAGGTGGTCCTTTTCCTGCCTAGTCTGAATGATACAGATGTTCACTCGCCCCTCTTTTGCATAACATCACAGCCAAAAACGATGAAAAAAAGCTTACACGCTCAAAGCTGCCTCCCACTTTATTTATTACAGATAAAAGCAGCATCTAATCTGAAGAACGCATAATTTTTATAAAATGATGGGAATAATTTTCCCGGCGCCAGTTCCCGTACCAGCCTCCCTGAACAGGTGCCGGTATGTGGCGACTAGGGGCTTTTCACAGTAACTTCATTTGAAGCCTACTTGTGACAATAAGCGATTTTCATTTCATTTCAAAATACGTCAATGGCCCACTGATACAGACAGCTAGTCACATTCAAATGGTATTACAAAGTGCTGCATCATCAGCTGGACTATTCATAATCAAGAAGCTCAGACTTTGCAAGGTACTTCTGCTTTTGTAGTTAATCTGCTAAATGCAATATTTTTCTTGCAAGCAATGAAGGAAATTGAGAAGAAAATTGAAAATAAAACACAAAAGCACCTTTACACAAGTTTTCAGTTGGAGATCAAACTGGGGACTAAGCAGATTTTGTAAAGTTTTTGGTCTAAAAACTGCTGTAGTTCTTGCACGTCATCTAAAGACTTCGGAACGGTGTTTAATAAAACAAATTACACAATGGAGCTTCAGGACAAAGAGACAAAGGAATCAAGGCCTTGAGGGGGTGTGGGGGGAGTGACAGACAAAGCACAAGTCACAGCAAAATAGGAGAATCTAACCAAGAGCATATTAACAATTGTTCCTAAAACAATACTTTTTAAAAGTGCACTCTGGTAATAGGAAATACTAAGGGAATCTATTCTGGATTTTGAGGAGAATAAAGAAATGTAGGAATGATTCAGGGTTGCCATTTAAACAGGTGGAGACTCCCCCCCCCCCCCCCCCCCCTGAAAGACTAAGATAGTAGAATTGTTCACATGGATACATGCCCAAAACATGTTATTCGTGCAAAGGAGTGGGAGGGAGAAATGTGGCTAAATACATCACACCAAGGTAAACAGAATGGCAATCAGGCCTCAAATTAGTAAATAGAAATCGAGATAAGACCCTTTAACAATGAGAAAGTAGTGCACCAGACACAAGGCCATAATAAAATGCACCGCTATCATTTCAGAGAAAATGGGTTCTGCAACATAACCTATAGTCTGTTCGCCAACCTAGCATCTGTTCACCAAACTCATTGACCTGGGCATATATGTGCAATGATACATGATTCATTTCCTGAAACAATGGAAACCTTAATCATGGTTCATAAACAGGAACCAACCAAAATTTGGAAATGGCTCTTGTGAATTTAAGAGGGGGCATACAGTACTGTAGAAGGAAATCAAGAGACAAGATAGAAATACAGTGTTCTGCGATGTTCACCCCACACCCTCCTCCCTCATCTACAATGCAAGGCAGCTTTCAGAACCCTGTTAGCAAGAGAACAACTGGGGAAAAGTGCTTCAAAGGTCACAATCTAACAGAACAAGAGCTTGCACTTCAGAGAAGCTCTTTAACAGCAATAATATTGATGCATTTATACTACAGCAGGGCCAGTAAAATCATCGCTGCAATCAGGAACAGCATTTATGAGAGGCGATACTTTTTTTAAATAAATATTTTATTGAAAATTTTTGGTCAACCAACACAGTACATTGTGCATCCTTTACACAATATTATAACAACACAAATAACAATGACCTATTTTATAAACAAAAAATGAATAAATAATAAATAACAAAAATGAAAACTAACCCTAATTGGCAACTGCCTTATCACAAGTAACACTCTCCAAAAATATAATTTAACAGTCCAATATATAATTATCTGTCGCAACGGCCTATACATATTATACAGTATTTCCCCTATGCCGTCTCCACTGTCCCCAAATATATTAACAACCCTGAGAGTCCTTCTGGTTCCTCCCCCCCCTCCCCACCCCCCCTCCCCCGATCCTGGGCTGCTGCTGCTGCCTTCTTTTTTCCATTCCATCTATCTTTCTGCGAGGTATTCGACGAATGGTTGCCACCGCCTGGTGAATCCTTGAGCCGACCCCCTTAGAACGAACTTAATCCGCTCTAGCTTTATAAACCCTGCCATGTCATTTATCCAGGTCTCCACCCCCGGGGGCTTGGCTTCTTTCCACATTAACAATATCCTGCGCCGGGCTACTAGGGACGCAAAGGCCAAAACATCGGCCTCTCTCGCCTCCTGCACTCCCGGCTCTTGTGCAACCCCAAATATAGCCAACCCCCAGCTTGGTTCGACCCGGACCCCCACTACTTTTGAAAGCACCTTTGTCACCCCCATCCAAAACCCCTGTAGTGCCGGGCATGACCAAAACATATGGGTATGATTCGTTGGGCTTGTCAAGCACCTCGCACACCTGTCCTCCACCCCAAAAAATTTACTGAGCCGTGCTCCAGTCATATGCGCCCTGTGTAATACCTTAAACTGAATCAGGCTTAGCCTGGCACACGAGGACGACGAGTTTACCCTGCTTAGGGCATCTGCCCACAGCCCCTCCTCGATCTCCTCCCCCAGCTCTTCTTCCCATTTCCCTTTTAGTTCATCTACCATAGTCTCCCCTTCGTCCCTCATTTCCCTATATATATATCTGACACCTTACCATCCCCCACCCATGTCTTTGAGATCACCCTGTCCTGCACCTCTTGTGTTGGGAGCTGCGGGAATCCCCTCACCTGTTGCCTCGCAAAAGCCCTCAGTTGCATATACCTGAATGCATTCCCTTGGGGCAACCCATATTTCTCGGTCAGCGCTCCCAGACCCGCGAACTTCCCATCCACAAACAGATCTTTCAATTGCGTTATTCCTGCTCTTTGCCACATTCCATATCCCCCATCCATTCCCCCCGGGGCAAACCTATGGTTGTTTCTTATCGGGGACCCCCCCAAGGCTCCAGTCTTTCCCCTATGCCGTCTCCACTGTCCCCAAATCTTCAGTGTAGCCACCACCACCGGGCTTGTGGTGTAGTTCCTCGGTGAGAACGGCAATGGGGCTGTCACCATAGCCTGTAGGCTAGTCCCCCTACAGGACACCCTCTCTAATCTCTTCCACGCCACTCCCTCCTCCTCTCCCATCCACTTACTCACCACTGAAATATTAGCGGCCCAATAATACTCACTTAGGCTCGGCAGTGCCAGCCCCCCCCATCCCTGCTACGCTGTAAGAATCCCTTCCTCACTCTCGGGGTCTTCCCGGCCCACACAAAACCCATGATGCTCTTTTCAATCCTTTTAAAAAAAGCCTTCGTGATCACCACCGGGAGGCACTGAAACACAAAGAGGAATCTCGGGAGGACCACCATCTTAACCGTCTGCACCCTCCCTGCCAGTGACAGGGATACCATATCCCATCTCTTGAAATCCTCCTCCATTTGTTCCACCAACCGCGTTAAATTTAACCTATGCAATGTGCCCCAATTCTTGGCTATCTGGATCCCCAGGTAACGAAAGTCCCTTGTTACCTTCCTCAACGGTAGGTCCTCTATTTCTCTACTCTGCTCCCCTGGATGCACCACAAACAACTCACTTTTCCCCATGTTCAATTTATACCCTGAAAAATCCCCAAACTCCCCAAGTATCCGCATTATTTCTGGCATCCCCTCCGCCGGGTCTGCCACGTATAGTAGCAAATCGTCCGCATACAAAGATACCCGGTGCTCTTCTCCTCCCCTAAGTACTCCCCTCCACTTCTTGGAACCCCTCAACGCTATCGCCAGGGGCTCAATCGCCAGTGCAAACAATAATGGGGACAGAGAGCATCCCTGCCTTGTCCCTCTATGGAGCCGAAAATATGCAGATCCCCGTCCATTCGTGACCACGCTCACCATCGGGGCCCTATACAACAGCTGCACCCATCTAACATACCCCTCTCCAAAACCAAATCTCCTCAACACCTCCCACAAATAATCCCACTCCATTCTATCAAATGCTTTCTCGGCATCCATCGCCACTACTATCTCAGTTTCCCCCTCTGGTGGGGCCATCATCATTACCCCTAACAGCCTCCGTATATTCGTGTTCAGCTGTCTCCCCGTCACAAACCCAGTTTGGTCCTCGTGGACCACCCCCGGGACACATTCCTCTATTCTCATTGCCATTACCTTGGCCAGGATCTTGGCATCTACATTTAGGAGGGAAATAGGTCTATAGGACCCGCATCGTAGCGGGTCCTTTTCCTTCTTTAAGAGAAGCGATATCGTTGCTTCAGACATAGTCGGGGGCAGTTGTCCCCTTTCCTTTGCCTCATTAAAGGTCCTCGTCAATACCGGGGCGAGCAAGTCCACATATTTTCTATAGAATTCGACTGGGAATCCATCCGGTCCCGGGGCCTTTCCCGCCTGCATGCTCCTAATTCCTTTCACCACTTCTTCTACCTCGATCTGTGCTCCCAGTCCCACCCTTTCCTGCTCTTCCACCTTGGGAAATTCCAGCCGATCCAAGAAGCCCATCATTCTCTCCCTCCCATCCGGGGGTTGAGCTTCATATAATTTTTTATAAAATGTCTTGAACACTCCATTCACTCTCTCCGCTCCCCGCTCCATCTCTCCTTCCTCATCCCTCACTCCCCCTATTTCCCTCGCTGCTCCCCTTTTCCTCAATTGGTGTGCCAGCAACCTGCTCGCCTTCTCCCCATATTCGTACTGTACACCCTGTGCCTTCCTCCATTGTGCCTCTGCAGTGCCCGTAGTCAGCAAGTCAAATTCTACATGTAGCCTTTGCCTTTCCCTGTACAGTCCCTCCTCCGGTGCTTCCGCATATTGTCTGTCCACCCTCAAAAGTTCTTGCAGCAACCGCTCCCTACTCTCCTGCTTCCCTTTATGTGCCCTTATTGATATCAGCTCCCCTCTAACCACCGCCTTCAACGCCTCCCAGACCACTGCCACCTGGACCTCCCCATTATCATTGAGTTCCAAGTACTTTTCAATGCACCCCCTCACCCTTAGACACACACCCTCATCTGCCATTAGTCCCATGTCCATTCTCCAGGGTGGGCGCCCTCCTGTTTCCTCCCCTATCTCCAAGTCTACCCAGTGTGGAGCGTGATCCGAAATGGCTATAGCCGTATACTCCGTTCCCCTCACCTTCGGGATCAACGCCCTTCCCAGCACAAAAAAGTCTATTCGCGAGTAGACTTTATGGACATAGGAGAAAAACGAGAACTCCTTACTCCTAGGTCTGCTAAATCTCCACGGGTCTACACCTCCCATCTGCTCCATAAAATCTTTAAGTACCTTGGCTGCTGCCGGCCTCCTTCCAGTCCTGGACTTCGACCTATCCAGCCCTGGTTCCAACACCGTATTAAAATCTCCCCCCATTATCAGCTTTCCCATCTCTAGGTCCGGAATGCGTCCTAGCATCCGCCTCATAAAATTGGCATTATCCCAGTTCGGGGCATATACGTTTACCAAAACCACCGTCTCCCCCTGTAGTTTACCACTCACCATCACGTATCTGCCCCCGTTATCCGCCACTATAGTCTTTGCCTCGAACATTACCCGCTTCCCCACTAATATAGCCACCCCCCTGTTTTTCGCATCTAGCCCCGAATGGAACACCTGCCCCACCCATCCTTTGCGTAGCTTAACCTGGTCTATCAGTTTCAGGTGCGTTTCCTGTAACATAACCACATCTGCCTTAAGTTTCTTAAGGTGTGCGAGTACCCGTGCCCTCTTTATCGGCCCGTTCAGCCCTCTCACGTTCCACGTGATCAGCCGGATTGGGGGGCTTCCTACCCCCCCCCCCCTTGTCGATTAGCCATCCCCTTTTTCCAGCTCCTCACCCGGTTCCCACGCAGCTGTATCTCCCCCAGGCGGTGCCCCCCCGCCCATCCCCTCCCATACCAGCTCCCCCCTCTCCCCAGCAGCAGCAACCCAGTAATTCCCCCCTCCCACCCCCCCCGCTAGATCCCCCGCTAGCGTAATTACCCATGTTGCTCCCAGAAGTCAGCAAACTCTGGCCGACCTCGGCTTCCCCCCGTGACCTCGGCTCGCACCGTGCGACGCCCCCTCCTTCCTGCTTCTCTATTCCCACCATGATTATCATAGCGCGGGAACCAAGCCCGCGCTTCTGCCTTGGCCCCGCCCCCAATGGCCAACGCCCCATCTCCTCCACCTCCCCTCCTCCCCCCATCACCACCTGTGGAAGAGAGAAAAGTTACCACATCGCAGGATTAGTACATAAAACTCCTCTTTCCCCCCTTTTTAACCCCCCTCTTCGCCCCCCACATTCGCCCCACCACTTTGTTCGAACGTTCTTTTTAATAACCCGCTCATTCCAGTTTTTCTTCCACAATAAAAGTCCACGCTTCATCCGCCGTCTCAAAGTAGTGGTGCCTCCCTCGATATGTGACCCACAGTCTTGCCGGTTGCAGCATTCCAAATTTTATCTTCTTTTTATGAAGCACCGCCTTGGCCCGATTAAAGCTCGCCCTCCTTCTCGTCACCTCCGCACTCCAGTCTTGATAAACGCGGATCACCGCGTTCTCCCATTTACTGCTCCGAGTTTTCTTTGCCCATCTAAGGACCATTTCTCTATCCTTAAAACGGAGGAATCTCACCACTATGGCTCTGGGAATTTCTCCTGCTCTCGGCCCTCGCGCCATCACTCGGTATGCTCCCTCCGCCTCCAACGGACCCGCCGGGGCCTCCGCTCCCATTAACGAGTGCAGCATCGTGCTCACATATGCCCTGACGTCCGCTCCCTCCACACCTTCAGGAAGACCAAGAATCCTCAGGTTGTTCCTCCTTGCGTTGCTCTCCAGTGCCTCCAACCTTTCCACACATCGTTTCTGATGTGCCTCATGCGTCTCCGTCTTCACCACCAGGCCCTGTATGTCGTCCTCATTCTCGGCTGCCTTTTGGGTCTTTTGTTCCTCCTTTAGCCCTTCGATCGCCTGTAGTATCGGGGCCAACAGCTCTTTCTTCATTTCCTTTTTGAGCTCTTCCACACAGCATTTCAAGAACTCTTGTTGTTCAGGGCCCCATGTTAAACTGCCACCTTCCGACGCCATCTTGGTTTTTGCTTGCCTTCCTTGCCGCTGTTCTAAAGGATCCACTGCAATCCGGCCACTTTCTCCTCCTTTTTTCATCCGTATCCAGGGGGGATTCCCTTCTGGTTTACCGCACAGTGTTTTTAGCCTTCAAAATTGCCGTTGGGGCTCCTATCAAGAGCCCAAAAGTCCGTTTCACCGGGAGCTGCTGAAACGTGCGACTCAGCTGGTCATCGCCGCACCCGGAAGTCCGAGAGGCGATACTTTTTACATCAACAAGTTACACAAATTATTTTTAACTATTTAAAATCTATAACACATTTGTTCCCCCCAAAAAGGTTGATACAAATTCCTGCTAATTTTTAAATCTGCAAAACACAATCAGTACTTAAGAGCCAGCATTCATTAAACAGAAATTAATAAAACACCGACTTTCAGTAATACTTTTATCTTTGCTGAAAACATATAAATAATGTTATTTGATTGCACATGTTGCCTTTCCTTATGATAATTAAAAACAATTGTTTGGGATCTCAAGAATAGCCTATCAGATTTCAGTCTGTGCAGTTCTGCTGTCTCAATACAGCTGATCAGTTCAGCACAAAGGTTAGGCCCTCCCATACTGTGCAGCAAGCCACTATTTTAAACATGAAAATACTGCACCCAAAAGAACAAACTGCAATTAGATTCTGCATTTCTTGCTCTCATGTTTAACTTTCACTATGTTCTACCCCAGTGCTACAGCACAGCATGCGCACTCAAATAGAGGTCAACATGATCCATGCAGGAATCAGATACCTATGAGTTTCAATCAAATCATACAACAAAAGTTCTACTTGCATTTGTGTATCGCTATCAACGTGTTATTCATTTCATCAAGAAAATACCTGGACAAGAAGTTAACTCTATGCCTGCGGCTGAGGACACCAAGGTGGCGAGATTTTGGAAATGAACAGGCTGCACACTGAAGAAGATAAGCCAACTATGGGCATTTCAAAATAACACTGGTTGTCCAATATGCAACCCCCCCCCCCCCCCCTCCTCCTCCCCCCAAAGCATCAAACTCAAGTTTCAATACTGTTCCATTGACAAGTGCCCAGGTAACTGACCCAAAAAGTTCAATATTTACATCCGGAATAGCCCACTCAGAAACAGGGTTTTAGATAAATTAACACTCTCTGGCCTCTCAACCAAACAGCAATCATTCTCGCATACATAAAATCATTTGATACTTCTGGCTCCAGCTGCACAATTTTCACCAGGAAACAAATCTGATTATATTCAGTCCTCCCATAATCCACTACTTTTACAAAAACAAAACAATTACTTTGAAACACACCTTTGGAAAACAGCACCATCATGCCATTTGGCAGCAGGCAATTTCTGCTTCACATTCACATCGCAGGACATCGAAAAGATTTCAACCTCTTCCCTCACAGAAATTCCCACAGCTTGTATCCCCAGAGTATTACTTCATAGATCAGCTGGGCTTAAAGGCAGCTCTGCTTGTTATGCTCCCCCTTTAGTGATTTCTTTGTTGCTGGGTTGAAATATACGATTGATATTCTGTCCTTTGAATGATGGAACAGTCCACCTGTTCTGTTTGAAATGAACCCTGGACATTATCTAATAGTCAGCTCTTTCTATATGTGATCCCTGGGAATTATAACCTCCCCAGGAGCTTGTGGCTATGGAGGTTGACTACGTGAATGACAGTTTTTCTTTCTTAACTATTGCCATGTTCATTCCCACGGGCCAGTGACACAGAACTAAATAGATTACATGCACTGTTATTAGCCGTGTTGTTATTAGGGAGTACTATTCTCTCTCTTGTTTTGCTCCTACGATCCACTCTCAGTCCTTACCCAGGTAAATGTCTCCGAAGGACCCGCTGCCGATTTTCCTACCGAGTCGGTACCTGTTTCCCACTCTCAGTTCCATGGTGGGGTTTTCTGGTGCCCACTGAATTGAGTTTGATTTTAACCCAGTTACTCAGGGAAACTCTATTTCTCTCTCTCTTTTTCTCACAGAAGGATTTTCACCAACACTTTTCTCGCTCCTTTCCAAGTGCACCCCGACAATATCTGCACCGGGCGACACGCTAAACGCTGTAGATTATGCTCCACCAAGTTTTATTGTCATTCTGGCCGGCTGAGCGCAGGATTGGATCGGATTCGAGTCACTGTCTCTCCCTTCTCCTTCCCTGACTCCTACTCCGCCATTGTCGGACTGAGCTAACGGTCTGACGTCACATCCGCTCTGACGTCACTGAACAGGGAGGGGATGAGCGCCGGTGACGTCATATATAATCTCTAAGACGTTGCAACTGCAGAATGGGCATTGTGTAGATACACTAGATATATGTATGTATTTACATGAGGAATACAATGGCCCACTGCCCAGCATTTGACAGTCAATAGTTTTCATGCGAGTCAGGTTACCAATTAGCCATGACCAGACAATTGCCCCCTGCACTGTCACAAAGGTATATTGTCTTGGCAAAGCAGATACAAATATTGAAGTTTTGGATACATTTTGTCCAATGCTATAGAAAGTTAGAAGTGATTATCTCACAGATTTTTTAAAAAACATCCTTTTGCACCATCTTGGTCTTTTATATTTTTCCGGTGTGAATTTCATCCTGCACCCCTACCCTGACTCGTGGCCCGCATGGCCACTCAGTCATTTTAGAACCAATTATCACGAGGGCACGGGAGAGCTTGGAATAAAAACCAGCCATCACTTTCTGCTTTATCAAAGAGTCATTGTATGCTCCGGCTCGAAGGAAGCCGCCCTTGCCTTTTAGGGGCTGTTTAGCACACTGGGCTAAATCGCTGGCTTTGAAAGCAGACCAAGGCAGGCCAGCAGCACAGCTCAATTCCCGTAACAGCTGCGCCGGAATGTGGTGACTACGGGCTTGTCACAGTAACTTCATTGAAGCCTACTTGTGACAATAAGCGATTTTCATTTCATTTCATTTCATGTGCTTCACGAAAGGTTAGCTTGCAGGTACCAGGAGTAATTAGGGAGGTAGATGGAATAGCGGCCTTTATTGCAAGGCAGATGGAGTATAAAAATAGGGATGCCTTGCAGGGCATTGGTGAGACTACACCTGGAGTACTGTGCAGTTTTGTTCACCTTAAGAGGGGATATACTTGGAAGCAGTTTGGAGAAGATTCACTAGGCTGATTTCTGGGATGAAGGTGATTGTCTTATGAAGAAAGGCTGAACAGGTTGGGAGTTCACAAGAATGGTGTGCAGATGGTGGCAAAGTGATAATGTCACTGGGCTAGCAATCGCGAGGCACATGCTGCGATGACATGGGTTCAAAATTCCACCATGGCAGCTGGCTGAATTTTGATTAAATGAATAAATCTGGAATTGAAAGCTATTTTCAGTCATAGTGACCATGAAATTGCTTCAATGTTATTGTCAAGCTTTAGTGAATTTTTCACTATTGCCATGCTTTCTAGTCATACAGTATCTTGGTGAGGCTTTGCTTCTTCATGATAGACTTGGTCAGTATAGTTTACCTTCAAACAATTTATTTAGAACTGTTCACAAAGATCTCAGGGTAAGTATATGATATTTAGGAAGCAGATAGTTCTGTGTCGGCTCTCTTGGAGCCTCCTGGCCACTGATGCCCCAAGGGGCCGGGCCTGAAGGGGGATGGGAAGGGGTGAAGCCTGAAGGGGGCCTGCAGGGAGCAGGGCCTGAAAGGGCCAGCCCTGAAGGGGGGAGCATGAAAGCGGTGGCAAACCCTAGCAGGGTGTCGCTAACCAGGGTGGAGGCGGGGCCCTGATACTGGCGAATGGTGGAGAGGGGGGGGGGGGGGGTCTTTGCCGGTGAGAAGGGGGGGAGCTGGAGCATTAGTCTGAGATTGGGGCACCCATCCTAAATGGTGCCCGAACTCTGAGGAGCCAGTCCTGCCGGTGTTGTTAGGTCATTAATGGTGCAGTTCACCCCAGCCTCCCAAAAAATTTCCAAGTGTGGGTGGTTGTGTTCTGGACAACACCAAACTACCTGGCGGGTATCACACCTCATTTCCTGTCGGAGAGCACACTTATAAATATTTTGGGACAATTGCGCGATAGTCTCAGACTCCACCATCACCATCCCTCTTCCCCCTCGGACAGGGTAGACTCACCAGGAGTGGCAGCACAGTGATATACAGTCAGGGGGGAGTTGCCCTGAGAGTCCACAACATTGATTCAGTAGCTGAATCAGTGGCTCAGTAGCAGCATGGCTGAATCCCACCAGAGTCATCTTTTGGGCAGCAAGGTGGCACAGTGCTGCCCAAAATCGAACCCGGGTTCGATTCTGGCCTTGGGTGACTGTCGGTGTGGAGTTTGCATGTTCTCCCCGTGTCTGCGTGGGTTTCTCCGATATCCTCTCAAAGTCCAAAGATGTGCAGGTTAGGTGGATTGGCCACTATCAAAGCGGCATGTATCCACCATGGGCAGAAATCCGGTCCTTAGAACTTTATTTTATCTCATCTTTGCATGTGTCTTGAGGTCTGCTCAGGGTGGATACTCGGCAAGTTGACGCAGTGGATGTAAGTGCAAAGGGAATAAGTTGGCTTTGATGCTATCAAGGGCCATGGGGACGAGCGCAGGAGCGCTTTTTATTCTTTCACAGAATGTGGGCATTGCTAGCTAGGCCAGCATTTATCACCTACCCCTAATTGCCCTTCAGAAGGTGGTTATGAGCATAGATTGACATGGTGGGTTTGAGGGACGGGCCATGAAGAGCAGGCTTGGGGCACGAGTTGGCATGGGTGGGGCATGGGGAGTGTGCAGGGTGGTCTGGGGCGAGGTGAAGGATGCGGACGTTGTATGTTTTATTCTCCTTTTTCAAAGTTTTGAGCAGTGCCAGAGCCTGGCGGCAGGTCTTCCTCCCACCACACCGCCACAGCTGGCAGCCTCTACAGCTCTTCAGGAATCGCCCGCCCTGATGTCTAAACTAGCTCTCCTGGACCCGCCCCCTATCCCCAGCACCCACCAGAACCACAAATCTGACATCCAGGCAGCGGCAACAGACTCAAAACGTTAGCTGTTTTCTCTCCCTACAGATGCTGCAAGACTTGCTGAGTTTCTCCAGCATCCTCTGTTCTTGTTTGCAACTTTTAGATGTCGGGATTGCTGTTGACTGCTACTAACATTAAAATTGCAATTAAAACCCAAAATAAGGAGTCATGAGGAGCAGGGGTACTCTGATCGGCTCCACGTTGAAAATGCAGATGGCTGCAGACCACCACCCACCTGCTCCTCCTGATTTTATGTCCCCCATCCCCACACTCAAATTAGGCCCCTCAGCCGGCTGATTTTGCTGCCCACATGAATTGCCCCTTGGCTGTGCCTGCTGCCTGAAGTGCGCTGGTACTATATGAATGAGGACTGCGGACCATGTTAGCAATGTTGGCATCGGGCCACATAACGAGGTGCAGCACGAACTGCACTGGTTGGTGTTGCTGCCAGATTCGGTTTGATTGAACTTCTGGGCCCGCCTTTCAGTATAATTTTATTGCTTTCTGCGTACTTTGTTTTGTGAGTCTTATCACATATTATCACATTTTACATTTACATGTACATTGAAGCTCACTTTGTGTCACTTCATTGTTCAGGTTCTGTAATTGTTTGTATCTTTTGGTAAAGTGTAGCTTTCTGTTTCTGTTGATTCTATAAAGTCCTTGACACCTTGTGTTAATGAGGTGTTTTATGGTTTGGAAATTTGAACGCTTGTATGTAAATTTGACTTATTTTCTCTGCGCTGTGTATTTCCTTTCCTGTTTGCGCTTTTTGGTAATCATGTTTATTGTCTGTTGACCTGATTGTGGATTATATGTGGTGTGATTACTGGATGTTCAACTGTTACCATGGTAGCAGCCAGAGGAGGTGCTGTGCACTGTGGGTTGGGTTTGAATGCATTGGAGCAGCTGCTAAGTGTTTCTGTCAGGAAGGGTTTAACAAACCTTGCAAAAGCTATTTTCATATCCGGTATGATAGTAATCCCATCAAATACATCCAGTGCATGCTGTATATCTGGCCCAGGAATGCAAATCCGTGTGTAAACATTGAGTGAAGACAGCAACATTATAAGGATCAATCAACAGAAAGAAAAGTCCTTGCCAGTTGTATAAAAGGGGCTTCTTTAACCTAACCTAACAATTCTAATGAAGGCATATTTGAAATATTAAACTATCTTTCTCCTTTTAAATACTCATCAACTGGCTGTGCTTTTCCAATGGATCAATTTTTGTATACAGCATAGATTGGACAGGCAATAGATCGGGAGGCCACATTGTTTGCTCAATGCAGTTGGTGGAAAGATGAGCCATTTCCGTGATTGGACTTTGTTCAAATGTCATCGGCGAGCTGCAAGTGCTAATCCTACCCCCTATAGGCAACTGGCCAATTGGGTGGCTGGTAAAAACGATGGGGTGGCTTCTATTTAAAGGCATACTCAAACACCTTAAAGGGGAGGAGAGTTGTTTGATGGTGCATTGTAGAAATTGAATTTCTGAAGCAGCTGGTAGCATAGCTTCATCCAGGGCCCCCAACTTTACTGATGCACCCATGGAGGTGCTCATTATAGCTTCAGAAAGGAGATCTTTTCTTTCCTCCTCTTGCCAGAGTGCAATCACCTGAAGAGTTGAAAATATAATTGATTGCATGTAAGCATAGGCACATATCAGTTGACGCAGCTAAATATCACCCTATTTTTTTGGTGCCAAAGTGCCTATACTCCGCGTGTAACTGAAACCTCGATTTTCAAGTTAGCAAATGTATGCTAATTCGCATTGGGTGTCAGCTTCAATTTTGCATTTCAGAAATGCACGTTTGGAGTCCCGCTTGCCTTATACGTTGCTGCATAGGGTCGAGGAGGTGATATGGGCCAAGAATTTATGAGGTGTTGGGGCTGGGAGTTAAGATAAACCCACAAAAACTAGACTGCACGTGCCAACCAACAATCAGAAATGGATTCTCCTGCAAAAAGTATGTTGCACAAAGCTTGTTTCAAACTAAAACTCGTAACACTCCCTAACTCGTCAAATACCTTGTGCTGTAACAAGGGATTTTGGTGCTTGTGACAAACCCGATGCAAGAATAGAAGAAGTAGAAAAATGTCCTGAAGAAGATGTGCAACTCCAAGTGCACCATGAGAACCATGAACACACCACTGGCCTTATCTTGAGAAACATGTATTGGAAAGGATCCTGGAAAATTGTCAGAGCCGGGGGTTCGGTGGAGTCATGTAGATGGAGGTCGCACATTGGGTAGCTTCTGCTAGAGTTTTCGTTTTTTGGCCCTTTCCACCCAGATTTGGGGGAAACTTTATATGATTGATCTCCAGAAAAGTTGCGGCAACTAAAGGACGTTGAAAACCAGGAGAAAAATATGTGGGACAAAAAGGTGTTTGCGATAGTGCGCCTGAGAGCTCGGGTTCGGTGCGGGGTTCTGTGGCAGGAAAGATGGTGGGAGCAAGTTGCCAGGTGGGACTGCACCCATTACAGTGGGTAAGCAGGCTGAGGTGATGCTGGTGGAGTTAGTGAAGCTCAGGCAGGGGCCACCTCGCTAGCAAACGCAAGTCGGCTAGTGAACAGGAGCAAAGTGGGAGGAGAGGACGTGGCCGTCGGAACCTGTGTGGCCTGAGAGGTGTGAATGGTGGGGGGATGGGAGTATGCAGAGAAAAGTGGTTCTGAGAGGAAGTGGCTGGGGGGGGGGATTCTGGGAAAGGGAGAGGGGAGGGTAGCTGGCTGACAGTGACTAGGGATAGGGTTGGGACCTGCTCGCTGGGCGGGGCTGGGAACAGCAATCATGACTTACACAAGGGGAGGGGGGGCTGAGACACCCCGATCCAAATGGTGACGTGGAATGTGCGGGGGGCTGGGTGTACCGGTGAAGCGAGCGAGACTCTTGAGAGCTGACGTGATGTAGTTGCAGGAGACCCAACTGAGGGTGAAGGACCAGGTGAGGCTGGGTGAGTCAGGTGGTCCACTCGGGCTTTGACAGCAGGGCCCGGAGGCTAGCGATACTGGTGGGTAAGAGTGCGGTTTCAGATGGAGAAGATGGTGGCAGACCAGGGGGGCAGGCATGTTATGGTAACGGGTGCTTTCGAGAGGAGGCTGGTGGTGTTGGTTAACGTGTGCGCCCCAAATGGGGATGACATGTCGTAGGGTTTATGAAGAGGATAGTTTTAGATATGGCTCTCAGTGGTGTAGCGTTGGTCTTTTATCTGTTTATTAATGCTAACTGATTAACAACATTTTGCTTTGCTGTTCAATGTGCATTGACTGGCTTTTGTTAGACACTGTTACTCACATGGTAATGCCTCAAGGCTTTGGTAACATGCTCTGGTGGATCTCGGCTATCACACAGGCCGGAGGGGACTGAGCTGAAAACTGGGGAGTACTTACATACCCAGCGTTAATCCTGACTCAAGGACCCATGGAGCTACACTCTGAACGCGGAGGCTGGAAAATGAGGTGGCCATCCGAAAGCATGCTGCCTGACATCAGCCAATGAATGAAGAGGGAGAGGGGGGGGGGGGGGGGGGGTTCGACGTGTCATGGTGATGTACCATCAAATCAATTCACTACAAGACAATGAGAACGAGTGAAGATAGGCTTTGTTATCCAAGAACTTGCCTGCCCGTGACTGCTGTAACAATGAGCGCCCCCCCCACAGGCGGCAGGTCTATATAATGCCCGGGGGGGGGGGGGGGCGGGGGCGGAGCCAGAGGCGGAGCCCACCAGGTTTCCAGTGCAATACATGGAAGGAGATCATATTACCAATCCCTGGCCATAGTCCACAGGACTATACAGACAACTTATATTATGGTGAATACATTCACCACTTTCACCCCCTGTTAAAAATGAAGTCCAGCGGGGGTGAAGTGGGGTCATCATACGTTCAGTCTGTCTGGATGCCGGATTGTTCTTTTGGACCTCCTCAGCTCTGGCGGTGTGGTGGGTACGGGCGTTGTAGTTGTTGACTCCGAGAGCGTGTTGTCTGGAGCTTTGGTCCGGCGTGTCAGCGACGGTTAAGGGGTGGGGGTAGGCAGGGGGTGGTGGATGGCTGCAGTGTAGGTGCGGGACAGTACAGGAGCCCCAGGGGGGGGCATTAGAGATTCGGGGGTGGCAGTAGGCGGTGGGGAGGGGGGCGCGTTGACATGGGAACCAGTGGGCGCCAGGTCCCGGAGGGAGACCATATCTTGCCGTCCATCTTGGTGCGCGACGTAGGCATATTGGGGGTTGGCGTGCAGCAGCTGGACCCTCTCGACCGGGGGTCGGTCTTATGACTCCTCGTATGCTTCCGGAGAAGGACAGGTCCCGGAGTTGTCAGCCAGGATGGAAGCGAGACCCCGGAGATGGACTTCCTAGGGCAGACAAACAAATGGTCGTGAGGGGTCCCATTCGTGGCTGTGCAGAGGAGCACTCTAATGGAGTGGAGCGCTTCGGGAGGACTTCCTGCCAGTGGGGAATCTGGAGACTTCTAGACCGAAGGGCAAGAAGAACGGCCTTCCATACTGTCGCGTTCTCCCTTTCCACTTGCCCGTTTCCCTGTGGGTTGTAGCTCGTGGTCCTGCTCGAGGCGATGCACTTACTGAGCAGGTACTGATGCAGCTCATTGCTCATGAAAGAGGTGCCCCGGTCACTGTGGACATATGCAGGGAAACCAAACAGGGTGTAAATGCTGTGCAGTGCCTTTATAACAGTGGCTGAGGTCATGTCGGTACATGGGATAGCGAAGGGGAAGCGGGAGTACTCGTCAATGACGGTCAGGAAGTATATATTGCGGTTGGTGGAAGGGAGGGGCCCTTTGAAGTCGATACTGAGGCGCTCAATGGCCGGGGGGCCTTTACCAGGTGGGCCTTGTCTGGCCGGTAGAAGTGCAGTTTGCACTCTGCGCAGACTTGGCAGTCCCTGGTCATGGCCCTGACCTCCTCGGTGGAGTAGGGCAGATTGCGGGCCTTAATAAAGTGGATAAGCTGAGTGACCCCTGGGTGACAGAGGTCATTGTGGATAGCCCGAAGTCGGTCACCTTGCGTGCTGGCGCATTTGCCGCGGGACAGGGCATCTGAGGGCTCATTGAGCTCCCAGGACGATACTTGATATCGTAAGTATAGGTGGAGAGTTCGATCCTCCACCTCAAGATTTTGTCGTTTTTAATTTTGCCCCATTGTGCGTTGTCGAACATGAAGGCTACCGACCGTTAGTTGGTGACGAGGGTGAACCTCCTACCGGCTAGGTAGTGCCGCCAATGCCGCACCGCTTCCACTATGGCTTGTGCTTCCTTCTCGACCGAGGAGTGTCGAATCTTGGAGGCGTGGAGGGTTCTAGAAAAGAAGGCTACTGGCCTGCCCGCCTGGTTGAGGGTGGCGGCCAGGGCGACATCTGACGACATCTGACGCATCGCTCTCGACCTGGAAGGGGACGGACTCATGCATCGCGGCCTTAGTGATATCGGCCTTGATGTGGCTGAAGGCTGAGCGGGCCTCAGCCGTCAGGGGGAATACAGTGGGCGGGCTTTGTCCGCATAGCTGGGGACCCACTGGGCGTAATTGGAGAATAGCCCCAGGTAGCGTTTGAGGGCCTTGAGGCTGTGGGGAAGGGGAAGTTCCATGAGGGGGTGCATGCGGTCGGGGTCGGGCCCTAGGACCCCGTTTTCCACGACATAGCCGAGGGTGGCTAGCCGGATTGTGCGTAAAACGCACTTCCCCTTGTTATATGTGAGGTTGAGGGATTGGGCGGTCTGGAGGAACCTCTGAAGGTTGGCGTCGTGGTCCTGCTGATCATGGACGCAGATGGTAACATTGTCCAAGTACGGGTCTGTAGCACGCAGCCCGTACTGGTTCACCATTCAGTCCATCGTTTTCTGGAAGACCGAGACCCCATTAGTGACGCCGAAAGGGACCCTGAGGAAGTGGAAAAGTCGGCTGGCTGCTTCAAAAGCAGTGTAGTGGCGATCATCCGGGCGGATCGGGAGCTGGTGGTAGGCAGACCTCAGATCTACTGTGGAGAACACCCGGTACTGTGCGATCTGGTTGACCATCTCCGTTATGCGGGGGAGGGGGTTCGCATCAAGTTGCGTGAACCGGTTTATGGTCTGGCTGTAGTCCACAAGTATCCGATTCTTTTCCCCGGTCCTGACAACCCCCATTTGTGCTCTCCAGGGGCTATTGCTGGCCTCGATGACCCCCTCCCTCAAGAGTCGCTGGACCTCCGACTTGATAAAAATCATGTCTTGTACATGTTATTCTCTAAGTCTGAATAAAAATTGTAGACTTCCAGTTAACACAAATACTTTATTCAGTGGGTTTGTTCTCTTTCCAGAGCTTAACTAGATATAATACAGTCAAGAGGTATGACCAGTGAAGCTAAGGTAAACTGCCAATGCTGAGCTGTCTCTGTCTGCCGCTGCTCACTAGCCCTATGCTTCTGAAAGAGGCGGATCCTCCCTTGGGCTGGACCCTTTATACCCGTCTCTGATGCTGCCCTCTAGTGATGCTGTGGCTGTTACATCTGTGCTGTCGTGCCTGGTGTATCTGCAGATGTATGTACAGATGTACAGATCACTACATCCCCCCCTTTTATTTGACATGTTTTCTAGACTGGCCTCAAGAAAACTGTACATAACCAGTGATGAGAATATGCAAATCTGCACACTGTGAAAATGATAAAAGTAATACAGAAGCAATTAACTGTGTTATGAGTCCATCGTGAGAAATGTCCATATTCGTCTTGCGCGTGTGTCGAAGTGTCGTTACAAATCTAGCCGGTCGGGTGCCTTATGGCTTCTGCTGGAGCGTCTTAACGGTGGTAGTAGCGATGATGGTTTGATGTCATCAAGAGTACTGTCTGGCGTTGTGTAACGAGGAACGTCCTGTGGACAAATGGACTCGGTCAAGCCCAGTGTGGGAAATACTGATGTTGTAGGTCAAATCTCTAATAGATCCTGGCGGTTACGGCGAAAAAGTACTCCCGCTGACGATTTGACAATGTAGGACCGCGTTGGCTCCTGCCTGATCACCGTGGCTAGCTCAGACCATCCGCCTTCTCAGCCCCTGATTCTGACGATGTCACCTATTGTCAGTGGTTTGAGTGGGATCACATGTTGATCGTAGTATCGTTTTTGTTTGGAGCGGAGTGCCCACATTTTGTCGAGAACCAGTGCGTTGCCGGGGTCTCGGAACTCCATTGCCGGTAGGGTTGTCCAGATGTCTCTGCCAAAGAGCATTTGCGCTGGCAACAGTCCTGAGCTCAATGGGGTTGCTCGGTACGATAACAGAACTCGGTTGATGTCGGAACATGACTCGGTTGCCTTGCTGATGAGTTGTTTAATGATGTGGACAACTTTTTCCCCTGTTCAATTTGATTGTGGGTAGCGATTATGTGTTGCACCGTTGTCTGACCTCAACATTTTCCTGTGTTTGTGGTATTGATTCTGCATGTCACCATTCGTGAAAGCTGTTTTGCTTGTTTGTTCTGGAGCAGATGTGAATTTGTGAGATTCTTTATCATGCCAAGGCATGTTTGTAATCTTGTCATTGTTTCGCAGTGTGCTGTGGCATTGTCCTTCACGTGTAGTGTTGTACCATGTTGTACAGGTCGTTGTTTCATTGTTGTTGTTTCTGTCTTGGTTGTTTTCGTTGGCGTTCTTGTTGTTGTCGTTCTTGTTGTTCTTTTTGTCGCGTTTGTTGATTCTGTTTTCGTTGTTTTTGCTTTTATTCTTGTTCTTTTTCTTGTCGTGCTTGTTGTTTCTGGGATGCTTCTTGTTGCTTTTGTCGTTCTTATTGCGCTGCATGTTGTTTTTGTTGTTGCTGTTGTTGTTCTTGTTTCTGCTGTGCTTCTTGCGTTTTTTGTTGTTCTTGTTGCGCTCAATGAGTGTGCCGTGTGGATGATTTGAGTAATTGTCACAGTTATTGGTGTCAGTGTCCTTTCTGGTATCTGCTACATTGAGCGTTTCTTCTTGAGAATTGTGAGAATGATCTGATGTTGCATTGATGTTGGTGACATCAGTCATTTGTGGTGGATTTGATTCCCCTTCTTTGCTTCCTTGGTACTCCTCTTCTAGAGTCATTCCTGGTTCACTTGAATCAACATTGATTTCTTGGTGCTCCTCTGTTGGAGTCATTTCAGTTTCATTTGAATCATCATTGATCTCTTTGTGCTCCTTTTCTAGAGTCAAAATCTTCACAATTTCATTTTGTTGTGGGTCGTGGTGCTCCTTTTCTGGAGTCAAAATCGTCAGGATTTCTATTGACGTGGTCTCTCTGGACTCATGAGTAGCCGTCCTCTGATTATTGAGTGCTTCTGTGCAGACGAGCTGAGATCTGTCAGTCTCGCTGTGATCCTGTACATCCTGTATGGGAATTGTGATTTCTTTGTCACTTGTCTCACATACAGTGGGTAAACATTCGGTGTCTTCTTGTTGGTTAAATGAGCTGGGTAGACTTTCATAGTCTTCTTCTGGTGGCTCAAATAAGCTCGATAGATCTTCATGGTCTTGTTCATGCATGGCATTCGCTATGGAGTGTTTGCTTGCTACCATTTTTGAGTCTGTCACCGAGCTGTCTGTGGAGGCTTGCATCGCTCCCTTTGTGGAGGCTTGCGTCACTCCCTTTGTGGAGGCTTGCGTCGCTCCCTTTGTGGAGGCTTGTGTCGCTCTCTTTGTGGAGGCTTGCATCGCTCTCTTTTTGGAGGCTTGCGTCGCTCCCTTTGTGGAGGCTTGTGTCGCGCTCTTTGTGGAGGCTTGTGTCGCTCTCTTTGTGGAGTCCTTCATCACTCTCTCTGTGGAGTTTGTCATCGCTCTCTGTGTGGAGTCCTTCATTGCTCTCTCTGTGGAGTTTGTCATCGCTCTCTCTGTGGAGTCCTTCATCACTCTCTCTGTGGAGTCTGTCATCGCTCTCTTTGTGGAGTCGTGCAGTGTTCTTGCTGTAGAGTCGATCTGTGCTCTCTCAACGGAGTCGTTCTGTGCTCTCTGTGTGGCGTCGTCTTCGCCTTGGGTATTGCTGTCATCCAATGTATCGACGATCTGCCATGGCACCCTGGTATTGGATTCATCTACCGTGAGAAGAGTCGTATTGAGCTTTTCAACCGTGTTGCTGATGCTGTGATCAGGATCTCCGAATAACTCAGGCATGTCTGAGCAGTATTGTATGTATTGTTCGATAGACAAATCATCGCTTTTTGTTTCGGAGTTGTGATCGTTCTCTTCATGTTCAATGAACAAATTATCTTCTTGTGTGGAGGCTGGGACCCTTCGTGGTGCGTGGACCACTCTCTGTTTCTTGGCGTCAGGCCGCAGCATAATCCTGCACTCATGAGTTGCGATGTCATGTATGCTGGGCTGACGATTCCCCAATCCGAAGAACTCATCGTCGGGGTCTTCACGGTACAACTCCTCTAGTTGCGGTTCGGATTTGGTACTGGGATAGCCATCTCCCAAGATGAAATCTTCGTCTGAGTAGTAGTCTACAAGGACCATATCATCTTCTAGGGCGGTGCTAACTGCTCGTTCCAGGGTGTTGTGAAAGTTATTTTCAACTGCTGGTGTAAGTTTGGGCATTGTTCTTTCTTTTGAGGCAAGAAAATTGGGCTTTGCAGCTTTAAATTTCTTTTTGTTCATTTTCGTGCATTTCCCTTTTAAGTGGGTGTGGTCCTGGTCCTCTGATGTCATGACGCTCGTGATGTCATGCGTAGGACTCGATTGCCCATGCGCACTCCGAGTTTCCTGTACTGTGTGCTCTTTTCGCAACTGCGCATGTGTGGCTCCTTTCTCAAGATGGTTGCGCTCAGAACCTCCGTCTTCCATCGATTCAACCCTGCCTCTGCCTCGTGGTAAGTTATCGTGCCATTTTTACCGATTTTGTTTTCTAAATGATGATTCTGTATTTGTAGAGACTCAAAGTATTGATTTTTTTGTTGTTCATAAGCAAGGCATTTTTGTATAGTGATTTCTAGAGTTAGATACTTTGTGAAAATTCTTCCCTCAAATTTTTATCAGACAGTCCAGAAATTAATTGATCCTTTAACATAGTGTCTCTGAAATCAGCATAATCACAGCCTTGTGGTATTAACTTGAGATTTGTAATAAAATGTGAGATGGGCCCTCTGTTTCTCTGACAAGAGTTAAATCTTTCCAGCATCTCACCAGAGTGACTGTTACAGCGTTCATCAAATTGTTTGAGTATTACTTCTAGTTTGGTGTTGTCCTCACCTTCTAAGTAATTAAAGCAATTATAAATTTCTCTAGCTTCATGCCCTCCTGTTGAGAGTAGTAGGGCTATTTTCATTGTGTCAGAGGCAGTGCTTAAATCATTAGCTGTGATAAATATGTGGAACAGCTGTTCAAACATTTTCCAGTTATAACTTAAATTACCGGTTGTTTCCAGCTGCCATGGAGTTCCAACAAGTTCCATCGAATCAGTTAGTCGTCGAGGATCCATTTGCTGCGAAGTCTTCCACAGTCAAATATCCGGTTTAAGTTTTTCTTCTCTTGTTGATGTCTAGCTAGCTTTCTGAAATCACTCCTGGTACCATATGTTATTCTCTAAGTCTGAATAAAGATTGTAGACTCCCTGTTAACACAAATACTTTATTCAGTGGGTTTGTTCTGTTTCCAAAGCTTAACTAGATATAATACAGTCAAGAGGTATGACCAGTGAAGCTAAGGTAAACTGCCTATGCTGAGCTGTCTCTGTCTGCTGCTGCTCACTAGACTTGTGTTTCTGAAAGAGGCGGATCCTCCCTTGGGCTGGACACTTTATACCCGTCCCTGATGCTGCCCTCTAGTGATGCTGTTGCTGTTACATCTGTGCTGTAGTGCCTGGTGTATGTACAGATGTATGTACAGATGTACAGATCACTACATTGTGCACTGTACCGCCTGCTCCTGGTGGCGATGGGCTTACAGTCGGGGGTGAGGTTCGCAAAGAGCGAAGGGGGGTGACCTTAAGGGTCGTGAGGCTACATACAGTGAGAGGGGGTAGGGGTCCGCCGAACTTTAGGGTCAGGCTTCGGTGACTGCATTGGAAGTCGAGTCCAAGCAGTAGAGGGGGCGCAGAGGTGAGGGAGGACATACGGTTTAAAATGGGCATACTCAGCGCCCTGTATCGCGAGGTTCGCGACACGGTACCCCCGAATCCGGACCGAATGGGATCAGGAGGCAAGAGAGATTGTCTGGGATGCGGGGTAGATGTGGAGGGAGCAGCACCTTACCGTGTCGGGATGGACAAAGCTCTCTGTGCTCCCAGAGTCGAAAAGACAGGGGGTCTCGCGCCCATTGACCTGGACGGCCATCATCAAATTCTTTAGATGATTTGGCCGCGACTGGTCGAGGGTGACTGCGCCGAGCTGCGGGTACTCTGCGTGGTCGGAGGTATCGTGGTCACAAGATGGCGGCCCCCACGAGTTGCACGTGTTGGGCTGAGTTGAAGATGGCGACCCCCCCACAAGCTGCACGAGGCGGATGACGCGTCTGAAGGGGGCTGTACCGGCAGGCACGCAGCCACATTGTGGGGGGTCTGTGGGCCTGTGAGTCCGTGGATCGGGCCTGGTAAGCTTTTGACTTCGAGGCTTTGGATCGGGCCAGACAGGCTCTGGCAAAATGTCCCTTTTTGCCGCAGTCGCTGCATGTCGCGGTGCGGGCTAGGCAACGCTGCCGGGGGTGTTGGCCCTGACCGCAGAAGTAGCAAGACGGTCCCCCGGGCTGAACGGACAGCCGCGCGGCAGAGGCCTGGGACATAGTCGGGTCTGGTGAAGGCTGCGTCTGTGGTGCCCACGAGGGGTTCGCTGGGTCTGCTGGGAACGCGCTGAGGCTCTGGTAGGCCACCTCTAACGAGGTGGCTAGTTTTACCGTGTCCTGTAGATCAGTGGCCCCATTTTCCAGCAGTCACTGCCGGACGTAGTTAGGCGGGACCCCAGCCATGTAGGTGTCCCGGATCATCAGCTTCATGTGCTCATCGGCCTTCACAACGGCCTTCACATCCCTGTAGTTGCAGTTGCGGGCGAGTAGTGTCAGGTTCTCTAGATACTCATCCAGCGATTCCCCGGCACGTTGTCGGCGGGTAGTGAGGAGGTGCCGCGCGAACACTTCGTTCACAGGCTTCACGAACTGTCTCTTTAAAATCACTACTGCCGCTTCGTACGTGACTGCATCCTCAGTCATACCCGAGATTCGGTGGCTCACCCGGGCGTGGAGGAGGCACAGCTTGAGGGCATCGGAGGGAGGTGTTTCAGAGGAGTCGAGGTAGGCCTCAAAACAGCGGAGCCAGTGGGAGAAGATTTCCTTAGCTTCTGCTGCTCGTGCGTCGAGTTCCAGTTCATCAGGCTTCAGAGCGGCTTCCATAGTGATGTCTTTGGATAATAAATTGATGTACCATCAATTCACTACGAGGCGAAGAGAACGAGTGAACATAGGCTTTATTATCCAAGAACTTGCCTACCTGTGACTGCTGTAACAATGAGCGCCGCCCACAGGCGGCAGGTCTATATAGCGCCCGGGGGGGGGGGGAGGGGGAGAGCCAGAGGAGGAGCCCAGCAGGGTTCCAGTACAATACATGGAAGGAGATCATAATACCATTCCCTGGCCATAGGCCACAGTACTATACAGACAACATATATTATGGTGAATACATTCAGCACACATGGCTCCACTACCTACTGCCACCCTTCGATGCTGACTAGCTCTGCCACTGTGAACACGCCATGTTCATGAAAAGTTAATGCTCCAGATCGTTAGCTCTTTAATGTTGGCAAGCCTTTGACGGTGTGAATTAAGCCTGCCTCCTCCATTTCCCTCAACAAATACTGGTGGGCTTTTCATGTGAAAGAGATTTTCCTTGCCAGCATATAGTGGGCCACACGGACGAGAAGATTCCGGGTTTAACTTTGCAGGATCAGCTGATGCCAGCCCTGCTGGTTTAATTGGCCGCAAAGGCAAAACCTTAGACACCCCTGGCTTTGACGGTGAGTGTCAGCAGGTTCTTTTTTACCACAACCGGGCCTAATCCAGCCTTTACTCAGTGTTTAACTGATGTGAGAGCGAGTGAAAAAATTGGCCTTGTTTCCTTGTTGACAAGTACTTGTGACGGTTCCAGTTTCCTCACAGGCCTCGTTTCCTTTGCCAACAGTTGAATTTGTATTGTTTAAAATTTGCTCTTGAGCTCCCCTGTGGAGAAGGTTAAACACTCCTCTGCCTTACTGCAGTCAGTATTTGGTGTCAGGGTGCACGAGGTCTTTATTTTAACCCGCACTCTGATACCATGCCGGGGCTCAATTATTCATTCTATGCTGCTGAAGAATATTGTTTTTTTGTTTCCGCTCCGGGGGATGACAGGCCAGATTAAAGATCTTCGGGGGTGCAGCCAGCAGATGCAGGCTCTCTTCCCCACAGGGAGGGAGGGCCTCCTTCTGCACTGTAGGGATTCTATGGAAAGGATAATTGCAGGATGTATCACCCTGTTCTGCCAGCTGCTTCAAACACAGTGTCGCAAAAGGACTGGGAGTGCATTGGCTGGCTGTACTAACCCGCACGGAACCTAAGGGATGGCAATGCTTGTCTTCCCGGTGCTCCTTGCGGAGTACGAGGCCCCCCCGCTATGGGCAGGGTACCTCAATTAACCAATATGTAAAAGATCAGCCCGTGAGGCACCGACCCAGAGGGGAACCTGGCAGTGGGATTTAATAAGTTTTGTGAGGGCCACAGAGAATCCAGCACGAGTTGCAGAATGGAAAGAAATAACATTTATTTACAATTACATATATATACACAACAGCAGCAGTAACTCCCTTGCTGCTCACTCCTCTCTCTAGCTGGTTCCATACTGGCCAGCTCTATTTATACAGGGAGTCTGCTAATGATTTCTCCGCCCCCCTCATTGGGGGATTCCTAAGGATTGTGGGATTGCCATTAGTCCCCAGCCAGTGGTAAGCAGGCAGGTTATAACATCCCTCCCGCCCCCCCCCCCCCCCCCCCCAAAGTCTAAGGAATCCACCGAAGACCCTGGCGAAGGAGGGCATCGGACTCGTTTTGCCGCAGGCTGGACACTATTTGCACGAGGCGCTGGATCGGGCAGCGTGTAACGAGACGGAGAACGGCGCTTCCGTGATGAACGGCGTAACGGTTATACATCCATGGCCCGTGGGCCCGAGGACTCCCCCTCTGAGGCATCCTGTGTCTCCATCTCGGAGTCGGAGTCCGCTGCCTCCATCATCTCGGCGTCCCTATCTCCACGCGGTTCTGTAACGACCTGCGCAGGCTTTGAGTGCAGCACCAGAGGAAGATTGTGAGGAATACTCTCCACTATGTCTGGTCTCTGTGGCTGTTGAAATGAGCTCCGGGGGCAGGGAATCTTTGGAAGGGATGGTCTTCTGGACCAAACGTGGTCTACATGCTTGCGCTGGAGACGACCCTGGGCTTACACCTGGTAAGAGATAGGGCATGTTCGGCAAACGATAACACCAGGGACCCACTGGGCACCACCAGCAAAATTTCGAAGGAACACTGGGTCACCGGGCGCAAACGGCCAAATCGGCCGATGCCGAGAAAGGCCATGTCCCTGCCGTTCTTGAGTGCGGCGTACCTTTGCGCCAATGTCCGGGAAAACTATGCTAAGGCGGGTGCGAAGTCTCTGGCCCATTAGGAGATCCGCGGGAGCTACCCCAGTCACCGCATGTGGAGTGGTCCTGTATGAAAACACAAAATGAGCCAGTCTCGTGTCCATAGACCCGGAAGACTGCTTCTTTAGACGCCGTTTGAATGTCTGCACTGCGCGCTCCACCAACCCATTGGAAGCCGGGTGAATTGGAGCGGTGCGGATATGGCGTATGCCGTTCATCTTCATGAACCTCGCAAACTCCTCACTTGTTAACGGAGTGCCGTTGTCCATGATCAGCACCTCAGGGAGGCCATGCGTAGTGAAAGACAAACGCATCTTCTCAATTGTTGCGCAGTACGTTGTCCCCTGCATCTTATGCACCTCTAACCATTTAGACTGGGCATCGATTAATAGAAGGAACATGGATCCATGACAAGGGCCGGCGAAATCCGCATGCAAGCGTGCCCAAGGCCGCCCTGCCCATTCCCAGTGATGTAGGGGCGCGGCCAGCGGAAGCTCCTGATGCTCCTGGCAAATGGAGCAGTTTTGGGCCACCTTCTCAATGTCGGTGTCGAGGCCTGGCCACCAAACATAACTCCGGGCCAACATTTTTCATTTTGGTCACACCCGGATGCCCATTGTGCAAGTCTCTTAGTATCAGCTCCTGTCCTTTTTCCGGGACAATCACGTGCGTCCCCCACAAGAAGATGCCATCTTCCACGCAGAATTCTGACAGCTTGGAGGAAAATGCCCGCAACTCGCCTGGGAGCTGTCTCTGCTGCCCACCATACAGGACTATGTGCCGAACCTTTGACAAGACTGGCTCCGTCTGGGTCCACTCACGGATCTGTGATGCCGTGACAGGCAAGGAGTCCATAAAATTTAGGGTTGCAACCACCTCACCGGTCGTGGGGGTCTATATGGGGCCGGTTGACAAAGGCAATCGGCCAATGCGTCGGCATTCGCTATCTGGGTTCCTGGTTTGTGCTCCAGAGAATACTCGTAGGCAGCGAGCAACAAAGCCCAGCGCTGGATCCGAGCGGAAGCAATGGGCGGTATTGGCTTATCCTCTCGGAAAAGTCCCAGCAGAGGCTTATGATCAGTCACGATAGTGAAGTGGCGGCCATACACATACTGGTGGAAACGTTTCACCGCAAAGACCACCGCCAGGCCCTCCTTCTCGATCTGCGTGTACTTCTTTTCCGCTGCAGTCAATGTGCGGGAGGCGAAAGCTATCGGCCGCTTGGCCCCGTTCTCCATCTTGTGGGACAGGACAGCCCCAATACCATACGGGGATGCATCACACGTAATGAGCAAAGGCTTTCCAGGGTCATAGTGGGTTAGTAACCCAAACGACGACAATTGCTGTTTTACCCGCCGGAAAGTGGTTTCTTGCAGCTGACCCCAAACCCAGGCGTGATTCCTCTTTAGCAGAAAGTGCAACGGGGCCAGCGTAGTTGCCAGATTGGGGAGGAACTACCCGTAATAGTTTACGAGGCCGAGAAAAGAACGAAGATGCGAAGTGTCAGTCGGGGCGGGGGCCTGTTGAATCGCGCGCACCTTCTCTGCGACGGGGTGCAAACCTTTGCGGTCCACCCGATAACCCAGGTAGACTAATTTCTTCGCCTGAAAGACACAATTTGTACGACGTAAACGGACTCCAGCCTCTGAAAAGCGTCTAAGGAAAGCCTCCAAACTTTCCAAATGTTCCTGCTCCGACGTCCCTGTAATCAAAACATCGTATAAGTACAGCGGCACGCGGTAAACCTCTCAAGGTGCCCTCCATGACGCGTTGAAAGATAGCGCAGGCAAAAGATACCCCAAAGCGCACCCGTGTACATTCATACAGGCCCTGGTGTGTATTAATAGTTACATATGGCAAGGAGGCAGGGTCCAGCTTCAACTGTAGGTAGGCGTGAGTCATATCTAATTTCGAGAATGAGAGTCCGCCTTCAAGCTTCGCGTAGAGATCCTCTATGTGGGGCATTGGATATCAGTTGAGCCGGGAAGCCATATTCACTGTAAGTTTATAGTCGCCGCACAAGCGAACTGTGGCATCTGGCTTCATTACAGGTACAATTGGCGCTGCCCAGTCAGCGAAACGGACGTGCCTGATAATACCCAAGGACTCCAAGCGAGTGAGCTCCCCTTCTACCTTCTCAAGCAAGGCAACACGGTAGCATAGTGGTTAGCACAATTGCCTCACAGCTCCAGGGTCCCAGGTTCGATTCCTGGCTTGGGTCACTGTCTGTGCGGAGTCTGCACGTTCTCCCCGTGTGTGCGTGGGTTTCCTCCGGGTGCTCCGGTTTCCTCCCACAGTCCAAAGATGTGCAGGTTAGGTGGATTGGCCATGCTAAATTGTCCTTAGTGTCCAAAATTGCCCCTGTTGGGTAGGGTTATGGGGATAGGGTGGAGGTACGGGCTTGGGTGGGGTGCTCTTTCCAAGAGCCGCTGCAGACTCGATGGGCCGAATGGCCTCCTTCCGCACTGTAAATTCTATGATTCTATTAAGGCCCGGAAATAGTGCGGGGTGGCTCCTGGTTCGACTTGGATACGGGCTACGGCCCCTTTTATTTTCCCCAAGCCGGGCTGGAATACATCTGGGTACCATCCTAGTACCTCAGTCAACCCTCCAGAACCTGATTGGAGGATGTGCTGCCACTGCATCCGCAAATGGCGCAACCAGTCCCGACCCAACAGGCTGGGCCCGTGGCCGTGCACCACGTTAAGTGGGAAACGCCCCTCCTGGCGTCCATACACAACAGGGGTCATCGTAGTTCCTGCAATGTCCAATGGTTCCCCTGTGTAGGTGGCCAACCTGGCCTGTGTATCGGTTAGTGTAAGGGTCTGTATTGTTATGGGCCAGGGTTTAGAGAACCCCAAAGTGTATCATGGAGTTCACCTGACCCACAACTTTTACTAGATTGTGGTATGGGGAGCACACGGCCCACTCTACAGGTGTGGGACAGCAGAAATGGACAAGTATTTTTTAAAGCGAAACAATGTTTATTCTATGAACTCAAGTTAACCTTTTTAAAACATACAGTGAATATCTTAGCAACCATTAATTCAAATACAACCCCCAAAGAATACAACACTAAGTAATCCTTTAAGCTTTCCTTTTAACATCCATGAGACTTAAAACACCTTTTACCAGAAGCACATCAGGTTAAAGTCATTACTGTTATTAGTTTTAAATCACCAGGATCGATTTACAGTCTTTAGATTACAGAGAGAGACTCTAATACACCTTCTGGCTGTGACTGCAGCTATCCAGCTCTGAGAATGAAACTAAAACACACCCTGCAGCAAACAACCTAAAACGAAAGTAAAAAGCTGACAGACAGCCCAGCTCCACCCACTCTCTGACATCACTGCAGTAATAAACTCCCATTTCTTAAAGATACTCTCACTACAGATACTTGTATACACACCCATTTATAAACACCCATTTCTTAAAGGTACTCTCACATGACAGTATACCCAGCTTGATGTGGTTGAATGTCCTCTGGGCGATCACGGAGACTGCTGCGCCAGTGTCCAACTCCATCTCAAGCAGGTGACCATTGACCCGTACTGTCACCTTAATGGGGGCCACACGGGGAGCTGCCACACAATGCAGCTGCAGGCAGTCGTCCTCTGTCTCCACGTCCTCGGGAATAGTCACTGCAGGTTCATCCACATGGAAGGTACGGCCCCTGGGCTGGCCCCAGTTTCTGTCGGAACGACGGCGCCTCTAGCGCTCCCAGGACCGGCGTCCGCGACGGGGTCGGCGCCTACAAGTCTGACACGGACATGGCTCCTCATCCATCAGTTCTGGAGAAGGCTCCCTTCGGGGAGGAAATCCGACGGCCACTGGCGTCGATATGGACGTCGCCTCGCCCAAGGTACCGCAGGAGTGCGGGGGGACGCTTTCGGACGGAAGGGGTTGCACCCAAGGCGTGCACTTCCATTCCCTGTAGCTCCTGCACTCCCCGATCTGCACTCTCTCAGGACAATACTATTTGAATGGCCTGTTGAAAAGTCAATGTTGGCTCAGCTAGCAACTTTCTCTGGGTGGCCGCATTGTTAATACCGCAAACCAAACGGTCGTGTACATTTCTGACAAGGTCTCACCATAGTCACAGTACTCCGCAATCCTGCGTAGCCTGGATAGAAAATCGGCAAGGGATTCTCCAGGGGTCCTCTCAGCGGTATTAAACCGGTAATGCTGGACTATCGTGGACGGGGTTGGGTTAAAATGTTGCCCCACTGAGGTCACAAGTTCATCAAACGTCTTGGTGTCCGGTGCAGCTGGGTACGTAAGGCTCCTAATCTCCCCAAACGTATGCGGGCCACAGGCGGTGAGCAAAATGACCACCTGGCGCTCGTTTTCGATTATGTTGTTTGCCCGGAAATAGTAACGCATCCGTTGCGCGTACTGGTTCCAGCTTTCCAGCGCAGCATCAAAACCATCCAAACGTCCGTACAGAGGCATGGTGTAACAGAAAACAAACTTTCAACCTGTACCCAACAAAAATCCAGGGAGGTGGCTTCAGCAGTGTAGACAGCTATTCACTTTAACCCTCGTCGCCAGTTTTGTGACGGCCACGAAGAATCCAGCACGAGTTGCAGAATAGAAAGAAATAACATTTATTTACAATTACATATATATACAACAGCAGCAGTAACTCCCTTGCTGCTCACTCCTCTCTCTAGCTGGTTCCATACTGGCCAGCTCTAATTATGCAGGGAATCTGCTAATGATTTCTCCGCCCCCCCCCCCCCCTCATTGGGGAAGCTCATACTCCCTAAGGATTGTGGGATTGCCATGAGTCCCCAGCCAGTGGTAAGCAGGCAGGTTATAACATAAATAATCTTTGTTGTCTCAAGTAGGCTTACATTAACACTGCAATGAAGTTACTCTGAAAAGCCCCTAGTCGCCACACTCCGCGTGTTCGGGTACACAGAGGGGGAATTCAGAATTCTCAGCTGGTACGGGAATTGAACCCGCGTTGCTGGCCTTGTTCTGCATCAAAACCAGCTGTCTAGCCCACTGAGCTAAACCAGCCCCTTATTTACCAGGTAGTGTACATATCGTTTGTGTGAATTAAACTTTGTTTCTTATTTTGACTCAGTGTGGACTCCCTGTGTCCTTATTAAACTGGCGGCCCGTGTCTACTCAGGTTGGAAAAGTGGAAAGTGAGCACTGCTCTGTACTTCTAATATGGAGCAAGGTGGAGAACCTCTGGACCGCACACCACTCTACATTCAAAAAGAGAAAACAGCCCTGAACAGCAGCCAACAGTGCTGGTGGACTGAAAGCAGACCTGGTTTTCCTGAGCGCAGTCAGCTTGGCACCTGTTCTAATAGGCTAGTGGTGTTGATCCCCCACAGCTGCCAGCCATGCTGTAGTATGTACGCTAAGGCCTCGGTAAGGAGATCTTGCCGTCCTTACCTGGCCTGGTCTACCTGCGATCCTAGACTCACCGAGATGGGCAAAAAACGCAGGCTTTGCCAGTGATGCCCACATCCATGAAAGAATAAAGAAAGCACCATTGGAACATTGCCCCAGGGTGGGTACGGGTGAGATACACGCCCAGACCAGTGTGTTCATGCCCTGTATGTGAGCCTTAGACAGTGAGCTTGAACTGAAACCTGAGATCTTCTCTCATCTGAGGGCTCAGAGATTATCGGTTGGTTGTGGCAATAAGCTTCGGATTACCTGGTATTTCTCAGGCGCTGGTCTTTGTCCGTGGCATTCGGTGAATATTTCACGGTGACGTTTTTAGTTGTGAAAGGAAAATGTTGAACGGGTGGTGTAAACTGTGCTTCTGCGCTGAGAAAGCAACCCGTGAAGCTAGATTTATTTTTGTGAGCCAAAATCCATCCCTAAGATTCAAGCGTACAAGCAAAAGTTATTTTTTTAAGATTAGCAAGCAACATCAACCGAAAGGCCAACAGGAAACATTTTGTGTGGGAGGACAGCACCACCTGGTGTACACAGTAATGTACTGCATCAAATTGGCCTGCAAACTGAAAATGATTCTTTTCCTATTATTTGGCAGAGGAGGCGAAGCTCCTTGCAATCCAAGGCAGTTACACACTTGCAATGTCATTACTGCACTGCAAAAAATGGAGGAAAATTACACTCAGCGCATTACTAGATTTCATCAAATGCAAATTTCCTCCATCTCATAAATGGTGCAAAAAAAAGTCAAAACCTCTGAGGGATTATTCGCATAGATTGCACTTTTGAGGTGGACAGGTGTCTCCTGGATTTACACTGCCACACTTGAGTAACCTCACATCCTAAAAGGAAATTCAATCGAACAGCGAACGATCACACTTCATTGACGGGCGAGCGAGGAGTTGGAGAGCTGAAGAGGGCATGTGAAATCTCAGAGGCCACAGGGGCACTTGCAAAAACGATTAGAAGAGACGTGGAAAGGTGACGGAAAAAGATTCAATGACTCCCTCTGTCACTGGCGGGTCGGGTACAGGCAATTAAAATTAACATGTTGCCACGGTTTCTGTTTATTTTTCAATGCCTGCTGATTTTCCTGCCAAAGGCTCTTTTCAGAGGGATTGAGGGAAAGGATTACTTTGTTCATATGGAGAGGGAAGGTGGCCAGAATTAGAAAGGTGCTGCTGCAGAGGGGAAGGCAGGCAGGGGGTTTGGGTCACCCGAACCTGATGTATTACTACTGGGCGGCGAATATGGAGAAGGTGCGGAGCTGGGTCAGAGGGGTTGATTCCCAGTGGGTCAGAATGGAGGAGAGTTTGTGCAGGGGGTCGGGATTGAAAGCACTAGCAACAGCGCCGCTCCCGATGGCTCCGGGGAAATACTCAGGAAGTCTGGTAATAACAGCTTCATTGAGAATTTGGAGGCAGTTTCGCCAACACTTTGGGTTGGGGACAGGGTCAAGGGAATTGCCGATTCAGGGGAACCACAGATTTGAGCCAGGGAGATGGGATGGAAATTTTCGGAAATGGGAGGAGAAGGGGATTAAAACACTGAAGGATTTGTTTCTTAGGGGTCGGTTTGGAGGTTTGAAGGAGCTGGAAGCGAAGTACGGGCTGGAGCAGGGGGAAACGTTTAGATACATGCAGGTTCGAGATTTTGCCAGAAAGGAAATACAGAACTTCCCGGAGGAGCCGGCCTCCACATTGCTGGAGGAGGTGCGACGACAGGGGGACTGGAGAAGGGGGTAGTGTCAGCGGTCTACGGAGCTATTTTGGAAGAGGAGAAGGCACCACTGGAAGGGATCAAAGCAAAGTGGGAGGAAGAGTTGGGAGAGGATATGGAGGAGGGGTTCTGGTGTGAGGTGCTCTGGAGAGTGAATGCCTCCACCTCGCGCACGAGGTTGGGGCTGATACAGCTGAAGGTGGTATACAGAGCACACCTCATGAGGGCGAGGATGAGCCGATTCTTTGAAGGAGTAGAAGATGTGTGTGAACGTTGCGGGTGGGGCCCCGCTAATCACGTTCATATGTTTTGGTCCTGTCCAAAGCTGGACGATTACTGGAAGGAGGATTTTAGGGTAATTTCTAAAGTGGTGCACGTGAAACTGGACCCGGGCCTCCGGGAGGCCATATTCGGGGTGTCGGACCAGTCGGGGTTGGAAACGGGTGCGGAGGCAGATGTTGTAGCCTTCACCTTGTTGATCGCCCGAAGGTGGATCCTGATAGGTTGGAGAGCAACCTCTCCACCCTGTGCCCAGGCGTGGCGGGGGACCTGTTGGAATTCTTGACTCTTGAGAAGGTTAAGATTGAACTGAGGGGAAGGATGGAGGGGTTCTACAATTCATGGGCATTATTCACTATGCACTTTCAAGAACTGGATAACATCAAACATTAGTTGGGCGGGGGGGTGGGTGGGAGGGTTGGGGGGGAGGGGGGCGATGGGTGTTAATGGTGACTATGGATGATTCCTGATTCCTTTTTGTCACTTGTTCATGTGAACATGTGGGCGAATGTTTTGGGTTTGGTGGGAGGATGGGATCGTTGTTATCGATATGGGGATTGACATATTTGTTACTGATTATTGTTTATTACTGATTATTGTTTATTGTTGGTGGGTGTAAATTTGGGAGAAAATGCGAAAAAGGAGGAGAATAAAGAAATATTTTTTAAAAAGATTCAATGAAGTGAAGAAGCCTGTGAAGGAGGCCACAGCCTCACATAAACAGTGGAACGGGAAATCGACCTTGCTATTGCATGAGGCAGAAAGATACATCTTAGGGAACCAAAGCATCCCGTTGTAAGAGGTGATGGCAAAAAACATTGAAAGGGGGAGGTTGACCTTGACTGCCATGGCTGCAGATTGGCTGCTGGGATGTGACAGATTTGAAGAGGTAGCGCAGGATTGGCTGCTGGGATGTGACAAATTTGAAGAGGTAGCGCAGGATTGGCTGCTGTGATGTGACAAATTTGAAGAGGTAGCACAGGATTGGCTGCTGTGATGTGACAAATTTGAAGAGGTAGCACAGGATTGGCTGCTGTGATGTGACAAATTTGAAGAGGTAGCACAGGATTGGCTGCTGTGATGTGACAAATTTGAAGAGGTAACGCAGGAGTCCCCTGTGGCCACCCCCTTTCTAACAGATAAACCGTTTTGGATACTGTTGGGAGACGTGACTTTGTCGGGGAAAGCAGTGGCACCCAACTTCATGGCACCATGGATGGGTCTGCTTCACAAGACAGGAGGAGGAAGGGGCGGGGGATTCAATTATAAGGGGAACGGACAGGCGTTTCCGTGGCCACAAAAGAGACTCCAGGATGGTGTATTGCCTCCCTGCTGCCAGGGATATCACTGAATGGCTGCAGGCCATATTGAAGGAGGAGGGCACACAGACAGATATCATGTTACACATTGGTAGCAACAATATAGGCAAAAAAAGGAACGAGGTCCTGCAAGCAGAATTAAGGCGACTAGGAAGCAGATTAAAAAACAGGACCCAGAAGGTAGTAATCCCTGGATTACTCCTGGTGTCACGTGCTCGTGAGTATAGAAATAGGTTAGGTCAGGTTAATGCGTGGCTGGAGAGATGGTGAAGGAGGGAGGGCTTTAGATTTCTGGGACATTGGGAACGTTTTGGGGGATGGTGGGACCTGGTGCAGGGCGGAAGGTTTGCACCAGCTTCATATCCTACGAGGAACGGGACCTGGAGATCGCGGGGTTGGCCGAGGAGAGAGCAGTCATCGGCAGTGAGGTTGGCCTGCCTCATGAGTTCTTCATGTCAGGCAAAAATGATCCTTCCCTCCCACTGACCACCTGTCCCTTCTCCCACAGGATTGCCAGCTGATGAGGCCAGGCTATCTGGGGTCGCCGCCCCCCCCTCTCCCCCCGCCCTGTAGCTAGGGACAATGGGAGTTTCAAATGTTCACCATTAGACATCTGACACCTGCTACATGTGAAGTCTCTATCACGTTATTCTGCACAGCGGGCCTGCCTGCACCCCCACCCCCCAGTTGCCCTCCACTCTCCCCACCCCTTACCCTCCGGCCACAGTGGTTCAAGGTTCGAGCTTCCAATGTAGGCCACGTTCAAGTGGAGGGCCCGAGTACCCGGTCAGCAGAAAGACAGGAGTCAGACTTTGGCACAAACTGAGGAGCACCAGAGCTAACCTCACAATGGGTTTTCACCACTCTCCTGCCTTGTATATTAACCCGCTGACAGTGCTGACACAGGCCCATCACCCTGGGGGGATGTTGCCTAGACCCTGAGAGGGTGGAACAGGGTAGTCGGGATGGGGGGGGGGGGGGGGGTCAGGGAATGGATGGAAAGGATGGGGGTGGTCAATGGGGGGAGGGGGTGAATGGGAGGTTGTGGAGGGCGCAGCAGACCACCACAAAGCGGGAGGCCCTCTGGTGGGTGTACTGCAGGGCTAACTACTAAGGAAGGACGTGCTGGCCTTGGAAAGAGTCCAGAGGAGGTTCACAAGAATGATCCCTGGAATGAAGAGCTTGTCGGATGAGAAACGGTTGAGGACTCTGGGTCTGTACTCGTTGGAGTTTAGAAGGATGAGAGGGGAACTTATTGAAACTTACAGAATACTGCGAGGCCTGGATAGAGTGGACGTGGAGAGGATGTTTCCACTTGTAGGAAAAACTAGAACCAGAGGACATAATCTCAGATTAAAGGGACGATCCTTTAAAACAGATTTGATGGGCCGAGTGGCCTAATTCTGCTCCTATGTCTTAAGGTCTTATAGTCCAGGCGTCGGAATTCGGAGCGGGAGGTGCACTGGTTAAGAAGGTTTATGATATACCTGCCTTGTTAGCCGAGGCATAGAGATTAAGAGCAGAGAGGTTATGTTGGAACTGGAAAAACCATTGCTTAGGCCACAGCTAGAGTATTGTGTGCAGTTCTGGAATCCACATTATAGGAGGGATGTGACAGCACTTGAAAGGGTGCAGAGGAGATTTACCAGGATGTTGCCTGGGCTGGAGAGCGTTAGTTGTGAAGAGAGATTGGATAGACTTGGTTTGCTTTCCTTGGAGCAGAGGAGACTGAGGGAAGACATGATTGAGATGTGTAAAATTGAGGCGCATGGATTGAGTGGACAGGAAGAAACATTTCCCCTTGGTGGAGGGATCAATGGCCAGGGGGCCATAGATTTAAAGTAAGGGGCAGGAGGTTTAGAGGGGGGTGTGAGGAAAAACCTATTTACTCAGAGGGTGGGAGTTTGGAATTTGCTGCCTGAAAGGCTGGTGGAGGCAGAGACCCTCATAACAGTTAAGAAGTATTTACATGTGCATGTGCGATGCCAAGGCATGCAAGGCGATGGATTCCCCCCCCCCCTAAGTTCTTATAAGTTGGGAAGATGGTGGGGGGGGGGGGGGGGGGGGGTGAACAGGTCACTGTTTGGGGCCTTTCCTTTGCCAGTTGTGGGGCAGCCACCCTTAGGTCAAATCCTTCCCTGCTTCCTATTCACTCCTTCCCTTAAATCCATTAAACCTGATGCGACCATCAATTCACGCGAGGCAGAGAGTTGAAGTGAACAGTGGCTTTAATCGACTAGAACAGTGCCTGCCTGCGGCTGCTCTGCTAGTGAGGGCCGCCTACAGGGCAGCTGCTCTTTATATCTCCCCTCAAGGGGGCGGAGCCAGGGGCGGAGCCCACAAGGGCACCAACATGATACACTCTGTGTAATATCGTACAATGGTCCATAGGTGGCGCCCACATGGGCACCAGCATGGTACAGTGTAATACAGTGGTGAATGGTTAGTACAATATGTTCACCACAAAACCCACTCCCTATTCCCCACTCCCTAACCTACCCAAACCCTCCTGGTCCGAGATCCCGGGCTTACCGGCTCCGGGGATCCACCTTCTTCTTCTTCTGCTGTCCCGGCTGCGGCCACTGTCAGCCAATCGGAGGGCAGGTCACCCTCCCCAACGAGGGGGTGGAAGTGCAACTCGGCCTTTGTTAGACTGCCCTGGAGCGCCTTACGGTTGTGGTCAGCGGCAAGTGTGTCGCCTCCATGTCATTATTCCAGAGCTGGGGAAGCTGCGTGCTCTCTGCCTTCCTATGCCCGGGGCGTAGGGAGTTGTTTGGAAGGGAACAAAGAGACCTAAAATAACATCTCACATTATGCTGAGAAAATGAACATGAAGGAATGTTTAATCAATCTATTGTTTTAAAGATGACGGAGGGGACGAAATACTCTGCTGAGCCATTTCTTTTTATTTAATCAGCATTCATGTGAACAAAATATGTTTTAAAAATTGCTCGGTTTCAGACAGAACAGATGACCCTGGTTGGATTGGCTGCTTTATCTTCTGAGCCATTTTTCTTAATTCCCATCTGATCTGTGTTGCCTCCATCTCGGAATGCTGGCTCCGGTTACTGAGCCATTGCCACTATTGATCGGACAATTAAAAAAAAAAATTTTTTTTTAGAGTACCCAAATCATTTTTTCCAATTTAAGGGGCAATTTATCGTGGCCAATCCACCGGCCCTGCACATCTTTGGGTCGTGGGGGTGAAACCCACGCAAACACGGGGAGAATGTGCAAACTCCACACGGACAGTGACCCAGAGCCGGGATGGAACCTGGGACCTCGGCGCCGTGAGGCAGCAGTGCTAACCACTGCGCCACCGTGCTGCCCATTGATCGGACATTTTAATGTTGTCCAGCACTTGAGTGGGAGTTTGTGAAATGGTTCTTAAATGCAGACCTTTGGGAGTGTCATAACCCCCAAGAAGACCACAGGGAAACCATAATTGATTTTCCCATGGGACCTGTGCTTCCCAGATGGCCCCCGCCTGGGATTAGTTATGTACTGATATTAAAGCCGGCCCAAAGCAGGGCTGAGACAGACTAGTCCTCCCAGCAAGGATTGTACTGGGAGCGAGATGCTGCCTTACGCAGAACTTTGTGCATAGTTAAAATAAATTCATGTTCAATTTCCGCCTGCTTCCTCAAGATACGAAAAGGAAGTTCCTCTGCAGTCTCGACATTTGCAAATTAAGAGATTCTTTCACAGGTTAAAGTGGGTTCCAACAGATTTCAGATTTTTATATTTTGCAGCTCAAGGCTCCACTTTTTTTCCCCTTCCCGAAGGCGCTGACTCTTGCCAAACCAGCAGCTGTCCAGCGCCTCACCTTAATGGTGCTTTCTACTCTGAGAGCTCAGGTAGACTCTTCCACAAGATATGTGCGAGCCAGATTCCGTCTTTGCAAACACGTTCTATGTTTACACTCAGCAGCTTAAACCTTGAGTGAGTTTTCCTTCTCCATGTCCAAGATTGGGAGACCAATTAGAACGGCCCATGCTGAAATCAGCTAACTTGGCCTGGTTATCGGATCAAATCTGCAAGCCTCCAGTTATGCACAGCCCAGTGCCAGACTAGGAAAAGGATACATTTTAACACTCATAAAACAGACCCTGTTGAACTTGCTCTAAACTATGTGCCAGTGAGCTGTTAGCTTCCTGCTCAGTAATTATTATCATTGAACCACAGTTTTACAGCACACCTTTAGAGACCATCACATTTGATAGTCAGCTATTTTATACGTGGAACAGTGCGGTAAATTTCATTTTGCAATTGCAAAAACACATAGCAACGGTATGATGGCATGGAGTCCTGCAGAATGCAGTGCAGTAAGTTGGATCGTTTTATAACACAGCAGCACATGTTGAACCAGCTTGGCAGAGCACGGTATTTGTGAGTAAGCTATTGAAATGGTCCTTTTCCTAAATGGGCCACAGGTTCCACTTAAGGATTGGATTTGAAATTAGTTGAAGTCCGCACTGCACCTCCGTGGATACAAATTTAACAACGCACATTTGTCCTTAATTTGTATTAATGTTGTTCCTGCAATCTGACTTTTATAGACAGGATAATAATGGAAGCAGGAGTGAAACGTCCCATTTTACAGCGGGATGTTCCTCCAAATCTGGGTGCACTGCCAATGCAAACTAAGGAAAGAAGATTTTACATTGCTGTTGAATTATGTCAGGCTCGGCACAGTGGTTGAATTCATAAAACGCCTAAGACGAAGGAACAGGCTGGAGAGAAATGTTATATTCTGTTGTGCCACACGTGCTCGGCCAGACAATTGTGGATTGTTTTGTTATTGTTTCCTGCAGCCTTTTCTGGAGATCACTAAAAACCGATGCTAACAAGCACCCACATTCCTCAAACCCCAAATGAAAATAAGTTATGTTTGCTGCGTTCTTTGGGTGCTCTTATCTAAATAGGCTCGCCAGGTGGTTTGCATTACAGTTCATAATGAAAGGATCCATCCGTTGCCAGAAAATCCTTAACGTTCCTGGCTTTTCCGGATCAAACTATTTTAGCACTGGAATGTGTGGATGGAATAAAGCCCTTGGAAATCTGTGTCAAATTCAGGTGATTAATAGCGCAACAAGCAAGAAAAATATTATGCAGTTATCATGAATGCAGATATACATGAAGTTCTCTTTTTTTAAATATAAATTTTGAGTACCCAACATATTTCTTCCAATTAAGGGGCAATTTAGCGTGGATAATTCACCTACCCTGCACATCTTTGGGTTGTGGGGGCAAAACCTACAAGGACAAGGGGGGAATGTGCAAACTCCACACGGACAGTGACCCAGAACCGGGATCGAACCTGGGACCTCGGCACCGTGAGGCAGCAGTGCTAACCACTGTGCCACCATGCTGCCCCTCACATTAAGTCCTCACGTGAAGTTATAGTTGAGTTGCTGGAAAGTGTAACTTGGAATGATACAGCAGCAATTGAATCAGATTTTCCCATTAAGAGCAATGGGAAAGCTGTAGTTAGCTTCTGCAGGACCTTTATTATAAGAAAAAAAAATTAAAACATTACATCCTGTAAGTTGAATTACTTTACATTGCTAAATTCTTCTCTTGGCAAATGAAATAACATTTAAAATAAAATGAATTAAAAACTACAAAAGAAATACGATAACTTGATACATATCACCTTTTTCCTCCATTTCCTCCACCTTGACCCTTTTGTTGAAATCCAACCCCCCCCCCCCCCCCACCCCCCACGCACCCAGCCATCTGCCACTCGCTCTTGCTTTCACCGAGCACTGCTCTTTGTCCTCCCACATTCTGATATCTGACTTTTATCAACCTCCAGCACTGTCTCCTGCCATTAACGCATGTCCTGCCTGGTGACCTACGCATCTTTGTTGCAATCTCTCCTAGCTCTCACTAATCACCGACATTCCACTCTGCTCCATCTGTTCCACTCCATCTTATAGAGTAGAGATCATCGTAGAATCCCTACAGTGCAGAAGGAGGCCATTCGACCCATTGAATCGCCACCAACCCTCTGAAAGCGCACTCCACTCAAGCTCACTTCCCCGCTCAAACTAAGCTGCACATCCCTGGACACTGAGGGGCAATTCAGCATGACCAATCTACCTAACCTAACAATTTACCTATTGTAATCCATCACTTTTCTCCGTCTCTTTAACTTCTGAAGACGAGTCAACGAACTCGAAACATTAACTATATTTTCTCTTTCCTCAGATGCTGCCAGATCTACTGAGTTGTTCCAGTATTTATTCAGATAGCTTTCTATTTACCTCCCGCCCCCTGCCTGCTAACCGCCCATTCTGCACCCTGGCCTTCCCTCTCCCTGACCTTCCCTCTCCCTGACCTTCCCTCTCCATGACCCTCCCTCTGACTGCCAACCCTCGGGCTCATGGCCGCTGCTGTGTTCTGGCCCTTCCTGTCGCTGTGGATCCTTCCTCTCCCTGAATCCCCGCTGTGAGCGAGGGCTGGGCAGATGAGCAGCTTCCCTTTGCAAGAGGTGAGCTGCAAGTTGGCGCACCTGGTAATAGCAGAGGTCACAAACTGAAGGGTCAGCAGTGAGAGGGAGGGTCAGCTATAAAGCTGCAGAAACTGTGGACCAGGGGATCTGCAGCAAGAGGGGGGGGGGGGGGCGCACGCGGGAGCGGGGGGGGGGGGGGGAGGGGGAAGCAGAACAACTTTGTGGTAAACCACTGTTACACCTATATTAGGTGATGTAAGGTAGGACCTGTACTACAGGTTCGCCGGTAGCCCCTGCCTGCTGGCACCGCCCAGTAGGAGGAGTATAAATATGTGTGTCCTCTATCCAGCAGCCATTTCGCCAGCTGCTGTGGGAGGCCACACATCTTAGAGCAATAAAGCCACAGTTGTATCCAACCTGAGTCTTTGTACAATTGATCGTGCATCAATTTATTGCAGTAAGATTTTCTAAAAGATGGACCTCCAAATCAAACCAGATCGCCTGCAGCTGGATCCGCAATCGAGCAACGCCTGAAAGGACTTTATTCACTGGCTAGCTTGCTTCGAGGCCTATATCAACTCAGCGGCCACCCCTCTGACGGAGGCTCAGAAGATACAGATCCTGTACTCAAGGTTGAGCTCCAGCGTGTTTCCGCTGATCCAGGACGCCCCGAACTACGCCGACACCATGGCGTTTCTCAAAGAAAACTACGCACAGAAAGCGAACACACTCTTCGCCAGGCATGTACTCGCCACTCGCTCTCAACTCCCTGGTGAGTCCATAGAATACTTCTGGTGGGCCCTAATCCCACTCGTCCGGGACTGTGACTGTCAGGCCGTTACAGCCACCGAACATTCTAACCTTCTTATGCGCGATGCTTTAGTAACGGGGATTGGGTCGGACCTCATTCGCAAAAGACTGCTTGAAGGGGCCACGCTCGACCTAGCGGGGACTAAGAAGCTAGCACTCTCCATGGCGGTTGCCTCACGTAATGCTCAGGCCTACCCCTCCGGTCGCGCGGCCCACCCCTCCTGTCCCTCGTGGACCCCACAAATGGCCGCCCCAGCCGGGGTTTTACCCAGCCAATATGCCTGCGCCACACACCAATCCGCGCATCCCGGGGGTCCCCGATGTTACTACTGCGGCCAGCAGAAGCACCCTCGCCAACGCTGCCCGGCCGCGCTGCCATTTGCAAGACTTGCAGCAAAAAGGGCCACTTCGCCGTGGTGTGCCAGGCCCGCGCAGTCGCCGCTATCGCCCCCTCCCCCCTGACCCACACACAATGGGCGCCGCCATCTTCATCCCGGACGACGCGCGGCCAGTGGGCACCAAAGTCTTCACCTCCCCGAACCACGCGCGGCGCAGTGGGCACCGCCAACTCCCACCCCGCAGTCCACGTGCGGCCCATGGGCGCTGCCATTTTGTCCCCCGCAGGATCTACAGGCGTCGCCATCTTGTCCTCCCCACGGGGCATGGACACCGACAACATTCCACGACCTGGGCCCCCCACGCGCTCCATCTTCGGACGCCAGCGACGACCAACCGCAGCTCGCCTCAATGACGCTCGACCAGTCGCGTCCACACAACCTGGCCACCGCCTCGACTACGGTGAAAATCAACGGCCATGTGACCTCTTGCCTGCTGGTTCCGGGAGCACCGAAAGTTTCATCCACCCTGATACGATAAGGCGCTGCTCCCTCGCGGTCCACCCCGCCTATCAAAGAATCTCCCTGGCCTCCGGATCCCATTCCGTTCCGATCCGGGGGTTCTGCACGGTCACTCTCACGGTCCAGGGCGTAGAATTCAGCGGCTTCCGCCTCTACGTCCTTCCTAATCTCTGCGCAGCACTACTACTAGGCCTGGACTTCCAGTGCAATCTCCAGAGCCTCACCCTCAAATTCGGCGGGCCCCTACCACCCCTCACTGTGTGCGGCCTCGCGACCCTAAAGGTCGACCCACCCTCCCTCTTTGCCAATCTAACTTTGGATTGCAAACCCGTTGCCACCAGGAGGAGACGGTACAGCACCCAGGACAGGACCTTCATCAGGTCCGAGGTCCAGCGGCTGCTTCGGGAAGGCATCATCGAGGCCAGCAACAGCCCCTGGAGAGCCCAAGTGGTAGTAGTTAAAACTGGGGAGAAACACAGAATGGTCATGGACTACAGCCAGACCATCAATCGGTACATGCAGCTCGACGCGTATCCCCTCCCATGCATATCTGATATGGTCAATCAGATTGCACAGTACCGGGTCTTCTCAACCATATACCTACAATCCGCCTACCACCAGCTACCCATTCATAAATCAGACCGTCCATTCACTGCTTTTGAGGCGGACGGTCGTCTCTATCACTTCCTCAGGGTTCCCTTCGGCGTCACTAACGGGGTCTCGGTCTTCCAAAGGGAAATGGACCAAATGGTCGACCAGTACGGTTTGCGGGTCACCTAGACAACGTCACCATCTGCGGCCATGATCAGCAGGACCACGATGCCTACCTTGCTAAATTCCTCCGCACCGCCACGCTCCTCAACCACACCTACAACAAGGAGAAGTGTGTGTTTAGCACGACCCGCTTAGCCATCCTCGGCTATGGGGTCCAGAACAGAGCTCTGGGGCCTGATCCCGACCGCATGCGCCCTCTCATGGAGCTTCCCCTCCCCCCCTGCCCCAAGGCCCTCAAACGCTGCCTGGGGTTCTTCTCCTACTACGCCCAGTGGGTCCCAAACTACGCGGACAAGGCCCGCCCACTCATTCAGTCCACCCACTTTCCCCTTACGGCCGAGGCACAACAGGCCTTCGCCCATATCAGAGCTGATATAGACAAGGCCGGGATGCACGCAGTAGACGAGACACTGCCCTTCCAAGTAGAAAGCGACGCATCAGACGTTGCACTTGCCGCCACCCTCAACCAGGCAGGCAGACCCGTGGCATTCTTTTCCCGCACCCTTCATGCCTCAGAAATTCGGCACTCGTCCGTCGAAAAAGAGGCCCAAGCGATCGTTGAAGCTGTGCGGCATTGGAGGCATTGCCTGGCAGGCAGGAGATTCACTCTTCTCACTGACCAAAGGTTGGTCGCCTTCATGTTCAACAGCACACAGCGGGGCAAGATCAAAAATGATAAAATCTTGCGTTGGAGAATCGAGCTCTCCACCTATAATTACGAGATTCTGTATCGCCCCGGCAAACTCAACGAGCCCCCAGACGCCCTCTCCCGAGGTACATGTGCCAGCGCACAAGTAGACCGACTCCGGGCCCTACACGACAGCCTATGTCACCCGGGGGTCACACGGTTGCACCATCTTGTCAAGGCTCGCAATCTGCCCTACTCTGTCGAGGAAGTACGGACAGTCACCAGGGACTGCCAGGTCTGTGCGGAGTGCAAGCCGCACTTCTACCGGTCGGGCCTGGTGAAGGCCTCTCGCCCCTTTGAATGCTTCAGCGTGGATTTCAAAGGGCCCCTCCCCTCCACCGACCGTAACACATATATTCTCAGTGTGGTTGATGAGTACTCCAAGTTCCCCTTCGCCATCCCCTGCCCCGATATGACGTCTGCCACCGTCATCAAGGCCCTCAACACAATAGAACATAGAACATAGAAAATACAGCACAGAACAGGCCCTTCGGCCCACGATGTTGTGCCGAACCTTTGTCCTAGATTAATCATAGATTATCATTGAATTTACAGTGCAGAAGGAGGCCATTCGGCCCTTTGCGTCTGCACCGGCTCTTGGAAAGAGCACCCTACCCAAACTCAACACCTCCACCCAACACCAAGGGCAATTTGGACATTAAGGGCAATTTATCATTGGCCAATTCACCTAACCCGCACATCTTTGGAGTGTGGGAGGAAACCGGAGCACCCGGAGGAAACCCACGCAGACACGGGGAGGACGGGCAGACTCCGCACAGACAGTGACCCAAGCCGGAATCGAACCTGGGACCCTGGAGCTGTGAAGCAATTGTGCTATCCACAATGCTACCGTGCTGCCCTTGAGAACAAATAAATCTACACTATATCATTTTACCATAATCCATGTACCTATCCAATAGCTGCTTGAAGTTCCCTAATGTTTCCGACTCAACTACTTCCACAGGCAGTGCATTCCATGCCCCCACTACTCTCTGGGTAAAGAACCTACCTCTGATATCCCTCCTATATCTTCCACCTTTCACCTTAAATTTATGTCCCCTTGTAATGGTTTGTTCCACCTGGGGAAAAAGTCTCTGACTGTCTACTCTATCTATTCCCCTGATCATCTTATAAACCTCTATCAAGTCGCCCCTCATCCTTCTCCATTCTAATGAGAAAAGGCCTAGCACCCTCAACCTTTCCTCGTAAGACCTACTCTCCATTCCAGGCAACATCCTGGTAAATCTTCTTTGCACCTTTTCCAAAGCTTCCACATCCTTCCTAAAATGAGGCGACCAAAACTGTACACAGTACTCCAAATGTGGCCTTACCAAAGTTTTGTACAGCTGCATCATCACCTCACGGCTCTTAAATTCAATCCCTCTGTTAATGAACGCGAGCACACCATAGGCCTTCTTCACAGCTCTATCCACTTGAGTGGCAACTTTCAAAGATGTATGACCATAGACCCCAAGATCTCTCTGCTCCTCCACATTTCCTTCCAAAATGGACAACCTCACACTTTTCAGGGTTAAACTCCATTTGCCACTTCTCAGCCCAGCTCTGCATCCTATCTATGTCTCTTTGCAGCCGACAACAGCCCTCCTTACTATCCACAACTCCACCAATCTTCGTATCGTCTGCAAATTTACTGACCCACCCTTCAACTCCCTCATCCAAGTCATTAATGAAAATCACAAACAGCAGAGGACCCAGAACTGATCCCTGCGTTACGCCACTGGTAACTGGGATCCAGGCTGAATATTTGCCATCCACCACCACTCTCTGACTTCTACCGGTTAGCCAGTTCGTTATCCAACTGGCCAAAGTTCCCACTATCCCATACCTCCTTACTTTCTGCATAAGCCTACCATGGGGAACTTTATCAAATGCCTTACTAAAATCCATGTACACTACATCCACTGCTTTACCTTCATCCACATGCTTGGTCACCTCCTCAAAGAATTCAATAAGACTTGTAAGGCAAGACCTACCCCTCACAAATCCGTGCTGACTATCCCTAATCAAGCAGTGTCTTTCCAGATGCTCAGAAATCCTGTCCTTCAGTACCCTTTCCATTACGTTGCCTACCACCGAAGTAAGACTAACTGGCCTGTAATTCCCAGGGTTATCCCTAGTCCCTTTTTTGAACAGGGGCACGACATTCGCCACTCTCCAATCCCCTGGTACCACCCCTGTTGACAGTGAGGACGAAAAGATCATTGCCAACGGCTCTGCAATTTCATCTCTTGCTTCCCATAGAAACCTTGGATATATCCCGTCAGGCCCGGGGGACTTGTCTATCCTCAAGTTTTTCAAAATGCCCAACACATCTTCCTTCCTAACAAGTATTTCCTCGAGCTTACCAATCTGTTTCACACTGTCCTCTCCAACAATATCGCCCCTCTCATTTGTAAATACAGAAGAAAAGTACTCGTTCAAGACCTCTCCTATCTCTTCAGACTCAATACACAATCTCCCGCTACTGTCCTTGATCGGACCTACCCTCGCTCTAGTCATTCTCATATTTCTCACATATGTCTAAAAGGCCTTGGGGTTTTCCTTGATCCTACCCGCCAAAGATTGTTCATGCCCTCTCTTAGCTCTCCTAATCCCTTTCTTCAGTTCCCCCCTGGCTATCTTGTATCCCTCCAATGCCCTGTCTGAACCTTGTTTCCTCAGCCTTACATAAGTCACCTTTTTCCTCTTAACAAGACATTCAACCTCTCTTGTCAACCATGGTTCCCTCACTCGACCATCTCTTCCCTGCCTGACAGGGACATACATATCAAGGACACGTAGCACCTGTTCCTTGAACAAGTTCCACATTTCACTTGTGTCCTTCCCTGCCAGCCTATGTTCCCAACTTATGCACTTCAATTCTTGTCTGACAACATCGTATTTACCCTTCCCCCAATTGTAAACCTTGCCCTGTTGCACGTACCTATCCCTCTCCATTACTAAAGTGAAAGTCACAGAATTGTGGTCACTATCTCCAAAATGCTCCCCCACTAACAAATCTATCACTTGCCCTGGTTCATTACCCAGTACTAAATCCAATATTGCCCCTCCTCTGGTCGGACAATCTACATACTGTGTTAGGAAAGCTTCCTGGACACACTGCACAAACACCACCCCATCCAAACTATTTGATCTAAAGAGTTTCCACTCAATATTTGGGAAGTTAAAGTCGCCCATGACTACTACCCTATGACTTCTGCACCTTTCCAAAATCTGTTTCCCAATCTGTTCCTCCACATCTCTGCTACTATTGGGGGGCCTATAGAAAACTCCTAACAAGGTGACTGCTCCTTTCCTATTTCTGACTTCAACCCATACTACCTCAATAGGGTGATACTCCTCGAACTGCCTTTCTGCAGCTGTTATACTATATCTAATTAATAATGCCACCCCCCCACCTCTTTTACCACCCTCCCTAATCTTATTGAAACATCTATAACCAGGGACCTCCAACAACCATTTCTGCCCCTCTTCTATCCAGGTTTCCATGATGGCCACCACATCGTAGTCTCAAGTACCGATCCATGCCTTAAGTTCACCCACCTTATTCCTGATGCTTCTTGCGTTGAAGTATACACACTTCAACCCATCTCCATGCCTGCAAGTACTCTCCTTTGTCAGTGTTCCCTTCCCCACTGCCTCATTACACGCTTTGGCGTCCTGAATATCGGCTACCTTAGTTGCTGGACTACAAATCCGGTTCCCATTCCCCTGCCAAATTAGTTTAAACCCTCCCGAAGAGTACTAGAAAACCTCCCTCCCAGGATATTGGTGCCCCTCTGGTTCAGATGCAACCCGCCCTGCTTGTACAGGTCCCACCTTCCCCAGAATGCGCTCCAATTATCCAAATACCTGAAGCCCTCCCTCCTACACCATTCCTGCAGCCACGTGTTCAACTGCACTCTCTCCCTATTCCTAGCCTCGCTATCACGTGGCACCGGCAACAAACCAGAGATGACAACTCTGTCTGTCCTGGCTTTTAACTTCCAGCCTAACTCCCTAAACTTGTTTATTACCTCCACACCCCTTTTCCTACCTATGTCGTTGGTACCAATGTGCACCACGACTTCTGGCTGCTCCCCCTCCCCCTTAAGGATCCTGAAGACACGATCCGAGACATCCCTGGCCCTGGCACCCGGGAGGCAACATACCTTCCGGGAGTCTCGCTCGCGACCACAGAATCTCCAATCTATCCCCCTAACCATTGAATCTCCTACAACTATTGCTTTTCTATTCTCCCCCCTTCCCTTTTGAGCCCCAGAGCCAGACTCAGTGCCAGAGACCTGGCCGCTAGGGCCTTCCCCTGGTAGGTCATCCCCCCCAGCAGCATCCAAAACGGTATACTTGTTTTGTAGGGGAACTGCCACGAGGGATCCCTGCACTGTCTGCCTGTTTGTTTTTTTCCCCCTGACTGTAACCCAGCTATTCTTGTCCTGTACCTTGGGTGTGGTTACCTCCTTGTAACTCTTCTCAATCACCCCCTCTGCCTCCCGGATGATCTGAAGTTCATCCAGCTTCAGCTCCAGTTCCCTAACACGGTCTTTGAGGAGCTGAAGTTGGGTGCACTTCCCGCAGGTATAGTCAGTGGGGACACCGGTGGTATCCCTCACCACCCACATCCTACAGGAGGAGCATGTAACTGGCCTAGCCTCCATCCCCTCTTACCTGACAGAATATAGCTGCCCTGTGGACTAACTAGATCTCCGCCCTCCGACCCTGCTCCCAGTCAGCTACAATCTTCGCTCTGTTCGGCTTCCCCGCCTACATCCACAGTGACAGGGGATCCTCATTCATGAGTGATGAGCTGCGTCAGTTCCTGCTCAGCAGGGGTATCGCCTCCAGCAGGACGACCAGCTATAACCCCCAGGGAAACGGGCAGGTAGAGAGGGAGAACAGGACGGTTTGGAGGGCCGTCCAACTGGCCCTACGGTCCAGGAACCTCCCAGCCTCTCGCTGGCAGGAGGCCCTCCATGATGCACTACACCCCATCCGGTCGCTACTGTGCACCGCCACTAACACACCCAATGAACATCTTCCCCAGGAAGTCCACTTCTGGGGTGTCGCTCCCGACTTGGCTCGCAGCTCCAGGACCGGTCCTGCTCCGTAGGCACGTCCAACTCCACAAGGCGGACCTGTTCGTGGATAGGGTGCACTTGCTCCATGCCAATCCCCAGTATGCCTACGTGGTGTACCTCGATGGGCGCCAAGATACTGTCTCCCTCAGGGACCTGGCACCAGCAGGTTCCACACACACACACCCGTCCGGCCCGCCGCCACCGTCCCCTCCCCCGGCGCTCCCAACATTAACCCCACCAAGACCATCCCTCCTTCCCCTGCCCATGCAAGAGGATGAAGAGGATTTTGGCACGCTCCTGGGGTCACCCGACATCAGGCCAGCACCGACGTCGCCAGCATCGACATCGCCGCCACCGTTACGTCGCTCCCAGCCAAATGTCAAGGCACCAGACTGGTTAAATCTCTAACTGGCACCGAACTTTCAAAAGACATTTTTTTTCTCTACTAGTAAAACACTGTACATGAATTCACTACTGTGTATAGTTCTCCACCACCCCCGCCGGACTCATTTTTAACAGGGGGTGAATGTGGTAAACCACTGTTACACCTGTATTAGGTGATGTAAGGTAGGACTGCTGGCTCCGCCCAGTAGGAGGAGTATAAATATGCGTGTCCTCTATCCAGCAGCCATTTCGCCAGCTGCTGTGGGAGGCCACACATCTTACTGCAATAAAGCCACAATTGTATCCAACCTGAGTCTTTGTACAATTGATCGTGCATCAAACTTAAAGCGGTTCACCTAGCATGATGCTCAGTTTGAAGCCCTGAGTTATACTGTTGACTGTACCTTGCACTGAGCTTAGTGACTATGGATAAATCCTTGGGTGAATTAGTTGTGCCCTGCCGCAGCCCCTCCCGTAAGTGGCTGATGCTTAATAATACGAAGAAACTGTTGAAGCTTGCGAACTGAAATAAAAATAGAAGATTCTGAGATGTTTCTTCCCACTGATCCTGATTAATTTAAACGATCTTCTGTGGGATTCTCCGTTGGCGGGATTCTCGGTCGGCGGAATCGTCCGGTTCACCCAGAGCGCACCGACGCCCGCGGGTTTCCCGAATGTGTGGTGTGGCCACAATGGGAAATCCCGGGCTGGATTCTCCCAAAATGAGACTATGTTTCCACGCCGTAAAAGCGGTGGACTTTTACTCCAGAAATTCCTTACAAAAAGTTGAACAAATTCAATGCCCTGCAGGGGGCCAACAGGGACCCGGAGTGAATCTCCCAGTTTTTGTTGCGGATACGGGCCTGGGCACTTCCGGTTCGGAGTCCGCGCATGCGCACGGCGGTGGCCTCCAGCGGCCGCGCCGAGCTCCATGGCGGACTCGGACCGTGGAGCCACACGGAGAAAAGAGACCCTCCCGATCGGCCGCACGCCCGAGCCTGAAACCGCGCAGATTTAATCCCCGACCACCTATAAGGCCTCCGATCCCCCCATCCCCGACCAGTGCGGCTGTGGACTGAGTCCGCAGCCGCCACGCCAGCATTCCAACCGGCACTAGGTGGTTAGTTCCACTGGCCATCAGGAACTCGGCCAGTTGTGAGTGGAGGATTGCTGGGCGAGCCTCTGGCAATGGCCACCCGACGGTGCGGCGTTCTCTGCGGTCACGCCGATTTTCGGGGCCCGGAGAATTCGGCAGTCTGGCTCCAGGCCTGCTTACGGCGTGAAAGTGGATTCTCCGCCCCGCGTCGGCGGTGATTTCGACGTGGGGCTGTGGAGAATCCAGCCCCCCCATTGGCCTTCTGTGGGAATGGAGAATCTCGCTGTCGGCCGGCAAACCGGAGTGGCGGGGCGGAGAATCCCTCCCCCATTTTTCCAGACCTACATTGTGCGGCCAGTGCTTTTCTGACTAACCTTTGATGTTATGAGTAGATGGGCAGCAGCCCCTGCTCTCCTCTGAGATGAAGACAATTAGAAACATACTTACCTAATCCAGATGGTCCAATGGGTGTGCTGGGCACTTGCAAAATTGCCTGGCTGGGCGATGTTGAAACCAGTGGGAGTTTCCCATGATGTGTGGCCTTAGCTCCTGCTTTAATGTGGTGGGAAGTCAGATCAGCCAAGCTAAATACATTGATGCTCACTCTCAACCATTTCACACAGCCCGAACTGCATTCTAAACCCCGGAGACGTCCGTCCTTTCTTTTTCTCTTCTTGTGCACACTGTATTTTTATTTTGTCTTTTTTTTTTCCCAATTAAGGGGCAATTTAGCATGGTCAATCCACTTACCCTGCACGTCTTTGGAGTGTGGGGGTGAGACCCATGCAGACACGGAGGACGGTGGGGGGATGTGCAAACTCCACATGGGCAGTGACCCAGGGCTGGGATCAAACCGGGTCTTCGATGCCGTGAGGCGGCAGTGCTAACCACTGCGTCGCCATGCCGCCCTTATATGGCCTTCTTGGGCACTTACTCTTCCCTGTCTTTCTGTCAAGACCTATCCATCATTCTTCATTTAATTGGTTTCCTGTTTATGATTCTTGCTTTTGCTCTACTTTTTAACCCAGCGTGCGTTCCTATCTGTCGTCGTATTCCAGTGACACTTTTTTCCACACTTACTGTTTCTTTCATTTTTTTTTTCTGTCTGTGTGTCGAGCCTTCTGTGTTCTGATCCTCCCTGCTGTCAATCTGGGAGGTGCACGCAGATGGCATGTGTTGAAGGGGATTTAAGAGTTGCATAAGTCTCAGCTTCTCTCCTCTGGAATCTGGCTCAGAATCCGGGACCCGGAGCCAGCAAGGAGTCTGGGGACAAGGGGATGAGATGCAACTGCAAAACATTCAGAGCAAGCACTCATATCGGAGGAAGGGGAGAAGTTTCTGCACTTTGAGCATTGATACCGAGGTAAGCAATACTATGTAAACTCCTGTAAGCATTAGTCTGTAGAGGCTTTATATAAGTATTTTGCAAACATTCCAGGAACATTTCTTTTGTGGTACATTACTCAAACTGGTTTTCAACCAGGTCCGTTGTTATTTCCTGATGGCAGGCTAGTCGTTAAACTCAACAGAAGTGTAGTCATTCGATATGTCAAATTACAATTAAAAAAATTATAACAATTATTCACAACGGATGGTTGTAAAATAAATAATTAAACAATGTACTGCTTTATTAGTTGTGGCTGACTGATTGTAAACTAAAATGCATCGGGAGAAAAAAATCCTTTTCCTGGCAAATGTTTTGAAGAAAAGGAGTTTCAGGATATGTCTGTGATTACACTGGCACAGGATCAGGTGGCAGCTTATAGGAAAACATGCAAATCCATTTTATAAGTTTATTAATTTTTATAATGTAATTAATAAAGAGGTTTCACTGCTTTACAAGTTAACACTAGGCATTCAACAGGAGCAAACAGGCATAGAATGCCAGTGGTCACTTAACGCATCTAGCTGTCTGTAATAATTACACATCTATTTTCAAAGATTGTACGCAAAATTCGATACATCGCCAAAGCCAAAGGTGAGCAGCGCGATCCTCATTGTTTAGTTTAAAATTTAGAGTTGGCCTGATCTCGTTGTCGCTTTACTTTGAAAGCAGATTAAGCCTTTGTGAGATGTTTTCTGAAATGGAAATGAACGTTTGCTTAACTGATTCGCGGTACATGTCATCCGAGAATGTATCTTTCAAGTGACAATAATGACTTGGGGTTCGGCTGCAGTGTGATGTATGGGATTTGAGTGCTATGCCTTTCAGGGTTCTGCAAGCCTGCGTGTTTGGTTTAAGTGCAGCCTTCTGTAATTATACAGCTCTGCAACATTCCATGAAATTAACTTTAGTTTCCCAGAAGGGATACAGTGATACATGAAGTACAGCGATGGAAATGAAGTGAATTCTGAGCATTCTTTCACCGTGTCAGGAATGCAGTGCTTTCCAATGCAAGCATTGTTGAAGTAAAAGAGACCATGACTCAGGGTAATGCTCCGGGAAAGCACAGAATGAGGAAAATTGCGTAACATAAGCCATGAGTGATTTGTAAAGCTCTTTCTCAGTTGTGCGCCATTCAAAACCAGTACTTCTACAATTGAAATTCTGTTTATACATTTGCTATTTCACTGAATAGAGGTTATTATCTGTGATGGCCGTTTTAGCAGTGTTCCCTTTTTATAAGTGTTTCGGGAGGAAGAACCATGGTGATATTGTGCACAAGTGACACAATGATATATCTGAAGACGATTTATTTTGTTGCAGTGTGATGCTCGATCAATAACTCCAGAAGCCAGATTGGATGACAATTGAAGGCTTTATTGGACTAGATGTTTCCCCCAGCAGCGCAGGTACAGAATGCAGCTGCTAGGGAGACACAGACTCTTATACTCCGCCTTACTGGGCGGAACCAGCAGGCAGGCTTCACCAATGGTCATCCTGTCTCAGGTACCTCCCACACCAATGGTCTTACAGCATCAACCTAGGTGCCGTAATACCCCTAATACCGACTACCACATTCACCCCCTGTTAAAAAAAAGAGTCCGGCGGTGGTGGTGGTCTCGTGTTATATAGAGGTAGAGGTTATGGTGGTACCCGGTATACATTAGTACAGTGTTTTGCCTCGTCACATGTTGCAACTATTTACAGTATTTATTTACATTCAAAATGAAGCAATTAGCCGGTCGGGGGCCCTGGTCGTCCTCTGCGATCGTCGCAGTTTTGGCGGTGATGCAGGCGCCAGCTCAGGCATCCGTGGCTCTGGGAGTGTGACTTTGGCTTCTTCGGCAGCTTCATCACCCCTAGATGGGACCGGTGGGAGGACCGATCCACCTGGGAAGGGGGCGGCTGTGGGGTGCGCTGGTGGGAGGGAGGATGGTGGTGTGGGTGGGGATCCAGCGGGCGCCAGGTCCCGTAGGGAGACCGTATCTTGTCGGCCGTCGGGGTACGCCACGTAAGCGTATTGAGGGTTACTGTGAAGGAGGTGGACCCTCTTGACCAATGGGTCCGACTTGTGTGCCCGCACGTGTTTGCGGAGCAGGATGGGTCCAGGAGCTGCCAGCCAGGTTGGGAGCGAGGTCCCGGAGGAGGACTTCCTAGGGAAGACAAGGAGATGTTCGTGAGGTGTTTGGTTGGTCGTGGTACACAGCAGTGATCGGATGGAGTGGAGAGCATCCGGAAGGACCTCCTGCCAGTGGGAGACTGGGAGATTCCTGGACCGTAGGGCTAGTAGGACGGTCTTCCAGACCGTTCCGTTCTCCCTCTCTACCTGTCCGTTTCCCCGGGGGTTGTAACTGGTCGTCCTGCTCGAGGCAATGCCCTTGCTGAGCAGGAATTGACTCAGTTCGTCACTCATAAAGGAGGACCCCCCTATCGCTGTGTATGTAGGCGGGGAAACCGAGCAGTGTAAAGATACTGTGGGGGGCTTTTATGACGATGGTTGCGGTCATGTCGGGGCAGGGGATGGCGAATGGGAACCGGGAGTACTCGTCAATCACGTTCAGGAAGTACGTGTTGTGGCCGGTGGAGGGGAGGGGCCCTTTGAAGTCCCCACTAGCCCCTACTAGCCCCCAGCCAAATGAAAGATTGGTGGCCGTTTTATGCTGCATTTTCGGTCATAAAACGCACCGTTCCCACGCTGGCAACAGGACATAGCTTCAGAATCGGAGAATCCAGCCCTTGGCAGGATTCCCGCTGGGTGTCAAACCCTTTGCGAGTCTCCCGGCCTGATCAGGTACTCGGTCAGAACGGGTGAGAACCTGACTACAACAAATCAACATGAATTTAAATCTAATTACCAGGTTTGAGGCTGGATGTTCCGGCCTCCCAGTATGCACCCTCTTTCTTCCCAACCCCCCCCCTCCTGCTCCAGCTGGAGGTCTCACGGGCACCAATCTCTCCTGCTCCTGACAAGTGGAGACCAGGCACCGTGGACTCCAAGGGGAGGCAAAGGGGTGAGTACCCTCTCTACACTGACTTCTATGGTGCTGAGGCTAGGAGAGGTGGAGGCCGGGGGTCTTTCGCAGGATGGGGATTGTGTGGCAGCTCTTCCCTCTGTAACTTTGAAAACCATTAAACTGTCTTTCAGCATGTTGCGTTGTAGTTAAAAGCCTTCCCGTTGATGCATTGGAACTCTTTGATGTCTCCCCAAGCATGTCAATATGAATGATCTGCCAGATGAAGGTGATAGTCTTCCCTCTGTAGCCTTGAAACTCTTTGATGCCTCTCCCGGCGTAAACGTCAGCCCAAGATATTCTGTAAGTACATTAAGGGGAAGAGGATAACCAGGGAAAGAGTAGGGCCCATTAGGGGTCAAGGGGGCAATCTGTATGTGGAGCTGGAGGACATTGGTACGTGTTAAATGAGTACTTCACATCTGTCTTCACTTGGGAGAAGGAGGATGCAGGTAAAGAATTTGGGGAGAGGGACTGTGAGGTTCTTGAATAGTTTGACATAGGGAGTGACGAGATTTTGGAGGTTTTGGTTGAGCTTAAAATTGGGCCAATCCCCAGGTCCAGATGAGTTGTACAACAGGCTGCTGTGGGGGGAAAGGGAGGACATTACAGGGGCTCTGGTTGTTTAATTCCTCTCTGGTCACAGGGGAGGTGCCAAAGGATTGGAGGACAGCTCATTTGGTTCCACTCTTCAAGAAGGGTGGTAGAGATAAACCAGGGGATTACACACCAGTGCGTCTCACATCAGTGGTGAGGAAACTATTGGTGAAAATTCTGAAGGAGAAAATTAATCTCCACTTGGGGGAGGCAGGGATAGTCAGCGTGGCTTTGTCAGAGGAGGTTATTCCTCATGAATTTGATTGAATTTTTCGAGGAGGTGATTGGGTGCATAGATGAAGGAAGTGTAGTTGATGTCATTTATCTGGATTCCAGCAAAGCCTTTGACAGGTCCCACACAGGAGACTGTTAAAGATCCACAGGGATCAGTGCTAGATCCCGTAATGTTTGTGATCTATATAAACAATATAGATGAGTAAGTTTGCGGATGGTTAATAATGAGTAAGAAGGTCTTAGGTTGCAGGAAGATATAGGCAGGCAGACCAGTGGCGGATGGAATTTAAACCCGAAAAGTGCGAGGTGATGCACTTTGGAAGGAGTAACAAGAAAAGGGAGTACTCAATGGGTGGCAGGACACTGGAGGAACTCAGAAGAACAGAGGAATCTTGGGGTGCTTGTCCACAGATCCCTGAAGGCAGCAGGACAGGTTAACAGGGTAGTTAAGAAGGCATATGGATCACTTGCCTTTACCAGTCATGGCATAGATTAAAGAACAGGGAGGTTAGAGCTGTACAAATTTTTGGTTAGGCCATTGTTGGTCTACTGTGTGCAGTTTTGGTCACCTCACTTTAGGATGTGATTGGAGAGAGTGCAGAGGAGATTCGCCAGGATGTTGCCTGGGGATGGAGCATTTGAGCTACCAAGAGAGGCTGGATAGGCTCAGGATGTTCAGAGTGGAGAAGGCTGAGGGGGGACCTGATTGAGGTGTATAAGATTGTGAGTGGTATGGACAGGGTGGATGGGAAGCAGCTGTTCCCTTTAGTTGAAGGGTCAATAACAAGGCAACATAATTTTAAGATGAGGGGCAGGATTTGAGGAAGCATTATTTCGCCCAGAGGGTGGTGGGAGCCTGGAATTAACTGCCTGGGTGGGTCATAAAGGTGAGAAACTTCACAACCATTAAAAAGTACGTGGATGAACACTTAAATGTTTTCCCATTGGTAGCAGAACTTAGTTTGGAATCGGCTGAATCGTGGCCAAAATCTCATAAAACAGTGGGGTGAATTCACTCCAGCATTTATACACCTTCCAGGTGCCTCGTGACCTCTTCATTATTCTGATCAAAACTTGTTCTGAAAAGCAATGAAACTTTTGTGACCTTCAAAAGATGCCCCAGTGACAAGTTGTTCTAACAACCTCCGTGCCAATTAGGTTCATTAGAAAATCGATGGCCCTCTTATAGGTAAAAAACTTTTGAATTAAGTAACTTGAAATGCATCAGTGGAACAATCACTTTTCTATCTGTTACTGCCTCGGTATAACACCTTTAACATCAGAATCACTCCGAGAATATCAGTAGGCTGCTGCTAATATTAAAATAGTGGGGTGCAATGGCAATGGCGTAATGGTATTGTCACTGGATTAGTAATCCAAAGACTCAGGGTAATACTCTGGAGACATGGGCCGGGATTCTCTGACCCCGCACTGGGTCGGAGAATCCCCGTTCTTGCGTCCTGCCGCCCCGACGCCGGCTTCCTGATTCTCCCCCGCCGATTCTCGGGTGCCCGCGAGATTCCCGCCACGCCGGTCAGGGGCCGTTGAAAGTGGCCCCCCCCCCGGCGATTCTCCGGGCCCCACATGGCGGGACCTGGAAGGTGTGTCTACGGGGGCCGTCCTGGAGGGGGGGGGGGCGAGGGATCCAACCCCTGGAGTAGCCCCCACGATGGCCTGGCCTGCGATCGGGGCATACCGATCGGCAGGTGGGCTGTTTCCATGGGGGCCTATTTTCCTCCACGCGGGGCACCTGTAGGGCTCTGCCATATTGCCCGGGGGCTGGCACGGAGAAGGGAACCCCCTCGCATGCGCGGAATCACGCCGGCCGGTCCATGCATGCGCGAACGCGCGCTGGCCGTTCAGCGCCGGCTGGAGCTGCGGGGACCACTCCGGTGCCGATCTAGCCCCCTAGGAAGGGGAGCATTCCCCATTATCGGGGACCATTGACGCCGGAGTGGTTGGCGCCACTTTTCACGCCGGCGTGGGGACATCGCCCCATTATTGGAGAATCCCACACATGGTTTTGAATTCCACCATGGCCGATGGTGACATTTAAATTAAATAATAAATTGGAGTGAAAAAGTCATGAAATCATTGTCAATTGGCTTAAACACCCACCATTAATGGCCTTTAGAGGGGCAGCATGGTGGCGCAGTGGTTAGCACTGCTGTCTCACGCGCCGAGATCCCAGGTTCGATCCCGGCTCTGGGTCACTGTCCGTGTGGAGTTTGCACATTCTCCCCGTACTTGCGTGGGTTTTGCCCCATGCAATGTGTAGGGTAGGTGGATTGGCCACACTAATTTGCCCCTTAATTGGAAAAGAAAATGAATTGGGTACTCTAAATTAAAATAACAATTAATGGCCTTTAGGGAAGTAAACCTGCCATCCTTACCTGACCTGGTCTTCATGTGACTCCAGACCCACAGCAATGTGGTTGATTGTTGAATTCCCTCTGAAATGGCTGAGCAAACTTCTCGTTCAAGGGCAGTTAGGGATGAGCAGCAAATGCTGGCCTTCCCAGCGATGCCCACACACCGTGCACGAATAAAATAAAGTGATGTAGATCAGTATCAGTGGCTGTCATTTTGGCCTTGGATTGGTAGCTAATAAAAGATCTCTTTCACTGCACCATGTTATTAAACAGCCACGCCAATGGAATTTGCCTGTGCAACAGGCATGTAAACAGCATTCTTCCGGTTTAACATGGTGACAGGTCAAAGCTGCAGCTTATTCCAGATTGAAAACAAAGATGTTAAAAGTATCCTTTAAATATCATACATTCACAGTGCTATTACTGGCTGAAGGTGGGATATTCATCCACTGACTCTGGTGAGATGGAGGGATATTGAATTTTGGGCAGTCCACCCACTCCGCTGCCAAGGGCCATCTTAAGGCCTGGACATATTTAACAGAGCCAGTGAACCACCCAAAGCAAAATTACATCCTGGTTCAGTTCACACTACTGCTCTGCCTGGCTCCACAAGTAATACTTTCAAACATTTTTTAAAAAAAAATAATTTATTCTCCTCCTTTTTCACATTTTCTCCCAAATTTACACCCACCAACAATAAACAATAATCAGTAAACAAATACGTCAATCCCCATATCAATAACAACGATCCCATCCTCCCAACAAACCCCAAACATTAGCCCACATGTTCACACAAACAAATGACAAAAAGGAATTAGGGATCACCCATAGTCGCCATTAACACACACAGCCCCCCTCCCCCCAACCCTCCCACCCACACGCCCCAACTAATGTTTGATGTTATACAGTTCTTGAACGTGCAGAATGAATAGTGCCCATGAATTGTAGAACCCCTCCATCCTTCCCCTCAGTTTAAACTTAACCTTCTCAAGAGTCAAGAATTCCAACAGGGCCCCCCACCACGCCAGGGCACAGGGTGGAGAGGTTGCTCTCCAACCCATCAGGATCCGCCCTCGGGCGATCAAGGAGGCGAAGGCTATAACATCTGCCTCCGCACCCGTTTCCAACCCTGGCTGGTCCGACACCCTGAATATGGCCTCCCGGGGGCCCGGGTCCAGTTTCACGTGCACCACTTTAGAAATTACCCTAAAAACCTCCTTCCAGTAATCCCCTAGCTTTGGACCGGTACTAAACATATGAACGTGATTAGCGGGGCCCCCCACCAGCAACATTCACAAACATCTTCTACGCCTTCAAATAATCGGCTCATCCTCGCCCTCGTGAGGTGTGCTCTGTATACCACCTTCAGCTGTATCAGCCCCAACCTCACGCACGAGGTGGAGGCATTCACTCACCGGAGCACCTCACACCAGACCCCCTCCTCTATGACCTCTCCCAACTCTTCCTCCCACTTTGCTTTGACCCCTTCCAGTGGTGCCTTCTCCTCTTCCAAAATAGCTCCGTAAACCGTTGACACTACCCCCTTCTCCAGTCCTCCTGTCGTCAGCATCTCCCCCAGCAATGTGGAGGCCGGCTCCACCGGGAAGCTCTGTATCTCCTTTCTGGCAAAATCTCGAACCTGGATGTATCTAAACATTTCCCCCTGCTCCAGCCCATACTTCGCTTCCAGCTCCTTCAATCCTGCAAACCGACCCCTAAGAAACAAATCTTTTAGTGTCTTAATCCCCTTCTCCTCCCATTTCCGAAAATTTCCATACCACCTCCCTGGCTCAAATCTGTGGTTCCCTCGAATCGGCATTTCCCTTGACCCTGCCCCCAACCCAAAGTGTTGGCGAAACTGCCTCCAAATTCTCAATGAAGCTATTATTACCGGACTTCCTGAGTATTTCCCCGGAGCTATCGGGAGCGGCGTTGTTGCTAGTGCTTTCAATCCCGACCCCCTGCACAAACTCTCCTCCATTCTGACCCACTGGGAATCAACCCCTCTGACCCAGCTCCGCACCTTCTCCACATTCGCCGCCCAGTAGTAATAGAGGCTCGGAAGACCCAAACCCTCTGCCTGCCTTCCCCATTGTAGCAGCACCTTTCTAACTCTGGCCACCTTCCCTCCCCATATGAACGACATAATCCTTCCCTCAATCTCTCTGAAAAAAGCCTTTGGCAGGAAAATCGGCAGGTATTGAAAAATAAACAGAAATCGCGGCAACACGTTCATTTTAACCGCCTGTACCCGACCCGCCAGTGACAGAGGGAGAGCATCCATCTTGCCAGATCAGCTTTCACTCTCCCCATCAAACTAGAAATGTTGTACCTGCGGAGCACCCCCCCCGCCCCCCCCCCCCCACCCACCCCCACTCCTGGGTAACCCGCAGGTACCTAAAGTGAGTCCCTGCCCTATGGAATGGCAGCCCCCCCACCCCGGCCCCCACCCCCGGAAATACTTTCAAACATAACCTTTCAAGATCTCTTCATCTGCTTCACCAGTAAAACTAATCACAGGGCGTGTGTCCCACACCCCTATCAAATGGACAGAGCGTCAGTGGGGCAGTAAATTTACCGACTTCGTTTTGAGGCTGTTGCCAACCTTGTTACATTAGCCTTGGCCCCAGCAGCCTTCTCGTTAGGAGCCAATCAACACATGTATGCTCAGAGGCTGCCACCTGCACTTGAGCCAGCCGACAACAATCAGAGTGGAAGCGGGCCGATTTTCTTTCTCCACAGCACGGGGGTACGTGAGTCCATCGCTCAGGGGGCGAGAGTCTTGACCAGGCATTGCCTGGCCTACTGCCGCTGGTACTGCCCTGCCACTGACCCCTGGTACTGCCTGGCCACTGCCCCCTGGTATTGTCCAGACACCTTTCCCTTTGCACTGGCCTCTGGCAGCGCCCGGATGGTGGTTGTGTGTTTGGAGTGGGGTGGGGGTTCCACATGAACATTTGTGCATCGGGCACTTTACAAAATGGCACCTCGATCTTTAAAAAAGAGTGTTGCTGGTGGGGCAAGCGCTATCAGAGTCTGCCCCGCCAGTGTGACGCTGTGGGACCTACCGCTTGCTGTTTTTGTTCACTGTTCCCAATGATACAGAGGAGGAAGCTTCCATTGGGGCCAGCGGCTTGAACCCCACTTTTCCACCAGCTACCGCACTCGGCCAGATACAGGAAAAATTCTGTCCCCTAAATCATACCTCAGACATTTGTGATTTGAATGGCTTGGTGCTGCATGGGTGGCACGTTGACCCATTTAGTCAATGGGGCACCGTTTTAATGCTTTTTAAAAATGTGGTGAATGTATTACTGCTACCATTCACCATTGTATTACATTACATCACATTGTATTACGTTGATGCCCTTGTGGGCTCCGCCTATGGCCCACCATTGTATTACATTACCTTACATTGTATTATGTTTGTGCCCTTGTGGGCCCCGCCTCTGGCTCCGCCCCCTCAGGGGAGGTATATAGATCTGCAGCCTGTAGGCGGCACTCAGTACAGAGCAGTCGCAGGCAGGCACAGTTCTAGCTGATTAAAACCACTGTTCGCTTCAACTCTCCGTCTCGTGTGAATTGATGGTCGCATCAATTTAATCAGCTACAATATCGCTATGGGAGCAGCCCTCGAACCTGATCGACTGGAACCTGACCCTCAGGCAGCAGAAGCCAAAGGAATTTTTTTGCACTGGCTCCGCTGTTTTGAGGCCTACCTCGCCACCTCCTCCTCACCCACCGTCACTGAGGAATAGAAACTGAGTCTCCTCCATGCCCGGGTGAGCCACAAAATCTCCGTGCAGATCCAGGAAGCGACCACGTACGCAGACGCGGTCGCGATCCTGAAAAGGCAGTACGTGAGGCCGGTGAACGAAGTGTTCACAAGGCATCTCCTCACCACTTGTCGTTAACGCCCCGGGGTATCGCTGGAGGTATACTTACGCGATCTGAAGGTATGCGCTCAAAACTGCAATTATAAGGACGTCGCGGCCTCGCAGCATATGGAACTCGCCATCCGGGACACCTATGTGGCTGGAGTCCGGTCCAACTACGTCAGACAGCGCTTGCTCAAAAAAGGCGCCCTCGACCTAGAAGAGACGGTAAAACTATCCACCTCCTTAGAAGTAGTGTTTCAGAGCCTCAATGCTTTCCCCTCATGGACACCCGACCAGAGGGTGCCCCAGGCCTGTGCCGCGCGGCTGCCCGCCCAACCTGGGGGGCTGCCCTGCTATTTCTGCGGCCAGAACCAGCACCTCCGGCAGCGTTGCCCGGCTCGGAACGCGACCTGTAGCGACTGCAGCAAGAAAGGACACTTTGCCAAAGTCTGCCTGGCCAGATCCAAATCTTCCAAATCACAGGCCCGACTTTCAGACTCACAAGCTCGCAGACCCCGCAGCGTGGCTGTGTGCCTGCTGGTACCTTCTCCATCGGACGCGTCATCAGCCTCGTGCTGTCCGTGGGGGCAGCCATCTTTAACCCTACCCAACACGTGCGACTCATGGGGGCCACCATCTTGGCCGCCATCTTTAATGCCGCCCGACATGTGCGACCGACGGGGCAGCCATCTTGGCACCACCCCACCACCTCCGACCACGCCGGCTACCTGCAGCTCGGCGCTGTCACCCTCGACCAGTCACGGCCCAAGCACCTCAGGAACTCGATGATGACCGTCTGGGTCAATGGGCACGAAACGCCCTGCCTGTTTGACTCTGGGAGCCACGGAGATCTTTGTACATCCAGACACGGTAAGGCACTGTTCTCTCCAGATTTCTCCCGCATTCCAAACAATCTCCCTCGCTTCCGGATCACATTCGGTGCAGATCCAGGAGTACTGTGTCGCGAACCTCGCGATACAGGGCACCGAGTACGCCAATTTCAAACTATATGTCCTCCCCGACCTCTGCGCTCCTCTCCTGTTGGGACTGGACTTCCAGTGTAACCTCAGGAGCCTGACCCTGAAGTTCAGCGGGCCCTACCCCCTCTCACCGTATGTAGCCTCGCGACTCTTAAGGTCGCTCCTCCCCCGCTCTTCGCGAACCTCACCGCCAACTATAAACCCGTCGCCACCAGGAGCAGGCGGTACAGTGCCCAGGACAGGACTTTTATCAAGTCAGAGGTCCATCGGCTCTTGAGGGAGGGGGTCATCAAGGCCAGTAATAGCCCCTGGAGAGCTCAAGCGGTGGTCGTCAGGACCGAGGAAAAGAACCAGATGGTTGTAGACTACAGCCAAACCATAAATCGGTACACGCAACTCGATGCGTACCCCCTTGCCCGGATAAAGGACATGGTGAATCAGATTGCACACTACCAGGTGTTCTCCATGTTAGATCTGAAGTCCGCATGCCACCAGCTTCCAATCCGCCCGGAAGATCGCCACTAAATGGCCTTTGAGGCAGACGGCCGCCTCTTCCACTTCCTCCAGGTCCCCTTTGGCGTCACCAACGGGGTTTCGGTCTTGCAAAAAATGATGGACCGAATGGTGGACCAGTACTGGCTGCGGGCCACATTTCCGAACTTGGACAATGTCACCATCTGCGGCCATGATCAACAGGACCACAACGCCAACCTTCAGAAGTTTCTCCAAACCGCCCAAGCCCTCAATCTCACCTATAACAAGGAGAAATGCGGTTTCCGCGCAACCCGACTGGCCATCCTCTGCTATGTTGTGGAAAACGGAGTCCTAGGGCCCGACCCCGACCGCCTGCTGCCCCTCCTGCAATTCCCCCTCCCCTCTGCCCCAAGGCCCTGAAAAGATGCCTCGGGTTCTTTTCGTATTATGCCCAGTGGGTCCCCAACTTTGTGGACAAAGCCCACCCATTGATCAAAGCCACCATCTTCCCCCTGACGGCTGAGGCCCACCAGGCCTTCAGCCGCATCAAGGCAGATATTACCAAAGCCGCAATGCGCACGGTGGACGAGTCCATCCACTTCTAGGTGGAGAGCGACGCGTCAGAGGTCGCCCTCGCCGCTACCCTTAACCAGGCAGGCAGGCCCGTGGCCTTTTTCTCCCGTACCCTCAACGTCTCCAGGATTCGCCACTCCTCAGTCGAAAACGAAGCTCAAGCCATTGTGGAATCTGTGTGTCATTGGAGGCACTACCTCGCTGGTAGGAGGTTCACCCTCGTCACCAACCAACGGTCGGTAGCCTTCATGTTCAACAATACACAGCGGGGCAAGATCAAGAATGATAAAATCTTGAGGTGGAGGATCGAACTCTCCACCTATAACTACGATATTGTCTCTCGTCCAGGGAAACTCAACGAGCCCCCAGATACCCTGTCCCGCGGCACATGCACCAGCACGCAAGGTGACCGACTCCCGGCCATCCACAATGACCTCTGTCACCCGGGGGTCACCTGGCTTCTCCACTTCATCAAGGCCCGCAACCTGCCCTACTCCACCGAGGAGGTCAGGGCCATGTCCAGGGACTGCCAATTCTGCGTGGAGTGTAAGCCGCACTTTTATCGACCAGATAAGGCCCACCTGGTGAAGGCATCCCGGCCCTTTGAGCGCCTCAGCATCGATTTCAGAGGGCCCCTCCCCTCCACTGACCACAATGCGTATTTTCTTAACGTCGTTGACGAGTACTCCGTTTCCCCTTTGCAATCCCGTGCCCCGACGTAATGGCAGCACTGTACCAGCAGCCACTGCTCCTACCTGCTTAGTTGAAAGTCTTGAGGGCCGAACAGAAGCCAACATTGGAAGCTATGGGGAGAAAACTTCCTAACGTATCAAGCAGCATCGGGTGTACTTAGCAAAGAGCAAAAGCAGTGGACCAGTTACTTTCTCTACACCAGAGGGCTTATCGTTGATGATGTACTTCTGAGAGACGGGGTAGAGGAGACGCTGCAGATTTCGAAACTGCCCTGAAAGCCTTCGATGTGTATTTTACTCTGAAATAAAGCCTCATGACCAAACAAATATGATTCAAGCAGAGATCCCAAAGAATCAGGGAATCTGTCCAATCATTTTTTACAGAACTGTATAAGATTAGCTAGTTGTTGTGAGTGTGGGGTATTGAAAGACAAACTTATCTTCAACTGTATTGTCATTGGAGTCCACTATGAAGAGCCGATGAAGATTTTACAGTCAAAAGACGACCTTACACTTGATCGAACGCTTTAATATGTTAGGCAGGCTAAACTAGGAAGTGAAATCGGCCTCTTAAACTTTGGCACACTGAGGCTTCTGAGATGTCTGCTAGTCGCTTAGGCCCAAAGGCGGCAGCCCCTCAAATGACCGTCAAAATGGCTAAAAGAGCAGGAGACCGTACAGAAGCCATTTTGAGGTGCAATGGGGGCAGTGCAAATAAATAACACAGATGGCAAGATTTCCCAGCAGGAGGCGCAGAATGTTTCCAATGTGGGAAGGCAGGGCATACCTAGCGGTTCTAAGGGACAAAGACAACAGAACGGACATGGCACGCAGATCACTCAAAACATTGGGCATAAGCAAACAAATGCCATCACAGATTTCCTTAGAGAAGTAAAGGTCATGAACAAGACTTTTGGTCTGCCACTTTGGAAGTCAAATATTTTAAGACTGTAAACTTGACACGAGGGCTGGCGTTTCAGTATGTTCCGATCATTTGGCATAGCTCAACTCAATTCCAGCCATCCAACGTTAAACGTCAAGGTCCAGGTGGAATGAATCTGCAAGTAAAAGGTGAGGTCATTACCATTATTCGCCATAAGGGTTGACAGATCACGGAGGCCCTTCTATATCTTCAATCAAAGCCTCTCTTTACTCAGTAGGAATGCATGTATGTAACTGTGCATTCTGCAGGAAGTGGACAAAGTCCTGTAACCAGAAAACAGGACTGAATTCCGCCAAGAATTCCCACAGCCCTTCCAGGGGTTTAGAAAGCTCAAACATGAATACTATATTATATTGCTCCCAAATGCTACACCTGTATGCCTATATACCCCCAGGTACCACATCCACTGCTTTCAAAAGTCAAAAAGGAACTCAACAGATATCACGCGTTGTTGAGTCAACCAGTGGTGTTTGGGGCTCAAAACAGTGTCCAAACTGAATGGGCTGCTCAGGCTTTGCATTGACCTCAAACATTTAAACAAAGCGGTCCATAGAGAAATACATCCGATGGTGGCAGTGGATGTCAGCTTGGCAAAACTCACCAATCTCCTTACTAAATGTGATGCTAATAGCAGGTTTTGGCAAATACCCCATGACCAGGAATCCAGGCTGTTACCAACATTTATCACTCAGTTTGGGCATTTCTATTTTAATGGCCATCCTTTGGGGATATCATTAGCTCCAGAGATATTCCAGTGAACCATGTCAAATATTCTAGAAGGTAAACAATCAGTCAGTTGTTACCTGGATGACATCCTCATCCATGGAACCATAAGACAAGAAAATGACCACAGTGCTCTGGAGACTCTCAATGCCCTAACAGAGGTAGGTCTCACCCGAAATGAGAAATGAGAATTCGTCAAAACTACTATCAAATTCTTTGGGCACATCATTCAGAGACAGGGGATCATGGTAGACGCTCAAAAAGTGAAAGTATTCAGCGACTTTCCGCAACCAAAGTGTGTTACCAATGTCCAGAGGTTCCTTGGAATGGTCAAATAGGTTGGCAAATTTATCCCAAACGTAGCCACCACTGAATCTTTTAGAGACCTTTTATGAAAGAGCAAACCATGGTTTTGGGGTATTGAGCAAATCAATGTATTTTGATGCATAAAGGAAAAGCTCCTCTCTTCTGATGTGTTGGAACATGATGATCCAACATTGCCAAGAGTGGTGGCCGCTGATGCATCCCAGTTTTCAAGATTCCTAGAAGGTAAAACTCCCAAATCTGGACACACAATGTGAGGGGAAGAGGTGCACGAGGCGGCTGCCACTGGAACCCTGACTTTTTACACTTCTTCCCTGGTGCCATGGGTGTTTAATTTCTAGGAAGAATTCTGAAATTTGGTTGTTCTATCATCTCTGAGATGCCCAAGGGAGGCAGAAATGGCCTGAAATGCGTCGACTGACCCTGAAGCCTCTCAGAGATCTACTGGAGTTAAGATGGTGGAGCCAGCACCTTCTCCTACCACTCCACTAATGGCCGAAGCTCTCACCAAAATCTTGGCGATCGAGTTCGATAAACACCGACGAAACTTGTCAGTGGATCTTAAAAGATCAATCGAAGGGGCCTCGGCCAGCATTGATTTGGTTCTTCAAACCACCTGCAAGACCACCGAAGCTCAAGGAGCCACAGTTAAAGACATGCAGACGGCTTTGTCGGACCATTGTGACTCCCTGGAGTCCAACCTTGCTTCTGTGGTCGAAGTTGACGAATCATTGTCAACTAAGCTGAATGACCTGGAGAGTAGATCCAGAAGACAGAATATTTGTATCGTGGGGATCGAGGGTTGCACCCCTACTGTGTATTTCCCGGACATGTTTCACAAGATGGTGGGTGGGGGTGTACTTCCATCCCTCTGGGAATTAGACCGGGCCCACTGCTCACTTTGACCTAAGCCTCGCCCGGGCGATCCTCCTCGTGCGGTCGTCGCAAGGTTTCACAGTTTCAAAGCGAAGGAGTTGGTTCTTCGATGTGAGCACCGGAATCACATGTGGGAAGCCACTCTATTGGACTGGACCAAGATATGAGTGCGGACCTAGCTAAGAAAAGAGCTACTTTTCCTCATGGCGCCGAGGTCCCAGGTTCGATCCCGGCTCTGGGTCACTGTCCGTGTGGAGTTTGCACATTCTCCCTGTGTCTGCGTGGGTTCCGCCCCCAAAGATGTGCAGGGTAGGTGGATTGGCCACGCTAAATTGCCCCTTAATTGGAAAAAATGAATTGGGTACTCTAAATTTATAACACAGAAAAAAAAAAATTAATAAAAAAAGAAAAGAGCCACTTTTATCAGAATGAAATTCATCCTGTACAAGTGTCGAGTCAAGTTTGGAGTGATCTATCCAGCTCGCCTTCTGGTAATGTCCCAAGAAAAAGTCCACTTTCTTAACTCACCGGAAGACACTGACACTTTTGTCCTGAGGCACAAGTTGAACTCTGTTTAATTTGTTACGTGGCTCTGTGCACTGGCACTTTGTAATTCTTTTCCATTTTCAGGGTTTGGTTGTATTCCTGTTGCCCTTACTTCTATTTGAGAGATTTCTGATGTTTGTTTGTTTTTTCCCCCCTTTCATTTTTCATTATTATCATTTGCCACAGCTATTAGTCACCAGTGTGACATAAGTTGAATAAGTTTTTATTCTCCAGTCGGTAGTCTCCCTGCTAACAAGCTTGTGTTGGTTAACGGGAGTGGTGTTACAGGGTTTTCTGCAGCCCATAATAACAATTTATAAAATGAGATGAGAGTTTGTGTTTAGACATGTTTTGTCAGTTGCAGGCTTTAGATTACGTTATTGTTTACCATCATTTCTTTTGCTTTGGGGTGCGGTTATACTCAACTGTGATGCCGTCATTGGGGTGGGAAGGGGGTCGGAGTGGGTTTTAGTTTGCTGACGGTGTCTGCTGGTATCTCTTTGTTGAGTCATCTGACTTGGTTTAGTGAGTATCTTGGGTGGATCTTCTTGCTTTGTCTTAGCCGTGCCTCTTGTTTAACATCTCCCTTTGGGAATGGTTGACTCTGGTTTGAGGGGCGGTGGGAGACCTCCAATCCGACTGATTATCTGGAACGTTAGGGACTTGAATGGCCCTGTAAAATGGTCGAGCGCATTTAGTCATCTTAAGAGCCTAAACTCTCATTTTGCTTTGCAGAAAACCCATTTGGGTATTAGGGATCTGACCAGGTTATGCAAAGGTTGGGTTGAGAAGGTTTTTCACTCTAGCTTTAACAGCAGGGCCAGAGCATGGCGATTCTAATTAATCAAGGAGTCCATTTCTCCTCTTATCACATTGTGGCTGACGCCAGTGATTAATACATAATTGTTTACGGCTCCCTGTCGAACACCCAGTAGTTCTGGTCAACTGGCCCTAACTGGGATGACACAAATTTAATTAATTCCTTGTTACCTTCCCTCCACAATGTCCCTTCGCACCATTTTATTTTAGGAGGTTTTCTCAACTGTGTTTTGGACCCTAAATTGGATCGTTCTGATCCCAAATCCTTTGTCCCCTCGGGGATGGCCAGGGCTTTGTCACCTTTTATGACTAAGATGGAGAGAGTAAATCTTTGGCGTTTTTTGCACCCGAGTGACAGAGATTTCTCCTTTTTATCTCATGTTCACCATGCGTGTTCCTGCATTGAGTTTTTAGATAGGGCCCTCCTCCCTTCGGGAGTGGCAGCTGAGTATTCAGCAGTCGGAATCCCTGACCACACCCTACACTTGATCTGTTGCTGGAATCCGGCCCCACCCAACGGCCACCCTGAAGATTGGATGCTACTTTGCTGGCCGATAGGAAGTATTGCAAGCGCCTGCACACTGCCACCGACGACGGTATCAAATTTAATCAGTGGAATTCTCCGTCGGCGGGATCCTCCGGTCCGCCTGCAGCGCACTCCCAATGGCATAAGGTGGCCACAATGGGAAATTACATTGGCCGGCTGTGGGAACGGAGAATCCCGCTGCTGGCGGGGGCATGCCGCACCGGATAACGCGGTTGGCGGATCAGAGAATCCCGTCCAATAGATGTGCCTCAATCTCCCCTTCCACATTCTGGAAGGTTCATAAGACTGTCCTTAGGCGGGGAGATTGTTTCTTATCGCGCACATATGCTGAAGATAAATAAGTTGGAGCAGCAGAGGCCGGTGGACTCCATTTTAGAGGGGAATCACCAGTACTCACTCGATCTTACTCCAGAGCTGTACGCAAGCAGAAGGAAGTTGCAGACCCAGTTCGAGCTTCTGCCCACTGATAATACTGTATATCAGGTGCATTGCTCCTTTTTATGTATATGGGAAGAAAGCCAGTGGTCTTCTGGCTCACCAACATAAAGGCCAGGCGGCCTCCCGTGAGGCCTCCCAGATACTCTACCCGGGTGGCAATCTTGTTTCCGTCCTTCGTCAGATCAGTGCGACTTTTAAATCCTATTAATGTGGCCTGTATAAATCTGAGCATCCTGCAGATAAGTCGATCATGTCTGAGTTTCTGGATCACCTGCCTATCCCAATTGTTGAGGCAAACAAGAAATATGAGTTGGACACCGTGTTATGCCCAGACGAGATTTTAAAATGTATTGGACGGTAAGCTGGTAAACTCTCTGGCCCAGATGGCTTCCCGATCGTATTTTATAAGAATTTCTCGGAACAGCTCGCACCTTTGTTATTGGATATGTTTTTAATGACTCCCTATCCCATGGTTTATTGCCTCCGACCCTCACTCAAGCCTCTATTCCCTTGTTCCTTAAGAGGGATAAGGACCAGATCGAGTGCGGTTCATACCGACCCATATCGCTTTTACCCGTGAATGTTAAGCTGCTCGCTCAGGTTCTGGGTTAGTTTCGCTTGGAGCCTTGCCTTCCAAGTTCAATTTTGGAGGATCAAACATGCTTTGTAAAGGGCCATCAATTATCAGCTTATATATGTTGCCTTTTAAATGTTATTCTTTTCCCCTGCACCTGAGGCAGAGGTGATAGTATCCCTCAACTCTGAGAAAGCCTTTGACTGAATATTTATTTCAGTTTCTCGGGAAATTTGGGTTCGGCTATAAATAATGTCCCTGCACCCACTTTATCGTCAACAACTTCCACCTGAATAGGGGTCCTAGGCAGAGCTGCCCACTTTCTCCTCTTTCATTCGGCCTGGCAATAGAATTGCTATCTGTAGTCCCAAGGGCTTCAAATCAATGGAGGGGTATTAATCGAGATGGGGTGGAACACATTCTTTATGTGAATGACTTACTTTTATATAGTACCGACCCAACTCTCCACCAATGCCATAATGAAGACACTTAATACCTTTGGCTACTTTTCTGGCTATAAGTTAAATCGAGGCAATGTGAAAAGTGGGAAGGAGACAAGAAAAGCAGAAGGAGACACATGATTATCATGCTAAGGAGAGATGTTTTAACCTGAATGATTGTGATTATACCAGCAATTCAGGCAATAACCAGCGTTGGCTACCTGGAGTTATTCTTGATCGAGGTGGTCTTTGGTAGTGAAATTGAACAATGGAAGAGTTTGTCGCAAGCACCAAGGTGATATTCATCCACCCCAAGACTCAAACTGCAAAAATTCCAAGGAAATGCAGGTGTGGAAATTCAACAAGTGGTTCCTGTTGTACCAGGATGTCCAGTGGTTTCAGCTTCAGGAGAGGGACAAACATGCAGATACTCGACCTACACTTGCGCGTACAAGTCCAGTTGAACTAAGTCATGCATCACCAGAGTTGGCAGAGTCACCAATGGTACTGGGTAGTCACAAAGCTCCTGAAAGACTGACGGATAATTAAGGCATTAGGTTCATTGTATCTCTGGGGATTACAATTTAAGGGAGGGAGAAGTGTTATAGAGTGTTATTATTACGCATATTCTTCTTTAAATCCATTGCTGTCATTGATAAGTGCTATGACATCATTAATTGTTGTTACCTGCATATATTCATATTTAAACATTAATTCATAAGTTAACAAGGGTATTGTCGAACATACTCTCCACACACGGCTTCGCGGAAAAAATTGCTTCAGAGAAAGGGCCACAATTCATTAATGAGTGGTTTGAAAAGATTTCCAGATGTTGTGGGTCACCCATGTTGCCAGTTCTCCCCTCCACCCATAAGCTAATGGAGTGGCTGAAAGGGTGGTGAAAAAACATCAGGATGTTAACTGCCGAGAACTCTGCCTGGAATTCAGCCCTGCTGCATTACGGAGCTCTGCCTTGATATAGTTCACATTATTGGTGGAACTGCTCTTGGGCTGAGGGCTGAATTCACAAGTCCCTTGTTGCAACAGAACCCAATCTAACAAAGGTTTGGTGTGCTTGATGGACACACATGTCACAAAACTGGAAGAAAACCTGTAGGAAGCAAGAATCTGCAAACATTCCTAAGATGGCAGTGAACAGGAAAGTGGTATTGATCGCAGCGCCAGGCAAGTAGCCACTGTCTCTACCCCGCTCATTCAAAAGTCTCGAGGGCCCGCACAGAGGCCAACATTGGAAGTCGTGGAGAGGAAACATCCGAAGGCATTGAGCAGCATCGGGTCTACTTAGCAAAGAGCAGGAACAGTATGTCAATTCATTCCTCTGCATCGGAGGGCCTATCGCTAACAAAATAGCTGGGTGAGGAATAAATATTAGCCATAACCTCCTTGCTCTTCTTTGACATTGGAATCTATTACTTCTAACTGAGGCAGCAGATAGGGCCTGAGATTAGCATCTCATCTGAAAGATGGCACCTTCAACAGTGCAACATTCTCTCAGTACTGCACTGGAATTTGTTGTGTTGGGTGTTCTGGATCCGTGGAACACATACAGGTCACCAACCCTTGAAATAGTGCAACACTATTTTATTGAATCATAAATTATTTAACATACTCTGGCTGTGGGTTAACACGATACTAGCTTTAACTAAAGGCCTTTGCTTTGTCCTAACCAGTCGATGCACTCAGCACATGGTGAATGTCTGTGTTGCAGGCTGTGTGCTCTGTCCTCCTAGCTAGCTGCAGCTCGAATGAGCGGGAACTCTGATGCCCCCTGTCTTTATAGTGCGTGTGCTCTAACTGGTGATTGGCTGCGGTGTTGTGTGTGTTGATTGGTCCCACTGTGTGTCCATCAGTGTGTGTCTGCACCATGATATACTGGTGTATATTATGACAGAATTCTGCCATTATTTTGTGCTCTGAGGTGGGACTTGAACCCTCAACTTCAGGTTCGGAGGCAAAAATGTTACAAATGAACAATAGCTGACCTCTGTAGGTACATTAGACCAGGCACCCATAGAGATTAACTGCCTCTCATTATACCGTGATGTGCATAAGTAGAGTAACTGGGGCTGTGGCTTGGAATGATGTTAAAATGCTGTATTGTACTGGTTGGAGCTGAGTGAACCATCATTTAACGCAGTGCATGCCATGCCACATGTTTCCAATCTACCATAAAATCAAACCATAAATTAAATATATTTATTACATATCCCTGAGTTGAAGCATAAAAAAACCCAGTTCATAGGTTGTACAGCAAATTCCCACGTCGTAGCTACGCAAACATAAACAGTTAAACTACTGCAGTCAAGGACAGCTTCTGAGGCATTTCTACAACAATAATAAATTACATGAACTACAATTTATTTATCATATTTGACCTTTTTTACATCTTACGCCATCAACTATCCCCGTACGCTACAGTAAACATAATGGGCATTTGCACAGTTGGAGGTTTTCATTCCACTGCATGCCATTTTGTGGTTGCTTTTAAACCATATGGCTGTAGAAGATGATTGTTTAACAATGTGGTGGAATCAAGCATTTTCAATCACTAGGAAAACTGGATTTGCCCAGGACATTTCACCTCGCTTCCCTGTTTGCACTCGAGTTAGCTTTGAACTCTAACAGCACTGTGCGTGTACCTACAGCACACAGACTGCAGTGGTTCAAGGAAGGAGTTGGGGTGGGCAATAAATGGTGACCGTAAGACCATAAGACATAGGAGCAGAATTAGGCCACTTGGCCCATCGAGTCTGCTCCGCCATTCAATCTTGGCTGATATTTTCTCAACCCCATTCTCCTGCCTTCTCCCCATAGCCCCTGATCTCCTTGTCAATGATGCTCATATTGAATGAATTCAATAAATGTAACTGCTGAATTCCAATGATTGTTAATTTCTTACCTTGCATTAGTGATCACTCTTTGCAGCAGTAGAGATTACTATACAGATATAAAATCAAAATTCTGCAGGTGCTGCAAGTCTGAAATAAAGATGGAAAATGCAGGAAAGGCTCAGAAGGTCAGGCAGTACCTGTGGAATGTGGATACTTGACATTTCAAGTTGATGACTTTGCGTCAGAACTGGTAAAAGTTAGCGATGTGACAGGTTTTAACAGGTATGGAGGGAGGGAAAAGAGGAAAGAATAAAAAGATGAGGAAGGAAGGCAGGAGGCAGCAAATGACAAATGGATGATGGTGCGATGCAAAAGGAAATGGTAATGAGACAAGAAGCAAAAGTTGGGTTTAGGGGGAGTTTAAATGGGAAAAGCAGAATCTTTACCAATATCTGACTGAAAAAAATGGGAGCAGAGATTATGGGCGGGATTTCCTGGTCCAGAATTCCCACCTGAAACCAACGGATCTTTTGCTGGTCCGTTCGACTTTCCCTCCCATTCACAACCATTCCCAGGTGGGATTGCAAAATCTAGGATTCTGAAATTGTTGAACTCAATGTTGGGTCTTGGAGTGTAAAACGTTAACGCGGTTCCCACACTTCCCACGTTTCTCACATTTCTGTTCTTATTACTGTCATAATATCCACTCATGTATATAATGAGATGCAGACAGGCAGTGATTGACACATAGGATGATCAGTAAGCATACAGCACAGCACAGCCAATCACCAGACAGGACACTACCACGATAAAGCCAAAGGGCACTAGGTTTCCTGCTCTCTCGGGACCCAGCTACTGAGTCCACGGGCTAGCAAGCACAAACACCATGCGGTAGCTAGTAAGTCTGGTCAGGCTACTATAAGGTCACTAGTCAGATCAGTATAGTGTCGACCCACAGCTGAATATGTACAGCAGTTCATCTAGTTGAGTAAAACAGTATTGGATCTTCTCCTGTGTTAGACGTCTGTTTCTAACTTCCCTGCATCGAGTGCAGTCCACATCAAACCAACCTGCCTAACACATCATGGTACCAGAGTGATATTGATCATGACGGACCTACCTCGAGTGAATCAGCATCGACCAGCAAGCAGCCATCCAGCGAAATGGAAAACATCCAGCCTCCTCCGCAACTCCGCTTCTCCGGCAACCCAGGCGCCAACTAGAAAATCTTCAAGCAAAAGTTCCTCTTGTACATCGAGGCCTCCGACCTCGAGGCAGCATCGGATGGCAGGAAGATCGCGCTATTTCTCTCCACTGCGGGGGACCACGCCATCCATATCTACAATTCGCTTACGTTCGCCGACAGCGAAGACAAAACGAAATTCAAAACCGTCCTGCTGATGTTCGACAGCCACTGCGACATTGAGGTGAATGAGAGCTTTGGACGGTATATCTTCCAGCAGAGGCTTCAGGGTAAGGATGAACCTTTTCAGTCCTTCTTGACCCATCTCCGCATCTTAGCGCAGTCATGTAACTATGACTCGACGTCTGATTCCATGATCTGGGATCAGATCATTTTCGGGGTCCACTCCGACTCGCTGCGGCAAGAGCTCCTTAAAATCAAACAGTTGACCCTCTCTGTCGCTATCGAGACGTGCGTTGTCCATGAGCATGCCAAGAATCGTTACTCCCACATCAGGGCGGCAGAAACGGCGAAGCTGGCCTCCCACGAGGCGGAATGGGTGCATGCCATTGCACAGATGCAGGGCCTGAGCATCGAGGAGAGTGGCCGTTTCGTGCGCTTTTCTCGGATCCCTGCGCATGCACGCCATGACCGAGTGGACGATGAGACCGAAAACCCGACTGCGCAGGTGCGTACGTCGGCCGACCGCACTGCGCATGTGTGATGGAGCACGGATTGCGCTGACGTCAGCGTCATGACATGTCCGAATTGTGGCTCTGCCCACTTAAAGCGGCAATGCCTGGCAAGAGGACGCCGATGTCTCCAGTGTGGCAAGCTTGGCCACTATGCAGCCCTCTGCAGATCAGCTCCACCACTCAGCAGCCAGCAGTCCCAGCTGCGGCGCAGAAGTATCCGCTCAATACAACAAGGCATGCCAGACTCTGATCCCGACAGCCCAACGGACCCTGATGCTGACTGCCTCCAGTCTCCATATCGGGTGGGCATCATAACCACACATGTGCTGGCCCCCACCACATCTGCGCAACGCCTCTCGATCCTCAGTGTGGATCCCGACGACGAGTGGTGTGCTGTCCTCACAGTTAACAAGACTCGCATCCAATTTAAACTGGACACTGGCGCATCAGCGAATCTCATCTCACAATCCGACCTCAACACCACCCAGGCCCGACCAAGCATTCTTCCACCGGCCTGCCAGCACCTTGACTACAATGACAATGCCATAGCTGCCAGTGGCTCGTGTCAACTAGGGGTATCCAACAAGGCGATCAAGGCAACGTTACGATTTGAAATCGTCAGGCCTGACAGGACGTCTCTGCTCAGTGCTCGTGCTTGCAAGCTCCTGAACCTAGTTCAGTGAGTCCACACCATGTCATCGTCACCAGCGACGGCCTCGCCAGATGGAAATTTGCAAGCCGACATAGACGACATTATTACGCAGTACCACAGTGTATTCGATGGGATGGGCACGCTCCCGTGCCGATACAAAATACTGCTCAAGCTGAACACCTCCCCTGTAATCCATGCACCACGCCGGGTGCCGGCGCCCCTCAAGGATCATCTGAAAAAGCAACTACAGGACCTCCAAAACCAGGGCATCATCTCGAAGGACACAGAGCCAACAGACTGGGTCAGCTCCATGGTATGCGGAAAGAAGCCATCAGGGGAGCTCCGCATTTGCATTGATCCCAAGGATCTAAACCGCAACATCATGCGGGAGCACTACCCGATCCCGAAGCGTGAAGAGTTAACTAGTGAGATGGCTCATGCCTAATTCTTCACTAAGCTGGACGCCTCCCGGGGTTTTTGTCAAATACAGCTGGACGCGTCCAGTCGCAAGCTGTGCACGTTCAACACCCCGTTCGGCCGCTACTGTTACAACTGCATGCCTTTCGGTATCATATCTGCCACCGAAGTGTTTCATCACATTATGGAGCAGATGATGGAGGGCATCGAGGGGGTGCGTGTATACGTTGACGACGTAATCATCTGGTCCACAACACCCCAGGAACACATCGCTCGCCTCAAGCAGGTCTTCCAGCGAATTCATGAACATGGTCTCCAGCTCAACAGGGCCAAGTGCTCATTTGGTCAATCTGATATAAAGTTTCTAGGCGACCACATCTCGCGGCAGGGTGTGCGGCCAGACGCCGACAAGGTCTTGGCGATCAACGCCATGAAGATCCCGGAGGACAAGAAGGCGGTCCTCCGCTTCCTCGGGATGGTCAACTTTCTCGGGAAATTCATTCCCAATATGGCATCCCACACCACGGCCCTCCGCCATCTCGTCAAGAAGTCAACGGAATTCCAGTGGCTGCCCACACATGAGGCGGAATGGTGTGAGCTGAAGGCAAAGCTCACCACAGCCCCAGTTCTAGCGTTCTTCGACCCAACCAAGGAAACTAAGATATCAACTGATGCAAGCCAGGACGGCATTGGGGTGGTGCTCCTCCAGCGAGATGACTCCTCGTCCTGGGCTCCAGTGACATATGCCTCCAGGGCCATGACGCCCACTGAGCAACGGTATGCCCAGATCGAAAAGGAGTGTCTGGGTCTCCTGACAGGAATAGTCAAGTTTCATGACTACGTTTACGGCCTGCCGAAATTCACGTTGGAAATGGACCACAGGCCTCTAGTCCACATAATCCAGAAGGATTTAAATGACATGACACCTCGGTTACAGCAAATTCTTCTTCAACTCTGCCGCTATGACTTCAAACTTGTCTACACGCCAGGCAAAGAACTGATCATTGCAGATACCCTATCTCGGTCCATCACCACAATGTGTGAACAAGGTGACTTCATCTGCCACATCGAAGCGCAAGTGCAATTGTGTGCCACCAACCTCCCAGCCTCTGATGAACGGGTGGTCCAAATTTGTGAGGAAACGGCCAAGGATCCTTTACTGCAGCGTGTGATGCAGCACCTTACCCATGGCTGGCAGAAGGGACAATGTCCCCAATTCTTTAATATTAAAGATGAGCTGACGGTTGTGGAGGGAATCCTTCTGAAACTTGACAGGATTGTTATTCCTCAAAGCATGCAGACTATGGTGCTGGGTCAACTCCATGAGGGTCACCTTGGAGTCGAGAAATACCGACGCAGAGCTCGGGAGGTGGTGTGGCCGGGCATTAACCAGGATATTGCCAACATGGTCCTCAACTGCCCCACCTGTCAGAAGTTTCAACTGGCTCAACCCAAGGAAACACTGCAACAGCACGAGATCGTGACCTCTCCGTGGTCCAAAGTAGGTGTAGACCTTTTTCACGCCAAGGGGCGTGACTACGTACTCCTGGTCGACTACTTCTCCAGTTACTCAGAAGTGGTGAAACTGTCCGACCTCACGTCGAAGGCAGTCATCAACGCCTGCAAAGAAACGTTCGCCAGGCACGGGATACCGCTCACGGTAATGGGCAACAATGGTCCATGCTTTTACAGCCAAGAATGGTCTGATTTGCACAGTCCTACAACTTCCGTCACGTTACCTCCAGTCCCCATTACCCGCAATCAAACTGGAAGGCCGAGCAAGGGGTCCATATTGTCAAGCAGTTGCTGTGCAAAGCTGCAGACTCATGCTCTGACTTCAATCTGGCAATGCTGGCATACAGGGCAACCCCACTGTCCACTGGGTTGTCCCCAGCGCAGATGCTCATGAATCGCACTCTGAGGACCACAGTTCCGGCCATCCATGTTCCAGACCTTGACCACCTCACGGTACTACAAAAAGTGCAGCAGTCCCGGGCCCAACAGAAGGCCACATATGATGCTCATGCCACGGATTTACCTGAGCTGGCTCCAGCCGATAATGTTCGCGTCCAGTTTCCTGAGGATGGTTGGTCAGCCACAGCTGTTGTTGTCAAACAAGTTGCCCCGAGGTCTTTCATTGTTCGTATGGTTGATGGCTCCCTGCTACGGCGCAGCAGATGGGCATTGCGAAGAGTTCCATGCCCACCACCTGACCGCAGTGCTCCGCCGGCTGTCATGCTTCCTCCAGACGTACCCTAACAGTGTTGGATCTTCTCCTGTGTTAGATGTCTGTTTCTAACTTCCCTGCATCGAGTGTAGTCCACATCGAACCAACCTGCCTAACACATCAATTACTTCCCCATCTTACTAAATCTACTTGTCCTCACTTTCCATCCCAGCAACCTCCACATTCAATACACAATCCTATACCTTTTCTGCTATCTCCAATGTGATGGTACCACCAAACACATCTTCCCCTCCCCTTTCAGCACTCTGAACGGACCTTTCCTTTCGCAATACCTTGATCCACTCCTCAATCACCTCAATAGCCCCCTCCCTATCCCACAGCTCCTTTCGATGCATGTGCAGGCAATGTGAAACCTGCTCTTTTACTTCCTCAGTACTAACTGCCCAGAGGCTCCCCCACCCCCTCCCTCCCGCGCCGACTCTTTCCCGACGAAACATCCGTTTCTTTCCATTCATTCGCTGCTCCATCTCCTCTACATTGGGGGGGATCAGTCACAAATTCACTCACTGCTTGGGGAACATCACCTTTCATGCTGCAAGTTTGAGCCCAAGCTTCCAGTCACCTGACATTTGAATACTTTGCTCCACTTCTGTTATGATCCCCCTCTCCTCAAATTCTGACCCTGCGCAGTGGACGTTCGAGGAACAGTGCCTCATCTTTTGGTTTAGGACTTTACAGCCTTCCGGGCTCAACACCGAGTTCAACACTTTCAGATCATAATTTCTGCTTTTTTGGGGGATAGCAGCTGTTCCCATTTACACGTCCTATAGGCCCAATCTTTGTTTCTGGTCCCGTCACTATCTCCTTTGGCCTCGCATCATCATCTGTTTTTCATTTGCTCGCTCCTGCCTTCCTTTTTGTTCATTCCTCTCTCGCCCCTTTCCCTGCCTCTGGAGGCGGTGAAACCTGTTTCATCAGTAACTTTTTCAGGTCGTCAATTCGCCCCCTTTCTCCATAGAGGCTGCCAGATCTATTATAGATATCTGAATGTGGCAATCTTGAGAGGCAGCGAAGATTGGGAATGATGGTGTTCTGCACTTTTCTTGTTCGCATCAGGGTCATTACGCATGTTTTCTGAAAAGGGAAGGTCTGCTTTCCAGGTGAGACCCATGGTGCAGCAAGAGGATGTTCCCAGAGTCCAGGAGATTCAGGTGCCTATTGGAGTGCATTGTGTGGCTTGGATGAGGGACTAGGAAGAGTGATAGGGCAAGTGGTTTGAGCAAACATTATTGGTAAGCTTATAGTTTTTGTTTTATTGCGAGCAAATAAGTTTGTAATGTGGTAAATTTAAAAATCTAAACATTTAATTTTAAAAGGGTAAACTTAGAAAGTGCAAAAAATGGTGAAAGAAAACTTGATATCAAATTGCGAAGATTACAATTCATATTTCGAAGAGATTTTCTGGCAATGTTTCCACGTGGTGACTTGACTGCATTGTAACACATCATCGTTGTCACTGTGGCAACTATACTTTCCTAAAACAACCCAAAGGACATTTGCATCTGCTTAATGCAAAATGATCCAAACATTTAATTCCTGGAAGTTACCGACATGTTTCCAAATCGAAGACTCCCATGTTAAAAATGTTAATGCCTCACTGGCATTGTCTCATTCCAAGTTCTTGCCAAAACTTTTTTTTAATAGAGTAACCAGTTCTTTTTTTTCCAATTAAGGGGCAATTTAACGTGACCAATCCACCTACCCTGCACATATTTTTGGGTTGTGTGGGTGAGACCTACGCAGACACGGGGAGAATGTGCAAACTCCACATGGACAGTGACCTGGGGCTGGGATCGAACCCGGATCCTCAGCGCCGAGAGGCAGCAGTGCTAACCACTGCATCACTGTGCCGCCTATGGTGAAACCTGATAATGCTCAGTGCCACTGGAGCTATTCTGATTTTAGGGCGATTGTGTAAAATGTAATGTTAACTCATCGATCAGTGATAAGAGACTTCAAAGATGAAAACGGAAATATGCCTCAAGGGTCCATTTATTTGCAAAAACAGAGTTCTGCATTATTGTAATCAATGAGAAATCCCCAAAAGGTGAGTCAAAAGTAGTTTAGCTCCAACTTATAGCGAGGAAATTTGGCAACGAAGAAACAGTCCAAGTCCCAGCCAGGACCATCCTGAGATGTCGGCTCCTTCCTGGGCTGGTTTTTATCAAAGGGAATTAATGAGCCCGCTGTTGGCCTCCGTCTCTCAGCGGAGGAAGCTCGTAACCGATCAATCGGGTCGGCCCTCAAGGTCTTGTGGCGATTGTAACATCCCTCCCCTCACAAAGTCCATAGGTGGGATTCTCCACATTTCTGCCCTGACCCGCCGGCGGGATTCTCCGTTACACCAGCCGGTTAATGGGATTTCCCATTGTGGGGCAGCCCCACTCTGTCGGGAAATCCCTGGGCGCCGGCAAAACGGAGAATCCCGCCCCCCATGAGTCCCTCTGCTGTAGGACTGAGTCGGGGTTGTGTAGCGTGTCGGGGAACGTCGTTTTGTGTCGACCATCTGTGGGGGCACCATCAGCGATCGTTCCCTGGTGAGGGCATCTCTAAAAACTCGGATGTTTGAGTCTTCAAGTCGGATCCTGCATCTTCCACTTCACGCATCTCAGTGACGAGACCCCCAGGTCCTCTTGTGTCGGGCCGGCGGGGCTGGAAGACAGTTCCTCCGGTGGTGTTTGTCACGCTGGCTCCTGCTTCCTAGGTGGTCTAGGTGCTTCTACACTGCCCATTTCCACGTTTTTATCGAGTAAGATAAATGGTCCAGTCCATTTCACCATGGACCCTGGAGTCCACTGGGCACCATCTCTGAAATTTCGGATTCACACTGCAATTCCCGGTCAGAAACTGTCCTGCATCTGTCTGCTACGATACTGCCTCTGAAGGCCTTGACTCTCCTCAACTGTCCCGCTAAAGCGTGTTCGGAGCCTCCGGCCCATCAACAGTTCAGCCGGTGCTACTCTGTCCATAACATATGGTGTGATCCGATAGCTAACGAAAAGCGCCCCAACCTTGCCTCCACGGATCCCATGGCCTGTTTCCTCATATGCTTCTTGAAAGCCTGAACTGCTAGTTCAGCCAGACCATCTGAGGAAGGGTAGTACGGGGCCCTCCGGATGTGCTTCACCCCGTTTTTCTTCGTGAAGCGTGCAAACTCCTCGCTGGTGAACGGGGTACCGTTGTCCGTGACTAATACCTCTGGGATGCCATGGGTACTAAATGAGAGTTGTAGTTTCTCGGCGGTGACCTTTGAAGATGTGGATGACATTCGATAGACGTCTAGGAATTCGGAATGGGCATCTACCATCACCAAGAACATTGAGCCTAAGATATGGCAAAATCAGCATGTAGGCTTACCTAAGGCCAGCTCAGCCAATCCACCTACCCTGCACATCTTTTTGGGTTGTGGAGGTGAGACCCAAGCAGACACGGGGAGAATGTCCAAACTCCACACGGACAGTGACCCAGCGCCGGGATCGAACCTGGGTCCTCGGCACCGTGAGGCAGCAGTGCTAACCACTGTGCTACCATGCCGCCCTCAGCCCAGCCATTCCTATTAGTGGAACGGTGCGGCTGACTGGAGCTTTAAATGCTCCTGGCATGTGGTGCATTGCTGACCAGTCGCTCGATCTCGCCATCCAGGCCCAGCCATCATATGTAGCTCCTGACCAACATTTTCATCTTTGACACCCCTGGGTGCCCATTGTGTAGATCTTGGAGTCTGGCCTGTCAGCCCTAGCTTGGGATCACAATGTGATCAATGTGATCTGCTGGCTCAGAGTGACTGCATTTGTGATCTGTGTGCCGGGTGATGCTCAAACACCTCATCGTACACCACTAACAATAAGGCCCATCGCTGTATCTGGGCAAATGCTTTTGATGGAATCGCCTTGTCCTCTTTAAACAATCTGAGCAACGGCTTGTGGTCTATTTTGATGTGGAACCAACGACACTCATACACATACTGGTGAAAGCTCTTCACCACAAAGATGACGGCCAGCCCCTCTTTCGCAATCTGGGCCTCCGCAGCGGCCAAAGTCCGCGATGCATAGGCCATCGTTCTCTCCTGTCCGTTGTCCTTGCTGTGGGATAACACCACCTCTATTCCGTACTGAGAGGCATCACAAGTGACCAAAAGGGGCTTCGAGGGGTCATAATCGGTCAACAACCCCGATGACGTCAACCTCCTTCCAGGGCTGGTGATTATCTCGGGGAATCAACAAGCCTGCTGATGGGCCTCTGCCTCGCAGCGGGGGAGCTCGTAATCCCCGAGCCCCACGGGGAGATCAATAGGGTCATCCCGTGGGTCCTGTGGTGGGTTATGACATATATAAAGAGTCCCAAAGAAACTTAATAATACTGAATGGATTTGTGGTCACATTAGTCTGAATCTGAATGTAGTAGAGTGAAAATGATGGATGGATGGATGGATTTGTTGATTGTCACGTGTACCAAGGTACAGTGAAAAGTATTTTTCTGCGAGCAGCTCAACAGATCATTAAGTACATGAAAAGAGAAGGAAATAAAAGAAAATACATAATAGAGCAACACAAGGTACATAACACTGTCATCGGATGAAGCATACAGGGTGTAGTGTTAATGAGGTCAGTCCATAAGAGGGTCGTTTAGGAGTCTGGTGACAGTGGGGAAGAAGCTGTTTTTGAGTCTGTTTGTGCGTGTTCTCAGACCTCTGTATCTCCTGCCCGATGGAAGAAGTTGAAAGAGTGAGTGAGCCGGGTGGGAGGGGTCTTTGATTATGCTGCTTGCTTTCCCCAGGCAGCGGGAGGTGTAGATGGAGTCAATGGATGGGAGGCAGGTTCGTGTGATGGACTGGGCTGTGTTCACGACTCTCTGAAGTTTCTTGCGGTCCTGGGCCGAGCAGTTGCCATACCAGGCTGTGATGCAGCTAGATAGGATGCTTTCTAAGGTGCATCTGTAAAAGTTGGTCAGAGTTAATGTGGACATGCCGAATTTCCTTAGTTTCCTGAGGAAGTATAGACGCTGTTGTGCTTTCTTGGTGGTAGAGTCGATGTGGGTGGACCAGGACAGATTTTTGGAGATGTGCACCCCTAGGAATTTGAAACTGGGAACCATCTCCACCTCGGCCCCGTTGATGCTGACAGGGGTGTGTACGGTACTTTGCTTTCTGAAGTCAATGACCAGCTCTTTAGTTTTGCTGGCATTGAGGGAGAGATTGTTGTCGCTGCACCACTCTACTAGGTTCTCTATCTCCCTCCTGTATTCTGACTCGTCGTTATTCGAGATCCGGCCCACTATCGTCAGCAAAACCAGCAAAAATGGACCTCTGATGATCATCCTATTTTGCTTTTGATTTCCGCACAAGGACCTAGCACTTGTACATTGAGCAAATGCATTTCAGGCGAGAAAGAGTGGATCACTAAAATGTCAAAAATTCATTAAAATAAAGAGAAATGTTAAACTAGTCAACAAACTGATGGATCATCTCTGCTGGAGGATTCTTCTGATTTACAGTTTTTCTGAAGAGTATGAAGAATTGGTCTCACTCTCTCATTCTTGGTGTCATTCTGCAAGCGCCAGTCATTCTTCTCTTTAATGGATGCCTCAATATTGAAAAACCGGACAATGTATGTGGAAAACAGAATACATTTTATTTCAAAGGCCATTTGCCCTGTCAGTTTTCACCTCATCCATCTCAAAGGGATGTTACAGCAGTTTTAGGCATCGGCTGATAACTCAACAGAGGGAGGTTTTAAGTGGTACCGTAGACAGCAAATGTTAACAGTAAGAACAGGCAAACTTGGAATAGTTTTCTCTTCCCAACCCAGTGAAACTGAAACCAGTTGGGGTAATGCTCCCGCTATTCCAGCTAAGGTCATGGCTGCCTTTTCGCTGGCACGGCAGTCACCGTTGGATTGCTACTTTGCTCCAATTTGTTTCCTCCGCGCAAGAGCTCCACATTTCTGGCCAGGTCTTCCGATCCCAGCTTCTCCAGAAATGAGAAACGGGCAGCACGGTAGCGTAGTGGTTAGCGCCGTGGCTTCACAGCGCCAGGGTCCCAGGTTCGATTCCCTGCTGGGTCACTGTCTGGGCGGAGTCTGCACGTTCTCCCCGTGTCTGCGTGGGTTTCCTCCGGGAGCTCCGGTTTCTTCCCACAGTCCAAAGACGTGCAGCTAAATTGCCCCTTAATTGGAAAAAATGAATTGGGTACTCTAAATGAAAAAAAAAAAGTTGTGGGACAGGTGAACTCCAAAATACACTTTGGGATTCTCTAAGTCCTGGCCCATAACATCCTCCATTTCCACATGTCAAATTGCCACCTCCAGACACCTCGAACCACGAGGTCACCAGTCGTGCCTCCCACTCGCCTGTCAAGACACCGTCATCCCCTCCACCACCTCTCCGGCGGTCGACGAGGATCAGACGCAAGCCTCAGAGACTGGACTGATGAGCATTTATTTTGTTTGTCCTGTTCTGTATTCCTCAGTCAGTCACATTAGACAGACACATTCACATGGAAATACATCTACAAAAAAAAAAGGGGGAGATGTCATGCTATGCAAACATGCAACCAATGAACACTCAGAATAGGACATAACCAATGGGCAGTCAGGACACTCAGAGGTGGCATCACCACAAGGGGGCATGACATAAACACTATAAAAGGGATGAGGCACTCACACCCTGCCTCTTTCCACAGACAGACATCTAGAGAGTTAGACAGGCTTGATCAGCAGCATCACACCCCAGCACGTGGCTTGGAGCAAGCTGGTACAGTTAGACTGAGTTACTACAGTTAGATTAGCAGAGAGTCGAACTCATTTGAGAACTGTGCTAATAGTTCAATAAACACGTGAACTCATTTTTGAGTCTGGAGCATCCTTTAGTTAAGACTGCGTCAAGTAGCAGCCTGTGTTATCCGAAGCAGCATAACACAACATCTTTAAGACAGAGGTAGATAGGTTCTTGGTTAATAAGGGGATCAGGGGTTATGGGGAGAAGGCAGGAGAATGGGGATGAGAAAATATAAGCCATGATTGAATGGCATAGCAGACTCGATGGGCCGAGTGGCCTAATTCTGCTCCTATGTCTTATGGTCTTATATAACGACCAGGGTAGCACCGGTAGAATTACGGACGGGCCGAAGACGACGAACCCGTCTAAACCTTACTAACCCGTCTAAACCTTCTAAACTCCAACGAGTACAGACCCAGAGTCCTCAAACGTTCCTCATACGACAAGTTCTTAATCTTGGTGGGAAGGCGGAGAAGAAATAAAATCTCCAGAAAAAGTACCTTAATTATTGAAAGCAGGGCAGAGGGTTCAAGCCAGGGGACACTATACACGTCCAGAATTTTGGCGACAGTGCCTGGTGGATACCGGGAATCGTAGTAGAGAAGACTGGACCAGTATCTTACATGGTGAAAACCAAAGAGTGGACAGTACACAAACATGTGAACTATCTCAAAGACAGGGAATCTGCACCAGAGCCAGCCATGCCAGATGAATCAGTCCTTCGTCCCGCTTGACCATCATCCATGGGCCAAGGAGCAATAGTCCTCAAGGGCCAGGACACAGATATGCGCAAGATGGAGGATCTGGGTCAGACTGAAACATCCGTCGTCTCGGGCGACAGTTTGACCAGGGAGAGACTGCCAACCGGAGCCCCCAGACGATTGGCGTGGAAGCGACGATCCCTGACGCATTACACCCCCCTCCCCGACCCAGCCCCAAACCGCTGGAAACTCAGCCACGGGGAAGCAACGAAGGAGACCTCTACCACCTCCAATGACAGAGAGACGTACGGATTTTGGGGGAATGAATGCAATGACACTCATGAGACCCAGGAGATGACCCAATTGATTTCTCCATGGGGCTTATGGAATCGAGCTCCCCCGGTGAGGGGCAGAGGCCTAACAGCTGGGGCTCGTGAACCAGGTGACTTTAAAGCCGCCTAGGATTGGGACCGGTAAGATCGGACTTATGTGCTGTATGCCAGGTTGTGGCCTTTACTTTTGTTTGCCTGAATAAACCTTTGTTGTTTAACCTTCTTGGGACTCCTGAAGATGTTATAGTGGCTTAGTTCTACTTTGGCTTTAGCAACTGAGTCATTAGGCGATCTGTTCTATAGCCGAGCATGCATGAATGCGATCATCTTCAATTGCAAAAGTAATTGAGATGTTTACATGTGCCACATTTAACCACACCATCCTCCCCCCAACACCACTCCTCGAATGTCCAGCGCAGTGGCAGTGCCCTTTGCTGAGTTCTACTTCCATCAGATTTACTTCAGCCGTGTTTCCTTTCCTTAACCTTACACTGTATTACTGAAGTCCTGTATCCCCCCGGTTGCCTTCTTTCTCACTGATGTGCTGTCCCTGGTGATATCATCTGAAGAGATGGCAGGAGCCTCCACATGCAGACAAACAACACCCAGTTCCACTTCTCCCACAACCTGGCGTCTGCTGATTCCAATGTAATGTATGCCCATTTAATTCAAAAGTCAAATGTATGCCTATGCGCCATGTTACAGTAAGGTATTTCTCTCAATCTCATTCCTTGTAATAATAATAATAATCGCCTATTGTCACAAGTAGGCTTCAATGAAGTTACTATGGAAAGCCCCTAGTCGCCACATTCCGGCGCCTGTTCGGGGAGGCTGGTACGGGAATTGAACCAGCGCTGCTGGCATTGTTCTGCATTACAAGCTAGCTGTTTAGCCCACTGTGCATCTTTCATGGTCATGTCAGATACTTATTTTTCTCTTTGTTTTTGTGAGCAATCATAATTTGGTTTAATTTTTATGACAGGTGGCAATGTGGCTGAACATGAATGTCCAATTTGCTTTCCTGCTGACTATTGAAGTCTCCGTATTCATGAATGGTGTTGATGGATTCTTAACTGGAACCCCACCAGTTCCACAGATTGATCAGCCTAACGATGAGCAAAAGGAACAAGAACATTATTACACCTCAGATATTGAATCAGATCTATATGAACCCAAGCAGGATTGGCTTCGTACAGAAGCCAATCAGCCTGAAAACAAGGCTACAAAGACTCGCGCTACCCAGTGTGTCCAATGTTGCGATCGCCCATCACGCCGCAAGCAGCGTTACCATCACTACAATGAGGATCCACCAGAGTTTCAAGCTATCCCTCAAATCAACCTGACGATTCTCAAAGGTAAGGTTAAAACTACAAGTGAAGATGAATAGAGGCTATTCTCTCATGGATGTCAGAGGTGGTAGTGTGATGAACGTAGGAAATTGTTATATATTATATTTTATGTTTTGTTAAAAATCCTGGGTTCAAATACACACAGGCAGTATGTCTGCTAAAGCTATGATAAAGGAGTCATAATGGTGAGGTAATCATTGATTTTAACCATTTACTTGTTTACATATAGATGGCTAACAAAATAGTTTTTATGTTGAGGGAATTCCCTGGGGTGCAGATAATCTATGAGGGATTGTGTTTAGTCCTAGGTAAACAGCCATGGGAAATCTTAATGGGAGGAGACTGGAGAATGCCTTATGTTTGGGATTCAGATGATGGAGGAGCCAGGTCTGTCTGAAACTTTAGTTTGCCGTAGGATTTGAGCCTGACAAGACAGAAGGGTCTTCAGGTTGTTGCTGAACGGGTCTCTCTCCAAAGGCCTGCACAGAGAAACATGTAATTCTGGTTGTTAACTTTATTTATAAATGGCATGTGAACTGTAATAGTTTGTTTAATTGGAATATATAGTGACAGGTGTAGCTAGGTAGTTAAAGTATTTTTTCTTTTATTTAGAACTGTTTAACTGTTAATTGTGTTGCTAATGTGATTGATTCTGTGTTTAAATTCAAGTTTGTTTGAACATAAAAGATACCTATTGGTCAGTGTTATCATTCCTGTGGTTTAATAACCTTCCCTCACAGTCTTACAAATTGCAATTAGGTGGGATTCTAGTATGGGAGTTCTAACAGCTGTAGCATAGAGTCAAGTTGTCCTATTGTCATTCCTGAAATTCCAGCTGAACCTCTAATCTTAAATGTGCTGACCAAGCTTATAAAAAAGAGGTGGATGCAGGGTGATGAAAGGTCACAGATCTGAAACATTGATCAGAATTTTTCCATAGGCTTTGGGACCCCAATGTTGGGATCACGTGGGGTCCCAAGCCTGCCCTTGCTGTCAATGGGACTGGCTCAGCAATTGTTTCGGAGGTTGCCTCCTCATTGGCCATCGCTGTTGAATTCTTTTTTTTCTTCTTTTTTGAAAATAAATTTAGAGTACCCAATTATTTTTTTTCCAATTAAGGGGCAATTTAGCATGGCCAATCCACCTTTGGTTTGTGGGGGCGAAACCCACGCAAACACAGGGAGAATGTGCAAACTCCACACGGCACAGACAGTCACCCAGAGCTAGGATTGAACCTGGGACCTCGGAGTTGTGAGGCAGCAATGCTACGCTGTTGAATTCTGAACAGCAGATGGGATGTAGACACTACTAATTCTATCCAAGGGCCGGCAGTTCTGAGGCCTCAGCAGTCACATCACCAGGACAGGGAAGCCAAGCATTAGAAACAGATGCTCACCTCCATTCAGCAGGCAGCCAATCCGCATCCATTCTCTCTGCTGGGAGGCCCAAAGCTTCTTTGCAAGGCCAGGAGGCCCCTGACTCTTCTGGTCCATAAGAACACCTGAGAAATACATTGTAAGCTTCCTTACCTCTTCTGGCCCCTGGCAAATTTTGCCTAATGGAGGGGTGAAAAATGCCTCTCCTCCGTCAGACCTGCGGTTAATATTGCAGCTCAGGTCCTGATGACTAATAGGACCCAATCTGCATATGCAAAACTTCCCCTGTGTGTGCTTCTCACCTGCTCAAATCCACAGGTTAACATGAGGAATTCACAAGGAAGGAAGTGGAATATGGCGAGGGTAGCTGTATTTTAGCTGCCCTTATTCACCCAGTTCCTGCCAGCTGGGGACATTTCAAATGTGGATCTGGGTGTCAGCCTGGTTCAGTGGCAGCAGCCTTATTATCCCCGAGTCAAAAGGTGTTAGCTTGAAGTATCGATGTAGACCTGAGCACGTAATGTCGGCTAATTTTCCAGTAGAGTTTAGTGTTGCCTTCAGAATGAGACATTGATGCTGTTCAGATGGATGTAGAAAGATTTGGGGATATTATAACTCAATCAAGCATTAAAAAAATAGCGAACTGCTCATTTGTCACTTTGTTGTGTGCAGTACATTGCGGTCTGTTCCCACAATACAATAGAGACCACACTTCATATTTGTATATCTGAAGGATGTGAAGGATGTGAAAAGTGATAGATAAATGCAAGGCTTTCTTTCCCTCTTCAAGTGCGGGTGGATATTTTCTCTTCTCGCTTCACCAATTCTTTTAGCTCCTGATGCCAATTAAAATTTGGGTTGGAAACCTGGATTCAGATTTAGGCACATGGCTCTTTGCTGCACAATCAATAATGTATGTCAGGAAAGAATAAGTACTTTGGCAGTCTCTCCAGAGAGGGTGACTCACAGCAACACCAATATCAATTCTCCATCAGGCACAGAAAGAGAACAACAACAATGATGGCCCAAAAGGCTGCAACATGCTTTTACCATCAGTCTGTTGGGGATGCACCTCGCAGCACACAAACCTCACTGCTTTTAGGGGTCACATAGATTCTGCAGGACAGATAGGGTAGCACGGTAGTATTGTGGATAGCACAATTGCTTCACAGCTCCAGGGTCCCAGGTTCGATTCCGGCTTGGGTCACTGTCTGTGCGGAGTCTGCACATCCTCCCCGTGTGTGCGTGGGTTTCCTCCGGGTGCTCCGGTTTCCTCCCACAGTCCAAAGATGTGCAGGTTAGGGGGATTGGCCATGATAAATTGCCCTTAGCGTCCAAAATTGCCCTTAGTGTTGGGTTGGGTTATGGGGATAGGGTGGAGGTGTTGACCTTGGGTAGGGTGCTCTTTCCAAGAGCCGGTGCAGACTCGATGGGCCGAATGGCCTCCTTCTGCACTGTAAATTCTATGATAACTCTATGAAGAGACCATTCGGCCCACAGCGTTTATAATTCACACACATCTATTTCACTCTTTTACCCCCCCCTCCATTCCCAACTCCCTCATATGGACAGAGGGCTGGTTTAGTTCACTGGGCTAGACAGCTGGTTTGTGATGCAGAACAAGGCCAGCAGCGCGGGTTCAATTCCTGTATTGGCTTAAGAATTCTGAATTCTCCCTCTGTGTACCTGAGTAGGCGCCAGAATGTGGCGACTAGGGGCTTTTCACAGTAACTTCATTGCAGCGTTAATGGAAGCCTATCTGTGACAATAAAAATATTATTTATTTATATGGAGCTTGCTCAGTAATAATGTGTTTATTAAGTGTTTCCAAATGTTGAATAGGGAGGGTCAAGATATAAGAAAGAAGTCTAATCTGTGTTCTCTTGATATTTTGGGGGTGGGGGGACAGGTAAAAATGAAAATGATGAAATACCAGGTTATTGGCTCTTGGTCACCTACATTGCGCTGAACCATTTTCACTCCAACTGTGAAGGCTGGAATTAAATCAGGAAAGGACCTGAAGTAGTTCCAATATTTGTGAAACGAGGTGGAGCTAAAGCAGAAAGGCAAAAATAAATGCCACTGATGAGCTTGTTCACGAGCTGATAGGTGGGACAGTAAATTGCAATGAAGAAATAAGAACCTTACAAATGGCTATAGATAGGTTAGGAGTGTGGTCCAAAATGTTGGAGGTAGAGTTTGACGTGGACAAGTGTGAGGTCATGCATTTTGGTCGGAAAAATGGAAAGGCAGCTTATTATCTCAATGGTGAGAGACTTTGGAATGCTGTGTTGCAGAGGGATCTGAGGGTCCTCGTTCATGGGTCACAGAAAACTTGCATACAGATACAGCAGGTAATAAAGAAAGTGGATGGAATGTTGGCATTTCTAGCAAAAGGAATTGAGTATAAAAGGTAAGGAAGTGTTGTTGCAACAATGCAAAGCATAGGTGAGACCACACCTGGAGTATTGTGCACAGTTTTGGACCCCTCATTTGAGGAAAGATGTAGTGGCATTGGAGGCAGTTCAGAGGAGGTTCACTAGATTGATTCCAGAGATATGGGGTTTGTCGTATGAAGAGAGATTGAACAGTTTCGGCCTACACTCTCTAGAGTTTAGAAGAATGAGGGGAGATCAAATTGAGGTATACAAGATGCTACACGGTATGGATAAAGTAGACATGGAGCGGATGCTTCCTCTTGTGGGGCATTCGAAAATGAGAGGTCATAGTCTTAGGATAAGCCTCAAATTTAAAACAGAGTTGAGGAGAAACTACTTCTCCCAAAGGGTTGTGAATCTGTGGAATTCGCTGCCTCAGAGTGCGGTGGATGCTGGGACACTGAGTAAATTTAAGGAGGATTTAGGCAGATTTTTAATTGGTAATGGGTTGAAGGGTTATGGAGAATGGGCAGGATGATGGAGTTAAGGCCAGCATGAGATCAGTCATAATCGAATGGCGGAGCAGACATGATGGGCCAAATGGTCTAATTCTGCTCCTATATCTTATGAACTGATGATACTAACAGCAAATGTGACATGACTCGAAGGGCTGAATGGCCTCCTCCTGTTTCAATTTTCTATGTTTCTTTGGTGCTAAATGAGTGCATCTGCCTTCTTTCCTTGGTTTTGTAAATGTTGTTTATGTAAACACTATTTCATAGTGATTCCATTTCGGTGGAATGTGCTGTTTTTAATTATTTGGCAGCTGCTCTGTAGGAAACTTAGAACCCAGGAAGCGTAAAATGCTGGAAATGTTTTAAACTTCTCCAGGTTCCACGAGCAACAATTGAAGCATGTTCACTTCGAAACAATGAGAACAGTGGAAAAAATACAGGTACTAAAAAAATGACTTGAAGTATCTCACAATATTGCGATACTGGACTTAAGATCATTTAATTTTAGGGTAAGACTTGAGTATATAATCCAGGCTGAAGACTTTGTAGATGCCATCTTTCAGATGACTGTGGCTTCACAGCGCCAGGGACCAGAGTTCGAAACCCGGCTTGGGTCACTGCCTGTGAGGAGCCTGCACATTCTCCTCGTGTCTGCGTGGGTTTCTTTCGGGTACCCTGGTTTCCTCCCACAAATCCTGAAAGACGTGCTTGTTAGGTGAATTGGACATTCTGAATTCTTCCTCTGTATAGAGTGTGGCGACTAGGGGCTTTTCACAGTAACTTCATTGCATTGTTAATATAAGCCTACTTGTGACATTAATAAAGATTATTATTATTATGAAATATTTCACAAAGGTCAAGCTGTGTAAGTCTAAAAGGCTTCCTGGTGCAGTTAGAAGAAGAACTTGGAATTAATTCACTCTCTTGACCAACTTTCATTCTTCGGCTGGGGTGCCTGGGTGGCACTGCCAGGGTGCCAGGGGCATTGCCATGTTGCCAGGCTGGCAGTGCCAAGGTACCCGTGTGCCAGGTTGGCACTACCAGGGGTTGGGCCCAGGTAGGCCTTGTCAATTGGAGGGGGAGGGGTGGTGAGGGGGATTCCCTGGTGTCCCTACAAGGTTGGGATGGTGAAAGGGGAGATAGAAAGCGGGAGGCGGGGTGAGATCGGGGCAGCCGATCTGCGAACAGCTGTTGCCAGCATAAAATCTCTCTAAGTGCTGCCTCGGCAGAGGGAAACTCCCCGAGGCAAAAAGAAAACCTGGCAAAGTGCCGTTGAATAGCAGGGTGATTCACGGCGCTGCAGCCACCGAGAACAGTCCACTGAATCGCATCCAATATCTCTTTGCAGCCATTTTGTTCCCTCCTAATTGCTTTCATTGCAACGCGGTTTTGTGTCATCAGCAAACCGAGATCTGTTACTTTCTCTAAATCATTAATATAGGTTTGAAATAGCTGAGGTGCCAGCTCTATTCTTCCAGCACTCTTCTAGATGTAGCCTATCAAATTGAAAATGCTCCATTTATCCCTACGCTCTGCTTACTATCCATTAACTATCCTCTATCCATGCTAATATATCACCTCCAACTCTAGAATCCCTTATCTTGTGTAGTACCTGTATTTGTGGCACCTTATTGAATGTCTTTCCAAATATACCACTGGTTCCCCTTTATCTAATCTACAGGATACATGATATAAAAGCTTTAATAAATTTGTTGAACAGGATTTCCATTTCATAAAACCATGTTTACTTGTTCTAATTATACCATACTTTGTCTTTCCGTTGATTAAAATCCAGATCATTCACTGGGCTTACGGATCTCATATTTCTGACTGGTAAATATCTCAAATGATGTTAGTAAATCCAGCCAAAGCACAAAATCAGCCGGCTGTTTCAGAGCAAATAAAGAACAAATGTGACTTTTCGAAACATGTTGTAGGAAGTAACGAGAAAGTTTGTGAAAGGAATATTTATGATCTCTATTAACGAAAAAAAATTACGGAAGTCAGACGAGTGAAAATGAAGATGTCACACTTGATGATTTGGTGGCGGAGATGGGGGGCGGGATTTGCGGTTGTGCAGTGTCTACTGTCATTGAGAACTATTACTAACGCTTTACAGGAGCTCTGTGTTGAATCGAATAATTACTCCACTTAACCTTGAATTTTTGGTTTGAATAGTTGCACCTTAAAAGAAATACAGTTAGACAGACATAGTCAACTATGATAATTTACCTGCCTCACTGGGCCAAGGACCAGGGTTCGATCCGGGCCCTGGGTCACTGTCCATGTGGAGTTTGCACATTCTCCCCGTGTCTGTGTGGGTCTCACCCCACAACTCAAAGATGTGCAGGGTAGGTGGACTGGCCACACTAAATTGCCCCTTAATTGTAAAAAAAGACTACGATAATTTACTGCTTTCTAACATATTATTTATTTATTTATAGGTGAGAAAGGTGATAAAGGGCCACGAGGATCTTATGGCAAAAATGGAAAATCAGGAATACCTGGAATACGGGGTCCGGCAGGTTCGAAAGGTGCCAAAGGACATACAGGAAAGTTTGGAGAGCCATGCAAAATGTACTATGCTGCTTTCTCTGTTGGTCGAAAGAAGGAGCTACATAGTAATAATTACTATCAGACATTGGTGTTTGATACTGTGTATGTCAACCTGTACGATCAATTTAATATGTTCACAGGGCGGTTTTACTGCTCCATCCCAGGCATTTATCACTTTATCCTCAATGTACACACCTGGAACCAGAAGGAGACCTACATGCACATCATGAAGAATGACGAGGAGGTTGTCATTCTCTATGCTCAGCCCAGTGACCGTAGCATCATGCAAAGTCAGAGTATCATGGTGGATCTGAAACAGGACGACGAAGTCTGGATTCGTTTGTTTAAGGGAGAACGGGAGAACGCCATCTTTAGTGATGGCTTTGATACTTACATCACCTTTAACGGCTACTTGATTAAACCAAACAGCGAGAATTGAATGAATAACTAAATAAGTAACATTTCATTTAATATGGGGCTGCCATTGGGGAACCATAAGGAAGTTTATCGAAGGGAAACTCCAGGTTTCTGTTTATAAAGTTGTTTCATGTCTCTTGATTTACGGTTGCTAAATTCCTCTTAACCCCATTTTTAGTTGTGTGCAACTGCCCTTCCCCAAAGCACAGAGACTTGAATTAATTTCAGTGGCTATGTCTTCTTTCCAGCATGCTTCAGTGGTATCATTGAGCTGTCAGAATCATCTCTGCTGTGCTGTGCAGTTCTGTTCATTCAGTGAAGCCTCAGATCTCCCCTGTATTGTGAAGAGCAAGTGTGCTGTTTCCGGTCCTGCCGTTAAAATCTGTAAGATCAGTTCGGTGACATTTTACTGCACCCACTCGAGCAACCTGCTTTTATAACCTACATGTCCAATTAGTATTGTGCTGTCAAAATGTGAGACAGCTAGGAGATTAGTGAGTTACCGTCCTTAATTATATGAATTGCAATACACAAGAATCTTAACAGTGAATCTTGTGGGATGAGATCATTGCTATAATGGCAATGACTCTATTCTGTTGCTGGCAACAGGAGGCAAGTTTAAACTAACCCGTGGAGCAAGCTATAATTCTCCTTTTGTCCTCCATTCAATTTTACTCAGCCTTTAAGGACCTAAATGTAAATTATGGCTCACTTTCCGAATGCAAACACTGTGGAGGTTTATAAAGGAACTTTATTCTTTTCCAATGTTCTGAATTAGCTAGTGAATGTCATCATGCGATATATCCTTACAATTCTGAGCTGAACTTGGGAACTTCTGGGCTTGTATGGGGCTGTAGCTTACTTGCCCACTGAGCCATGTTGGGGAACTCAACTTTTACTTTTTAAAGTATTGCAATGACATCATGGGCGAAACTCTCCGGAAACGGCGCGATGTCCGTCGACTGGCGCACAAAACGGCGCAAATCAGTCGGGCATTGCGCCGCCCCAAAGGTGCGGAATGCTCCGCACCTTTGGGGGCCGAGCCCCAACCTTAAGGGGCTAGGCCCGCGCCGGACGAATTTCCGCCCCGCCAGCTGGCGGAAAAGGGGCGAGATTCTCCGACCCCCTGCCGGGTCGGAGAATCGCCGGGGGCTGGCGTGAATCCCGCCCCCGCAAGTTGCCGAAGTCTCCGGCACCGGATATTCGGCGGGGGAGGGAATCGCGTCACGCCGGTTGGCAGGCCCCCCCGCGCGATTCTCCGGCCCGGATGGGCCGAAGACCTGCCGCTAAAAAGCCTGTCCCGCCAGCGTAAATTAAACCCCCTACCTTACCGGCGGGACAAGGCGGCGTGAGCGGGCTCCGGGGTCCTGGGGGGGGGGGTGCGGGGCGATCTGAGGCCACCGATCCGCGGGCGACCCTGTGCCGTGGGGCACTCTTTCCCTTCCACCTCCGCCACGGTCTCCACCATGGCGGAGGCAGAAGACTCTCCCTCCACTGCACATGCGCGGGAATGCCGTCAGCAGCCGCTGACGCTCCCGCGCATGCGCCGCCCGGAGATGTCATTTCTGCGCCAGCTGGCGGGGCACCAAAGGCCTTTCCCGACAGCTGGCGGGACGGAAATTCGTCCGGCGCCGACCTAGCCCCTTAAGGTTGGGGCTCGGCCCCCAAAGATGCGGAGCATTCCACCCCTTTGGGGCGGTGCGATGCCCGTCTGATTTGCGCCGTTTTGGGCGCCAGTCGGCAGACATCGCGCCGTTTCCGGAGAATTTCGCCCAAGGCCTTTGGTGCCCTGCCAGCTGGCGCGGAAATGACATCTCCGGGTGGCGCATGTGCGGGAGCGTTAGCGGCCGCTGACGGCATTCCCGCACATTCGCAGTGGAGGGAGTCTCTTCCGCCTTCGCCATGGTGGAAACCGTGGCGGAGGCGGAAGGGAAAGAGTGCCCCCACGGCACAGGCCCGCCCGCGGATCGGTGGGCCCAGATTGCGGGCCAGGCCACCGTGGGGGCACCCCCCCGGGGCCAAATCGCCCCGCGCCCCCCCCCAGGACCCCGGAACCCGCCCACGCCGCCTTGTCCCGCCGGTAAGGTAGGTGGTTTAATCTACGCCGGTGGGACAGGCATTTTAGCGGCGGGACTTCGGCCCATCCGGGCCGGAGAATCGCGCGGGGGGTCCCGCCAACCGGCGCGGCGCGATTCCCGCCCCCGATCCTGTGCTGGAGACTTCGGCGGGGGGCAGGATTCACGCCAGCCCCCGGCGATTCTCCGACCCGGCGGGGGTGGGGGTGGGGGGGGGGGTCGGAGAATCTCGCCCCATGTATACAACACAGCATAACACAAATGACTTCATTATGGAGTAATATTGGAAGAGGTGTAAAACTAGTATTCCATCTGCCTAGCTAGTTACATTAAAATTACCCACGCAGGTAGGGTTTAAGATCCCTGGAGATTCCCATTAAGTAAACAGTTTTCTTTCTTGTTTGTCAGTCTTTCTGTCAGCTCTTTTTGTTACAAATCTATTCGCTTATTAGCTGGAAAAGTTGTGGCCATGAAATGAAATGAATTATATTAATTTATCAAACTTGATATCTGCAACAGCAAAACCGCCCAGCAATTAAGCTTAGATTTTCCGATTTTCACAGGTGAAAATAAGCATCGCTTGGTCAAAACTAACTAGAAATCAGAGTGAGGAACCATTACCAGATCCTTGTCTATTTACTGTTCATGAAAGTAGGGAGATTGTAACTTCTGGGACCCAGTTAACTGCTTCAACTTGGTGGTAAGCTGAATGAACCTAAGGGCGGCACGGTGACGGAGTGGTTAGCACTGCTACCTCACGGCACAGAGTACCTGAGTTCGATACCGGCCCTGGGTCACTGTCCATGTGGCGTTTGCACATTCTCCCCGTGCCTGCATGGGTCTCACCCCCACAACCCAAAGATGTGCAGGGTAGGTAGATTGGTCACACTAAATTGCCCCTTAATTGGAATAAAAAGAATTGGGTACTCTAAATTAATTACATTTTTTGTTCAAAAAGCAGAGTGAACCTTGCTACATTATGGACATAAATAGGGGCTGTTTAGCACAGGGTTAAATCGCTGGCTTTGAAAGCAGATCAAGGCAGGCCAGCAGCATGGTTCAATTCCCGTAACAGCCTCCCTGAACAGGCGCCGAAATGTGGCGACTAGGGGCTTTTCACAGTCATTTCATTTGAAGCCCACTTGTGACAATAAGCGATTTTCATTTCATTTCATTCATGTTATCATGATGCGCAGCCTATTTTGTAACATTCAAGCTGGTAATTATTTTGTGCAACTCTTGTTATGTAGTTCACATAGAGGTCCTGTACTCCAACCTAAGCTCTCCTGTGTCTCACTTCCCTTGGCACAAGTTCCACTGCGTCATCTGAAAGTAGGGCCAGCTGTTGAACTCCTTGCAGGTGTTGGGAAGTTCCAAAGGAGTTCACTGACTTGAAAAGCCACAAGAGCTGCCCTTTTAAGTACTGCAAAATCATTCAATTTGCAACCTTAGAATGGACAAACTCTCAATCACAGGGATTTACAAAGCTAGGGACTTGCCTTTTTGATAGTATTGAGGCTGATCACAGAATTACAAGTTAGGTTTCCCACATTAAAGGCTGGGCAGCTGCTATTCCTGTACCTTCTGATGTCTAGTCAAGGTTATTCCCAATTGGAAGATTTAGACGAGAGTATTGCTACTGTAACAGAATAAACATGCAACATTTGCATGAGCAAACAACATTAATCAAACTGTAATTTTTCTGCTATATTTTTGTGATATGATGGGCAAGTAAAATTATGATTGAGTAAAATGGGACCTTATCCTACTTTCATCATAAGTATCTATCCCTGTTATGGCCAGTCCCTTTCGTCTGGATGTTAATTGGACAACAAATTGCAGCATATGTTTCCTGCAATTATATTGATTTCCACATTGACCATGGCTTTACTTCTGCTTGATTTCCCTTACAAATTTATATCCAATTCTAACTTGTCACATGCTGTTTATGCAAAAAATAACCCCAAATTATACAATACAAAACTATATTTGTTTAAGGCTTCATAACCTGCTGAATATTTTCAATAAATTACAAAAGGCAGGGATGTTATTTGTCTTCTGGAATCTAATAGCCATCTTTGAATGGACTGGTTTAAACTAAACAAATAAATACCAACACATTGATTGCACAGTATGTGAACACCTATTGTGAAAATGAGGATGATTTATGCCATTACTGGGGACAGAGCAGGCTCCATTTTGGAAACCAGTCGGACAAGGTCCAAATCTAGCACAAGCATGCGGCAGATTAAAGGACTCTCTGCTTGATCTCAACAATCTTTCTTTATCTGCAGAAGAGCACAACCTTCTGCATCTGGACGAAACTGTTCGGAATAATTTCAAATAGGACCCTTGAAGCGAGCACAGAAGAAGGAGTCTTATCACATTCGGACTGGTTTTGAATTGGTACCATACTTTCCAGGTGCACTACCTGTGATGGGGCATATAAGCTATTGAGCTGGATCAATGCCAACCTTAAAGGACTTAAACATTGAGTCAGGCTAACTTCTGGCTCTTCTTTCAAATGCAGACACTGTGGGCGTGTGACTGAAGGAATTTCCTTCTGTTTCTAATATTATAAATTAGCTAGAGAAAGTCATCGTGGAAAGTGACACTGGGATGCATTCTCACAAATCTGAGATTGAACTTGGGATCTTCCTGGCTTGTGTCAGGCAGTAGCCTATCACAGAGCCACGTGGGGGAATTCAACTTCCAGATATAAAAAATAAATTTTGAGTATCCAATTATTTTCTTTTTAATTAAGGGTCAATTTAGTGTCGCCAATCCACCTAACCTGCACATCTTTGGGTTGTGGGGGGTGAAACCCACGCAGACACGGGGAGAATGTGCAAACTCCACAGGGACAGTGACCCAGGGCTGGGATTCGAACCGGGGTCCTCAGCGCCGTAGTCCCAGTGCTAACCACTGCGTCACTTGCCACCCCCAACTTCCAGTGTTTAAAGTACTGACATCATATATAACATACAACATAACATAACTGGCTTCAATAAGCTATTTGGGTTTCAATGATCTGAATTGTGACCATCTGAGTGCAAACGTTGTTTCCTGAAGTCCACTTCAATCTCTTCATCAACTTTCCATTATCTTTTCAATATCAAAACAAGCAAATGTGACCAGGCAGGATTTCCCCTGCTGGCATCTGCTGGTTGTCTCCAATGGAGGGGGTCAGACCTCCCACTGCATGGGAAACAGTCACTCAATGTGATTTGTGCTAGAGCGGCCAATTGAACAGACTTGCTGCCCAACTAAGGATGGTGGGTGGAAGGCACACCAAAGGCCTTGTAGCTTGAAAGTAGCAGCAGGATCCTGTGGCAGGTAAATAAGGGAGGATATATGAGGTATGAATTAAGAACAGGGGCGAAATTCTCCGGTATCGGCGCAATGTCTGCCGACCGGCGCCCAAAACGGCGCAAATCAGTCGGGCATCGCGCCGCCCCAAAGGTGCGGAATCCTCCGCATCTTGGGGGGCTAAGCCCCAACCTTAAGGGGCTAGGCCCGCGCCGGACTAATTTCCGCCCCGCCAGCTGGCGGAAAAGGCCTTTGGTGCCCCGCCAGCTGGCGCGGAAATGACATCTCCGGGCGGTGCAGGCGCGGGAGCGTCAGCGGCCGCTCACGGCATCCCCGCGCATGCGTTGTATGAGGGAGTCTCTTCCGCCTCCGCCATGGTGGAGACCGTGGCGAAGGCGGAAGGAAAAGAGTGCCCCCGCGGCACAGGCCCGCCCGCAGATCGGTGGGCCCCGATCGCGGGCCAGGCCACCGTGGGGGCACCCCCCGGAGCCAGATCGCCCCACGCCCCCCCCAGGACCCCGGAGCCCGCCCGCGCCGCCTTGTCCAGCCGGTAAGGTAGGTGGTTTAATCTACGCCGGCGGGACAGGCACTCTAGCAGCGGGACATCGGCCCATCCGGGCCGGAGAATCGCGGGGGGGGGGGGCCTGCCAACCGGCGCGGTGCAAGTCTCGCCCCCGCTGAATATCCGGTGCCGGAGAATTCGGCAACCGGCGGGGGCGGGATTAACGCCAGCCCCCGGCGATTCTCCGACCCGGCGGGGGGACGGAGAATCTCGCCCCTCGAGTAGGCTCTTGGCCCCACTTCCGCCATTCAATAAGATCATAGTTGATGAGATAGTAACCTCGACTCCACATTCCTGCCTACCCTCGATAACCTTTCATCTCCTGGCTTACCAAAAATCTACCTACTCTGCCTTAAAAATATCAAAAGATGTTTCTTCTACCGCCTTTTGCAGAAGAGGTCCCTCTGAGAGAAAAAGGTTCTCCTCATCTCTGACTTAAATGGGCAGCTCTTTATTTTTAAGCCATGATCCCTTAGTTCTAGATTCTCCCACAAGTGGAAACATTTTCTCCTTTTTTTGAGAGGACGCTTTAAAATGGAGGTGTCCTCTCTCCAACTGTTTCTGTGGTAGCTAGAGGCGATACCATGTAGACATTAATACCATGTCGACAACTAAAAAGGGTAATCTATACACAGGCACAGACTTTCTAAATATGTGTTCACATTCTGGCTCCTGGGTTCGCACTGACCAGAGCCCCGCTCCTCAGGAGCTACGCTACCACATCCCTTAAGAATGACATATGTACAAAAAGGCCATCTACAATAAATATATGCAATATAAGGCTGAGGAAAGAAAAGGGAACAGAGTCCAAAACAGTCCACCACAGCATTAATGTATTGGGACATTTCCTGGGTGTCATCAACCATCTTAATCCCTCAACAGGCTCCTCCAACTTGGAGGTAACATGTTGTCATCCTTAGCAGAATGCCCCTGAGAGTTAACCAACCCTGCATGGTTATTCCCTTCTGTAGCTTGTTCCCGGATCATCAATGGAGTCGCCTCAAGACTCCTTGATCCCCTTTATTCCGACTCCACCACAGGAGCACTGGTGCTGCCTGCCGGCTCCAACGGTTCTAAGATTGGTGTTGTGGTTCCCTGGCTTCTCACGCGGTCAACACGTTTCCGAACTGTTCTGCCATCCACCACGTGCAAGACTGGGCCTGACTTGGACACAATTGGGCCTGGTAACCATAGTGGGCCAGAGGCAAAGTTTCTGACAAGGACCAGGTCGCCCACTTGAGATGATCTGGCCCTTTTTTTGTGAAGTGTGCTGTTTCCTGTGGCAGGTTTGCCGTACCTCCACCGTCCCTGCCAAACTTTGGAAAACCACGTCCAACTGGGCCCAGAAATAATTCTTTTTTTTTTAACAAACAATTTTATTGAGGCATTTTTTGGCATTGTAAACAGTTACAGATAACAGCAATGTGCAAACATCAATATAAAACCAATACTTCAATCAAACCATACTGCACATGCCCGCTCCTCTGCCCTAGACACAACCCGCCTATTTATCCCTCCTACTCTACTCTAATCTCTCCCCCCCCCCCCCCCTCCCCCCCCCCTGCTGACGTTCACTCTCCCGCGAAGAAGTCGATGAATGGTTGCCACCTTCGGGCGAACCCCAATACAGATCCCCTCAAGGCGAACATAATTTTTTCCATACCCAGAAAACTTGACATGTCCGAAAGCCATAGTTCGGTCTTCGGGGGTTTTGAGTCCCTCCATGCCAGCAATATTCGCCGCCGGGCTATTAGGGAAGCAAAGGCCAGAATATCTGCCTCTTTCTCCCCCTGGACTCCCGGGTCTTCTGAAACACCGGAAATTGCCACCTTTGGACTCATCACCACCCTTGTTATCAGCACCCGGGACATGACCCCGCAAATCCCTCCCAGTACCCCCTAAGCTTAGGACATGCCCAAAACATGTGAACATGGTTCGCTGGTCCTCCCGCGCATCTAGCGCACTTGTCCTCTACCCCAAAGAATTTGCTCATCCGAGCTACCATCATGTGGGCCCGGTGAACGACCTTAAATTGAATCAGGCCGAGCCTGGCACATGTTGCGGTTGAGCTTACCCTACTCAGAGCTTCTGCCCACAGCCCGTCCTCCATCTCCCCGCCAAACTCCTCCCATTTGAGTTTCAGTTCCTCCGTCTGGGACTCTTCCCCCTTCATGAGCACCTTGTAGATATCTGAGACTCTACCCTCTCCTCCTTCTCCTCTAGAGACTATTCTGTCCTGGATCCCTGTTGGCGGGAGGCGTGGGAAGGATGGGACCTGTCTGTGTACAAAGTCCCGCACCTGTAAGTACCTAAAGTCATTTCCCCTTACCCGCCCAAATTTCTCCTCCAAGCCCCTCAAACTCGCAAAGCTCCCCTCCAGGAACATATCGCCCACCCTCCCCACCCCCGCCTGCCGCCATGTTCGAAACCCTCCATCCATGTTCCCGGGGGCGAATCGACGGTTATTACATATTGGAGCCCAGACAGACGCACCCCCCCCCCCCCCCCCCACATGCCTCCTCCTCTGGCCCCATATCCGCAGGGCCGCCCCCACTACCGGGCTGGTGGAGTACCTGGCCAGCGACAGTGGTAGGGGAGCTGTGACCAGGGCTGCCAAACTGGTGCCCCTGCACGAAGCCGCCTCCACTCGCTCTCGGATAGACCCCGTACCCACCATCCACTTCCTTATCATGGCTATGTTAGCCGCCCAGCAGTAGTTGATCAGACTCGGCAATGCCAGTCCCCCCTCACTGCGGATCCTTTCAAGCATCGCCTTCTTCACCCGCGGGGATTTTCCCGCCCAGACAAAGCTCATGATGATTTTGCCAGTCCTTTTGAAGAAGGACCGTGGGACAAAGATCGGGAGGCACTGGAAGAAGAACAGAAATCTAGGGAGAATCGTCATCTTTACAGTCTGCACCCTCCCCGCCAGTGACAGCGGGAGTGCATCCCATCTCCGAAACTCACTCTTCATTTGTTCCACCACCCTAGTCAAATTTAACTTATGCAACCTGCCCCAGTCTCGTGCCACCTGTATCCCCAAGTACCGGAAACTTTCCTCCACCAGCCTAAATGGCAGCTCCTTCAGTCTATTCTCCTGGCCCCTTGCCTGCACCACAAACATCTCACTCTTGGCCATATTTAATTTGTATCCTGAAAACCGGCCGAACTTCCTCAATGTTTCCAGTATATTTTCCATCCCGGCCAGTGGGTCTGACACGTACAGGAGCAGGTCGACCGCATAGAGAGAGACCCCATGTTCCACTCCCCCCCCCCCCCAGTCATTCCCTTTCACCCCTTCGCAGCTCTCAACACCATCGCCAATGGCTCTATGGCCAGCACGAACAGCAACGGAGAGAGTGGGCACCCCTGCCTGGTCCCGCGGCGTAGTCTGAAATAATCTGACATTATCCTGTTCGTCCAAACGCTAGCTTTTGGGGTCTGGTACAATAGTCTGACCCAATTAACCAGTCCCTCCCCGAACCCAAACCGTCCAAGCACCTCCCACAAATAGCACCACCCCACCCGGTCGAAGGCCTTCTCAGCGTCCATTGCCACCACTACCTCCACCTCCTTGCCCATCGGGGGCATCATGATCAAATTAAGCAATCTTCTCAAGTTAGCTGTCAGCTGCCTGCCTTTCACAAACCCTGTCTGATTGTCCCCAATCACTTCCGGTACGCAGTCCTCAATTCTAATCGGCCAGGAGCTTGGCATCCACATTGATCAGGGAGATTGGCCTGTATGACCCGCAGAATTCCGTGTCCGTGTCCCGCTTCAGTATCAGCGAGATGGTGGCTTGCGACAGCGTCGGTGGCAGGGGTGGCTCTGTCCCTTGCCTCATTAAAAACCCTTGTCAGGACCGGTCCCACTATCTCCGAGAACTTCTTGTAAAACTCTACTGGGTATCCATCCGGTCCCGGGGCTTTCCCCGACTGCATGGCCTTTAGGCCCCCCAATACCTCCTCCGCTCTAATCGGGGCCCCCAGCCCGTCCACTAGTCCCCTGCCCACTTTTGGGAAGGTTAGTCCATCCAGGAACCTATCCAGCTCCTCCGGCTCTTCTGGGGGTTCTGAAGTGTACAGCTTACTATAGAAGTCCCGAAATACCTTATTCAGTCCTGCCGGGTCCTCCACTCTGCTCCCCTCCCCATCAACCACTCTACTTATTTCCCAGGCCGCCTCCCTCTTCTTGAGTTGCTGCGCTAGCAATCTACTGGCCTTCTCCCCATGCTCATACACCACTCCCCTCGCCTTCCTAAGTTATTCCACGGCCCTACTCGTGGACAGCTCCCCCAGTTCCGCCTGCAATCTCCGTCTCTCCCTGAGTAGGTCCTCCCCCGGGGACCCCGCATGCTCCTCATCTATCCAGTGAATTTCCCTAACCAATCTGTCCATTTCTGCTCTGTCCGCCCTGACCCTGTGAACCCGAATTGAGATCAGCTCCCCCCTCACTACTGCCTTCAGCGCCTCCCACGGGGTCTCTGCTGAAACCTCCCCCGTATCATTCACCTGCAAGTAATTTTGCATACACTTCCGAAGTCTCTCACATATCCCCATCTCCAACAACAGTCCTACGTCTAACCTCCATTGCGGGCGTTGGTAATTCCCCCCCCCCCGACCTGCAGGTCCACCCAGTACTGGGCATGGTCCGAGATAGTGATTGCCGAGTATTCCGTATTCTTTACCTCCCCTACACAGTCCCTGCTCATGATAAAAAAATCAATCCTAGAATATACTTTATGAACATGCGAATAAGAGTAGCCCCTTCCCGTCGGCTGTCTGGCTCTCCGTTGGTCCACAGCCCCCATGTGCTCCATGAACCCTTTCAGCTCCCTTGCCATTGCAGGGAGTCTGCCCGTTCTGGGACATGACCGGTCCAGCCCCGGGTCAAGGACCGTATTAAAGTCCCCCCCCCATTATCAACTTACGCGAGTCTAGGTCCGGGATCTTTCCCAGAACTCTTTTGATAAAGTCAGCATCGTCCCAGTTCGGCGCATATATGTTCACCAGCACCACTCTTCTCCCCTCCAGCTTGCCCCTTACCATAAGGAATCTGCCCCCGCCGTCTGCAACTATGCCCTCCGCCTCAAATTGAACCCGCTTATTGATCATAATTGCTACCCCCCTGGACTTAGAATCCAAGCCCGAGTGGAAGACCTGGCTGATCCGGCCCTTCTTTAGCCTAGTTTGGGCAGACACTTTCAGATGTGTCTCCTGCAACATAATTACGTCCGCCTTTAGAGCCCACAAATGCGCGATCACACGTGCCCATTTAACTGGCCCATTTAGTCCCGACATTCCAGGTGATCAGCCTGGTTGGGCCCCCCCGCCCCCCCCCCCGCCCCAAAGCCGGTCAGCCATAACCTTTCATGGGCCCGCCCCCGGCCCATGCGCCATGCGATTCCTGGCTCGCCTCTTGGCTGACTCCACCCCCGATCTCCTTTCCATTACCTACTTCAGATCCCCCCCACGTCAGCAAAATATCTCCCCCCTCCCCCCCCTAGCAACATTCCCCAATAACCCCACCCCTGCCATTCACTGGCTGTATCTTCCCCCCCACCTGACTCCCTTGACTAGCCAATCTGCTAGCCCGGTGACTCATCGCTCCGGCGCCCACTTGTCTCACTCCCATTGTTTCCCCGACCTCATCTCCCCACTCCCCAGCACACCATCCCCCACTCCGACCCACTGGAGCAGTCTCACTAAGATGGGAAAGATCAAACAAGATGGAAACATCAAACAGCACCGCGAGGCTGCTCCAGGTACAACACAGTCCCAGCTGTGTACACAGAAAAGTGTTAACCCACGTCCCTTTCTGAGCACCAAAAAATAAATAAAATAAATTATCTAACACCGCAATAACCCAGTACCCGTACATCCCCCATCCGAAACAAACATAAAAACCATAGACATAAATGAAACAAAAGCCCTCAACCAACATCTTTAATCCCCATTGCTGACCGGCCACCCTTTTGTTACAATGCAGGCTCCAGCACACTCAGAGAGCCCAACAAAACGTACCCACCACAACAGAAAAAAAAAGGGGAGAATAAAAAAACCAACAGAAAAAAAAGGAAAAAGTCCATTCGAGAGCAGGGGGGGCGGGGGGGGGGGGGGGGGGGGGGTATACCCTCCCCCCACATCCCCAACAGGCAAAAACTGCCCACAAAGAAATACACCACAAGGCACCTTTAAAGCAGTAAACAGTCGACCTGCAGTCCAGACACAGTAGGCGTCCCTTCACCCAGTAACTCTCGGACCCTAGCTTGCGTCCGTGGGTCCTTTTTTCGAGACCAGCCCCTGATCCCTCACAAAGTCCATCGCTTCTTCGGGCTCAGAGAAGTAGTGGTGTTGGCCCTGATGCGTAGCCCAAAGACAGGCCGGGAAGAGCAGACCAAACTTCACGTGCTTTTTGAACAACACCTCCTTAACTTGCTTAAAGGCTGCTCGCCGCCTGGCCACCTCCTGGCTTAGGTCCTGGTAAATGCGAAGGACACTGTTATTCCACGTGCTGCTCTTAGCCCTCTTTACCCACTGCAACACCCGCTCCTTCTCCACAAACCTGTGGATCCTGATCACCATCGGACGGCGGAGGGGGGGGGGGGGGCCCTGGACGCACCTGTCTCGCCTGTACTCTGTACTCCCCCTCCAGCTCCGCGATCGCTGACAGGCTTCAGTCCCCATCAGCTGCATCAACAGGTCCACCACCAACGCTGTGGCATCAGCTCCCTCCGCCCCCTCCGGGAGGCCGATGATCCTCAGATTTTGTCTACGGGCTCTATTTTCCAGCTCCTACACTCTGTCCAGCAGTCTTCTCTGTCTCTCCTTCAACCCGTCGACTTCTAGCGCAGCAATCGTCTGCGCGTCCGTCTGCTCCTCCACCGCCTCCTCCAGCTCCTTAACTTTTTCGTCCTGGGCATCCAGTCTCTGTTTCAGCTGAACCACTGCCTTCTGAAGTGGGTTCAAGTTATCCCACTTCAACGACTCAAAACTGCTCTATATCACCTGCAGCATGTTTTCCAGCACCTGCTGGATCGCCGGGTCCGAGGTCCGCAGGTCCCCCATCTTTGCTCCTGGGTCAGCTTCCCCTGCACCTTGCCTTTGTTCCTTCCCCTCCCGTTTGCGCTGCTTTCTGCTCTCCTGCAGTTCCATGCACCTCTGCTCGCTCCTTAGCCCCCCGTGGCCATCCTTTCACAGGCCGCAAAACCGGGGAACCAGGTCCTCAAATCCCACCGGAGTGAGAGCCCCCGAATATGCGGCTCACTCACTCATTGCCGCCACCGGAAGTCGCCTAGAAATAATTCTGCGTGACATCCATAATGGCATGGGGTGTGGTGGGGGGGAGGGTATTGTATTATACAACAAAAATGCTGGCCAACCTAAAACGTAGTGGTCTGGTGAACTGCTCTTCATAGCTCCATTGAACACAGCTCACCCCGTTAATCTGTCTGCGGCATTGTGATGGGGGGCCTGTTGTGGTATGGCGAATTCCATTCGTTCTGACAAAATGCTGAAAGTCCTCACCAGTGAAGGAGTGTCATTGTCTGACACTATTACTTTGGGGACACTGTGTGAAGCAAACAACCACTACAAGGCCTTTGCTGTGGCCGCCAATGCTATTGTTCCCATCTCTTGGACCTCCAACCAATGGGCGTCGACCAAAACAAGGAACATCTTACCCCTGATCGAGGCCATATTGGATTTGGTACTGGGCAATGAACCAGGACAGGTGTTAGATTTGGAGGTAGGTGAGCACTTTGGTGATAGTGACCACAATTCGATTACGTTTACTTTAGTGATGGAAAGGGATAGGTATATACCGCAGGGCAAGAGTTATATCTGGGGGAAAGGCAATTAAGATGCGATGAGGCAAGACTTAGAATGCATCGGATGGAGAGGAAAACTGCAGGGGATGGGCACAATGGAAATGTGGAGCTTGTTCAAGGAACAGCTACTGCGTGTCCTTGTCAGGCAGGGAGGAAGTGGTCGAGCAAGGGAACCGTGGTTTACTAAAGCAGTCGAAACACTTATCAAGAGGAAGAAGGAGGCTTATGTAAAGATGAGACATGAAGGTTCAGTTAGGGCGCTCGAGAGTTACAAGTTAGCTTGGAAGGACCTAAACAAAGAGCTAAGAAGAGCCAGGAGGGGACATGAGAAGTCTTTGGCAGGTAGGATCAAGGATAACCCTAAAGCTTTCTATAGATATGTCAGGAATAAAAGAATGACTAGGGTAAGAGTAGGGCCAGTCAAGGACAGTAGTGGGAAGTTGTGCGTGGAGTCCGAGGAGATAGGAGAGGTGCTAAATTAATATTTTTCGTCAGTATTCACACAGGAAAAAGACAATGTTGTCGAGGAGAAATCTGAGATTCAGGCTACTAGACTAGAAGGGCTTGAAGTTCATAAGGAGGAGGTGTTAGCAATTCTGGAAAGTGTGAAAATAGATAAGTCTCCTGGGCGGATGGGATTTATCCTAGGATTCTCTGGGAAGCTAGGGAGGAGATTGCTGAGCCTTTGGCTTTGATCTTTAAGTCATCTTTGTCTACAGGAATAGTGCCAGAAGACTGGAGGATAGCAAATGTTGTCCCCTTGTTCAAGAAGGGGAGTAGAGACAACCTCGGTAACTATGAGCCTTACTTCTGTTGTGGGCAAAATCTTGGAAAGGTTTATAAGAGATAGGATGTATAATCATCTGGAAAGGAATAATTTGATTAGAGATAGTCAACACGGTTTTGTGAAGGGTAGGTCGTGCCTCACAAACCTTATTGAGTTCTTTGAGAAGGTGACCAAACAGGTGGATGAGGGTAAAGCAGTTGATGTGGTGTATATGGATTTCAATAAAGCGTTTGATAAGGTTCCCCAAGGTAGGCTACTGCAGAAAATACGGAGGCATGGGATTCAGGGAGTTTTAGCAGTTTGGATCAGAAATTGGCTAGCTGGAAGAAGACAAAAGGTGGTAGTTGATGGGAAATGTTCAGACTGGAGTCCAGTTACTAGTGGTGTACTACAAGGATCTGTTTTGGGGCCATTGCTGTTTGTCATTTTTATAAATGACCTGGAGGAGGACACTAAAGTCGGTGGAGTTGTGGACAGTGCGGAAGGATGTTACAAGTTACAGAGGGACATAGATAAGCTGCAGCGCTGGGCTGAGAGGTGGCAAATGGAGTTTAATGCAGAAAAGTGTGAGGTGATTCATTTTGGAAGGAATAACAGGAAGACAGAGTACTGGGCTAATGGTAAGATTCTTGGCAGTGTGGATGAGCAGAGAGATCTCGGTGTCCATGTACATAGATCCCTGAAAGTTGCCACCCAGGTTGAGAGGGTTGTTAAGAAGGCATACGGTGTGTTAGCTTTTATTGGTAGAGGGATTGAGTTTCGGAGCCATGAGGTCATCTTGCAGCTGTACAAAACTCTGGTGGGCCGCATTTGGAGTATTGTGTGCAATTCTGGTCGCCACATTATAGGAAGGATGTGGAAGCATTGAAACGGGGGTGCAGAAGAGATTTACCAGAATGTTGCCTGGTATGGAGGGAAGATCTTATGAGGAAAGGCTGAGGGACTTGAGGCTGTTTTCGTTAGAGAGAAGAAGGTTAAGAGGTGACTTAATTGAGGCATACAAGATGATCAGAGGATTAGATAGGGTGGACAGTGAGAGCCTTTTTCCTCGGATGGTGGTGTCTAGCACGAGGGGACATAGCTTTAAATTGAGGGTAGATAGATATAGGACAGATGTCAGAGGTAGGTTCTTTACTCAGAGAGTAGTAAGGACGTGGAATGCCCTGCCTGCAACAGTGGTGGACTCGCCAACACTAAGGACATTCAAATGGTCATTGGATAGACATATGGACGATAAGGGAATAGTGTAGATGGGCGTTAGAGTGGTTTCACAGGTCGGTGCAACATCGAGGGCCGAAGGGCCTGTACTGCGCTGTAATGTTCTATGTTCTATGTTCTTGAAGGGACTGGCGAAGTTCACATGTGCCTTCATTCATGGACGTCCAGGCCACTCCCAGGGGTGGAGGTAGGCTGCAGCGGGCAGTTTTTGCTGTGACTGGCAAGGGTTGCATTGGTGCACCATGGGCGGGATTTACTGACCAACCCGCCGCATGATTTTCGGTGGCGGAGGCGGGCAGTCAGCACGATTTTCTGGTCAGCATTGCTTCGGTTTGCATACACCCGCACAATAGGCCCTAAACCAGTCACATGGACGGCTAGGGCACACACCTTAAAGGGGCCACACTGCCACAGTTTCAGACTGTAATTTAAAAATGGCCATTGCAGTCAGGCCCTCACAACTATAGAATGAGGTTTGGGGAATCCACTCGGTGAGGTGACCCAAGTAGGAAGGGAGGGTCTCCAGGTCATCTGGAGCACTCTCCCCGCCACCCCACCCCACTACCGCCTGCTCTCAGGCAAATTGATGGGTAGCATTACCGTGGTACCTCACCCACTATCCTGCCCCATCTCTGGGCAAATGACCAGAGTAATCTAGGGAACAGGCATGCAGGCCACCCCCACCCCCCACCGGGCCAAATATTGGGGACTTCCCTCCTCCTGTGCTCGTCTCCTCCTTTCCTGGCCCTGGCGTGAGGGAAAAGTCAAGTTAGCCATCTCCACAATGCAATATCGTCCAATGTCATTTCCAGAGCAGTGCCAGAGTTTCTATTTCCCCACTTTTCCACAGTCGCAGAAGTGTTATGACAAAGGCCCACTGCAGAAGATTCGGCAGCCCAGCCAAAAGACTGGCTGATCCCAGTGGTGGGCGGGGCCAGAACATTGCACCCACAGTTTACAATTGCTTCAGAAATTATTCCACTTCTTTGGTATTTGTCTTTATTCGATATTGCCATGTTGTGATACTGCTGTACTCTCTTTACTCAATATAAACAAATTGAATTAGCATAGTGGATGGAACCTTACCATATTTTTTCAAAGTGTCAGACTCAAACTCCAGCTGCACAGACTAGTTTTCTCTCTAGATCTTGAGCTTCTTTGAGCAGAAACAATGAGTGGGTGAGGTTTATCCCATCACTCTGGCGGGGTGGGGCGGGTCCTGATAAAGCCAAACAAGGCCGGCTCCACAGACTCAGTTCACTTTCTTCACCAACTACACAGAGATTGAGGTGTTCCAGTTCCCCCCCCCACCCCCCCCCAGCATCGGGGGGGGGGCTCTCCCCCCCCCCACCCCCCCCAACCAGGACAATCATCGGCGGTTCACCTCTCCTCCGCACAATCATCGAAGACCCCCCACCACCACGGAAGTATCACCGGCGTTTCCCTCTCCCTCATTTCCGACTTTCTGCCATTTCCTCCCCCTCTCATCTCCCACTTCCATGCCTACAGGTTCCCCTCACTGCCCACCACACATAACTGGAACCCCTCCACATGGGACTCCCATGAGGAACTGGCCCTGGCACTGCCTATTGGAACACTGTGCAAACCCGGCAGTGCCAAACTGGCAGTGCCAATCTGACAGTGCCAACCAGCATCGGGGGACGTGCCAGGGCACTCACTGCTTGGGCATTTCCCTGTCCCCTGGGGGCCGGGGGGGGGGGGGGGAAGGGTTGGGATGCTGGCTAATGATATTAAAATTTATTGAAATCAATTAAAATGAGGTTCTTGCACTTTGCGGGTGTGAACCTTCAAACTTCACCGGCGGGGGTGGGGAAAATGGGGAAACGCGATCGCTCCAGAGAGATTTGCGTTTCCTGATTCTCTCTTGGTTTTCTGCCCTCGTCGCCTATCTCTCTGACGTGGGCGCAGGCTGAAAATTGCCCCCAAGATATCAACATTGCTGCTGCCATTGCTCATTGTTTATATAACAGCTGATATTTATACTGCGCCTTTTAGCATAATAAAACATCCCGAGGCATTTCACAAGAGACAGAACCTGGCATGAGGCACATGAGGAGATACTCGGGCAGAGGATCAGAAACTTGGTCAAAGAGGTAGGTTTTAAGAAGCCTCTTAAAGAAGGAAACAGAGGTAACAGAGTGGAGAGGTTAATGGAAGGAATTCCAGAGCTAAGGGACCAGGCAACTGATAAAAAAGCCACTGGTGTTAGACAAAATAAATCAGGACTGCCCAAAAGGTCCGAGTGAGAAGAGTGCAGACATCCCGTGGTCTAGCAGGACTCGAGGAGATTACAGAAATTGGAAGGGGCGTGACAATGGAGGGATTTTAAAACAAGGGTGAGAACTTTGAAATTAAGGTGTTGCTTAACCAGGTGCCAATGTAAGTCAGCTAGCACAGGAGTGATGGATGAACAGGACTTGGGACAAGTAAGAACACAGGTAGCAGAGTATTGGATGACAGCATATTTGCAGTAGACAGAGTAAGTGAATCAACTGTGCTTAGGAATAGTTAAGTTGCATTCTTTTGCCCTTGGTTGTATTCCCATAGAACAAAGAACAAAGGAAATTACAGCACAGGAACAGGCCCACCGGCCCTCCAAGCCTGCACTGACTATGCTGCCTGTCTGAATTAAAAAACCCTACCCTTCAGGGGACCATATCACTCTATTCCCATCCTATTCATGTATTTATCAATGCACCCCTTAAAACAGCAAAGAAAGAAGTTCTGTAGATCTAATTTCTGTGAATATTTGTGATTATTGTAGCATTAAAACTGCTTTTCTAAAAAAACATTGGTTGAAAATGGTCAATTTAGAGTAGACCGTTTAAATAATGGAATTATGTTAAGGAGAATGGGTTGGTGTCGCAGTAATCACATTGAAGGAAAAGCAAAATGCTGTGGAGGCTGGAAAACTGAAATAAAGACAGAAAATTCTGGAAATACTTAGCAGGTGAGGCATGTGGAGAGAGAAACAGAAGTACTGGGGAGAATTTGAAACTAAACTAAAAGGAAGAATTTGGGTTGGTTGGGAGCCTAAATGTTTTGAAATTTAACTGTGAATGACCAGCTTTCTTACATCTTGGGAAACCCGGCAGCTACAGATGTACAATGTGCCATTTTTGTTTATCTGCTGCATGTCTGCCTTAGCAACCTCCTGCAGTTGGACACCATCGCCCTTTGGTCTCTTACCAACCACTCCTCAAGACCACCATCCTATCGTGGGACACTGGGGCTCCCAAATGACCCCATGATTATTTTCCTTTGTGGATTTCGGCCCTACTCTGCATTAACACCTCCCACTCCCCAGGACCCACCTTGTGTGGTATCTAATGATCTACACCCAAACCAACTGGAAGCCAAACCTGTCAAATCAGCGTTGTTGCATGCACACTGCGGTGTACAATGCCATAGTGTGTGGGGGCACCTCCTGCATCAGAGTTCCCATACCTCACTGACTTTCACCTTTTCTCCCCCACCTCACCACCCCTGGCCAAAACCTCACTGGTCCTGGTGGATATATTTCAAATCGATGATGTTTTGACATGATTGAACAAAATGTTGCTGACCGAAAATGGTCACGTTGGCAGGCTTTTGTCAACATCGTCCAATCGCGATGTCATAACTGGAACTGCGTGCCACTTCCCCTTTCAGTCTTTTTGCTGATTCCCAGGCAATTACAATTAAAATTCAAAGCGCCAATGGCGAGCATGGCAAACACATTCAATTTAGCGGCAGGGGAAGTTTTTCATTGGTCAAACCCACTTTCAGCTGACAATGCTGCATCTATGGGCAGCCTGGTAAAGGGGCTCCTGGTCAAACAGGGAGGCTCTGCATCATGTCCACAACTATCCTGCCCAGCTCCATAGCCATTAACATAAGACTTGAAAGCACAAAGGTGGCACCGATGATTTTCATTTGTAAAAATTAAGCATTACAGTGGTTTCACGTTATTCATGTTGGCATTAGCATTATTAGCTGAGACTAGCTTCTGCGGAGAGCTAAATGTACACCTTGTGATTGGCACACATTTATGGCTACAGAGGAGTTAGGGATATTTCCTTTAGTGTGGAAGAAACAATGTTGCATTTTTTTTGTTCACTCTTTATTGAATGTTCATGTTAGTGTCCAATGTTGTACTTATCAGTCTGTGGGGCATGGCTGAACGTGCAAGCTCAGCTGGATCTCCCTTCCATGCACTGTAACTGATATTGTCATAGATCACTCTCAGCTGGCTGAGATGGACATACTTTCGGACAGTACTGACACTGCCCTTAAGGCATTTATTGTGTCCCCACCAACCACACCGAGGAGGCCAGACCTTTCCTACTTCACTCTTTCATGGTCCTGACCCCATTTTCTGTCTTCCCTGGATCCCTCTTCCACGCCTCCGTGCCAACTGAGCCCACTCCCCAACCCCCGCCATTACTGACTCCCGCTTGCCGGGTGCTGGGCCTCCATGCAAGCTGCCATTCTCCTATTCTCCTCCCTTGTGCCTTAGAGTTAAACAAGGAAAACTACTGGCCTTACCGATAACAGCAGAAAACCAACTGATGCAAGCAGCCTTACTACGATAGTGAACCAGGTGCCACAAGATTCTCTTGCACCATTGACCTTATCTTGAAAGTAGGATGTAATTGTTAAAAGTTTTTACCTTATTGAGCATTAATGGCATGCAAATCTAGTACAAGTATCAACGTGCCACAGGCTGGTGTATCGCTTGACATGCCATAAACATGCCACTGACATTATCGCTGCATCTCATCCCGGTTGGGAAATCGACATTTCACATCTTGCCAAATTAAATCGCCACATGCTACCCTTCCCGCTCTCGTGGGCTCCATAAAATCCACCCCCTTCTCTTTGTGTATCTCTCAATGGATGTTGCCTGACCTGCTGAGTAATTCTAGCATTATAAATCAAATTGTAAGGGCTAATTCCTATGAATTGAACGTCATGCTGATCCATTTCAGAACATTGCCTCTCAACCAAGACACTAATGTTGAAAGCAGTGAGGAAGGTTTCCCTTCCTGCTGGCAGTCAAAAGCGACACATGAAATCATTTCCACTTCCAGTAGACTTGAGTTTTTAACCAGAAAATACTCTCACGTCAACATCTATTTTAAAAAGATCGCTGTGCACAATACCAAAGAAAAATCTGTTTGTTCTGATTTTGACGTGCTTCGTCAAACTGGATGCTGAAGTGAGTTTCAAGTGAGATTCTGCATGGGAGGTTATATTTGGGCAAAAAGCTTTGTTAAATGGGGCTTTAGAATGTTCATTTATGGCTGGAATTCTCCGGCTATCGGGATTCTCTGTTCCCGCCCGCAGTGTACTCCCGCCTGTGGGTTTCCCGGCGTCGTAGGGTGGCTTCAATGGGACACCCCAATGACAAGCCGTGGGAGGAGAGAATCCCGTCACCAGCGAATGGCACGCCGCCGAGGAACACTCTGCTGGGGGACCCCAGAATCTAGCCCCTATGTTTTCATTGGCTCGCACAATTTTTTTGTGTGATTATAGAGTAGCACAACTCTCCAGGAAGAAAATAAAGCAAAGTACAGAGGATGCTGGATATCTGAAACAAAAACAGAAAATACAGGGTAGGCTCAGCAGGTCTTGCAGCATCTGTGGAGAGAGAAACACACTGGGGTACGTTTTCCGGTCCGGCACGCTGCGGAAGTCGTCGTGGGCAGGACGGAAAATGTCACCAACCATTTTAAGGTCATTGACCTCAGGGCAGGAATTTCCGGTCATGGGGTGGATGCAACCGGAAAGTTCTGTTCACTGTGTTTCTCTCTCCAGAGAGAATTATGGTTTGCGATGATTGCGGCATTTGCACCTGGCTTCCAAAACATGCCAATTGTTTATGATTTTGTGGGATCACTGTGGACCTTGTGCTAGTGTGTCACCTTATTGCCCTGTTAATTGCTTAGGGTCTGTAATCTCATAAAAGAAAATGTGATATTTAAACTGTAACATTCTGCAATACAAAATGGATTTTAAAGTCATTGCTGGAATCTCAACTGACCGGCTTGCTGGTTGGTCAAGGTCTGAATGTAAATATTGCTTTGTGGTATGTACCGAGAACTTTATACAACAATAAAGATTCTTCATTTTCATGTATTAATCAAAAACCATTCCAGTCTATTTAAGTCTTTTGTAAAGACTGAAAAAATTGTTTGGAAAGAGAAAGATGTTCTTTTACCAGACAAAACCTTTCTGTTTTGTATCACAATATCATCTTTTACTTTCTGGTATATGTCTAATATTTGTAATTTTGCATGTATGTTTGAAGTGTAAATAAACCTATCATTCACTTTGGTTACTTTGATAATATATTTGCACTTTTATTGGGAAGAGTTGTGAAGAGAATGCTACATTAATTCGACTGTTCACTACTATAAGTGTGGTCAAACCACCCAAAGGCTATGTGATCTGCAGAGTGCCAAATAATAAAGGGCGGGAATCTGGAATTATGTCCCTTGGTGGGGGCGGGGATGGGGAGTGTTGCCAGCTGCCATATCGTCCAGCCCCCACCTCATTAATTATGGATCTGGGGGTTTAGAGCTGTATTCCGTCGCATGTTTGTGTCCACCTCGGCATATCTGGCTACCATATTGAAAAACCGTCCAGCATCACCGACCCACCGTTGAAAAAAAAAGATGGAGCACCTCGATGACACTGAAGCTGGAAGATCCACCTGATAGATGCTCCCTCCACTCACCGCTGTGATTTTGCAGGGTTGCTGATGGTCTCCATCCTGAACTCCGGAGGCGGCCGCAGGCATTTCTCAGGTAGGCCGCTTGCTGGCGACAGGATTCTATCTTCCTGCTGCTTGGCAATGCGATTTTTGATTGCAACCACCCTATGGACGTGTGTGAGAAAAGTGAATTGCACCAACCGGAGAACACATTAGGCGGGATTCTCTGCTTCAGAAACGAAGCGTTGGCGTCGGGACTGAATCGATGGTGTCCTGTGAGCAATTCATGATCCGTTAATGGGCTAGGACTGGCACTTGATTCGCCGGGGTCGGGATTGCCACTCGAGAGGCTGACAAGTTACAGCTGCATATTAGTGCTTCACTCCACACACACACACTCATCCCAGCCAACAAATTGTCAACACAAAATCAGCACCCTGATTTGCAGATGCAGAGCTCAAGACCCTGCTGGATGCCGTGGAGGAGAGGTGGGTTACCCTGTACCCCAGGGTGGGTGGGAGACTGCCTCCTGCCACCATACACTGAGCCTGGGCGTAGGTGGCAGAGGCCATGAGTGCCGTGGACCCTATCGGCAGGATTGGACAGAAGTGCCGGAAGAAGCTGCAAAACCTCCTCAGGACGGCCATGGTGAGTAAGCAGCACTGTGCCCCTGGCATGAACCTCCGTTCACACACCTGTAACCTGCTACCCTCCCCACTCAGAGAGTAACATCTGGACCTGGGGCGTCCCGGCGACGGCAGTTAACCCTGCTGCCCAAGCATCCTTGTGGGCTCGGTCCATATTGAACCTGATATATTGCGCTGACCGGGCATACAGGGCCTCCATTACTGCGCGGTTACACTTGTGCACTGAGGTCTGCGAGATCCCAGACGGGTCCCCACTCGGCATTTGGAAGGATCCCGTGGCGCAAACGTTCAGGCCGCCTGTCACCTTGACGGCCACCAGGAGCAGGTGTCTTCTCCCACACCCCCGCGATTCCCTTCTCCCACAACCACGCGGTTCCCTTCTCCCACACCCCCTCGTTTCCCTTCTCCCACACACCCGTGGTTCCCTTCTCCCACACCCCCGCGGTTCCCTTCTACCCCCCCCCCCCCCCCGGTTCCCTTCTCCCACACCCCCGCGGTTCCCTTCTCCCACCCCCCCGCGGTTCCCTTCTCCCACACCCCCGCGGTTCCCTTCTCCCACCCCCCCCGCGGTTCCCTTCTCCCACACCCCCGCGATTCCCTACTCCCATGCCCCCGCGGTTCCCTTCTCCCACACCCCCGCGGTTACCTTCTCCCACACCCCCTCGGTTCCCTTCTCCCACACCCCCTCGGTTTCCTTCTCCCACACACCCGTGGTTCCCTTCTCCCACACCCCCGCGGTTACCTTCTCCCACACCCCCTCGGTTCCCTTCTCCCACACCCCCGCGATTCCCTACTCCCATGCCCCCGCGGTTCCCTTCTTCCCCCCCCCCCCCCCCCCCCCGGTTCCCTTCTCCCACACCCCCGCGGTTCCCTTCTCCCACACCCCCGCGGTTCCCTTCTCCAACACGCCCGCGGTTCCCTTCTCCCACACCCCCGTGGTTCCCTTCTCCAACACCCCCGCGGTTCCCTTCTCCCACCCCCCCGCGGTTCCCTTCTCGCACACCCCCGCGGTTCCCTTCTCCCACACCCCCGCGGTTCCCTTCTCCAACACCCCCGCGGTTCCCTTCTCCCACACCCCCGCGGTTCCCTTCTCCAACACCCCCGCGGTTCCCTTCTCCCACACCCCCGCGGTTCCCTTCTCCAACACCCCCGCGGTTCCCTTCTCCCACACACCCGCAGTTCCCTTCTCCCACACCCCCGGGGTTCCCTTCTCCAACACCCCCGCGGTTCCCTTCTCCCACACCCCCGCGGTTCCCTTCTCCCACACCCCCGCGGTTCCCTTCTCCCACACACCCGCAGTTCCCTTCTCCCACACCCCCGCGGTTCCCTTCTCCCACACCCCCGCGGTTCCCTTCTCCAACACCCCCGCGGTTCCCTTCTCCAACACACCCGCAGTTCCCTTCTCCCACAGCCCCGCGGTTCCCTTCTCCCACACCCCCGCGGTTCCCTTCTCCAACACCCCCGCGGTTCCCTTCTCCCACACCCCCACGGTTCCCTTCTCCCACACCCCTGTGGTTCCTTCTCCACACCCCCGCGGTTCCCTTCTCTCGCGTACCCTCGGTTCCCTTCTCCCACACCCCCGCGGTTCCCTTCTCCCACAGCCCCGCGGTTCCCTTCTCCCACACCCCCGCGGTTCCCTTATCTCACGTACCCTCGGTTCCCTTCTCCCACACCCCCGCGGTTCCCTTCTCCCACACCCCCGCGGTTCCTTTCTCCCACAGCCCCGCGGTTCCCTTCTCCCACACCCCCGCAGTTCCCTTCTCCCACACCCCCGCGGTTCCTTCTCCACACCACCGCGGTTCACTTCTCCCACACCCCCGCGGTTCCCTTCTCCCACACCCCCTCGGTTCCCTTCTCCCACACCCCCGCGGTTCCCTTCTCCCACACCCCCTCGGTTCCCTTCTCCCACACCCCCACGGTTCCCTTCTCTCACACCCCCTTGGTTCCCTTCCCCCACCCCCCCCGCGGTTCTCTTCTCCCACACCTCCACGGTTCCCTTCTCCCACACCCCCGCGGTTCCCTTCTCCCACACCCCCGTGGTTCCCTTCTCCCCCCCCCCCCCCCCCCCCCGGTTCCCTTCTCCCACACCCCCACAGTTCCCTTCTCCAACACCCCCGCGGTTCCCTTCTACCCCCCCCCCCCCGGGTTCCCTTCTCCCACACCCCCGTGGTTCCCTTCTCCCACACCCCCTCGGTTCCCTTCCCCCACACCCCCGCGGTTCCCTTCTCCCACACCCCCGCGGTTCTCTTCTCCCACACCCCCACGGTTCCCTTCTCCCACACCCCCGCGGTTCCCTTCTCCCACACCCCCGCGGTTCCCTTCTCCCACACCCCTGCGGTTCCCTTCTCCCACACCCCCTCAGTTTCCTTCTCCCACGCCCCCGCGGTTCCAGGTGCACCATGGCCCCCTACTCAGCAGGAACTTTCGACGGCATGCCTGGTCCGGCAGGTCCTCAAATGACAGGCGCTGCTGGTACACACAAGGCTTGATGCGGCGTCTCCTTCCCTCCTCATCTTCGGCCTATTGAGCGGCCAGCTCTCCATCCTCTGGGTCAGGCTCCGCCGCTGCAGGGTCCTCCCTGAGCAGCTCCCGCTCATACAGCCTCAGTGCAGCCCCCAGGTCTGTGATGGCTAGGATGAAGGCCATCATTCCTGGTTGGTTTCCGAAGTCCATTATTTGCAGGGGGTGAAGGCAGTCATATTAGCATGGTACATACCCCCATGCCCAACTGGGTCCAATGGGCTACACGGTGGCCCTAGCCTACACTGCAGCCCCAACCTCAGCATGCTACCCCTTTCCTCCTCCATCCTCACACCTACTCCCAGCCGCTCCCCCTGGCACTCTGCCCTCTGCACCGCACCCCTGGCCCCATCGGTGCCCAGCACTACGGGGACCTCTGGCCCCAGCATCCATCCCTGCTGGCAGGGGTACTGGTGGCTTCCACTACCATGCGAGCAGTACGCTGTAGGGGTTTCTGTGGGCATTTCCCTTGGGTGGCCCGCGTGATGCCCTGCTGGCGGGTGGTGCCCGGTTGTAGGATGAGTTTGGTGAAGTGGAGGGGAGGGGGTGGAGTGCTGGGGTGGTGGGGTGGTGAGGGCACCCATGTGGCCGGTGTGACTCTGCACAACCACTGGCCACAGTGGGCGGCATGTGGGGTGCGCAGCAAGATGGCTGCCTTGCAGGCCGCAACAATGGTGGTCCGTGCCTGGACACCCTGGTCCCAGGTGGATCACCCCAATCCAAGGCCCATTCCCTGGTCGCCCCCTCTACTACTCCCTCCAGGCTTTGGCAGACCCCCCCCCCTCAAAATGAGCCCTGCCAGCGGCTGGACCAGCAGCCCGTGGTCGCCCCTCTGGCAACATGTCCTACTCCTCTCTCTGCCTCAGCATCCACGGCGCCTGTTTCCCGACTTTTAAAACCGCAGGTGAACCATGCCATCGGAATCTCCGCCCCCGGCAGAGACGGAGCATCGTGGAGGTCCCGGAAATTACTGGGTCGGGCCCGTTAATGATATGCCAACAGTGTTTACTGTACATGCGGAGTAGAATATATTGACCCTGCTGTCGAGGCGCCTGAGCATGGCATTCCGTCGGGCGGGCAACACTGGCCACAGGTTTTGGCTCACGCGCGATTCTCCGCGCAATCGCGTTCCGCGATTTCGCTGTCGTTGGCCAAAGAATCCCGGCCATTGTGTTTTACACAAGTTCAAGCTGCGAGTCCTCATTTGAAATGACCTCGGTGGAGCTTGCAAAGGTGCAGTAATGAGGCCACCTTCGCTTAAACAACATTATTAGGGTCGTAAAGAAGAGCTCCATCTTTGGACGCAATTTCTTTGCAATTTATATATTCTGCATTGCATGCAGAAGGATCTAGGTAGGTATGATTCAAAACTTGAAAATTCATCTAAGTGTATCAGAACACCCATTAAATCATGATGGAAAATCTAAAATGCATCAAGCAGCCCATCATTAAAATGTATTCAATTTAACTTTATTGCATCTCTAATCAGGAATTATGGCTGGTATGTAGGACTGGATACATGGGAACTCAAAAGATATTTTTGAATAATGGCAAAGATTAAATACTGAAGAAAGAGGATTAATTATCTGCCGGCTTCGGTAATGTTCACTTTATTTTAATTCAATTGAGCTGAACAGTTTTGAAGGCAGATTAGGGGCTCCCGCACTCAGTTATGAGACAAGACACTCACAGAATATTTGATTCAAACATATAGATTTCCCTTTTAGTCATATTTTCAAAATGCACATTTTGATTAGATTCTGAGCGTGCCCAGGGAATATATAATTAACAAGGGCTTTAGAGCAATTATTTCAGTACAAAAGGCAGTTTGTTTTTTTGTTTTACTGATCAGATGAATCCATTCAGATTCTCCCAGTTTCCATCGTCATTGTTACTTCTAATTCTTGATGTCACTCAAAATATTTCACCTTAGCATTTGAGCTACATCTGATTGTACTCAACCGCTGTGTTCTTTGTCCTGCTGTATTGCTCGTCTTCCTTTTTACTGAGGTAAATGCAAAACCGAGCTTGTGCAAATTGCTTTTGCAGATCATTTGCAGATTGTAGAGAGTTTACAGTGGTAACCTTTGATGTGTTGGGTGTTCTGGATCACAAACAGGTCACCAGCACTGGAAGTGGTGAAACTCTATTTTATTATAAGGTTAACTATATTAACATACTTTAACTGTGGGTAAATGCAATACCAGCTTTAACTGTTGACCCTTGCCTAGTCTAACCAGGTGAGGCATTCAGCACATGGTAAATGTCTGTGTTGCAGGCTGTGAGCTCTGTGCTCTGAGCTGGCTGCTACTAGAATGAGCGGGAACTCACCTGTCCCCTGTCTTTATAGTGCGTGTGCTCTCACTAGTGATTGGCTGCGGTGTTGTGTATGCTGATTGGTCCCACTGCATGTCCATCAGTGTGTGTGTGTGTCTGCATCATAATACACTGGTGTATATTATGACATCCCCCCTTTTATATAAAGAACATGTGCCTGCGGACAATAAATATTGTATAGTGAATGTACCTGACTATGTGTGTGCGTGTTATTTACATGACTATGTACATGAGGCTAATCTATTTACACTGGAAGGTGCCTGGTGCAGAGAAATAGGGTGTCACACCAACAACGAAATGAACATTATATACAAACTACTGGAACGATGAAACAGGATAACAGAACAGATCAAAGAGTCCAACATCGTAAAACTCATAAGTCAAGTCTCTGAGGTTAGCGACAAATTCTGGTTGACCGCCTCAAGGGTGGGTCAGGAGCCACCGGCTGAGGAACGGGCTCGGCCATGGCAGAGTGAGGAGGATGCAGAGTATTCAGAATCTCCACATAGTCCAGGTTGGGGACAACAGGAGGGCGTGGCATCAGTGGAGGATCACGTAGTGAGCGTGGAACGAGACGAAGGGCACGCCGATTGCGGCGGCGAATGGAACCATCTGGCAGACAAACCAGGAACGAGCGGGGAGACACCTGCCGAAGAACCACAGCAGTTGCAGACCAGCCACCCTCCGGAAGATGGATGCGGACGTTGTCATCCGGCGCAAGAGCAGGGAGATCAGTCGCCCAAACGTCATGCGCCGCCTTGTGTTGTGCACGAGACTGTTGCATCCGCTGAAGGACCGGAACGTGGTCGAGGTCTGGGACGTGAATGGACGGCCATGTGGTCCTGACGGTGCGACCCATGAGCAGCTGGGCTGGCGACAGGCCAGTGGACAGTGGGGCCGAACGATAGGCCAGCAAGGCGAGGTGGAAGTCGGATCCTGCATCGGCAGCCTTGCAGAGGAGCCGTTTGACGATGTGGATGCCCTTTTCCGCTTTGCCATTGGATTGGGGGTGCAGGGGACTGGATGTCACATGCACAAAGTTGTACCTGCTGGCAAAGTTGGACCATTCCTGGCTTGCGAAGCAGGGGCCATTGTCCGACATCACAGTGAGTGGGATGCCGTGACGAGCAAAGGTCTCCTTGCAGGCACGGATGACCGCCGATGATGTGATGCCGTGCAGGCATACGACCTCCGGGTAGTTCGAAAAATAGTCTACAATCAGAACATAGTCCCTGCCGAGCGCATGGAACAGGTCAACACCTACCTTAGAACAAGGGGACGTGACCAACTCATGGGGCTGTAGGGTCTCACGTGGTTGGGCCGGCTGGAACCGCTAACAGGTGGGGCAGTTGAACACTGTGTTGGCGATGTCCTCATTGATGCCAGGCCAGTACACAGCCTCTCGGGCCCTCCATCGGCACTTCTCCACGCCAAGATGGCCCTCGTGTAGCTGTTCCAAAACGAGCTGGCGCATGCTGTGCGGGATCACGATGCGGTCCAGCTTCAGGAGAACACCATCGACTACTGCTAGATCGTCTCTGATATTGTAGAACAGCGGGCATTGGCCCTTGAGCCACCCGTCTGTCATGTGGCGCATGACACGCTGTAGTAGGGGGTCAGCCGCAGTCTCGCGGCGAATGTGGATAAGGCGTTCATCCGTGGCCGGCAGATTGGAGGCCGTGAAGGCCACATGGTCGTCAACCTGGCAGACAAACCCCTCTGGGTCACACGGGGTGTTGACTGCCCTGGACAGAGCGTCGGCTGTGATCAGGTCCTTGCCCATGGTGTATAGGAGCTGGAAATCGTACCGCCGGAGTTTAAGCAGAATGCGCTGGAGACGAGGGGTCATATTATTCAGGTCTTTTTGTATAATGTTGACCAGCGGGCGATGATCGGTCTCGACAGTGAATTGGGGGAGGCCGTACACGTAATCATGAAATTTGTCGACCCCAGTCAACAGGCCCAGGCACTCCTTTTCGATCTGCGCGTAGCGCTGTTCCGTGGGGGTCATGGCACGTGACGCATATGCAATGGAGGCCCATGATGAGGCCTCATCGCGTTGCAGGAGCACCGCCCCAATGCCGGATTGGCTGGCATCCGTTGAAATTTTTGTTTCCTTCATGGGATCAAAAAATGCCAATACCGGGGCCGTGGTAAGCTTGGTCTTAAGCTCCTCCCATTCGAGCTCGTGGGCGGGAAGCCATTGGAAGTCTGTCGTCTTCCTGACCAGGTTCCCGAGAGCTGTGGTATGGGAGGCGAGGTTGGGGATGAATTTCCCCAGGAAGTTGACCATGCCCCAAAATCGGAGGGCCGCCTTCTTATCCGCTGGCTTCTGCATGCCTGCCACCTTGTCCGCATCTGGCCGCACACCCAACCGGGAGATGTGGTCCCCTAGGAACTTGAGTTCCGTCTGGCAGAAGGAACATTTGGCTCTGTTGAGGCGAAGGCCTTGGTCCCGTATTCGTTTGAAAACGCGCTGGAGGCGACTGATATGCTCCTGCGGGTTGGTGGACCAAATGATGATAATGTCGTCAATATAGACGCGCACACCCTCAATGCCCTCCATCATTTGCTCCGTGATCCGGTGGAATACTTCTGATGCCAATATAATCCCAAACGGCATCCTGTTGTAGCAGTATCTGCCAAACGGGATATTAAAGGTACACAGCTTTCTGCTGGACCTGTCTAGTTGAATTTGCCAGAATCCTTTCGAGGCGTCAAGTTTGGTGAAATGTTGGCCCGAGCCATCTTGCACGTGATCTCCTCGCGCTTGGGGTTAGGGTAATGCTCCCTCATTATGTTGCGATTCAGATCCTTTGGGTCAATGCAGATCCGGAGCTCGCCGGAAGGCTTCTTTACGCACACCATGGAACTGACCCAGTCGGTTGGTTCCGTCACTCTGGAAAGCACTCCTTGGGCCTGGAGGTCCTGCAGCTGCTGCTTGAGGCGGTCCTTGAGGGGTGCTGGGACTCTGCGAGGTGCATGAACCACAGGCGTGGCGTCTTGTTTGAGCAGAATTTTGTAAGTGTATGGAAGCGTGCCCATGCCTTCGAAAACATTGTGGTGCTGGTCGATGATGGCATTGAGTTGCGCCCTGATGTCCGCATCTTGGAAGGCAGACGTGTCCTCTGGAGAGAGAGAGTGTACTCGTTGAACGAGGTTTAGGAGTTTGCACGCTTGTGCGCCTAGCAGAGAGTCCTTCGAGGAGCCCACGATCTCAAAGGGAAGGATGGCTTTTCGCGAGTGGTGCGTCACTTCGAGTTGGCATGAACCGGTAGCAGGAATGACGTTGCCCCATTGTAGTCCACTAGTTGGCAGGTCGACGGAAGAATGGTTGGTTTAACCCCAAGGGTCTGAAAGTCTGACCACACTAGGAGATTAGCGGAGATTAGAGAACCATGTTGTACTTTGTCTTGTCCTTGTCGTCTGCGAATGTGAGGAAGTTGAAGATGTGGATGGCGTGTTGCCCGGCCATTGAGAGGAGCAGAGCAATCTTCCTGGTGTCCGAGGCGTTCTCCCTGTCCGTGGCTTCGAGGAAGAGCTGGAAGCACTGTTTAAAAATCTTCCAATTTGACCCCGAGATTGCCGGCAATGCGGAGCGGCGGCGGCGGGTTGATGTTCTCCATACTTCAGGATGCCGGAATGCTGATTAGTTGCAGGTGGGTCTCAGAAGTGTTAGTATGCAACCACTCCTTGTACCATGATGTGTTGGGTGTTCTGGATCACAAACAGGTCACCAACACTGGAAGTGGTGCAACTCTATTTTATCATAAGGTTAACTATATTAACATACTTGAACTGCGGGTAAATGCAATACCAGCTTTAACTGTTGACCCTTGCCTAGTCCTAACCAGGTGATGCACTCAGCACATGGTGAATGTCTGTGTTGCAGGCTGTGAGCTCTGTGCTCCAAGCTGGCTGCTACTAGAATGAGTGGGAACTCTCCTCTCCCCTGTCTTTATAGTGCGTGTGCTCTCACTGGTGATTGGCTGCGGTGTTGTGTATGCTGATTGGTCCCACTGCATGTCCATCAGTGTGTGTGTGTGTGTGTCTGCACCATAATACACTGGTGTATATTATGACAACCTTGAGAAATTAATTAATGGTCACTTGTACTTGAAAGAGGAATGCTCTGTGTCCCTTGACGAAACAGGAAGCAGTGTCTGTATAGCATGGAGGGAATGGATGCATTGATGCATTGATCTCAATAGTGCCCCGAGTGTAAATCTCAAGACATTGGAGGTCACGGTTTGATTAAAACAACTTTCCACTTTCCAACCCTTCAGCATTCTGTTGGACACCATGTGGACTTAAGAGGAAGTTAGAAGAGATATAGTCACAAATTGAATGCCAAGAATACAGTGCTCTTTTAGCTGATTCTAGATAAAAGTTCTAGATCAATACTTTCTGGTGGCTTATTTTCTTTCTGAGTTATTTGGCAGGCAAATTATTTGGGAATATCAGCAGAATAGAGACTTCTCGAAAAAGGACACAGCTATAACCTTTGATCGGTTAAAAATAATCTGGAAATTTTGTTGGACCCTTATTACGGACGCACTGAGATCCTTTTATGAAATTAATTACAGCCCTGGAAATATATCCTTTGTTCTCCCAGGTGGCAAGGACAAGTGCACATCTTTTAGACTGAAATGAGACCACCGACTTGAAAATCCATTTACACTGAGGGCTGCAAAGATTTACTGCCTCAATACTCCTGACTGTCTACACAGGGTGCGTGTATTCGACTGCCAGTGAAAATAATTACCAGCTCAAGACATAAAGAAACAATATTTATAGCAGTCGTTTTCAGCTATCCCAACCGGGCAGGATCAAGTTGAAAGTAAATTTCACACCCTGCCTGAATTTAGATTCCTTTGACTTAGAGCAAAATCAATCGGGTTTCAAAACCAGCATTCAGCTGTTCCCGTCCATTCCCCACAGGGGCAGATTAGGTTAGCAGCACCCAGCAAAATTATTATTATAGTCTCTCACTGATATCCTCTTCATAAGTAAACTAAATCACAAATGGAACTTGAAGCAATAAGAACCTCAGAGCAGAACTGTTTTTTGCTGCTGCACAGAACGAAAAAAGCATAACAGCCGTGCATCATTGTCAATAGAATCTTGTCACTTGTATGTGTCACGCCATTTTCCAATGCAATTGTGCAGTTTTACACAAATTGCATCAACGAGTTGATGTTGAAACACATAATTTTGATTAAGAGTGTTCCTTTAATTTAATGTGCAGTGATTAACAAAAAAATACACAATGGCAATTTATTTATTGATATGGAATAATCAATTATTACTGTATTTGCATTGCAACTGTACACATTATGGATTATTACATGGGTTAAGTATCTTACGTTAAAAATGATTATATGGCAGTGTTGAAGATCAAAGCATTTGGTAAAGCCTGAATGAACTCAGGGGACATGACATATCAAATGATCAATGGAGTTAACACAGCGGACGATTTTGCCCCCACGTTAACCGTGAGCGCAGATGGCAACATGGGTACAAATTCTCACGAGAATCGGCCGGCAGGATCCCATTTTTAGATTTTCCTCTCCCTGGTGACGCAAGGAGGTTCCCACCCGGAAAGGGAGCAAACCTCAATTAAATATAATTATTAGGCTTCACTGCCATATGATCCCCCCACATTAAAAACTCCCCCCTCGTCAATGTCACATCGCATTGGTGAGGTTTACTTTTGTAAACCATGAAGCAGTTGAGTACAACCCGCCGGGGGTGCAAAGGTAAGTATAGTCCCCCTGGGTAGAGGGACATGCCTGAGCAGACTTAATCTCTGAATGCAATCTCATTGAATAATATACTTCTATACTCTATCTTTTCACGTTCAGTCCTCTGAAACTATCTAGTTCCAGAAAAGCAATCTACAAATCCAAGATTCAATCAAACCAAATATGGACAATAGTAATGAAATAATAGCCCTTTATTATCAATAATTCTTCAAACAATTATTATTTAAACTAAATAAGTGTGAAGAGGGACTGTGTGACATAGGCTCGATCATTGCAGAATAGGGCATGCTCATGGTTTCTCACACCTTTTGTGAGATGCGTTATAGCCCCCTCTGAAATTCGAGAAATGACACTGATCTTCACACTCTGATTTTTTAATATTTGGTTATGTGGCTGTCTCTTTGACGGGCTATGGGAGTTGTTTCATTTTCTGGACAGTGGGTTTGGAGCAGGTCAGGACCAATGAGATGAAAATCTCTTTCTTTGCTGACTGTAAATGGTCAAGGTTGAAATCCCAACTCCATGTTGGATGGGTGTGAGCCCGCAGAACAAGCAAAGCGTCAGCAGAGTCTCAGAGTGAATCTACAAAGAGGCTTTCTGCTGGCTGTGAGAAAGAAAATCACAACAGTGGAAATGGATGCTCTTCCAGAGTTAGGTTAAAAATGCATTGCCGAGCAGAGGGAGAGTATTGTTCAGTAGCATGGCGAAGGTGTGCTTAATGCTAATACTCGTCGTCAAATTTTGAAAAGTGTGCCATTTTCCATAAATTACAGCTGTCATCTTCATCAGTGCCGTGGCTATAAACGTCAGACAAAAGGCGGTACCGTCGTTGTGTTGGTTGTCGGAGGAACAGAGGCATTTGGGAAGGAGATATGCACTGGAGAGGCAAAGGGATATAAATAATCAGAGTAAAGGGACTTTCCATCTGTCTCTGCTTTTGACTCCACTGCACCACTCCTGCTTTTTTATCCACCTCTCTCTTTCTCATCGTTCTTTTTATTTTCTCTTTTCCCTACTGCCCTGCTCTTCCTCTGCCTTTTCACTTCCCCACAATCCATCAGAGGTTTGAACACCAGAGATGAAAACTGATATTTGTGACTATCAGTTCGCCTCATTGTAATCACAGTTAAGTGCAATGTTATATTGTAATTCAAGGGTAATGAACATGACGACGGCAATGTAACTCATTGACCCGTACTTTTACAAAATTGACCAAATGCAACAACTTTATTGTTATATGCACACTTTATTTGAAACAACTAGGACTGATACACTTTATCAATGATGGATGAGCCTTTCTAAACTCTTTTACTGATCCTCTTGTAAGTGAGATCACCAACAGTGAGTATCTGAAAGAACAAAAATATATTATTCCTGAAGATTTCCCAAATAAAAAAAATTATACATTTGGGAATTGCAGTGAAACCTATGAAAAGGGGACTTTTTGGATTATTTTCAAGTGCTCCTCATGGATATCTAACCTTCACTAATAAAGATAATCATTAAGGCAATTTCCATTGCCACATATTTCCTTTGCTGACATTATCTATTCTCCATTTAACATTGCCAGATTGGTCTACGATTTCTGCATTTCTTCATTTGAAGATGTTTATCAGAGTGTCCAGCGAAATATTTTGTCTCCCGAATTAGTATCAGCCAGTGCCTGGGCTCTTCTTTAGTTCTTTGTGGTTACTTTTGAAAACAATGTCATCAGGCATTCTGAGAAGGCAATTGGGAAAGACCATGGGCGCAATTCTCCCATCAGGAGACTAAGTCCCGACGCCGGAGTGAAAACCGGAGTGTTTCACTCCGGCATCGGAGGCCGCTCCCAGCCCCCTATTCTCCCGCCCCTGGGGGGCTAGTAGCAGCGTCGCGTCATTTACGCGGGCTGGGCCTTGGCGCCGCATAAAAGCGGCACCGCGTAAATGACGCAGTCGGCGCCGCATCAATGACGTTAACCGCACATGCGCAGGTTGGCTAAGCTAACCCGCGCATGCGCGGTTGCCGTCCTCCCCAAGGCCGCCCCGCCAGAAGATGTCGGATGGATCTTGCGGGGCGGCGGACGAAAGGAGGTCCTCCTTCAGAGAGGCCGGCCCGCCAATCGGTGGGCACCGAACGTGGGCCAGACCCCTTTTGAGGCCACCCCCGGTGCAGGAATCCCACTCCCCCCCACAGGTCGCCCCCCCTATAATACATTGATGACTATTTTAGTGCCGCTTCATGCTCTCATCTGGACCTGGAAAAATTCATCAACTTCGCTTCTAGTTTCCACCCCTCCATCACTTTCACCTGGTCCATCTCAGACACTTCCCTTCCCTTCCTTGATCTTTCTGTCTCCATTTCCGGCAATAGACTATCTACTAATATCCACTACAACCCCACTGACACCCACAGCTATCTGGACTGCAGCTCTTCGTACCCTACACTCTGTAAGGACTCCATCCCTTTCTCTCAACTCCTTTGCCTCCTTCGCATTTGTTCCGACGATGCCACTTTCCAAAACGGTGCTTCGAAAATGTGTTTCTTCTTCCTCAACCGTGATTTCCCACTTACAGTTGTTGACAGAGCCCTCAACAGTGTGCGGTCTATCTCCCGCGCCACTACCCTCGTCCCCATCCCTCCCTCCCAGAACAAGGATAGTGTCCCCCTCCTCTTCGCATTTCATCTCACCAGCCTCCATATGCAAAGCATAATCCTCCGCCATTTTCGCCAACTCCAGCGTGATGCCACCACCAAACATATCTTCCCTTCACTCCCTCTGTCAGCATTCTGCAGAGACCATTCCCTCTGAGATAATCTAGTCCACTCCTCCAACATACCCAGTACCTCTCCCATGACCCATGCAATCACAGAAGGTGTAACACCTGCCCCTTTACCTCTTCCATGCTTAACATCCCAGGCCCAAATCACTCATTCCAGGTTAAGCAGCATTTCACTTGCACCTCTTCCAATCTGGTCTATTGCATTCGCTGCTCCCAATGTGGTCTCCTCTATATCAGAGAGACCAAACGCAGACTGGGTGATCGCTTTGTTGAGCACCTTCGGTCTGTGCGCATTCAGGTCCTGGACCTTCCCGTTGCTTGCCATTTAAATACAAGACCCTACTCCCATGCCCACATGTCTGTCCTTGGCCTGCCGCAATGTTCCAGTGAAGCTCAACGCAAACTGGAGGAACAACATCTCATCTTCTTCTGGTCTCAACATCGAATTCAACAACTTCAGATGATTAGCTCGACCCCACCTAGACCCATTTGTTTTCATCCCATTTCATTTCAACTGTCTCTTACCATTTCTTTCTTTCTTGTCTTTCTTAATATATATTTAACCCCCCCCCCACAATCTTATCCACCTTTCCTTACCCATTCTCCCCTTTGCTTCCCCCTCCTCCCACATCTCCATCTGTCACAATTTAGCCTCTGATGTTAGTTTCTCTGCTGTTTGGCGTTTCACACCTTTTGTCCTCTCTGGGGGCTGCCATTAGCTCTCTTTTCCCTTGGTTTCTGTGGCTATTAGCACCCCGTTTCCCTGGGTTTCTGTGGCTATGACTCATCTTTCATTCTCACTCCACAGCATAAATATTCCCCACATTCTCTGACTGTTAGCTTTGACAAAGAGTCATTGGACTCAAAACGTTCGCTCTTTTCTCTCCCTACAGATGCTGCCTGACCTGCTGAGATTTTCCAGCATTTTCTCTTTCGGGTCTGAGGGGTCAGCTGACTTTAACATTCACGTATTTGGTAGTGAGACCCCTCGTGGTCAGTCGGTGAATTAGAACACAACCATGATATCACTACAGCGGTGGGGCCTGGAGAATTGAGGGGGAGTCCCAAAACTCGATTGTCCCTACCCCCCGCCAACAACGTAAAGGGGTTCCCCTCATGAACCTCATGTACCATACATTTAAATACCATTAGCGTGCATCCCACCTGTATCATCATCCCACCACATAAGGATTCCCCCCCACCGGTGTGATGTCACGTTGGTGGGGTTTACAATAGCGGCCGGGGGTGCAGGGGTAAGTACAGGCCCCAGGCCCTAGGGAGGAGATGGTCATTTCTGAGCAGTACCCTGGCCAGGGGCAATTCCTGGGCACAGCCAGGGGGCTTCGTTTGGGGAGGATTAGGGTGTGTGGGGGGGGGGGGGCTCCCTGGGGATGGGGGGGGTGGGGTGGCAGGGGAAGTTTACAACTCCATGGAGAGCGGTTTCTGAGTCTGTGGTTGGGGGGGGTTCTGTGGGCTATTTGTGTTTCTTTCTTATCTTTGTTTCTAGATCAGAGCGCCCCTTAAAAGATTTGTTAGGGGTTGAGATTCTGAGCTGACCCTGCCAGCGGGACATCGTGGGATGCGCTTCCAGGATTTCTTTAGACAATGTGTCGAAAAATATGGCAGGAAAAGCCGGCAGTGAGGCTGGCAGGCTACACACTGATTTTCCCGCCTGACTTGACACATTGTCATAAAAAGAGAAATTTCTCCCCATTTGTTCATCCATCGGCAGATTCAGAGAGCACCTTGCTTTCCTGTTCCATGCAGAGGCACCTGAAGCCAAGCGCTGCCTCAAAATTGCTCGAGGACAAAATTTAGCCCCATGAAATTTAAAACTGATAACTTGCCAACTTCTTTGCCATTTTAAACATTTCTACTCGGTGTGCAATCATTAAGACTGGAGGAGCTGACACAATGGAAACTAGTTTTTTAGTGAAACGAATGAAGAAGCACTTACATCAAGCAATTTGTTTTCACACAGCTCGGTGACTGATGTTACTGAATTTAGCTTGACAAAGAGTTTGTTTGCACCTTCCAAGGTCACCACAGACTGAAATAAAGCAGAACAAAAGTAGAGTTTCAGACCTGCTCTTTAATATACATATGGAACTTCCCATGATCTCTGTAGAATTTGAAAACCTCTAAAAATAAATTTGAGGGGCAGCACGGTGGCGCAGTGGGTTAGCCCTGTTGCCTCACGGCACCGAGGTCCCAGGTTCGATCCCGGCTCTGGGTCACTTTCTGTGTGGAGTTTGCAAATTGTGGAGATTGAACATGCTAAATTGCCTCTTAATTGGAAAAAAATGAATTGGGTACACTAAATTTAATAAATAAATAAATAAATAAAATTGAACTCCCAGTTAATTGGTGAAAGGATGACACTTGTATTTCATGTTTTAAGACTTTTACTGTAATAAAAGTCTAAAAACACCACAGATTGAACATCTGAGAGGAATTTCTCAACAGCCTGCCGTTCCTAACGTTGTAACCGGACGTGCATGCCACAGGGCTACAACCTTCCTACCCAATATCATTGCCATGAACTTAAGGCTTGGGAGCACAAAAGTGGCTTGGGTGTTTATCAAAATTAAAATTTACTTGTAAATATTTCACATTATATTTCACATTACTGGTTCACTTTATTCATTATTGTTATTACTGTGCTACCGTGGGCGGCACATAGTTAGCACTGTTTCTTCACAGCACCAGGGATTCAGGTTCAATTCCGGCCTTGGGTGACTGTCTGTGTGGAGTTTGCACTTTCTTCCTCTATCTGCATGGGTTTCCTCTGGGTGCTCCGGTTTCCTCCCACAGTTCAAAGATGTGCAGTTTAGGCAGATTAGCCATTCTAAAATTGCCCCGTCGTGTCCGAAGATTGCAAGTTAGGTGGGGTTATGGGGTTACGGGGATAGGGCGGGACAAAGGGCCCAGGTAGGGTGCTTTTTCAGAGGGTTGGTGCAGACTCGATGGGCTGAATGGCCCCCTTTTGTACTGTAGGAACTTTATGTTTCAATGTTTGTATGTTATTTGTTGAGACTAGTTTAGTCAGAGAACTAAATAGAATATCACATTTCATGGTTCATGTGCATTGATAGTACAGTGGAGTGGGGATATTTCCTTTAATTTAGAAGGAACAATGTTTTTTTTTGTTCACTCATTATTGAATGTTCATGTTACTGTTGTATTCACCATTCTGTAGGACAAGCCTAAACATGCATTCTCAGCTGGCCCTCTTTTGCGAGGGCCACGAAGAATCCAGCACGCGTTTTAAGGATACAAAGTAATAACATTTATTTACAACAACATATATATATATATAACAGCAGCAACAACTTCCCTTGCTGCACACTCCTTCCTGCTGGTTCCTAAACTGGCCAGCTTTATTTATACTTGGAGTTTACTAATGGTTTCTCCGCCCCCCTCATTGGGGAAGCTCATACTCCCACAATCCTGTGGGAGTATGAGCTTCCCAGCCAATGGTAAGCAGGCAGGTTATAACATCCCATCTTCGTCGCCAGTTTTGTGAGGGCCACGAAGAATCCAGCACGAGTTTTAAGGATACAAAGTAATAACATTTATTTACAATAACATCTATATATATAACAGCAGCAACAACTTCCCTTGCTGCACACCCCTTCCTGCTGGTTCCTAAACTGGCCAGCTTTATTTATACTTGGAGTTTACTCATGGTTTCTCCGGCCCCCCTCATTGGGGAAGCTCATACTCTCACAGGATTGTGGGATTGTCATTAGTCCCCAGCCAATGGTAAGCAGGCAGGTTATAACACCCTCCTTCCTATGCATTGTGAATGATACCAAGAGCACTCTCAGTGGGGATAATTAAAATGTTGTATGTGAACTCAAAGCCTTGTAAGGACTCTGCCAGCCAACACCCTGAGATGAGCACACGCTTATCATAGATTATCATAGAATTTACAGTGCTTGAAATAGTAACACTGCCCTTGAGGCCACTCATTTTCTTATCTTGACTGACTGTCCCCATCACTTTCCCCCTCACCACACCCAGGATGCCTGGCCCTTCCCACTTCACTCCTCCATGCCTGCGACCCCACTCTCTGTCCTCCCGTGAATCCCTCTTCCACTCCTCCATGTCCCAGATCCCATCCCACATCTCCCCTCACCATTGATTCGCCCTTGCTGGTCCCATGCAAGCTACCATTTTATTGCTTCCCTCCCTTGTGCTGTAGAGCTAAACAAGAGAAACCGCTGGCCTGACACACATCTGCACACAACCGACTGACGCATGACACGTTTAGACACATGTGAACTGGGTGACATAGGGTTCTTGTGCGTTGCTGATGTTACCGTGAAGGTTTAAATGATTTTAAAAAGTTTTACGCAATGAGTTTTCATGGCATACTACTAGTATGATGCCGCCACTGACCTGCAGGAAGCTGGACATGCCACGAACATGCTGCTGACTATATCTGTGCATCACAACCCACCTTCAGGAAATCAAATTTGCACATTCTGCCTTATTATTTATGTCATAATTCCCACTCTTGATAAAACTGCCCCCCTCCCCCTCCAAACCCCCCCCTCCCCCCAACCCCCACCCCCCCTATACCCCCACTATATTTGTAGGCAACTTATTCTTTCAACCCCAAAAATAATTCCCCTTTATGCTTTAACAGAAGTGAAAACACACTTCAAAGATGTACTCCACACTGTTGTTTAAGTAGACACTCAATTCTCTTCGAGCCAGTCCAAGGTGATTCTTAGCTCCAGAGCGTTTACTTCTGTTGTTGTCCTTCCTTAGCCTGAGAACTCTTAAATTCAGAACTATGGTTCACAATTTACCCCTTGGCAATTCTTCCCCTCTCGTGAAAGCCAAGCAAATCTTCTAGCCTCATGTTAGTTCCTCATGAATTTTGTCTTTTAAATCAGAGCCTGAGCTCCCATCTGCATTCCGATGTGATAAGTCACACTGCCTTGCTGCCAATGGCGGTGTAACTTCTGGATTCTGGCAGACTAACTTTTTCTGTGAGTTTCCAGGGATATCCTAGACCCGTACCCTCTCAAAGTCCATCTCTGTGGCAACCTGAATCACACAGGCCTTGTATCCATGTATAAATGCTAATTAGCTTTTATTTAGACCACGACTCTCATTTATCTTGTAAGCAAATGGTCAGTTTATACCACGAGTGTTTACATCCTGACATTCTCAACATTTTTCTGGGACTTTGGAATTCGCAGCCTACCCACTGTTTGCACACAGATTGATGCCATTGTCCCCAAGTGTAAACACCTTGCACCTATTTTCCAGTATAATAATCTGGGCTGCCTTTAATCTTTAAACAGACCAACTAGGCTGACTGTTAGGCAGACTTCAGAACAGGCCACATGACCCCTTCATTTCACCTTAAAGTAAAGACATAGTTGCAAAACGTAACAATCTTAAAAAACTTATTGCAACAAACTTTAATTTGCATATAACTCACTTTGGTTTACTTTTAACTTTTGGACGGTCAACTGGCTACCCATTCTGCTGACAAAGAAGTGGCTGTGACTTCAGGGATGTTCACCAGTTGGACGAGGCCCACAAGTAGGTGTTATATGGTGCTGAGGGTGGAGCGGGATTAGAAGGTCTCGGTGGGGGATCCTTCAAGTTAGTGGGTCACTGTGGCGGTCCTTTTAGTTAGGGGGTCTCTGCAGGGGGCTCTCCCTATTAAGGAGGCATCAGTGGGGGGGGGGGGTCCCTCTAGTTAGGCAGTCCCTTGAGGGGGCTCGCCCTTTTAACAGGGAACCTGTGGGAGGGCTCACTAGTTAGGGTGTCCCGGGGGAGGGGGGGTTGGGTCACCCTGTATTTGGGGGAAGAGGGGTGTAGCCACCTGGGTTGGCCAACTCCCGACGTAAAATGGAGAACAGCAAAGGCTGAAGGGAAATTCAGCCAACAGAGGCAGAAACTAGCAGGTGCAAGTTTACTGTGTATTAAACTGTGCAAAAGCCTAGACAGCATCGATACAAGCAGCCATCTGCATAATAATGTAGCAGCCATCTACATACTAATGAGCGATCCCCGGGAACAATCAAAACATTTGGGAAAAACAAGGCCAAGCCAGACTCCTCGGCGCCAGCAGGGGCCAACACAAAAGAGGTTAACGGACACCTCAAGACCGCCCATCGATCGGGGAACCGCTCCAGTATTGGAGAAATCGAACCAAGCGATTGGAACGAAGTCCAACCACTTGGAACCAGGTACAGGGTCCGCCCGGAAAGGCGGGAAGCCCCATGGAACTATAAAGTTAAGCCCCCAAGTTCAAATCGTCCTTCTTGACTGGGTCACTCAGCAACGCGAACCAATCCTTGACAGTGACTGGTTCAGCTGCAGCCAAAAGACCGTAAGTCTTAAGTCAACACTTGCTACGAGATAGGCGCTCCTAGCTACCAGTCCATACCAGCTTTTGAATTCCGCAGACTCAGAACTCGAACGAAAGGCCATTTTTTTCCCCTAACCTGGTGGGCCAGTCCGAAGCTAAGTATAGGCTTGTTAGTTGTAGAAGTAGCTTAGAAGTAGAATTTATGCATGAGTAACGATTACTGTGTATAATAAATGTGCTTTGATTTGAATCTTACTAATTGGTATATTGAGTTATTGATCATTATTTGAACTTGAACCTCGTGGCGGTATCATAAAGATACCTGGCGACTCGAGAGCAAAGGTTATAAAACAGAGCCAATTGAACCAACCAAAAGTTAGCAATAGGGGACACCCAGAAAATTTAGGGGTGGGGGTGTGGTCGGCCGCGGGACTTAGCGATCGAGCCACCTGCTCAAAATGGTGACCTGGCTATGGGATTCCCTTGAGGATTCCTCCTAATCCTCGTCATGTATAAATTTGCATGGTGAGGAGTACTGAATTGCTTCTCGATTTGCGCTCCCAGTGGGAACATAAATCGGTAGTAATTCTCCTCCGGCATGTTGATCTCCTGTAGCACAATTAATCACTCACGAGACGGGATGAGAAGGAGTAAATCGATGGCTTTATTACGCAGACTTGTTCCCCAGCAGCACAGTTACAGAATGCGGCTGCTGGGAGAACCCGGGCTCTTATACTCCGCCTTACTGGGTGGAGCCAGTAGGCAGCTGATCCAATCGGGACCCGGCGTCTATCCACCAATAGCCTCTCGGCATCACAGGGTACCGTAATACCCCTAATGCATACCACCACATTCACCCCTTGTTAAAAAAAAACCCGGCGGGGGTAGTGAGCCGTATGGTGGTAGGGGTTTACAGAGTCGGTACCTGGGATGCCACTAACACAGCGGCTATGCTCCGATATCAAACTACCAGCACTATTTACAATGCCGCTTTCACTGGGCAACTGAATTATTTACAGAGGCATTTCTTGCTTTGTTATAAAGATTTGATGAGTCGAAAGGGTGCCCTGGTTGTCCTCCCCGATCGTCTCAGCCCCGTGGTGATGCAGGCACTGGCTCGGGCACCATCGTCTCAGGGAGCGTAGCGATGTCTCTTCCTGCTTCACTACCCCTAGGCGGGGCCAGGGGAAGGACCGATCCACCCGGGAAGGGGGCGGCTGTGGGGTGCGCCGGTGAGAGGGAGGGGGTGATTGGTGTTGGGGGTTGTATGGAGTTCCACAGAGAGACTGTGTCCTGTCGGCCGTCGGGGTACGCCACGTAGGCGTACTGAGGGTTCGCGTGGAGGAGATGAACCCTCTTGACCAACGGGTCCGATTTGTGCACCCGCACATGTTTTCGGAGCAGGATGGGTCCCGGGGCTGCCAGCCAGGTCGGGCATGACGTTCCGGAGGAGGACTTCCTGGGGAAGACAAGGAGGCGTTCATGAATTGTTTGGTTTGTCGTGGTACAAAGCAGCGACCGGATGGCGTGGAGGGCGTCCGGGAGGACTTCCTGCCAGCGGGAGACTGGGAGGTTTCTGGACCGTAGGGCCAGCAGGACGGTCTTCCAGACCATTCCGTTCTCCCTCTCTACCTGACTGTTTCCCCGGGGGTTGTAACTGGTCGTCCTGCTCGAGGCAATGCCTTTGCTGAGCAAGAATTGACGCAGTTCGTCGCTCATGAAGGAGGACCCCCTATCGCTATGTATGTAGGCGGGGAAACCAAACAGTGTAAAGATGGTGCAGAGGGCTTTAATAACCCTGGCCGCGGTCATGTCGGGGCAGGGGATGGTGAATGGGAAACGGGAGTACTCGTGAACCACGTTCAGGACGTACGTGTTGCGGTCGGTGGAGGGGAGGGGCCCTTTGAAGTCCAGACTGAGGCGCTCAAAGGGACGGGAAGCCTTTACCAGGTGCGCTTTATCTGGCCTGTAGAAGTGCGGCTTGCACCCTGCGCAGATTTGGCAGTTCCTGGTGGCTGTTCTGACCTCCTCGATAGAGTAGGGCAGGTTGCGGGTCTTCACGAAGTGATAGAATCGAGTGACCCCCGGGTGGCAGAGGTCCTCGTGGAGGGTTCGGAGATGGTCCACTTGTGCGTTGGCACATGTGCCGCGGGATAGGGCATCGGAAGGCTCGTTCAGCTTTCCGGGACGATACAAGATCTCATAGTTATAGGTGGAGAGTTCGATCCTCCACCGCAAGATCTTGTCGTTCTTGATCTTGCCCCGCTGTGCATTATCGAACATGAAGGCAACCGACCGTTGGTCAGCGAGGAGAGTGAAACTCCTGCTGGCCAGGTAATGCCTCCAATGTCGCACAGCTTCCACTATGGCCTGGGCCTCCTTTTCCACTGAGGAGTGGTGGATTTCTAAAGCGTGGAGGGTGCGTGAGAAAAAGGCCACGGGTCTGCTCGCTTGGTTGAGGGTGGCCGCCAGAGCTACGTCGGACGCGTCGCTGTCAACTTTGAAGGGGAGGGATTTGTCGATCACGTACATCATGGCCTTTGCGATATCCGCTTTGATGCGGCTGAAGGCCTGGCGGGCCTCTGCCAACAGGGGAAAGATAGTGGACTGAATTAGCGGACGGGCCTTGTCCGTGTAGTTGGGGACCCACTGGGCGTAATAAGAGAAAAAGCCCAGGCAGCGTTTCAGGGCAGATTGGAGCAGTGAGGGAGGGGGAACTCCATGAGGGGGCGCATGCGTTCAGGGTCTGGGCCTATAACTCCATTTCGCACTACGTAGCCGAGAATGGCTAGACGACCGGTGCTAAACACGCATTTCTCCCTGTTGTATGTGAGATTCAGGGCGTTTGTGGTCTGGAGGAATTTGTGGAGGTTGGCGTCGTGGTCTTGCTGGTCGTGGCCGCAGATGGTGACGTTATCGAGGTACAGAAATGCGGCCCGCAAACCATACCGGTCAACCATTCGGTCCATCTCCCTTTGGAAGACCGAGACTCCATTAGTGACGCCGAATGGAACCCTTAAAAAGTGATAGAGTGGCCCATCTGCTTCAAAAGCAGTGTATTTGCGGTCGCTCGGGCGGATGGGGAGCTGGTGATAGCCGGACTTAAGGTCCACCGTGAAAAGGTTCTCCCCGAACAGGCGCCGGAATGTGGCGACTAGGGGCTTTTCACAGTAACTTCATTGAAGCCTACTTGTGACAATAAGCGATTTTCATTTCAAAAGACCTTGTACTGTGCAACCTGATTGACCATGTCGGCTATGCGGGGGAGAGGGTACACATCCAGCTGCGTGTACCTATTGATGGTTTGACTATAGTCTATGACCATCCTCTGCTTCTCCCCGGTCTTTACAACTACCACCTGAGCTCTCCAGGGACTATTGCTGGCCTGGATTATACCTTCCCTCAGCAGCCGCTGGACTTCTGACCGGATAAAGGTTCGGTCCTGGGCGCTGTACCGTCTGCTCCTAGTGGCGATGGGTTTGCAATCCGGGGTGAGGTTCGCAAACAGGGAAGGCGGGTCGACCTTGAGGGTCGCGAGGCCGCAGATAGTGAGTGGGGGTATAGGGTCGCCGAATTGAAACGTTAAACTCTGGAGGTTGCACTGAAAATCCAACCCCAGGAGTGTGGCAGCGTAGAGGTGGGGGAGGACGTAAAGCCGGTAGTTCTTGAACTCCCTCCCCTGCACCGTGAGGTTCGCAATGCAGAACCCTTTGATCGCTACAGAATGGGATCCTGCTGCCAGGGAAATCTTTTGATTACTCGGGTGGATCGGAAGGGAACAGCTTCTTACCGTATCGGGATGTATAAAACTCTCCGTGCTCCCAGAGTCGATCAGGCAGGGCGTCTCCTACCCGTTTATGAGCACCGTCGTTGTTGCCGTTTGGAGCGTTCAGGGCCGCGATTGGTCCAGGGTCACCGAAGCCAGTCGCTGTTGCTGCATCGGGGCGTTTTCCTCAGGCCCCGTGGGGTCGTCCATTCCGGGGTCCTTAGCCGTCAGCCAAGATGGCGGCGTCCACGTGTCGCACACGGTCGGGGGTGGACAAGATGGCGCCGCCCATTGATCGCATGTGGCCGGAGGAGCGCAAAATGGCCGGAGGAGCACAAAAAACCCCATTCCTCCCGCATGGAGTCCGGGACCCAAGATGGCGGCGCCTGTTGGCCGCACATGGATCGTTGGGGGGGTTGAGGTTGGGGTCTGGCACACTGCTGCAAAGTGCCCTTTTTTGCCGCACCCTTTGCAGAGGGCTGAGCGGGCCGGGCAGCACAGTCGGGGGTGTTTCGCTTGCCCGCAAAAGTAGCAGCGGGGCACACCCGGGTGATCTGGTGCTCTGGCAGCACAGGCCTGTGGGGGGGTGGGGGGTGCCGGGGGGTCGGTCGCGGCAGGGGTCCACGGTGTCCAAGGGGCTGCTGCGCGGTCGGGGGCGTAGGCACTGGCGTTCTGTGATGCCACATCGAGCGGGGCAGCGAGGGCCCGTGCCTCCTTGAGGCTTAGTGAGTCTCTTTCCAGCAATCGCTGGCGAATTTGGGACGAAAGGGTACCTGCCACGAAAGCATCCCGAATTAGTAGCTCCGTATGTTCATTAGCCGAAACCGGTGGGCAGTTGCAATTTCTCCCCAGTATTAACAGCGCACTGTCGAATTCGTCCAGCGATTCCCCGGGGATTTGCCGTCTCGCCGCGAGCTGGTGGCGTGCGTAGACCTGGTTGACGGGCCGAACGTAGATTCCACTCAGCATGTCGATCGCCGTCGGGAAATCGTCCGCGTTCTCTATGAGAGTGTAGATTTCCGGGCTCACCCTGGAATGCAGGACCTGCATTTTCTGGTCATCTGCAGGTACGCAGGTGGCCGTTCGGAGGTATCCTTCAAAACACGCTAACCAGTGTTTAAAAGTGGCCGCTGAGTTTGCCGCGTGGGGGCTGATTCGCAGACACTCCGGTGTGATTCGGAGCTCCATGTTCTTTAAAGTTTGCGTAATCAATTGTAGCACAATCAGTCACTCAAGACGAGATGAGATGGAGTCAATCAATCGCTTTATTACGCAGATTTGTTCCCCAGCAGCACAGTTACAGAATGCGGCTGCTGGGAGAACCCGGGCTCTTATACTCCGCCTTACTGGGCAGGCGGCTGATCCAATCGGGACCCGGCGTCTATCCACCAATAGCCTCTCGGCATCACAGGGTACCGTAATACCCCTAATGCATACCACCACATCTCCCAAACAGAGAATCTCGCTCATTGATTAGCCATGATCTAATTGAATGGCAAAACAAGATTGAGGGACATTATGGGGCCTTCTTTGTTCTTATGCTCCGACACTCCTTGTTCAGGTATTTCTACAGATACACAGTTGCAATTCACGTGGTTTTCAAAATAATTTCTCAGTCATAAAATGTGGCAGTGTACATGCCTGAGAATTTAAATGTATTCTGTCTGGCTGAGCATTTATGAAACCTCAAAAGTATTTAGATGGAAGAGGACATAATTGTTTATCCACACTTTTGACTTTAGGGGCATCAAAATTATTTTGATAATTCAAATAATTGGTGGGTTTGAAATATTGGGTTGACTCTGGCTGATGAGTAGAGGCTTGAACCAAACGACCCGGCTCGCTGACTCCAGTTACTTCTGATGAAGCTCACCCGCTTGTAGGCGCGACGGTTGTCAAGGGAGGAGCCACTGAACTCTCATGTGATGAGGACCTGAGTATTTCCAATCTATTGGTAAGATTAATTGGTGCAGAGTGCCTAAGGCACAGAAGTTATTAAAGATACCAGGAGACAAGAAACTATAGAAAATGTAGCACAAAAGAAAAAGACACTCAAACAACTGAGAAACCAAACAATAATGCAGGAAATGGAAAATTCTTGGACATTCTACTGTTATGATTCACTCCCCTCCCCCATCCCAGCATCCATACTTTCATGTATTTATTTATAGTTTAAAAAATATATATATTTTTTATTCTCCTCCTTTTACACATTTTCTCACAAATTTACACCCAACAATAAACAATAATCAGTAAGGAATGTAATGTCAATCCCCATTAACAACGATCCCATTCCCCCAGCAGACTCCAGACATTGGCCCGCATGTTAACATAAACAAATGACAAAAAACAATCAGGAATCACCCATAGTCACCATTAACACATACAGTCCCCCTCCCCCAACCCTCTCAGCCCCCACCCCTCTAATGTTCGATGTGATCCAATTCTCAAAAGTGCAGAATGAATAATGCCCATGAATTGTAGAACCCCTCCATCCTTCCCCTCAATTCAAATTTGACCTTTTCAAGCGTTAAGAATTCCAGCAGGTCCCCCCGCCACGCCAGGGCACAGGGTGGAGAGGTTGATTTCCACACTAACAGGATCCGCCCTCGGGCGATCAACGAGGCGAAGGCTACAACATCTGCCTCCGCGCCCTTTTCCAACCCCGGCTGGTCCGACACCCCGAATATGGCCTCCCGGGGGCCTGGCTCCAGTTTCACGTGCACCACTTTAGAGATTACCCTAAAATCCTCCTTCCAGTAATCCTCCAGCTTTGGACAGGACCAAAACATATGAATGTGGTTTGCGGGGCCCCACCCGCAACGTTATTTATTCATGGTTTATATAATCTTGTAACAATTTTCAGGAAGATTATGAGGGAAAAGTTAAACTGCAGTATAAATTAGTGGCTGAAAATCCACTGGGTCAAAGGCAGGCATATGGGGTTAGGTCAGAGATCAGCCATGATCTCATTAAATGACGAGACAGACTCGAGGGGCTGAATGGCCTACTCCTGTTCCTATGTTTCTAACATTAGCAGAAAATTGACAGAGGTAGTGAATAAAAATAAAGAAGTGCACATCAGGACATCACAAAGTACTTTTCAGCCAAATTTAGTATTGTGTTGAAAAGAATATTGGAGTAATGTTCGCTCTTTGGGCCGTGGGGCACAGTTAAAACATTTGTAAATTGATTGTGAAAACTTTGGCGGAGCATTTGTTTATTAGATTGTGAACCCTTTCATAAACTGCCGAACATGGAGGGAATCTTCCCTGTGTGTCATTGTGATTGTGGTGAACGAAGAGTCTCCAAATCATACCTTGACCTTGCTCCCTGTTATTGTTGCAAAATCAGTTTCCTGTCCAATGGTAAATTCATTGTGAATCACATTACTTCCGGTTGTTATTGTGATTTTGAAGTCATTTCCATTCTGAACTATTTCAGTGACGCTTTTTAAGTCTTTGCCTTTTTCAATCAGCTCGTCTGGGATCCCTGGAAATAAAAAGGGAGGAAAACTTGAGAATTTAGCTCCATTGTCCTGCGTTAAAAGCTGGCTGGCGAAGCCGAAGTCAAGACACAGAGTGTGTAATTCTCCCAAGCCCTTGTCAGCGGGTTCAATGGTGGGTGGGGGTGGGAGAGAATTTGACAAAAGGCTCAAAAATCTGTTTTAAGCTGGCATGAATTTCCTATGGGATCTTCAGCTGGTGCTCGCTGCGGCGAATCAAGAAACCCGCTGGAGGCTGGTGGAAAACTCATTTACATCATGTGAATGGGATGGGAACAACATGGCACGCAGATGTTGGGATTCATCTGAACAATGACTGGGGCTGCCTCTGGAATTCAGGATGGAGGCCACCCACAACCCTGGATCCCGGAACACTACAGCAGTGGGTGGGGGGAGTATCTGTCAGATGGACTTTCCAGATTCGGTAATCTGGAGAGGGTCCACCTTCAAAACCTCTGAATTGTCCTGGCGATCTGTCTTCGTTACCAGGTGGCCCACCTTCTTTCTTCAATAGTGGGACACTGATGTTGAGTGACTTTTGAATATGGCATCGGATAGGATGACGAACTACGGTGGGCACCGGAGCAATAGGTCAGAAGGTGAAAAAATTGAGGGAGAACTAGGGAATAGGGCCACTATGGCTCTGAGGAAGAGCAGACAGGGGGGTGTTGCTGAATATAGCGGGACTGGTGGCCTGAAGTGCATATGTTTTAATGCAAGAAGTATAACAGCTAAGGCAGATGAACTTAGAGCTTGGATTAGTACTTGGAACTATGGTGTTGTTGCCATTACAGAGACCTGGTTGAGAGAAGGACAGGATTGGCAGCTAAACATTCCAGGATTTAGATGTTTCAGGTGGGATGGGGGTAGGTAAAAGGGGCGGAGAATATACAGCTGTACTGCGGGAGGACACCTAACAGGGCAGCGAGGCTATAAGGGTAGAGATCAGGAATGAGAAGGGTGCAGTCACAATGTTGAGGGTTTACTACAGGTCACCCAACAGACAGCGGGAGATAGAGGAACAGATAGGTAGACAGATTTTGGAAAAGAGTAAAAACAACAGGGTTGTTGTGATGGGAGACTTCAACCTCCCCAATATTGACTGGGACTCCCTTCGTGCGCGGGGCTTGGACGGGGCAGAGTTTGTAAGGAGCATCTAGGAGGGCTTCATAAAACAGTATGTAGATAGACCAACTAGGGAAGGGGCTGTACTGGACCTGGTATTGGGGAACGAGCCCGGCCAGGTGGTAGAAGTTTCAGTCGGGGAGCATTTCGGGAACAGTGACCACAATTCAGTAAGTTTTAAAGTGCTGGTGGACAAGGATAAGAGTGGTCCTCGGGTGAATGTGCTAAATTGGGGGAAGGCTAATTATAACAATATCAGGCGGGAACTGAAGAACCTAGATTGGGGACGGATGTTTGAGGGCAAATCAACATCTGACAAGCTTTCAAATGTCAGTTGAAAGGAATTCAGGACCGGCATGTTCCTGTGAGGAAATATAAATATGGAAAATTTTGCGATCTTTGGATAACGAGGGATATTGTACGCCTCGTCAAAAAGAAAAAGGAGCCATTTTTCAGGGCTAGAAGGCTGGAAACAGACGAAGCCTGTGTGGAATATAAGGAAAGTAGAAAGGAACCTAAGCAAGGAGTCAGGAGAGCTAAAAGGGGTCACGAAAAGTCATTGGCAAATGGGGTTAAGGAAAATCCCAAGGCTTTTTACACTTACATAAAAAGCAAGAGGGTAGCCAGGGAAAGGGTTGGCCCACTGAAGGACAAGGGAGGAAATCTATGTGTGGAGCCAGAGGAAATGAGCGAGATACTAAATGAATACTTTGCATCAGTACTCACCAAAGAGAAGGAATTGGTGGATGTTGAGTCTGGAGAAGGGTGTGTAGATAGCCTGGGTCACATTGAGATCCAAAAAGACGAGGTGTTGGGTGTCTTGAAAAATATTAAGGTGGATAAGTCCCCAGGGCCTGATGGGATTTACCCCAGAATACTGAAGAGGCAAGAGAGGAAATTGCTGAGGCCTTGACAGAAATCTTTGGATCCTCACTGTCTTCAGGGGATGTCCCGGAATACTGGAGAATAGCCAATGTTGTTCCTTTGTTTAAGAAGGGTAGCAAGGATAATCCAGGGAACTACAGGCCGGTGAGCCTTACGTCAGTGGTAGGGAAATTACTGGAGAGAATTCTTCGAGACAGGATCTACTCCCATTTGGAAGCAAGGGGTCGTATTAGCGAGAGCACGGTTTTGTGAAGGGGAGGTCATGTCTCACTAACTTGATAGAGTTTTTGAGGAGGTCACAAAGATGATTGACGCCGGTAGGGCAGTGGATGTTGTCTATATGGACTTCAGTAAGGCATTTGACAAGGTCCCTCATGGCAGACTGGTACAAAAGGTGAAGTCACACAGGATCAGAGGTGAGCTGGCAAGATGGATACAGAACTGGCTAGGTCATAGAAGACAGAGAGTATCAATAGAAGGGTGCTTTTCTGATTGGAGGGCATGACTAGTGGTGTTCCGTAGGGATCAGTGCTGGGACCTTTGCTGTTCGTAGTATATATAAATGATTTAGAGGAAAATGTAACTGGTCTGATTAGTAAGTTTGCGGACGACACAAAGGTTGGTGGAATTGCGGATAGCGATGAGGACTGTCAGAGGATACAGCAGGATTTGGATCGTTTGGAGACTTGGGCGGCGAGATGGCAGATGGAGTTTAATTCGGACAAATGTGAGGTGATGCATTTTGGAAGATCTAATACAGGTAGGGAATATACAGTGAATGGTGGAACCCTCAAGAGTATTGACAGTCAGAGAGATCTTGGTGTACAGGTCCACAGGTCACTGAAATGGGCAACACAGGTAGAGAAGGTAGTCAAGAAGGCATACAGCATGCTTGCCTTCATTGGCTGGGGCATTGAGTATAAAAGTTGGCAAGTCATGTTGCAGCTGTATAGAACCTTAGTTAGGCCATACTTGGAATATAGTGTTCAATTCTGGTCGCCACACTACCAGAAGGATGTGGAGGCTTTAGAGAGGGTGCAGAAGAGATTTACCAGAATGTTGCCTGGTATGGAGGGCATTAGCTGTGAGGAGCGGTTGAATAAACTCGGTTTGTTCTCACTGGAACGAAGAAGGTTGAGGGGTGACCTGATAGAGGTCTACAAAATTATGAGGGGCATAGACAGAGTGGATAGTCAGAGACTTTTTCCCAGGGTAGAGGGGCCAATTACAGCTCTGGAGTGTTTGATTGTTGGCTGCTGCCTCTATGGTCCTGATGCTTCTAGTGTTCAGGCAAACTGTTTACACTTCAGAATTTGATTGAAATGAGATGCAATAATCATCATCTGAAACATGGCATGTGTACGCATTCCAATCCACTTGAGAGCTGTGAAGTGCTCTCACAACGAACAAAGCCAATTCTTCATCAGCAATCGCCTTCAGCTGTGAAGCTAGAGGCTGCTCACAGTCAAAGGGAGTTAAAGTGACTTTCAGCTTAGAACCAAGAGCAGGGCTTTGTCCGGAATTGATTAGTAGGACAGACAGGCAGCAGCTGTAGTTGCTCCTGTTATGGGTATCCACAATATTTAAAGATGGCTTGAAGGCCTCATGGACGAAAAGCCGCTCCTACCCAGCCATAGGACGACCCTCAACCAAGTCAACCCCCCTGAGGGCGCCACCCCTCTCCACCCAAGCACTGGGACAGCAGCTTCAGTGCTCTTGAGCTCCATGCCGGAAAATGGAAATGGCTACTCACCTCCTCAGTTCCCCTCAGCAGCCATTGTGTCAGCTACACGTATTTAAAAAGTACTAAACGACGCCTGCAGGATTTCTCAGTAGGGAGCCGGTTAATTCCCAGGAAGCCATTACAGTCAACTTCAATCTCGCTAATGAGACGGAAATGAATGCAAATGAGGGTTAAAGGTATGCTCGCCATACTTGGGTGTGATCCGGAAGTTGGCTGTTTAGATAGCAAACTGGCACGAATCCTGACTTTGGCATTCCCGCTATTTAACCGGCGTGCTCAGCACCGCGCCAGGCGCAACACGGTGATTAAATCACGCCACTTATGTCTTTCATTTCCAGTGTCAATTACGACATTCACTTTAAAATTAGCAGGCGGAAATATTTAACACTGACACAAAATATTAGAAAGGACCTACGCTGTAAAGCATACGTTTCCCAAGAACTGAAAAGATTCATAATTCCTCAGAGGGTGAAATTTGGACTGATTAAAAAAAAAAGCATCGGCAGTTCAGGTTGGCATCACTTTTAGTCTCAATCCCTGTAACAATATGGTGTGTAAGCAAGTCAGAGAAAGTAATTAATTTTGTTACATGCGGATATTCCGAAGAGGCTGCATTTTCAAAAAGGGCATCTACATATTTGGGGGAAATAGAGCAATGTTTGTTATGCGTACCTTCGGTTTTAAAATTCTGCTTTTACCAATATTTCCACAAAACTCCTCCCCATCATTACGTGAAGACAAGTTGGATTTTATCCAATTCAGATCGGTTTCCAATTCACAAATAACAGAAGTTTCAGATTATAAGCGTTGATACCTAATAAGGCGATATTTGTATTTAATATTAAAAAAGAGAGAAGTAATAGCTCTATTTAAGTTGTTAACAAATAAAGTAATTTTGTAACCTCCAAAGTTTGGGGCTGTTTAGCACAGGGCTAAATCGCTGGCTTTGAAAGCAGACCAAGGCAGGCTAGCAGCACTGTTCGATTCCTGTAACAGGTGCCGGAATGTGGTGACTAGGGGCTTTTCACAGTAACTTCATTTGAAGCCTACTTCGTGACAATAAGAGATTTTAATTTCATTTCAAGTGCACAGGTTATCATAGAATCATAGAATTTACAGTGCAGAAGGAGGTCATTCGGCCCATCGAGACTGCACCGGCTCTTGGAAAGGGCACCACACATATGCCTACACCTCCACCCTATCCCCGGAATCCACTAACCCAATCTAACCTTTTGGACACTAAGGGCAATTTAGCACGGCCAATCACCTAACCTGCACATTTTTGGACTGTGGGTGGAAACCGGAGCACCCGGAGGAAACCCACGCACACACGGGGAGAAAGTGCAAACTCCACACAGTCACCCGATGCTGGAATTGGACCCCGGACCCTGGAGCTGTGAGGCAGCAGTGCTAACCACTGTGCCACCGTGCTGTTATTTCAAGTAAGATCCTCAGGAATGATGTGGCCTTAATAATAATTTTCTTTGTTGAGGGTTTCTGGATCAATAGCAAACAAGCAGTAATCTTCCGAAAGCTGATTTTGATTAAGAACAGCAAGTTTGTTTTGCTGAAGTCCTTCTTGCCTCAGGAACAGTAGGTTTACTCACCGATTGCTTTCATAAATGGCTCAAAATTCTCCTGACTCTCAAGCTCATATTTTCCAGAAAAGGACATTTTGGAAGATCTTTGTTTCGTATCGCAGATGTGATGGATGTGAACCTGTCAGCCTTCTACTTGGCTTTATAGTCCTACTCCCCTGGACATCTGCTAATAAACATTTTGGAAACGTCACGCGTGCATGTTAATAGTAAGTGCATCCGTTTAATGTTTAACAGAGACATTATGCAATGTCCTCAATTGACTCTATTCTTTTTCTTTTAGAGTCCATGCCGTGCCCTGCAGCTGGTTAAATGGGCAGGATGGGGATTCACTCTAAAGTTTTGCCGGTGTTGATTTATTCACCGATCTCTATCAACTGACAGTCATGACCGGTCCCTCCATACCCCTTCCCTTCTTCCAACTTTTAAGGCATTGATGAGATCAGAATGTCAATGTGTGTTAAACCAATTGACAGAAAATGCCTCCAGGCATCAGTTAAATCAGGGAAATGATCCACTGCTTCTATCCCTGATCCATGATTATGATTATGATCAAAGCACAGTTTCATCAGTGATCGGTAGTTACCATCAATGCTGGGACAAATTCAAAGGATCAAAAACAAATTGAATATTGCGGATCAGATAGTTAAACGGCACGGTGGCACATTGGTTAGCGCTGCTGCCTTACAGCACCAGGGACCTGGGTTCAATTCCGGCCTTGGGTAACTGACTGTGTGGAGTTTGCACGTTCCCCCCGTGTCTGCGTGGGTTTCCTACGGGTGTTCCGGTTTCCTCTCATGTCCACATTAACTCTTACCAACTTTTACAGATGCACCATAGTAAGCATCCTACCTGGCTGCATCGTAGCCTGGTATGGCAACTGCTCGGCCCAAGACCGCAAGAAACTTCAGAGAATCGTGAACACAGCCCAGTCCATCACACGAACCTGCCTCTCATCTATTGACTCCATCTACACCTCCCGCTGCCTGGGGAAAGCAGGGAGCATAATCAAAGGCTTACTCACTCTTCCAACTTCTTCCATTGGGCACGAGATACAAAAGTCTGAGAACACGCACAGACTCAAAAACAGCTTCTTCCCTGCTGTTACCAGACTCCTAAACGCCCCTCTTATGTCTGACCTCATTAACACTACACCCCTGTATGCTTCACCCGATGCTGGTGTTATGTAGTTACATTGTGTTGCCCTATTATGTATTTTCTTTTATTTCCTTTTCTTTTCATGTACTGATTGATCTGTTGAGCTTCTCGCAGAAAAATACTTTTCACTTTACACATGACAATAAACAAATCCAATCCAAGATGTGCAGGTTAGATGGGGTTATGGGGTTAAGGTGATAGGGTGGGAGAGTGGGCCTAGGTAGGCTGCTCTTTCAGAGGTTCGGTGCAGACTCTAAGGCCAAATGATCTTTTTATGCATTGTTGGAATTCTAAGTTCAAACTCAAGCCTCCCATAGACACCATAAACATAAAACAGTAGGAATGTGGAATGGAAATGCAGAGACTGTCTGAGGCTTTGGCCTCATCAACATGACCCTGGCAAATGTAATAGAAATCACAGTGTAAGTTGCCCGTTGGCCAATGGAGGAATTCGGCCTGGCTGAACATCAACGGCAGCCAGCATGGAGATAGGTCTGCTGGAGGGAGCAACCATTTTGCAGAGAGCGGTGGTGATTTAGGGCAGCAGTCGTTCATTGTAGTCTTGTGGAAGCCAGAGCAAGGATCCTACATTTCAATTTCCCAAATATTTTCAATTTAAGATTCTCATCCGCATACTTAAATGAATTCATGGTCTTGTTCCACCCAATGGTACGTTGAGCGGGATTTTTCTCAGCGGCAAGAAAGACCCAGCTATTCAACAGCACTGTGCTGTTTCTTTGGCCTGAGCAAGAAACTCCCTGTCAAGACCATTCTTTAAGTCATTTCCTGCACTGTCAAACTCAGCTCGTCAGTGCAGGAAGACTACTCGTGGATCAGGATACCATTTTTAAAGGCATCTCCGATATTTCAACCTCCCCCACTCCTGCACCCCACCGTGGCCTCAGGACACCCCCTCACCCCACCTCTTGTGGGAAAGGCTGCCCTCGACCTGACCCCTGGCATGGGCAACCTGGCACCTGGGCACCTTGACGCTGCCAGCCTGGCGCCCGGAGATTCTCTCTTCAGCTTGGTCGTTCCACCCGGAACTCCCACTGCCAGGGGGAGTGCCAGGATACCACCCTACCCAGTGCCTGACCACCCAAGGGTCTCAACCCCCAGCGGGACCCCCTGAGGAGCCATCACAACTGATTTATGACTTTGTGAAACAGTATCAAACGGTGCCCGGCTGAGGCCTCGCTGGCGAGCCTGGTGAATCCTGGGCCCCGGGAGAACTGGGCGAGTGCATATTTAAATGACCTTCACCTGCCTGTGGCGAGATCTTCACTCACCTCCCAAAACTTCGGAGTTGAGAGAGAAACCAACATTGCAGCCTGGATAGCGAAGCAAGTGCTCTGCCTCTATTTCAATCCCATTTTCCAGAGGCTTGGGATGTTAAAATTGGGGCTATGTGTTTTGATATTTATTAAAAATTCAGTTGCATCTAAATCAAGCTACTAGCAATATTGCATGCCATCTCATTGAAAGATGTGCCACAATGGTGTTCCCAAAACAAAACAATGGGCGGGATTCTCCCTTCTGGGGACTAAGTCCCCATGCCGGCGGGAAAACCGGTGGCAACTACTCCGGCATCAACAGCCCCCGAAAGTGTCGAATTCTTGGGGGCTAGGTGGATGCCGGAGGGGTTGGCGCCACTCCAGCTGGCGCCGAAGGGCAGGCGTGATCTCGCACATGCCCAGAACGGCCGGCATGATTAGACCGGCCGGTGTATTTTCGCGTATGTGCGGGGGGGTTCTCTTCTCCGCGCCGGCCCCCGGGCAATATGGCAGAGCCCTACAGGGGTGCGGCGCGGAAGAAAGTCCCACCACAGAACAAGCCCGCCCGCAGATCGGTAAGCCCCGATTGTGGGCCAGACCACCGTGGGGAGCACCCCCGGGGTCGGATGCCCCCGCGCCCCCCCCAAGGACCGCCCCTGCACACTCACCTGCCAGGTCCCGCCGTGCGTGAGGTGAGTAATTCACGCCGGCAGGACTGGCCAAAAATGGATGGCCGCTCGGCCCATCGGGGCCCGGAGAATCGCCCGGGGGGGGGGCCGCTGTCAACGGCCTCCGACTGGCGTGGCGGGAATCCCGCCGCAGTCTGAAAAACGGCACCAGAGAATAGGGCAGCCGGCGTCGGGGCAGCAGGGCGGGATTCGCACCTCCCCCCCCGGGGATTTTCCAACCCGGCGGGGGGGTCGGAGAATCCCGGCCAATGTTTGTTTTCAATAAAAATTATGGGAAGCTGTTTTTCTTTAGAAACAGTTGTTTGGGAAAGTTTGCACCCAGACCTATGATCTCCTTCCCCAACAATACACACACACACCACAAAATAACACAAAGAAGTAGATGACAAAATATTGTGGATGATGCTCACATAATTATCTGTTTTGAAACAAACAGATCTGACAAATTCCTCTCATCTCCTTTCCCAAAGCACAGACTTATTTCCAGACCAGCACCACATGTGCGAAAATTAAACAGGAAATAGCTAAGTCCTCGACTTGACTCCTATCACTTTACAGCTTCCCCTCCATTTTCCATCCTACAGTAAGCTTCCCTATGTCCCACATCTTGGGCGTCGGAGAATGGCTGTTGGCCGCCGTGAATCCCGCCCCCGCCGGTTGTCGAAGTCTCCGAAGGGAGAAAAGTCGGCGGGGCGTTAATGGCGCTGCTGACGTCGGAGAATGGCACGGGTCTGCGCAAGGCAGCCGATTTTCGGCCTGCCGATATTCTCCCTTCCGGATGGGCCGAAGTCCCGTCGACGTGATGACCGTTCACGTCGACGTAAATCAAACCTCCTTTTCATCGGCGTGAACCTGTGCTCCAGGTTCACGCCGACCAGCGTGGAGGTGAGTGACGGCCTGGGGGGTTGGCCGCTGGGCAGGCGATGGCGTGGCCGCAGTCTGAATGAACATAGAACATAGAACATAGAAAATACAGCACAGAACAGGCCCTTCGGCCCACGATGTTGTGCCGAACCTTTGTCCTAGATTAATCATAGATTATCATTGAATTTACAGTGCAGAAGGAGGCCATTCGGCCCTTTGAGTCTGCACCAGCTCTTGGAAAGAGCACCCTACCCAAACTCAACACCTCCACCCAACACCAAGGGCAATTTGGACATTAAGGGCAATTTATCATTGGCCAATTCACCTAACCCGCACATCTTTGGACTGTGGGAGGAAACCGGAGCACCCGGAGGAAACCCACGCAGACACGGGGAGAACGTGCAGACTCCGCACAGACAATGACCCAAGCCGGAATCGAACCTGGGACCATGGATCTGTGAAGCAATTGTGCTATCCACAATGCTACCGTGCTGCCCTTAAGAACAAATAAATCTACACTGTATCATTTTCCCGTAATCCATGTACCTATCCAACAGCTGCTTGAAGGTCCCTAATGTTTCTGACTCAACTACTTCCACAGGCAGTGCATTCCATGCCCCCACTACTCTCTGGGTAAAGAACCTACCTCTGATATCCCTCCTATATCTTCCACCTTTCACCTTAAATTTATGTCCCCTTGTAATGGTGTGTTCCACCTGGGGAAAAAGTCTCTGACTGTCTACTCTATCTATTCCCCTGATCATCTTATAAACCTCTATCAAGTCGCCCCTCATCCTTCTCCGCTCTAATGAGAAAAGGCCTAGCACCCTCAACCTTTCCTCGTAAGACCTACTCTCCATTCCAGGCAACATCCTGGTAAATCTTCTTTGCACCTTTTCCAGAGCTTCCACATCCTTCCTAAAATGAGGCGACCAGAACTGTACACAGTACTCCAAATGTGGCCTTACCAAAGTTTTGTACAGCTGCATCATCACCTCACGGCTCTTAAATTCAATCCCTCTGTTAACGAACGCGAGCACACCATAGGCCTTCTTCACAGCTCTATCCACTTGAGTGGCAACTTTCAAAGATGTATGAACATAGACCCCAAGGTTTCTCTGCTCCTCCACAATGCCAAGAACTCTACCGTTAACCCTGTATTCCGCATTCATATTTGTCCTTCCAAAATGGACAACCTCACACTTTTCAGGGTTAAACTCCATCTGCCACTTCTCAGCCCAGCTCTGCATCCTATCTATGTCTCTTTGCAGCCGACAACAGCCCTCCTTACTATCCACAACTCCACCAATCTTCGTATCATCTGCAAATTTACTGACCCACCCTTCAACTCCCTCATCCAAGTCATTAATGAAAATCACAAACAGCAGAGGACCCAGAACTGATCCCTGCGTTACGCCACTGGTAACTGGGATCCAGGCTGAATATTTGCCATCCACCACCACTCTCTGACTTCTATCGGTTAGCCAGTTCGTTATCCAACTGGCCAAATTTCCCACTATCCCATGCCTCCTTACTTTGTGCAGAAGCCTACCATGGGGAACTTTATCAAATGCCTTACTAAAATCCATGTACACTACATCCACTGCTTTACCTTCATCCACATGCTTGGTCACCTCCTCAAAGAATTCAATAAGATTTGTAAGGCAAGACCTACCCCTCACAAATCCGTGCTGACTATCCCTAATCAAGCAGTGTCTTTCCAGATGCTCAGAAATCCTATCCTTCAGTACCCTTTCCATTACTTTGCCTACCACCGAAGTAAGACTAACTGGCCTATAATTCCCAGGGTTATCCCTAGTTCCTTTTTTGAACAGGGGCACGACATTCGCCACTCTCCAATCCCCTGGTACCACCCCTGTTGACAGTGAGGACGAAAAGATAATTGCCAACGGCTCTGCAATTTCATCTCTTGCTTCCCATAGAATCCTTGGATATATCCCGTCAGGCCCGGGGGACTTGTCTATCCTCAAGTTTTTCAAAATGCCCAACACATCTTCCTTCCTAACAAGTATTTCCTCGAGCTTACCAATCTGTTTCACACTGTCCTCTCCAACAATATCGCCCCTCTCATTTGTAAATACAGAAGAAAAGTACTCATTCAAGACCTCTCCTATCTCTTCAGACTCAATACACAATCTCCCGCTACTGTCCTTGATCGGACCTACCCTCGCTCTAGTCATTCTCATATTTCTCACATATGTGTAAAAGGCCTTGGGGTTTTCCTTGATCCTACCCGCCAAAGATTGTTCATGCCCTCTCTTAGCTCTCCTAATCCCTTTCTTCAGTTCCCTCCTGGCTATCTTGTATCCCTCCAATGCCCTGTCTGAACCTTGTTTCCTCAGCCTTACATAAGTCACCTTTTTTCTCTTAACAAGACATTCAACCTCTCTTGTCAACCATGGTTCCCTCACTCGACCATCTCTTCCCTGCCTGACAGGGACATACCTATCAAGGACACGTAGCACCTGTTCCTTGAACAAGTTCCACATTTCACTTGTGTCCTTCCCTGCCAGCCTATGTTCCCAACTTATGCACTTCAATTCTTGTCTGACAACATCGTATTTACCCTTCCCCCAATTGTAAACCTTGCCCTGTTGCACGTACCTATCCCTCTCCATTACTAAAGTGAAAGTCACAGAATTGTGGTCACTATCTCCAAAATGCTCCCCCACTAACAAATCTATCACTTGCCCTGGTTCATTACCCAGTACTAAATCCAATATTGCCCCTCCTCTGGTCGGACAATCTACATACTTTGTTAGAAAAGCTTCCTGGACACACTGCACAAACACCACCCCATCCAAACTATTTGATCTAAAGAGTTTCCACTCAATATTTGGGAAGTTAAAGTCACCCATGACTACTACCCTATGACTTCTGCACCTTTCCAAAATCTGTTTCCCAATCTGTTCCTCCACATCTCAGCTACTATTGGGGGGCCTATAGAAAACTCCTAACAAGGTGACTGCTCCTTTCCTATTTCTGACTTCAACCCATACTACCTCAATAGGGTGATACTCCTCGAACTGCCTTTCTGCAGCTGTTATACTATCTCTAATTAATAATGCCACCCCCCCACCTCTTTTACCACCCTCCCTAATCTTATTGAAACATCTATAAGGAGGGACCTCCAACAACCATTTCTGCTCCTCTTCTATCCAAGTTTCCGTGATGGCCACCACATCGTAGTCCCAAGTACCGATCCATGCCTTAAGTTCACCCACCTTATTCCTGATGCTTCTTGCGTTGAAGTATACACACTTCAACCCATCTCCGTGCCTGCAAATACTCTCCTTTGTCAGTGTTCCCTTCCCCACTGCCTCATTACATGCTTTGGCGTCCTGAATATCGGCTACCTTAGTTGCTGGACTACAAATCCGGTTCCCATTCCCCTGTCAAATTAGTTTAAACCCTCCCGAAGAGTACTAGCATACCTCCCTCCCAGGATATTGGTGCCCCTCTGGTTCAGATGCAACCCGTCCTGCTTGTACAGGTCCCACCTTCCCCAGAATGCGCTCCAATTATCCAAATACCTGAAGCCCTCCCTCCTACACCATTTCTGCAGCCACGTGTTCAACTGCACTCTCTCCCTATTCCTAGCCTCGCTATCACGTGGCACCGGCAACAAACCAGAGATGACAACTCTGTCTGTCCTGGCTTTCAACTTCCAGCCTAACTCCCTAAACTTGTTTATTACCTCCACACCCCTTTTCCTACCTATGTCGTTGGTACCAATGTGCACCACGACTTCTGGCTGCTCCCCCTCACCCCTTAAGGGATCCTGAAGACAACGATCCGAGACATCCCTGGCCCTGGTACCCGGGAGGCAACATACCATTCCGGGAGTCTCGCTCGCGACCACAGAATCTCCTATCTATCCCCTAACCATTGAATCTCAACAACTATTGCTTTTCTATTCTCCCCCCCTTCCCTTCTGAGCCCCAGAGCCAGACTCAGTGCCAGAGACCTGGCCGCTAGGGCCTTCCCCCGGTAGGTCATCCCCCCAACAGCATCAAAACGGTATATACTTGTTTTGAAAGGGGAACGGCCACGAGGATCCCTGCACTGTCTGCCTGTTTGTTTTTTTCCCCCTGACTGTAACCCAGCTATTCTTGTCCTGTACCTTGGGTGTGGTTACCTCCCTGTAACTCTTCTCAATCACCCCCTCTGCCTCCCGGATGATCCGAAGTTCATCCAGCTTCAGCTCCAGTTCCCTAACATGGTCTTTGAGGAGCTGAGTTGGGTGCACTTCCCGCAGGTATAGTCAGTGGGGACACCGGTGGTATCCCTCACCACCCACATCCTACAGGAGGAGCATGTAACTGGCCTAGCCTCCATCCCCCTCTTACCTTACAGAATATAGCTGGTGTGTGGACTAACTAGATCTCCGCCCTCCGACTCTGCTCCAGTCAGCTACACTTCCTGTAAACTCCTGGCTGAATGTGTGAGGAGAGGTGTGTCTCAGGTTGTATGTGTGTGTGTGCGGCAGGGGGGGGGTGTTTAGAGTGGGCTGGGCTCCGGGGGAGTGCCGGGAGGGGGGTCCACGCCGGGGAGGGGGATGGGGGGGTCCCGTGCCTGGGAGGAGGTTGGGGGGGTCCGTGCCGGGGAGGGGGATGGGGGGTCCGTGCCGGGGAGGAGGCTGGGGTCCGTGCCGGGGAGGGGGATGGGGGGTCCATGCCGGGGAGGAGGTTGGGGTCCGTGCCGGGAGGGGGGATGGGGGGGTCCGTGCCGGGGAGGAGGTTGAGGGGTTCGTGCCGGGGAGGAGGTTGGGGTCCGTGCCGGGGAGGGGATGGGGGGTCCGTGCCGGGGAGGAGGTTTGGGTCCGTGCCGGGGAGTGGGATGGGGGGGTCCGTGCCAGGGAGGAGGTTGGGGGGTCCGTGCCGGGGAGGAGGTTGGGGTCCGTACCGGGGAGGGTGATGGGGTGGTCCGTGCCGGGGAGGAGGTTGGGGGTCCGTGCCAGGGAGGAGGTTGGGGTCCGTGCCGGGGAGGGGATGGGGGGGGGTCCGTGCCGGGGAGGAGGGTTGGGGGGGTCCGTGCCGGGGAGGGGGATGGGGGGTCCGTGCCGGGGAGGGGGATGGGGGGGTCCGTGCCGGGGGAGGGGATGGGGGGGTCCGTGCCGGGGAGGAGGTTGGGGGGTCCGTGCCGGGGAGGAGGTTGGGGTCCGTGCCGGGGAGGGGGATGGGGGGGTCCGTGCCGGGGAGGAGGTTGAGGGGTTCGTGCCGGGGAGGAGGTTGGGGTCCGTGCCGGGGAGGGGGATGGGGGGTCCGTGCCGGGGAGGAGGTTTGGGTCCGTGCCGGGAGTGGGATGGGGGGGTCCGTGCCAGGGAGGAGGTTGGGGGGTCCGTGCCGGGGAGGAGGTTGGGGTCCGTACCGGGGAGGGGGGATGGGGGGGTCCGTGCCGTGGAGGAGGTTGGCGGGTCCGTGCCGAGGAGGAGGTTGGGGTCCGTGCCGGGGAGGGGGATGGGGGGTCCGTGCCGGGGAGGAGGTTGGGGTCCGTGCCGGGGGGAATGGGGGGGTCCGTGTCGGGGAGGAGGTTGGGGGGGTCCGTGCCGGGGAGGAGGTTGGGGTCCGTGCCGGGGAGGGGGATGGGGCGGTCCGTGCCGGGGGAGGAGGTTGGGGGGGTCCGTGCTGGGGAGGAGGTTTGGGTCCGTGCCGGGGAGGGGGATGGGGGGGTCCCCGTGCCGGGGAGGAGGTTGGGGGGTCCGTGCCAGGGAGGAGGTTGGGGTCCGTGCCGGGGAGGAAGTTGGGGGGTCCGTGCCGGGGAGGAGGTTGGGGTCCGTGCCGGGGAGGGGGATGGGGGGGGGGTGCCGGGGAGGGGATGGCGGGTCCGTGCCGGGGAGGGGGATGGGGGGGGGGTCCGTGCCGGGGAGGGGGGTTGCGAGGGCAAGTGAGTTGGTCCACCTGGCCAGGTGCCAGCCTCCAACAGTTGGACCCATGCGGTCCATGCCACCTGTCTGGGGGAAGGAGGGGATATGGGCAATGATGACATGTCCGTCCCCCCCCCCCCCCCCCCCCCCCCCCCCCCCCCCCCACCCCCCCCCCGCCAAACCAGGCCGTCATGTTTTCCGATCATCCAGCGATGTTGGCCGCCGTGGCGGCAGCCGCTAATGTCCATGTTGCCCTGGATGAGGAGGAGGAGCGTGCCAGAGAGGCGGCGCGGGCTGCCGCCCAGGCTGGAGGGACACCTGACCGACAGGACGAGGAGGGGAGGAGAGGACGTCGCGGCCCCACTGCAACGGAGGCACCTGAGGGCGCCCGTGTGTTCCGGCCCCGGCAGTCATACCAGGACCTCACGGACCGGGAATGCAGGAGGAGACTCCGGATGAGGCGGGAAACCGTGGCACACATCTGCCACCATGCTGGCACACCTGTCACCGCGTGGCACTGGCGGGGGACACCCTCTCCCTTGTCTGTCAAGGTCACGGTGGCCCTGAACTTTTATGCAACGGGGGTCATTCCAGGCACCGAGTGGGGACCCGTCCGGCATATCGCAGACATCGGTGCATCGGTGGCATCCGGGCAGTGAAAGATGCCCGATATGCCATGGCGCACCGCTACATCCGCTTCCCTGTGGACCGGGCCAGCCAACATGCCCGGGCCGTGGGCTTCTCCTGCCGTGGCCGGGTTCCCCATGGTCCAGGGCGCGATTGATGGGATGCACGTCGCCGTGCGGCCACCTGCAGATAACAGGGCCGTGTTCACCAATAGGAAGGGGACCTATTCGATGAACATACAGGTGGTCTGCGACCACCGCATGATGATCCTGCAAGTCTGCGCCCGTTACCCAGGCAGTGTACACGACTCATACGTGTTGTCGCGGTCATCCATCCCCAGCATGTACGAGGGACGCCATCCCCGGCTGAGGGGCTGGTTGCTGGGCAACAGGGGCTACCCATTGCGATCGTGGCTGATGACGCCTATATGGAGGCCACGCAATGAGGCGGAGACAATGAGGCGGAGAACCGCTACAATGATGCCCATGTAGCGACAAGGGGAGTGATAGAGAGGTGCTTTGGCGTGCTGAAGTTGTGTTTCAGGTGCCTGGACCTCTCTGGGGGCGCCCTCCAGTATCGGTCAGATAGGGTCGGCCGCATCATCGTGGTGTGCTGCGTCCTGCACAACATAGCCCAGCAGAGGGGCGATGTGCCGCAGGCAGAGGAGGGCGAAGTGGAGGAGCAGCAGGAAGAGGCGCAGTCCTCCCCAGATGAGGGGGATGGGGGTAATGGTCAGGGCAGACGGGGTAGACACAGGCGGGTGGCTGTCCACCGTTACCGGCTGGCTCAACGGGCACGTGACAGACTGCTAGCCGCCCGCTTCACCGACTAGATGGGCGTGGGAATCGGGTAGTATGGCCACAGACCGCACACCATGGCAACAGCCGACCACCCACACCACACCCCCCCCCCCCACCCCATCCACCCACCCAGCACCCTCACCCCCCCTCCCCAACCCCACCCACACCACCCGCATGCACACCACCCCCCCCCATTGCCGATCCACCTGCGGCACAACGGGCCGGGCTCACACAGTTGCGGGTGGACGGTCGTGTCTATTGCAGGCCATGGAGGATGATGACAACCCGCCCTGCGGTGAGCTCCTGGCTCCACATCGTTGGACTATGTCTGACCCATGGCCACAGTACCACCATCCACCCGGACCATCCCTGCATGCGGCTGTGGACACTGCAGCGCACGGTCCCGTCCTCTGCCCGGGGGGGGATGTTGATGGAGGCCCAGGGGGAACGGGGCAGACTCACTGGGGCTGAGGTAAGACCACCCCTCACACACACACTTGCGCTCAACGTACATGACACCCCCGCACGCTTTGGACAGAGCACAAAGGCAGCTTTTGTAGGTGTAACATTGACTTTAATAACCAAACGAGTTCATGCACGTGCCCTAGCCCCTAAAACTCATCTGTGCCCTGCACCCGTGCCAATTACTCAGTGTCTAATTGTTTGGCCTTACGGGCCCTTTGACTATGTCTACGTGGTTCCCCAGACGGTACAGCAGAACTGGAGGTGGACTCCTGTGATTCCTGCCCTCTGACACTGGATCCCCTTGGCGGGCCGTTTCCTGGGGCGTCCTGGCCTAGATGGGCCAGGCTGCGGCCCGGGCGGCTGGGGATGGCGAGCTGGGAGCCCGAGGTGTAGCGGTGTTCCCGGACCTCCCCTACAGGGGGAGCCGGGACGGACCACACCACCTCCTCCTCCCTCGGGGTGCCCGATGGCCCCCAGGCCTCTCCATGGGTGGGGGATGCGAACGGACTGGCCATCCGACGCCCCCCCGACATCTGGCGCTGCCAGTCCTGGAGGCCCGTGCTGGTATCGACAGGGGTCTGCAGGTTTGCAGCCATGGAGCCCAGGGGTTTGGCAAACCCTGTCTGTGACAGTGCAACGCCGGCTCGCACATGGCCACTGGCGCCGATGCCCTCAGCGATGGCCTGCAGAGACTGGGTCATGGCCTGCAGAGACTGGGCCATGGCCTGCCTGAGACTGGGCTATGGTGTTGAGCGCCTCTGCCATCTGGCGCTGGCACTGGCTCATGGCCTCCTGTGAGAGGGCAGCCATGTCCTGGGCCACAGACGCGGCCTGCACGGAAAGCCTCAGGCCTCGCAAACCGTTCCCCATGTCTGACACCGTCGCACCCATTGCCTCCACCGCGGACGGCCACCCGTGCGGTGTCGGCCTGGGTGGCACGCATGACCGGCACCACTTCCAGCTCCTGGACGCGGTGGACTCCTCCACCTGCGACGCGCAAGCCGCCCGTCACCCTCTTCGCTCGTCTCCGGGTCGGTGGTTTGCATCGGATCTATGTGTGGGTGTGGAAACTACAGGAGCCCGGGATCCATCTGGGCAGCAGATGTTCACGTTGGGCTGGGCTGCCCTCCGACCGCCCGGCCCCTCTGCTGCTCCTATCTCCACCTGCTGTACCAGGACGCTGTGTTGTGCGCACCAGTGAGTGTACCAGACGCCTCATCAGCAAAGTGCCCAACCGAGGTGAGTGTTTCTGCGATGGTGGAAGGTGTTGGTGACAGCAGTGGCGTTTGTGTCGTGCTCTTCGTCCCACTCTGAGTTCATGGCACTTTGGGGTGGGGGTTCGTCTTCACCCATCCACTCTGAGTCACTGTCCGGTATTTCGTCTTCCTGGGTAGTGCTGTCCCGGGTAGGGTTCCTGGTAGTGCTGTCCCGGGTAGTGTGTCCTGGGTAGTGGTGTCCTGGGTAGTGGTGTCCTGGGTAGTGTGTCCTGGCTCGGATGTGACGGGGGCCTGTGGCTGCCCCCTCGTCGCTGGGTGGTCGCTCCCGCACGTGACGGGGGTGTCATCTCCTGTTGCTCCAGGTCTCTCCGTCTCCCATGGTGTGCGAGGGGCATCCTGCGGTGTCCATGGCTGGAGGGTCCGGGTCTCTCTGTCTCCCATGGCCTCCGAGGGGCATCCTGCGGGCGTCGCATGCTGGAGGGTCCGGGTCTCTCTGTCTCCCGTGGCCTCCGAGGGGCATCCTGCGGCGTCGCATGCTGGAGGGTCCGGGTCTCTCTGTCTCCCGTGGCCTCCGAGGGGCATCCTGCGGGCGGTCTGCATCTGCGGGGATGGTGCCTGACGTTTGGTCCTGCGATAGCACAATGAAGCATGCATTGTTAGACACGCAGGCAGTGATCAGGTGATATGGGGGAGGGGGATATAGGGGAGGGGGGATATGGGGACGGGCTGTCGGTGCTCACTTGCTAGCACGCCCCCTACCTCTGCATCAGCAACCTCCCGGTCGTCAGGTCCGCAGCCCAGTTCCAGGGCCCTTTCCTCGTGTTCGGTCAGTGGCCTCTCATCAGCGGGCCTCCTCCAGTCCTCACATGCTCCTATTGTTGTGTGCGCGCTTCTTCCTGTGGGGGGGAGGAATGGTGGGGGTGGTGGCAGGGTAAAAGGCAAAGCACTGTTAGGCAGGTAAATGAATGCACGTCATCGGTTGCGCGTGCATTGCAGAGGTTAAGGTTAGGGCTGGATTCACTTGGGAATATGGGGGATATGGGGGAGGGGGGATATGGGGAGGGGGATATGGGGGGGATATGGGGAGGGGGGGATATGGGGAGGGCGGGATAGGGGGGAGGGGGATATGGGGGAGGTGGGGATATGGAGGAGGGGGATATGGGGAGGGGATATGGGGGAGGGGGGATATGGGGGAGGGGGGATATGGGGGAGGGGGGATATGGGGGAGGGGGATATGGGGGAGGGGGATATGGGGGAGGGGGGATATGGGGAGGCTCATCCTGCCTGCTCTGACGAGGTCGTTCAACCTTCTTGTGGCACTGGGTGCCTGTCCGTGGTGTCAGGGCCACAGCGGTGACGGCCTCTGCCACTTCCCTCCACAGACGCCGCTGTGGTGTGGGGCAACTCTGCGCCGTGCCCGGGATACAGGGCGTCCCTCCTCTGCTCCACTGCGTCCAGGAGCGCCTCCACATCCCGTGAGTCGAACCTCGGGCTGAGCGGCGGCCAGCCATCCAGTCGGGTGTTGCGGTCGGTGTTGCGGTCGGGTGGGGGGGAGCAGCGCGGCCTTATGAGCCGTCACGCCGTGCGGAGCGTATGATGCTGCACGGCGTCAACCACGTGCGCAAGCGCGGATCCCGTTACGTCGCTGCTAGCCCATTTCGGGCCGGAGACTTTCGACCCATTTTTCCGAAGTGACCGCAAGTCGGATTTGCGCCGTTTTTTTTGCGTCCGATAACGGAGAATTATCGCCCCTTGTTCCTTCAATCCCCTCCTGACCAAATTTCTAAATTAATCCCTCCTGGTCACGATGCTACTAACATTTCCCTTTGTTTTTGTTCCATCTTCTTTTCAATACTGCCATCATCACACCTTCTTGACAAGTCCACCTTTTACTTGTCACATCCTTCAACCATCACTCATATCTCACCTGTCTTTCCCCTCTAAGGTCCATGATGTTTTGGAATTTCCCAGCTTCATGTGCTCACCTAGCCCAGAACCCCTGCTTCTAATCCCTTCCCAATTTTCCCTTCAGCTCTGCTTCACAATACATCGATTTTTACATTTTTGACTTCATACAGAAATCAGAAATCTCTCCCGGGCCTTGTCCTGCCCCGTGTCATCCGGCTCCAACTTTCTGATGATTTATTCATCTATTTGATGTTTGTGGCACATTTCTGTGCACAGGTTTGCGGCTTTGTTTGTCTACAGAACAATAATGACTGCACTTCAAAAGTAATCCACTCATGATAAAATACATTGGGTTGTACTGAGGACAAGAAAGGCAATATATTAATGTAAATTGTTGCTTTTGATCCACTTTCCAGCTTTCCTTGCCCTACCATCCATGGCAGAGCTCTCAGCTGCATTGCTCTTATCGCTGGATCCGCCTGCCCAAAACTCTCTCCTACAGCTACATGCTCTACTTTTAAAGTCCTCCTTAAGTCTGTCACCTACCCAACAAAGGCTTGCTGTCCATTCCTTTCTTCCTCTGTGAGCTTTTTTGACATTGGCCATATATTTATTTTGGCACTGAGATGGTATCCAATGGCATCTGACAGTGCTGGAGGTTGATAGGTGGGCATTTCCTTTGTTTGGGGCCTGAAACATCTTGGTAGGAGCATCTTTGGTGCCCACTTACCCTAAGCTAGTGGGAACTAAGTCAGTTGGCCATCCCCGGTGGGGAAATCATTGTCCAGGCTCCACTATACCCACACACCCCTACGCATCCCCCACCCCTGATCATGGCATTGCTCTGATCCGCTTTGAATGTCAATCCTGGGCACCATCAATGTGGCTCACATGGACCATTTTAATGGGCGTACCATTCAATGTAGAATCATAGAATGGTCAAAGCACAGGAGGAGGCTATTCAGCCCATCATGCCTATGCTGGCTCTCTGCAAGAACAACTTAGCTAGACCTGCCCTTCTCCCGAAGCCCTGCAAAGATTGTCCCTTCAGGTGCTTATCCACTTCCCCATTGAAACCCATGATTGAATCTGCCCCCATTACACTCTTGAGTTGTGCATTCATACCCTAATCAATCTCTGACCATAATTTTCCAGCCCTTCATGCTGGAGGCACCCCCCCCCCCACTCCCGAAAATCTCCACTCAACTTCGTTAAGGATAAAACCCGGCTTCTCCAACCTATTCATGTAACTGATCTCCCTCGTTCCTGAAACCATTCTTTTCATTTGTTTCTGCATCTTCTCTAAAGTCTTTGCATCCCAGTTAAAGTGTGGTGCCCAGCATTGAATACAATCATAGAAGCCCTACAGTGCAGAGGAGGCCATTCGGCCCATCGAGTCTGCACCGACCCTCTGAAAGAGCGCCCGACCTAGGCCCACACCCCACCCTATCCCCGTAACCCAGTAACTCCACATAACCGTTAGACACTAATTTAGCATGGCCGATCCATGTAATCTGCACATCTTTGTGTGGTGTTGGGTGCTCTGAGGTACAGATGAACCAACACGATTGCGATTGGTACAACGCAGTTTTATTCCGACTTGTTATTTACAGATCTGTCTTGGTACTCAGCACGTGGTGACAGTCTGAGTGTCTTGTTAATCAGGTCCTGTCCTTGTCCTTGTCTCCAGATGGACTGGCCACCAGGTGTCGTGTTTCTTGTCTTATACTGTGTCTGCTCTTGTCTGTGATTGGCTGTCGTGTTATGTGTGCTAATTGGTCTGTTGGTCTATCTATCATGATGTGTGTGTTTGAATATCATGACACTTTGGACTGTGGGAGGAAACCGAAGCACCCGGAGGAAACCGACACCGACAGCGGGAGAAAATGCAAACTCCACATAGACAGAGAGTGACCCAAGGCCGGAATTGAACCCGGGTCTATGGCGCTGTGAGGCAGCAATGCTAACCACTGTGCTGCCATGCCCACCAGTGGAAGCTGAAGGTTCATCTTCCTGCTTTTCTTTTGTACTCTGTGCCTCTATTTATAAAGTCCAGGGTGATATACTTTCCTGACCACTTTCTCAACCTGCCCTGCCGCCTTCAATTATTTGTGCACATATACGCCTCAGTCTCTCTATTCCTGTTCCCCATTTAGAATTGTACCCTCTCTTTTATATTGCCTCTCCACGTTCCTCACACTTGTCTGCAAAAATTTCAACTGTCACGTGTCCGTCCATCAACCAGCTTGTCCATGTCTTCATGTAATCTATCACTATCTTTCTCCAAAATATTAGGGCAGCACGGTAGCATTGTGGGTAGCACAATTGCTTCACAGCTCCAGGGTCCCAGGTTCGATTCCGGCTTGGCTCACTGTCTGTGCGGAGTCTGCACATCCTCCCCGTGTGTGCGTGGGTTTCCTCCGGGTGCTCCGGTTTCCTCCCACAGTCCAAAGATGTGCAGGTTAGGTGGATTGGCCATGATAAATTGCCCTTAGTGTCCAAAATTGCCCTTAGTGTTGGGTGGGGTTACTGGGTTATGGGGATAGGGTGGAGGTGTTGACCCTGGGTGGGGTGCTCTTTCCAAGAGCCGGTGCAGACTCGGTGGGCCGAATGGCCTCCTTCTGCACTGTAAATTCTATGAAATTACTACATTTTGTCTTATCTGTAGATTTTGAAATTGTGTCATGTACATCCCAATCTAAGTCATTAATATGTACATCAAGGAAAGCAGGGTCCAAGCACTTCCTCCTGTAGTGTAAGGGTCTGGAACATATAGGGTTATACGAGTACAATACCACAAGAGGACACATGACCCAAGCCTAGGGGCCAGTCTAATGTTGGACAGAGCCTTGTGCAGAAGCAAGCATGGAGAAACCTCCTAGCCTGAACTCTTTACTCCATATTTGTATATAGCTCTTGTAGTTAATGAATATATACAGTTAACATACTTGTGACTATAAAGACTTCATTTAGACCGACTGGGTCTTACAGTATCCATTAATTTACACCTCCCATCCAAAGGTGATGAATGTAGTTAGAACTTAAGAACTAGGAGCAGGCGTAGGCAATTCAACTCCTCGAGTTTTCTCCGCCATTCACTCCGCCAGCTCTTGGCTGATCTCACCTCGGCTCCATGTCCACTTTCGTTCCCGCTCCCCACAACCCTTCAACCCACTACTAATTAAACACCTATCTATCTCCTCCTTTGTTGCAGAAATCCAAGTCCTTCATTTCCGATAATCCACTTCACGTTTGGCCAGGCTCCACATCATCTCTTTCACCTCCCCCTCCCCCCACCACAAAATTACTGCCCACGTTACTAATCCAATCTGCTCGTTAGGTCTGGACCCCTCTGGTGTGGCCAATATGTAACCTTGTAGAGACCAGCATGTCCATTTGTTTTGGATATACCAGCCACCACCACTGCTGGGCTTCAACTGAGGCCTAGGAGAGGGTGTTCCAATTTAGGCCTGTGGTTTACCTTGTAAGGGTGGAGAGATGTACTGTTCCATACAAGGCAATGAGAAAACCCCACAAGGCAAGGGGATTCAGTTGACTTGCCGAAGATGGGAGAACCAGTAAATTGCTGAGGAACTGGTTAAATGTTTTGGTTAAAAGAACAATGTTGGCTTGGATACTGGGGGAATTCTCTGCTCTACATCAAACAGTGCGATAAGGTCTTTAACATTCACCTGAACAAGCAGGTGAGATGTCTATTTGGAATTTTGGCTGGCATCTCCTCAGTACCACACTGAATTGTGAGTTTAGCACAGGGCTAAATCGCTGGCTTTGAAAGCAGACCAAGGCAGGCCAGCAGCACGGTTCAATTCCCGTAACAGCCTCCCTGAACAGGCGCCGGACTGTGGCGACTAGGGACTTTTCAAAGTAACTTCATTTGAAGCCTACTTGTGACAATAAGCGATTTTCATTTCATTAATTGAAAAATGTTGTGGATTTCTTTTTCCAACGTGCTGACATATACCCAGTATAGAAAGCCTGAATCTCAATGGATGTGGTTAATTTATCTCAAGTTGAACTAAGAGGTCTGTTGCTATCAGCCATTTTCTCCGAGTTTAGTCTGCTTGACTTCCAGCTTTGGGTTGGTTTCAAGCACCTCGAGCTATTGCTGGTGTTTTGAGTTTCCTTTCCAGCATTGCACAGCTTTTGGGAAATGAGCCTTCCTTCGGAATGATGTCACTGTTTTCTCCAGCAGTTGCTGCGAGAGCTGGGGCGAAAGTCACAAGCAAGTAGAACCACAGACATTTGGCTAGTGCATCCGATCACAATAGCAGGGTGTTCCAAAAGGCAGTGCACCCCCTCCCCCCCTTCTAACTGTGTTGGTTCACTGTTGATTCTGTTGTTTGAAATTGTTAATTGTCTCATTCAACTCCCCCCCCCCCCCCCACCAACCCCCAGCCCCCATAAGATCTAATCCTCAGTCTCTGGTTCCCATGCACTTTAAGACTTTAAGTTGTCTGTCTGATGGCGTGCTGAGTTGGTTGCATAAATGAATAGCTGATGCCTGCAGCAGATTATTGTTTGGCTTCACAGTGGTATGGAGTGATCACTTGAAAATACTTGTGGGCCTACAGTTGTGCTTTTGGTCTCGCAACAGCTGAAAACGCCAGTCTTCCAAATGCAATCCTGAAGTGAACTTAAGAGTTGGCATCTACTTCTATCTAATTCCAGTGCAAAACAGTTAACATCCAGCACAGTTTGTACGCATAAACAGGAGAGAATAAATGAAACCATTCTTGGTTCCATTTATGCCCCTAATTTGGCAGCTGGTGTTTTCAAAAAGAGTTTCTATCATGCAGCAGGAAATAGAAACATAGAAAAAAATAGGAGCAGGAGGAAGCCATTCGGCCCTTCAAGCCCGCTCCGCCATTCATTATGATCTCACAGAGACAAAGAAGCTAGCGCTCTCTATGACGGTCGCCTCGCGCAATATCTAGGCCTACACCAACCGCGCGGCCCACCCCTCCTACGCATCGTGGACCCCACAGACGGCCGCTCCAGCGGGGGCCTTACCCAGTCAATATGCCTGCGCCACGCACCAGCCAGTGAACCCCGGGGGTCCCCGATGTTACTTTTGCGGCCAGCAGAAACACCCCTGCCAACGCAGCCCGGCCCGTGCTGCCCTTTGTAAGGCTTGCGGTAAGAAGGGGCACTTCGCCGCGGTGTGCCAGGCCCGCGCAGTCGCTGCTATCCGTCCCACCCCCCTCGTTTATGGACAATGGACGCCGCCATCTTCACCTCACTGGACCACTTGCGGCCAGTGGGCGCCGCCATCTTCTCCCCCTCAGATCAAGCACGGCCAGTGGAGCCGCCATCTTACCCTCCGCACAACACGTGTGGGCCATGGGCGCCGCTATCTTTTTCAACCCCCGCCACGTGCGGCCCATGGATGCCGCCATTTTGTCCTCCCCAAGATCTTCAGGTGCCGCCATCCTGTCTCCCCCACGGCACATGGGCACCACCAGCGTTCCAGGATCCATGCCCCCCAGGCACCCCATCATCCGACACCAGCGACAACCAACCACGACTCGCTCAGTGACCATCGACCAGTCTCGTCCGCACAACCTGGCTACCGCATCGACCAGCGTTAAAATCGATGGACACGTGACCTCTTGCCTGCTGGACTCCGGGAGCACCGAAAGCTTCATCGACCTGGATACAGTAAGGCGCTGCTCCCTCGCGGTACACCCCGCCAATCAAAGAATATCCCTGGCCTCTGGATCCCCTTCCGTGGCGATCCGGGGGTACTGTACGGTCACACTCACAGTCCAGGGTGTAGAATTCAGCTGCTTCCCCCTCTACGTCCTCCCTAACCTCTGCGCTGACCTACTACTCAACCTGGACTTCCAGTGTAACCTCCAGAGCCTAACCCTGAAATTCGGCGAGCCCCTACCACCCCTTACTGTGTGCGGCCTCGCGACCCTAAAGGTCAATCCACCTTCCCTCTTCGCAAATCTAACCCCGGATTGCAAACCCGTTGCCATTAGGAGCAGACGGTACAGCACCCAGGACAGGACCTTCATCAGGTCTAAGGTCCAGCAGCTGCTTCGGGAAGGCATCATCGAGGCCAGCAACAGCCCCTGGTGAGCCCAAGAGGTAGTAGTTAAAACTGGGGAAAAACACAGAATGGTCATGGACTACAGCCAGATCGATACACGCAGCTCGATGTGTACCCCCTCACACACATATCTGATTTGGTCAATCAGATTGCACAGTATCGGGTCTTCTCAACGGTAGACCTCAAATCCGCCTACCACCAGCTCCCCATCCGTAAAGCGGACTGTCCTTACACTGCCTTCGAGGCAGACGGTCGCCTCTATCACTTCCTCAGGGTTCCCTTCAGCGTCACCAACTCCAAAGGGAGATGGACTGAATGATCGACCGGTACGGTTTGAGGGCCACCTTTCCGTACCTAGGCAACATCACCATCTGCAGCCACGATCAACAGGACCACGATGCCAACCTTGCCAAATTTCTCCACATCGCCACTCTCCTAAACCACACCTACAACAAGAAGAAGTGCGTGTTCAGCACGAACCGCTTAGCCATCCTCGGCTATGTGGTCCAGAACGGAGTTCTGGGGCCCGATCCCGACCGCATGCGCCCCCTCATGGAGCTTCCCCTCCCCCACTGCCCCACGGCCCTCAAACGCTGCCTGGGGTTCTTTTCATACTACGCCCAGTGGGTCCCAAACTATGCGGACAAGGCCCCAGTCCACCCATTTTCCCCTAACGGCTGAGGCTCAACAGGCCTTCGCCCGTATCAGAGCTGATATCGCCAAGGCCGGGATACACGCAGTAGACGAGACCCTGTCCTTTCAAGTGGAGAGCGACGCATCAGACGTCACCTTAGCCGCCACCCTCAATCAGGCAGGCAGACCCGTGGCATTCTTTTCCCGCACTCTTCATGCCTCAGAAATTCGGCACTCATCCGTCAAAAAAGAGGCCCAAGCTATCGTTGAAGCTGTGCGGCATTGGAGGCATTACCTGGCCGGCAGGAGATTCACTCTCCTCACTGACCAACGGTCGGTTGCCTTCATGTTCAATAACACACAGCGGGGCAAGATCAAGAATGATAAGATCTTGAGGTGGAGGATCGAGCTCTCCATCTACAATTCCGAGATTTTGTATTGCCCCAGCAAGCTCAACGAGCCCCCAGATGCCCTATCCCGAGGGACATGTGCCAGCACACAAGTAGACCGACTCCGGGCCCTGCACGACAGCCTTTGTCACCCGGGAGTCACGCAGTTGTACCATTTTATAAAGGCCCGCAATCTGCCCTAGTCTGTCGAGGAAGTAAGGACAATCACCAGGGACTGCCAGGTCTGTGCGGAGTGCAAGCCACACTTCTATCAGCCGGACCGTGCGCGCCTGGTGAAGGCGTCCCGCCCCTTTGAGCGCCTCAGCGTGGATTTCAAAGAGCCCCTGCCCTCCACTGACCGTAACACGTATTTTCTCAGTGTGGTCGATGAGTACTCCAGATTCCCCTTCGCCATCCCATGCCCCGACATGACGTTTGCCACCGTCATCAAAGCCCTCAACACAATCTTTGCTCTGTTCAGTTTCCCTGCCTACATCCACAGTGACAGGGGATCCTCATTCATGAGTGATGAGCTGCGTCAGTTCCTGCTCAGCAGGGATATCGCCTCCAGCAGGACGACAAACTATAACCCCCCAGGGAAACGGACAGGTAGAGAGGGAGAACGGGACGGTCTGGAGGGCCATCCAACTGGCCCTATGGTCCAGGAACCTCCCAGCCTCCCGCTGGCAGGACATCCTCCCTGATGCACTACACTCCATTCGGTCACTACTGTGCACCGCCACTAACAACACACCCATGAATGTCTCTTTGCCTTCCCCAGGAAGTCCACATCCGGGATGTCTCTCCCGACTTGGCTCCCAGCTCCAGGACCCGTCCTTCTCCGTAGGCACGTCCGAATCAACAAGGCGGACCCGTTGGTGGAAAGGGTGCAGTTGCTCCATGCGAACCCCCAGTATGCCTACGTGGTGTACCCCGATGGCTGCCAGGACACTGTCTCCCTCAGGGACCTGGCACCAGCAGGTTCCCCACACACACACCCGTCCGGCCCGGCGCCACCCTCCCCTCCCCCGGCGCTCCCAGCAGCAAACCCCCCCAGGACCATCCGTCCTCCCCCTGCCCACGCTCGAGGATGAAGAGGATTTCGGCACGCTCCCGGAGTCACCGTAGACCAGACCAGCATTGTCATCGCCGCCACCACTGCGTCGCTCCCAGCCGCACATCAAGGCCCCGGACCACTTGAATCTCTAACTGGTCCACTGGACTTCAAAAGACATTTTTTTTCTCACAAAAATTGTACATGTAAAATTCAGCTGTTGTATATAATTCTCCATCCCCCCCGCCGGACTCAATTTTAACAGGGGGTGAATGTGGTAAACCACTGTTGCACCTATATTAGCTGATGTATGGTAGGACCTGTACCACAGGTACGACGGTAGTCCCTGCCTGCTTGCTCCGCCCAGTAGGCAGAGTATAAATATGTGTGTCCTCCGTGCAGCAGCCATTTTGCCAGCTGCTGTGGGAGGCCACACATAATAGAGCAATAAAGCCTCAGTTGTATTCAATCTCGTCTTTGTGCAATTGATCGTGCATCACAGAGATGGAGTTGTAATGCTGGAGGGCTGCATCCTGAACCGGGCTGGGGGCAAGGCCTCAGCAGAAGGGACAAAAAGGACATCAAAAGCACTTGAAATTAGTAAAAGGGGTAGGGTTGGGCAGCAGTAATAGTGGCATAAAGATAAGAAAAAGGGTTCAGATATTTAAAAAAAATTCTCACTGAACAGAAAAAGTTTCAGAAAACAATCATACAATACCCGTTCAGGAGGAGTAATGAAAAATAAGAGCATATTTATATATATTCGAGAAGGTAAATCCAAAAGAAGTTTAATTCAACAACAAAAGTCAAAGACACAATGCTTTTAAAAGCTCGGAAGGCCCCAGACGGGACTACCATCCGAGCCAGTCCCAGTCCGGGCCAGCTTTTATGAGGCGGTTTCTACGATCCCCAGCTGTTGGGCCTCCACCCACAGGCAGGGGAACTGGCATTCCATGGGTCCCATGGGGAGTTCAATTGGTCTCTCCCCCCCCCCCCCACCCCCACCCCCCCACCCCCCCCCCCCCCGTGGGTCTCGTGAGAGTTATCACAATACTAAACTGCAATGCACTTGGCAAAAGCACCAAAACAAAAGAATTGGAGGCAATAATTAGAGGTGAGTAAACAAGCAACAGAAACATGGTTAGCAGAGATAACAAGATCATAAATTAAAGATCACAGACTTAAAGGAACTTATAGACATCAGCATATGTAAATAAATAGTACCGGAGAAATTTATGAAACATAGTGGCAAAAGAATTCCCCTGGGCCTGATGGTCTGGATCCTAGGGGTTAAAAAGAGGCAGCTGCAGAGATAGTGAAAACATTGGTTTTGATCTTTCTGAATTACTTAGATTCCAGAACAGTTCCAAAGGATTGGAAGGTAACAAATGTATCGCTTCTTTTAACAAAGGAGGAAGAAAGAAAATGGGGAAATATAGGCAAGATAGCTTAACCTCAATAATAGGCAAAATATTGGTATCTATTATTGAGACATGGAGCTAGACTTTATGCTCCAGTGCAGTGGGTTTGAAGCCTTTAAGTGGTCAATTAATAGCCACGAAACCTGGCCCCCAACCCCCTCACTCTCCTCGCTGCAGCCCCCAACCCTGGACTTAGCTGGGCTCTTCAGCATGGTGGGACTGCCTGTAGTCTCAGCCTTGGCTACTTCTCCATCCATCCAACTAACCGTCAACTCTCTAAGGCGGGACTTCCACCTGAGAAAGGGATGGCAATCTTTGCTTAAAGCAATTGGTTGCTGCTCAAGGGGACAGCTGATGGGATCATGGGCGGACTCCCCCCTTCCGACCTTTCAGAAGGGGCTCAGAGACCTCAGTGCCTGTAAAATCCTGTCCATGCTACTTGGAAAATTATTACAGCCCAGATCTACAGGTCAGTGTCGATGCTGAACAAATTAACCTTCCCTGTGACCTAACCACTTTTGCAATTTTTCAGCAGGGACACTATATCGCGGCTGAAGGATCGATGGGTCAGTGCAAAGGCCTATGGGGTGGGAGACTGACAAGAGCAAGAAAAGGTGGATGGAAAGAGGGCACGCCCCTTTTCCATGACATTACCTGCTGTATTCAGGTAAGTTTTTAAATGTCTCAAGCCCTTCAGTGGATTACTGAGTGAATGATTGGGTGAGTGAGAGGTTAGTAAGCTGGGGGGGGGGGGGGGGGCGCATAGCCGGGTTGGATCAGGGGGAGCTAGTCAGGCCAGGTCAGAAGCGTTTTTGGGTCAGTGGTAGTTGGATCTGGTTGGAGGGGTAGCTGGGTCAGGGGTAATCAGACTGGGGGTGTGAGCTAGAAGGAGTTCAACAAAGATTCACTGCACTCATTCCTGGGATGAAGGATTTATTTTATGGGGACAAATCGAGTAGGCTAAGCCTATATTCTTTGGAGTTAAGAATAAGAGGTGATATTGAAACATGTAACATTCTTCAGAGGCACTCGATGACTGAAGGTGGGAAACAAGAAAAAGTTCTCACCCTTGATCTTGGCTGGGAAGTGGCGGGGCGGGGGGGGGAGTAGTAAGCGCAGAGATGCCTCCATCGGAAAGACCCTTCAGATTGGGGATACCCTCCCCTTACAGACTGGAGATCACAAGCCCTTCCTCCCCCACCAGGCCTACCCCCCAGCAGCAAGAGTTTCTTCCTCACAACCCACCCTCCCCCGGGACCCCTGCTCGTTACCGTCGCTGTGGTTCCCAGAACTTGGTCTCAGGCAGCGCACTTGGTCAATCGGATTGTGGATGGAAGTCCCGCCTGCTGCCACTCATTTCGTATTAGAGCATGGAATGGCAGCGGCCTGACAATCCTCACCATCCTGAAAATTCAGGCCCATGATAAAATGAGACTGGAGCTAGGGGAGATAAAGCAGAAAAATATTGACAAAGACGTCGAGCAATGCTGGTCAATACTGTCTGAGACTGATAGATTCAGGAGAAACAGATTTGGTTAAAAATAAGATCTAGGCAAGAATCAGACCAAAAACATGGAAATTTAATGGCGTCATATTTTCCAGAGCGCAGGAGGAAATGCTAAGCCATCAACATTGTAGGAAGCATATGCTCAAGATGAGCCAAAGTGCAACTCTGGCTATATTGATTTAGATTTTTTTTAAAGTGTCGAAGGAATGTTGGAAATACATGGCAAGTCTGTTACTATCTGTGGAATAGAGACAGGCAAGCAAGAGCAACCAGCCCCCTGAGCCACATCCAACCTGAACTTCTTTGTAGCTGCTTGCTCTGTATTTCCAGTTTCTTTGTTTTTGCTTTATTTAAAAAAATATATTTTTTATTCTCCTTTTTCATATTTTCTCCCAAATTTACACCCAACCATAACCAATAATCAGTAACGAATGTAATGTCAATCCCCATTAACAACGATCCCATCCTCCCACCAAACTCCCGACATTAGCCCGCATGTTAACATAAACAAATGACAAAAAGGAATCAGGAATCACCCATAGTCACCATTAACACATACAGTCCCCCTCCCCCCAACCCTCCCAGCCCCCAACCCCCCCCAATGTTCGATGTGATCCAATTCTCGAAAGTGCAGAATGAATAACACCCATGAATTGTGGAACCCCTCCATCCTTCCCCTCAGTTCAAATTTGACCTTTTCAAGCGTCAAGAATTCCAGCAGGTCCCCCCGCCATGCCAGGGCACAGGGTGGAGAGGTTGATCTCCACCCTAACAGGATCCGCCCTCGGGTGATCAACGAGGCGAAGACTACAACATCTGCCTCTGCGCCCATTTCCAACCCCGGCTGGTCCAACACCCCGAATATGGCCTCCCGAGGGCTCGGGTCCAGTTTCACCTGCACCACTTTAGCGATTACCCTAAAACCCTCCTTCTTTGTTTCTGCTTTATATAATATATGTATAAAGTATGGCAGTGTTTTTCAAACTTTGTTTCACAGGAACCACTTTTGCCAACAGGCTTTCCTTCAGGGCCTACGCTGGCCAACCTTTGGGGCCTACGCTGGCCAACCTTTGGGGCCTACGCTGGCCAACCTTTGGGGCCTACACCGGCTGATCTTCGCGACCCATGCCGGCCAACCTCCACGACACATACTACGTTTGTTTACCTTTAATGCGAAAGGGGATCCTGCTTGGTCTTCATGATCTCACTCCAAATCAGGTTCGCAGGAGGAGAAGGCAATGCACACATCAAGTGCAGACTTCAGCCAGTTCCTTTGTGCCGTCTTCATCTTGGTGAGAATGGAAAGTCCAACCTTGCACAATTAGGTCATCATGAAAGACAATAGCAACAAAATGCTTGTTTTAATCAGCACTGGATACTCCTAGGAGATATTATACCAGAATGCTGACAGCCTTGTGGGCTTTTGTCGTGCTTTTAATATGCGACCACAGATCAACTTGAAGCAGCGTATTCTTTTCATTTGGAGTCAGCTGTAAGTTAAGAACCGACTCTGGGGTCTCAACCTCAAAGGGAATTTTTCACCCACCAATTCTCTTTCAAAATCTGAAACCTCTCATTTTCCAGTACTTCCCTGTATATAACAAACATGGGCTTTGCATCCTTATTTGCATTGGCATCATCTCTATACTGCTTTGTTCCCGAGTTAAGTTTCTTCTTTGTAGGCTGTTAACTAGAGGCCCTGGAGCTCTGTATAGAGCAAACACTAGCACTGCTCTGTGCTCTCATGGACTCTCCTGTTAAGCACTCTCTAGCAGATTCAGTTGTGAGATCCTGGCCAGTAGGCACACTGTCTATTTATGTCTCTGGCTTTCCTTGTAGGAAAACAATTCATTTTCTAAGTCCTCTTGCCTTTCCTGCCAGCAGCTAGAAAATGGAAGAAGATCTCTGCGATTTGGCACCAAAAGCACGTACATAGAGGTGCTTCATGTCAAATGTATGTGCAGGGTGCGTGATCTGCTCACTGCTGCCCCTTCTGGCTAGAAGACAGCATGCAGCCTCATTTCCTTCTTATTTAAAAGGTGGCAGCGGCTTTCATTCTCAATAAAAATGCCGATAGCGGCTGTTGGTCCCTTCTCCCGCGATCGGGACCACCACGGGGACACTGTGACCGATTGCTCCGTGACCCTCCCAATTAAGTGGGTCACAACCCGCACTTTGAAAAACCCTGAACATGGCACAGTCCATCACAGTGAGAGAAAGTTGCTGACTACTACTTGAAAATAGTGTTGATCAACTTATACCACAGTCTGTTCATGTAAAACATAGACTAACGTCTATCCAAAACTTAATAAGCAATTGCACCATATCAAGAGATTATGGTAGGATTTGCAGACTCAAGATATCGACCAACTGATAACTCAAAGTTCATTTTACTACATACAATAATGGTATCAGATGATAAAAGAATAATGCTAATCTTTGTGCAAAGGAACTGCAAACCTAACAGCATTAAGCTTAGAGCCACACCTTAAGAAAGCAGGGAGGGGTGCAGGTTAGGTGGATTGGCCATGCTAAATTGCCCTTAGTGTCTAAAAAGGTTAGGAGGGGTTATGGGTTACGGGGATAGGGTAGTAAGTGGGTCGGTGCAGACTCGATGGGCCGAATGGCCTCCTTCTGCACTGTATGTTCTATATTCTATGTTCTGTGTAATCATGACTTCAGGTTAATGGTGAATAAGAAGTATTTTGAATAGGTATTTATCCTGTAGACAATGAAGGGCGAGGGACCAACAATGATGAAGACTTTTAGGTCAGCAAAATATTCTTTCCAGACAGATATACAGGACTCTAAATAACACGAAAATTAATTAAGTGGTCCAGGTGTAGCCATCTGGGATGACCACTTACAAAGGGAAGTATGGCCACTTGCAAAGAATCATGGGAAATATGGCCAATGCAGGATCCAGACGAACTCAGAGCTTAAGTGTATATTTGCCACTAACCAGACACTATCGAAACCCCCAGCCGATTTGCATTCTAATGGCCCATTTCCCCAGGACAAAAGACTTGTACTCAGGTGTCAGATACAGACTCATCGGCACCACTCCCTTCCCCCAGGAAGCCCAAACAGCCAAGGTCAATGACCGCTCAGGACATGCCCAGCCATCAGGGCACCCACCCCTTTATTGGCTAAAATCGAAGGCAGTTATCGAAGCCTGCCGAATTATTGGGACCAAAGCTAAGGACCGCCCAAGAGAGCGTGAAAACCCCAAAGGATAAAAAGAGACACTACCATATGTTCGGTCTCTTTTGGCCCCGGCGCACCGGCACTCTCTTGGCCCGGCCTACGCCTGATACCAATTGCAGCACCACGACCAGAAGCAAGTTCAAGATCAACGATCGCTACCAGACGGATGAGCCCAGCGGAAACAAAGTCATTTCTTCAGACCCAGCCATGCCAGATCCGAACAAAGGCCTTGTTCCTCTGCATAAAGCCGGGTGCCTGAAGTTAAGTACAGGTTGTAGTAGTGTTAGGTGTATTTTAGCTCGTCGTGTTTTATGTTGCATGTCGAAGTAATTCATGTGTATAAATAAACTATTATTGAGCTTGAATTAACTAACTGTTCGTTGGGTCTTTGATCGATATCCGGTTAAACCTTGTGGTGGTATCATCTGATACCTGGCGACTCTGAAAGCAATATCCTCATTAATAACTGTCAGATTAATATCTGAATAAAGTAGATACCCCAAACTTGGCAACATTATTGGTGACGCTGGTGGGATAATATTCCACTCATTAAAAAGAGCAACATCATTGGCGTCTCCGGTGCCGATTGGCAACATTATTGGCGACATCTGACGGGACTCAACCTAGAAGTGATTTTGTCACTCCGAGAGAACCCACAAAACGTTGAATTAGAAATCCAATTGGGAAAAGTGAAAGAAACCACAAGTGTAAGGCCCGTATCGATCAAATCTCCAAGATTCGGAAGTGTGTATTAACTTGCATGCGTACTAACAGGGATATAAGATAAACTTGTTAGATTTTGTTGCGTAAAACTATCGGGAGTATTGTGAACCGGACAATAGCCTCGGCCATACCCGCTGTTCGAATCGCCGCCCTATTACCCCCTGTCCCAAATTTACGGTAGAGGAAAAGAGATACTAGTAGCAATGGCAGCAAAGGCATTGGAACACCTAATGAATCCGCAGGAACCAGAGGTCGCAGCGACTAGTAGAGCAGTGCAGGGCCCCATATGGGAAGAGGAATTGAGAAAGTACTTGAAGGGGAAACGATGGCTCCATTGGTCCGAGTTTTGTTTGAATGAAGAGTCAGATCCAGGTAGTATAGGACAAACCTGGTGGGACAACCTAACCGATATACATAAAAATAATGTAGAAAAGTTCGTAAGCCGATGGCAATCGTGTCCTGTCTGGCACAATTGCGAGGCACAGAGGAGGTCGTGAGGACGCTCCGCAGACAGCTTGTAGAGAAAGAGGAGAAGAGTGAGGGAAATTTTAGTGAATGTGAGAAAGTTAATGAGCAACTCCGAGAGCAGCTCGCAGCTCAAGACAAGGAGATGGCTGATGTCAAACGGACACACCAATCTCATATAGTTCACCTAAGCAGCTTTCGGACACAATACGATAAGGCTTACCAAGATACACAGCGCGCAGTTTTCGAAAGAGAAGAGACAGAACAACAGGTAGAACAGTTAAAGAAACAATGCGCAGATTTAAAGGCAGCTTTACGAGCACTCCATAGTTCCACAACGGAACAAAGGCAGAGTACAGTAGATCACGCCAAATGTAGGCAACAAATAGCCAGGTTACAGTCACTACTCTCAGTGCACAACGGATTCAGAGACACCTTTGGACCGAATTTAGATCAGGAAAATTGGCAGGAACTCAATGAAACTGCCCATAGATATGTAGATAATCAGAATAGAGCCCCGAAAAGGAAAGCACCCGCACCACCGACTGCACAGGCAGCACACCCCCCCATGAATCCAGTCACCACGTAGCGCAAGTCACCGATTGACGATGAACCCAATTTCGTGTACACCACCCCACTAACCATCACACAATTGAGAGGTGTCTGCGCCAAAATATAACCATTCCAACCCACAGCAGACCCACACCATTTCTTTGAGTGAGTAAGACAACAGACAGTTATGTACAGACAGGTCTGGACGAACCAGAGGAAGTGAAGCTTATAGTAATGAGCCTTGACCCATCCGTTAGCTCAGCATTACCAGACCCACAGAATGTAGGAGGAGGAAGCCTCCAGGACATGAAGACAGCTATTTTTGATGCAATTGGTTACAACAGAGGAGATCCCGTAGAAGGTCTAAACCGTTGTAGACAAAAGAAGGGAGAGCATCCGACTGCATACGCAGGACGCCTTTGGGTACACTTTAAAGCGGTATTTGGGGATTTGGCCGCGCACACTTAAATGTCGACAACACAACCAAATGGGCCCGTATTTTAGTCTCCCACGCTACGGAAACAGGTCAAAAAGCCTGTGTGAATTATGACCCCGCAGACACCACACATAATGCAGTTTGGGTTTTAAAGAGACTCTCCAGAGCTTGGGAACAGTCCCTACATAGAAAGGCAGATCAGCAGAAGGCAGAAGGCTATATCAACCCAGTAAGGACACATCAGCACCCCGCATGGGTAGAATGAGGGTAGAAATGAAGGACAGCACCCCAGAGCACAGGCACCATGAGAATGCTATAATTGTGTACAGCAGGGACATTACTCCCGCGAATGCAACGCCCCCCCCGAACCAGCAACGGAACCAGCAAGCGAACGCCCCACCTCAGAACGCTGCCAGGCCTATACACAGTGTTAACGCCCATCCAGATAATTCGACCAATAGCACAGATTGACGGCGTTCAGACTCCCCAACTTGGGGCTGTGACACACCCTGGGACAAATCAGGCAGACCAGTAGTCACAGGCACAGTCCGGGGAAACCCAGTAGAGTTCCTTTGGGACACAGGAGGGTCCGGCACCACTTTAAACTCCTCCACAATGTTTCAGCACGGCAAATGGCCCACCACAGACACCATCACTCTTAGTGGATTTACAGGACATGTACAACAGAGATACATTCCGGCCCCCATAGATTTTCTTGCGGTCCTGGGCCGAGCAATTGCCATACCAGGCTGTGATGCAGCCTGATAGGATGCTTTCTATGGTGCATCTATAAAAGTTGGTAAGGGTTAATGTGGACATGCCGAATTTCCTTAGTTTCCTGAGGAAGTATAGACGCTGTTGTGTTTTCTTGGTGGTAGCGTCGATGTGGGTGGACCAGGACAAATTTTTGGAGATGTGCACCCCTAGGAATTTGAAACTGCTAACCATCTCCACCTCGCCCCCGTTGATGTTGACGGGAGTGTGTACAGTACTTTGCTTCCTGAAGTCAATGACCAGCTCTTTAGTTTTGCTGGCATTGAGGGAGAGATTGTTGTTGCTACACCACTCCACTAGGTTCTCTATCTCCCTCCTGTATTTTGACTCATCGTTATTCAAGATCCGGCCCACTATGGTCGTATCGTCAGCAAACTTGTAGATGGAGTTGGAACCAAGTTTTGCCACGCAGTCGTGTGTGTACAGGGAGTAGAGTAAGGGGGGCTAAGTACGAAGCCTTGCGGGGCCCCGGTATTGAGGACTATTGTGGAGGAGGCGGTGGTGTTCATTCTTACTGATTGTGGTCTGTTGGTCAGAAAATCGAGGATCCAGTTGCAGAGTGGAGAGCCAAGTCCTAGGTTTTGGAGCTTTGATATGAGCTTGGCTGGGATTATGGTGTTGAAGGCGGGGCTGTAGTCAATAAATAGGAGTCTGATGTAGGAGTCCTTGTTTTCAAGGGATGAGTGTAGGGCCAGGGAAATAGTGTCTGATGTGGACCGATTGCAACGGTATGCGAATTGCGGTGGATCAAGGTGTTCTGGGAGTATGGAGGTGATGCGTTTCATGATCAACCTCTCGAAGCACTTCATTACGACTGAAGTCAGGGCCACCGGACGGTAGTCATTGAGGCACGTTGCCTGGTTCTTCTTTGGTACCGGTATGATGGTGGTCATCTTGAAGCAGGTGGGGACCTCGGAGTGGAGTAGGGACAGCTTAAAGATGTCTGTGAATACCTCTGCCAGCTGGTCCGCGCAGGCTCTGAGTGCACGACCAGGGATCCCGTCCGGGCCCGTCGCCTTCCGAGGGTTCACTTTCAGGAAGGCAAATCTGACTTCGGAAGCTGTGATGGTGGGTATGGGTGAATTATGGGCTGCTGGGGCACTCGACAGCGGATTGTTGGTTACCTGCTCGAACCGAGCATAGAATGCATTGAGTTCATCGGGGAGGGGTGCGCTACTGCCAAAGATACTGCTTGGCTTTGCTTTGTAGACCGTTATGTTGTTTAGTCCTTGCCACAATCGCCGAGAGTCTGTCTGTGACTCTAGCTTTGTTTGATATTCTCTCTTGGCATCTTCCGATCTCACACGTTTTAATTAATGTCGCCCATTTACTAAATTTCTTGATGCAGTCATGATTACTCTTCTGCACATTGTCGGAGTCCATATGTTACAAATTCTTTCCGCTCATGTAAGGTCACCCAGGCAGTGGAGTAACGGCACTAATCCCCGCCCTGCCTGAGGACCCCCTATGTATTCAGTCACCCAAGCTCAGGTAGTGGAGCAACGGAACTGATCACCGCCCTACCCTTGGAAGTCCACCCATTCTTGCCCTGCATCAATGTAAATGCATGTAGGCTAGCAAGACACGAGAGGGAGCAATTTTCTCAAAGTGTACAGAAAATATGTAACATATAAAAAAGGGGGGATGTGGTGATGTGCATCAATGTAAATGCATATAGGCTAGCTAGACACTAGAGGGAGCACCAAAGACAACACACACACTCAACCAATAGATCAAGTAGATAGGACACGACCAATAGGCATTCACGATACACACGGAGGTGACACGGCCACAGGGGGGCATTACACCAATCCATATATGAAGGACACCACACACATGATCTGCCTCTTTCCAGTGGAGACAGTCAGTGAGTACAGACATAGGATTCAATATTACACCCACCACGTGGATTGCAGCAACTGGTTAGTCAGTCTGGGTAGCTATAGTAGGATTAGCAGTAGTGTCGAACCCGAGTAATAGAAGTGTAAATAGTTTAATAAATGTGTTGAAGTTATCTCCACGTCTGAACCTTCCTTTGTCAAGTGCACCACAAGGAAGCCACTTATGTTATACCTATAACATAACAAATCATGGTACCAGAACTGAACTATTTCAATCCATATAGCCATACCTCAGTGTACAGTGACAACCAGCAACAATACCCAGGCAAGATGTTCGAGATCCGGGTTCCGCAGCGGCTCCAGTGCCACGGCGATCTCCGCGAAAACTGGCGGGCATTCCGGCAAAGGTTTGAAATCTTCCTGGTAGCAGCCGAACTAGAAAACCTGGCCGATGCTGAAAAAACAGAGCTTCTCCTCACCATCGCCGGTGCCAGAGCAGAAGAAATCTTTTAAAAATTCAAGTTCTCCAAAGGGCAAAACAGGAGCGACTTCCAGGCAGTCCTGGACAAATTCGGCAAATACTGTGAGGAAAACACACTCCAACCAGCAAGAAAAGGTAAGAGAAGCGCCAGTACTCACCACGAGGCCGAAATCCCGGAGCAGAGAACAATTTTGGTCGGTGGCCATCTTTCTAAGGCTTTGGAGGCTTTGGAGCGGGTGCAGAGGAGATTTACCAGGATGTTGCCTGGTATGGAGGGAAAATCTTATGAGGAAAGGCTGATGGACTTGAGGTTGTTTTCGTTGGAGAGAAGAAGGTTAAGAGGAGACTTAATAGAGGCATACAAAATGATCAGGGGGTTGGATAGGGTGGACAGTGAGAGCCTTCTCCCGCGGATGGAAATGGCTGGCACGAGGGGACATAACTTTAAACTGAGGGGTAATAGATATAGGACAGAGGTCAGGGGTAGGTTCTTTACGCAAAGAGTAGTGAGGCCGTGGAATGCCCTACCTGCTACAGTAGTGAACTCGGCAACATGAGGGCATTTAAAAGTTTATTGGATAAACATATGGATCATAATGGCATAGTGTAGGTTAGATGGCTTTTGTTTCGGTGCAACATCGTGGGCCGAAGGGCCTGTACTGCGCTGTATTGTTCTATGTTCTATGTTCTAAAGGGTCTGCAGTTGCACAGTTGCGCGAGAAGTGCGCAGAACGGGAAGGTCCGTTTGCGCATGCGCAAGACGCCGCGCATGCGCAATCACGAAAACGGCCACCAGTAAAGGAACAGCGATCTGCGCATGCGCAAACGCTTCCTACGCGCTACGTCACATGTGTCATGACGTCAGAGGCCCCGGACCACGCCCATTTAAAGGGGAAACGTCCCAAATCAAAGAAAAAATCTTTTAAAGCTGTAAAACAACCTTCCTTCACCTGGAATGACAGCACAATGCCTCAAATTGAACCAGGAAATGAAATTAACCTCTGAAGAACCCTGCAACAAGCAGTTACCTACGCCCAAACCGATGATTCCGACTTTGAATACTTCAATACTGACCTTTACATTTTCTCTGGACCTCACGAGCCCAATGCCAGCTCCGACACAAACAGTGATGAGATGGTCCTAGAAGACTACGACTCGGACGAACCTTTCACCTTGGGAGGCTACCCCAGTACCAAATCCGAACCGCAACTAGACGTGTTGCACATTGGCGACCCCCGTATTGAATCCGACGCAGACGCGGATTCGTTCTTCGGATTTGAGGATCTTCAGCCCAGCAGATATGACATCCTAACTCGTGAGTGCAGGATGATGCTGCAGTCTGAAACCAAGAGACAGAGAGCAGTACAAGCCCACAGAGAGCGGCCTGCTGCCCACAGAGCGTGGTCCACGCACCGCACAGGGTTCCCGACTCTAAGAAAGAAGACACGCAAGACTCCACACCGCAGTCCTTGCACGAATAAGAAGTAACTTCAGTGTCACAAGCCTCCACAGCGAGCTCGTGGACAGACTCCACGATAGAAGAAACGCAAGACTCCACACCGCAGTCCTTACACACACAAGACGTGACTCCAGTGTCACAAGCCTCCGCAGCGAGCTCGTGACCAGCCTCCACGATAGAAGCAATGCAGGAGTCCGACGCGCAGTCCTTGCAGGAACAAGACCATGAGGGTCTAGCAACCTCCTCTGACCAACTAGCAGCAGACGATGCAAGTCTGCCATGCTCAAGTAAACAGCAAGAAGACTATGACAGTCTACCACGCTCCAGTGCACAGCAGGACGACCATGACGGTCTATCATGCTACAGTGAAGAACAAAGCGACGATGACAATCCAAGCCCAAATGAAGGACAACAGCAAGACAATGACAGTCCACCCACATTGTTTGCACCACCAGATGAAGACTCTGACAATTTACCCAACCCAAGTGAACAACTAGAAGCTACTGAGGATCTACCCACGGTATGTGAGACGAGTGACAACAGCATCCCACTTCCCATGCAAGATGTGCAAAGTGACGGACCTCAGCTAGTGTGTACAGAGGCACTCAACGATTACTGTGAGACCACTGGTGACTCCGGTGACACCATGGTACTTCCACCCTCATTCGCTCGAACCTCTCCACAAGTCAATGCATTCCTGCATGTTCCGACTCCAGACGTGCAGCTTCAAGAAATCTCAGCTGACTCCAGTGAACCTGCTAAGACTACGGACAGGGAGCATCAACAAACCAACACTGACTCAGTTAAAACAGACCAGACTCCAGATGGGGAGCAACCAAACGGCGACTCTGATTCACGTAAGCCGGACTTTACTCCAGACAGAGAGTGCAGCAACCTCAGTGATGGCATGCTCAGGGTGACAGCAGATGCCACAACGACAGGAGATGGATCACTTAACAATTACACTGGGTCAGTAATAACAAGCAGCGGCTACAGTCCAAGAGGAATACACCAATATTCACTACCGCTATATTCACACATTTTTTCCACACCAGCCAATGGCAGCTCATGCTGTACAAACCCAGTATTCGGGCATGCAGCAGCCAGCAATCTATGCAGCATATTCTCAAACAGGCCAGCACTACGGATTGCCCACTAATGGAATCAAGACCGAAAGAGGACTACCGCAAGCGCAATCTGCACTACAGACTGGATGCCTTAGTTACAGCCCAGGATTTGCTGCACCCCAGCCTGGCCAGGCGGCATATTCCTATCAGATGCAAGGTTCTAGTTTCACACCATCACTAGGTATTTATGCGAGCAGCAATTCTGTTTCCAATTCGACAAGCTTCAACGGTTCTCAGCAGGATCACCCTTCCTGCACAGCACGTGGCCAGAACCAGTATGTACAGTCCTATCCAACTTCAACATATGGCACATCCATGACCTCGAATGATACTGTTGATGGTACCTCTTCAACGTCAACACCTACAAGATGCCACCTGACAGCACCATCACAAACATCGAAAAAAGAAAGGGACTCCAAATCAGACAGCAAAGTGATTTGACCACTTCTTGGTTCCTGTGGCACAGTGACGTTGATGGCATTCATAACCAAGAGAGACATTTGACCATGATGATTGATGGTTTTTGGACTCACACGAATGATTTGGACTTATTGTTCAATCACTGTTCCCATGACTTATATATACCTTAACTTATCTACCTGTTTTTTGTTCAATTTTCTGAAAGTGTACAGAAAATATGTAACGATACACACGGAGGTGACACGACCACAGGGGGGCATTACCACAACCCATATATAAAGGACACCACACACATGATCTGCCTCTTTCCAGTGGAGACAGTCAGTGAGTACAGACACAGGGTTGATTCAATATTACACCCACCATGTGGATTGCAGCAACTGGTTAGTCAGTCTGGGTAGCTATAGTAGGATTAGCAGTAGTGACGAACCTGAGTAATAGAAATGTAAATAGTTTAATAAACGTGTTGAAGTTATCTCCACGTCTGAACCTTCCTTTGTCAAGTGCACCACAAGGAAGCCGCTTATGTTACATGTACAACATAACAAATCAAAACCCACAGCCTTTTGCTTCAGAGGGAATGACACTATCAACTGCACTAGGTTGGCACTAGGATGCCACTAAAACATAATGCTACAATAATAGGAGGAAAAGCCATTGTTCTACATGGGCAATTCAGTAACAAAGAAGGCATTTGCAAAAACAAAACAGGCAAAACTAAGCGGAGATGAAAAACATGCAGTTAAAAAAGTTATTTCTTTCAGCTAAACAAAAAAACAAAGCACCTCGAAGCCATCCATAGAATCAGCACCAACATGATAGACCATACAACCAATAAACAATTAGAGAATCAAACGTGAGCTGAAAACAATGCTAAATAAATGAAAACATTGCTCAACAAAAGTAGAGTTGAAGTGTGTCATAACCACAACGGAACTTACGGGGTAGCAACAATCAGACTCCCTGGTAACCTCGCAGAATACAAGCTCCCCTGTTAAGGGGGCAGGAAACTCCAATTGTATAACAATCAGCTGTGATATAAAGTCGGCCGAATTTGGCACTGACAAACAGAGACTCGGCAAAGAACTGCCATGTGGTGTACGTAACATTGCCAAGGTTGCATACTGCCTTCGCCGGTCTGTTTCAAAGTTCTCTGTTCCTCCTGCTGGTCGACGCCCATTCCAAATGGAGGTCCAGAAGATGGCGACGATAACTTCCAGAGCAAGGATTGAGAAGCTGTGTTTGTACTTCAGCACGCGTGGCAAATCTGAAGTGTTAGTTACAGACTACAACATATCCTTTACCAGCGAGGGGGTTCTCTGGTTTCCTGAAAGCTAACAGGATACAGTACTGCTCCATACCACCTGGCTTCAAATGGACTCACGGAACGGGCAGTCCAGATGTTCAAACGGGGTTGCGGAAACAGTCTTCGGAGTTGATAGACACTAGCTTGGCCCAGTTCCTGTTCTGCTACAGGACCACTCCACCCACTATGACTGGGTCGGCCCTGGCTGTACTTCTGATGGGATGAAGTCTTCGCACCCACATTAACATCCCTGACAAAGGCAGGAAGGTTTGCCACAACCAGGACTAGCAAGGGCGTTACACCGATTGACGTCAATCTTTGTGCAAGGTGACGCAGTGTTTATCCGCAACTGTGCAGATGGCGCACAATGAGTCCACCGGACCATCGTCCGCCAGACAGGGCCGGTTTCCTATCAGGTCCAAACCCCGGGTCATGTAATGCAAAAACACCTGGATCACCTTCGGTCCTGGCGACCGGTTCCATGAAAATCTCCTCATGTATCGACCGTTCTTGTCAAACCGAACCTGAAACCTGATTCCCAAACAGACCAGAGCGGACGTCGACATGGGAGAAGTTGTCGACACAGATTCCGACATGGAGGTGAAGGTGTAGGTAGCCTTTGATGGGGAATCGATGGCACACCGGCCTCAGGAAGAGCTCCTGCCACGACATTCCATTCGCAAGCGACGCTCATCTCCCGATACACGCTGCCCGATCCAGCATTGCGGTGCATGACGCACAGACGGAGACGAAGAGAGTCCCACGTCCTCTGACGGGGCAGCGACAATCAGTCTCCCCGTTAACCTCGCAGAATCCAAACTTCCCTGTTAAGGGACGGGAGCTCTAATTATAGAACAATCATCTCTGATAGAACGTAGGTCAGTCTTGGCACCGACATGGAGCTGCCGTATTGTGCATTAATAGTTCTTTGAAATAAAACGTTACTTTTTGAGCTACTCGGTGTGGACACTTTCGTGGCCCACAATTTGACATTCATCAAATTAGATTGGATAATGAGGCATTATTAAGAAATTGGGCTAAATTAATGAGTTGCCTTCCAGAGGAAAATCAAAATGACTTAAAAGAGTTAGAACAGTCACATAGAGCTATATGCAGGAATAAATTGTGAAGTACAAAAGTAATTATGCATGATGTAGATGTAGGAAATGCTATTCCAATCAAACAATTTCATTTAAGGTGGCAATTGATGTGAGAGATGTGGGTGTTGGTGCTGTACTGTTGCAGGAAGAAGACAAAAGAATCAAAAGGCCTGTTGGTGGAATTTGCATTGTGGGCAGGGAGGGGGGCCATCCGGGGACCTCGCTATCAGCTGCCCTCTCAAAATGGTGGCACGATAGCAGGATTCGGAACGGAATGCATTGCAATCCCCGCAATGCATAAATTTGCATGATAAAGGCTGGAGAATTGCTTCCGAGCATCAACTAACCCAGAAGCGATTCAGCTCTGGTGGCAGAATATCGTCTCCCAAATGGAGAATCCATCCTTTTATTAGCTGGAACTACATGGTGAAAATGTTCCTGCTGCTTGTCAGCCCAAGTCTCGATGTTGTCCAAATCTAGTTTGCTATGGACAGCTTCATTATCGGAGAATTGTAAATTGTAAGTGGGCCAATCGTGTTTAACTTATTTGATTGAGTTTTTTTGGATAAGATAACAGAGAGGGTTGATGAGGGTAATGTAGCTGATGTGGTGTACATGGACTTCCACAAGGTGTGCGATAAAGTGCCACATATCAGGCTTGTCAGAAAAGTTGAAGCCTATGAAATAAAAAGGACACAGCAGTAGCATGGAAATTAAGTTGACTAATTGACGGATACAGAGAGTAGTTGTGAACAGCTGTTTTTCGGACCGGAGGATATTGTATTCTAGGGATTCCCACGGATCGGGATTGGGACCATTGCTTCTATTGATATATGTTAATGACATAGAATTGGGTGTGCAGGGCACGATTTCAAAGTTTGCTGATGACACACAATTTGGAAATAAAGTATTAAACTTCAAAAAGATATAGACTGGTTGGTGGAATGGGCGGGCATGTGGCAGGTAAAATTTAATGCAGAGAAGAGTAGGAAGAATATGGAGGGGAGTAGAGGGGTACGTTTCTAATAGGGATGCAATACCAGAGACACCTGGGGATATATGTGTGAAACTCAATGATGATGTCAGGCAGACAGAGAACGCGGCTAATAAGGCATAACAGGATACTGGGCTTTATAAATGAAAGTATAGACTACAAAAGCAAGAGCGTTATGGTGAACCTTTATAAAACCCTGGCTCAGCCTCAGATGGAGTCTTATTCTGGGCACCGCATTTCAGAAAGGATGTGAGGGCATCAGGGAGGGTGCAGGAAAGATTCCAGAATGGTTCTGGGGATGAGAGACTTCAGTTTCGCAAATAGATTGGTCAAGCAGGGGCTTTGCTTTTTTTAAAAAAAAAATTTTGTTTTAAATTTAGAGTACCCAATTCATTTTTTCCAATTAAGGGGCAATTTAGCGTGACCAATCCACCTAGCCTGCACATCTTTGGGTTGTGGGGGAGAAACCCACGCAAACACGGGGAGAATGTGCAAACTCCACACGGACAGTGACCCAGAGCCGGGATCGAACCTGGGACCACAGCGCCGTGAGGCAGCAGTGCTAACACACTGCGCCACCATGCTGCCCCAAGCAGGGGCTTTTCTTATTCGAGAAGAGGAGGTTGCGAGGAGATCTGATGGAGGTGTTGAAAATTGTGACAGTTTTGCACAGAATAGATAGTGAGAAATTGTTCCCATTGGCGAAAGGATCGAGAACCAGAGGACCCCGATTTAAGGTGATAAGCAAAAGAAACCATAGACGAGGTGATGAAAACTTAGATTACACAGGGACTGTGGAATGAAAAGCCCGAGAATGTGGCAGAGGCAGATTCAATTGTAGCTTCTAAAAGGGGAATCGGATAATTATCGGCAGAGAAAATCGGCAGGGAAATGGAACTAGCAAAGTTGTACTTGAAAAAAGAGCCAACATGGATATGATAGGCTGAATGGTCTCTTTCTCCATTGCAATTATTCTATGATTCTATAATTGTTACAGCAAGCAATTCAGGAGGCTGGTCTTCATTGCCAGGGAGAGGGGTACAGGAATAAGGAAGCCTTACCCCAATTGTAGGGCTTTGGCGAAACCATTGCTAGGAAAGATATACTCACCCTGGAGATGGTACAACAAAGGTTCACTAGATTGGTTTCTAGGACAAGAGGGTTGCCCTATTATGCGAGACTGAGTAAATTTGGCCAATACTGTCTGGAGTTTGGAGGAATGAAACATGATCTCATTGAAAAATATTAGTTTCTGTAGGGGTTTGATGGTGTAGACACTGAGCGGTTGTTTCGCCTGATTGGGAAACCTAGAACAGAGGGGTAGAGTCTTGGGGTACGGGGTTGATCATTTCGTACTGAGCTGATGAGACATTTCTTCATTCAAAGGGTTATGAATCTTTGGAATTGTCCATCCCAGAGGGTTGTGTATGCTTGACCGCTGAGTATATTTGAGACCAAGATTGATGGAACCAAGGGATTCGTGGAGCAGCTAGGAAAGTGAAATTAAGGTAGAAGATCAGCCATGGTCATATTAAAAGGTTAAAAGCAGACCTGAGGGACCGAACGGTCTACTATAGTCTTCAATTTCTTATGTTTGTATGATTTCCCGGGAGCCAGACAGTGCCACAGGGTGTTAACCCTGCGTCCCGAGCAGTGTTCTTAAATGATACCAATGAGGGAACACAGGCAGGACGTGCAGTTAGTCGCCCACGGCATTATCTTCCCCTAGGGAATTGCAGCAAATCTGCATAGCACCAATTAAAGTGGTACTGTGTTGAATGACTCTTTCCCCTAGTAAATCTGACTTGCACAAGGGAAGAACCATATTGAAAACTTACATTTATAAAATGATCATTTTTCATTGTGTTGAACAAATAGACTTGTACCCTCGCACTTTATATTGAACTTGGAATCTTGCCCATTTTTTCAAATGAAGCAATTCTCCCTGTACCCTGCTTGCAATAGATAAAGGCCAAAGTATCACAATACAAATCTGTTACATTATAAAATAATCCAATGGTCAGATTGCTAAAGAGACTTTGTAGACAGTTGGCAAAATCAATAGATTATCACTACAAAGTACAAAGATGAAGAAAATTGGCTTTCCGGTATTGAACTGTAAACAAAGATATTAGGTTATCAAGGTTGTATCTGGTTATGATTTATAATTCCAATGTTAAATTGAAGGAAATAAAAAAATTATCTTTACTATTACACATCAAAGTGAATGTGATACTGTGAATTATGTCACAATGAAGCTAACATGACACTGTAAATCCTATTACAAAGCCAGAACTCTGCACCTCAAATGCCGGCTTGTCTGTCCTCTCTGCAGATGCTGACTGGCCTATTGTGTGTTCCTAGCAATCGCAGTTTCACATTTCCGATGGGACATAACAAGGGCACCTCACTGTATGTACAGATAATTATATTGTTTTATATCCATTACTATAGAGTGGTTAACAGGATATCAGTACATTTGCTTAGCAAAAACAAACGTGATTCACCATGGGGAAGTAACATAGACAATTTGAGTGCACAGGTAGACTCAATTCAATTAATCGGCAGAACCATAACAATTGAAAGAGTAAATGTAGTTCCTTGTATGTATTGAAGGAATTAATTTATTTAAATACAAATTATTATTTGCAACATAAAGTGTCAAGAATAACGTTTGTTCAAATGTGTAAAACTGGATTAAAAACAGCTTGACTTCATCTTGTCATTCTGCAAAATGAAAATACAACCTTTCCAGGTTCTGCCAGTGGGTTAGGAAGATTGTTGACATACATCTGTCTCAGACACTGTGACTGCATTACAGTTGCACTTAGCTTTCCCTGGCCTATGGAGAGAAGGAGTAGCCACATTTTACACATCTGATATTATCCATGATCCCTGTTGGAAAAACACAGATATGATTGTGCATGTTGGGTGGGGCCAAATCAAGCCCAATTTTGATGTTCCATATTGTTGAAGTGTTATTAATCACAGTTGGGCTTACTCCTGAAGATTAATCATTTTGACAATGCATGAAATTGTATTCCTTGCAAGAGAATTCTATGGAGGCAGAACTAGCACAAAGGAGATTTTTAAGAACACCATTGATGTTACCTGTGAGACTGTCTCAATGCCCCGAAGGATAACTTGAAACAGTGGTTCTTAGTGGTGTACTGTTGTTTGAAATAATGTCATGAGCCGCCTTGTGCTGTGCACGAGACAGCTGCATCCGTCGAAGGACCGGAACGTGGTCGAGGTCTGGGACATGAATGGACGACACCGTCGTCCTCAGGGTATGACCCATGAGCAATTGGGCTGGCGACAGGCCAGTGGACAGTGAGGCGGAGCGATAGGCCAGCAAGGCGAGGTAGAAATCGGACCCAGCATCGGCAGCCTTGCAGAGGAGCCGTTTGACTATGTGGGCTCCCTTCTCCGCTTTGCCGTTAGATTGGGGGTACAGGGGACTGGATGTCACATGGGCAAAACTGTACCGCCTGGCAAAGTTGGACCATTCCTGACTTGCGAAACAGGGGCCATTGTCTGACATAATCGTGAGTGGGATGCCGTGTCAAGCAAAGGTGGCCTTACAGGCACGGATGACTGCAGACGATGTGACATCGTGCAACCGTATCACCTCCGGGTAATTTGAAAAGTAGTCCACGATCAGGACATAGTCTCTACCCAGCGCGTGGAACAGGTCGATGCCCACCTTGGTCCAAGGTGACGTGACCAACTCATGGGGCTGCAGGGTCTCACGTGGTTGGGCCGGCTGGAAACGCTGACAAGTGGGGCAGTTGAGCACTGTGTTGGTTATGCTTTCATTAATGCCGGGCCAGTACACTGCCTCTCGGGCCCGTCGGCGGCACTTTCCCACGCCAAGATGGCCATCGTGTAGCTGTTTCAGGACGAGCTGGCGCATGCTATGCGGGATGACAATGCGGTCCAGTTTCAGAAGAACCCCGTCTACTACCGCCAGATCATCTCTGACATTATAGAACTGAGGGCATTGGCGCTTGAGCCACCTGTCTGTTAGGTGGCGCATGACACGCTGTAGCAAAGGGTGAGCCGCCGTCTCGCGGCGAATTTGGACGAGGCGTTCATCCGTGGCAGGTAGATTGGAGGCCACAAAGGCCACAGGGGCGGCAACTTGGCAGACGAATCCCGCTGGGTCACATGGAGTGTTGACTGCCCCGGAGAGAGCGTCTGCAATGATGAGGTCTTTGCCTGGGGTGTTTACCAGCTGGAAGTCATATCGCCGGAGCTTGAGAAGAATACGCTGGAGGCGAGGCGTCATGTCGTTCAAGTCTTTCTGTATTATATTGACCAGCGGGCGATGGTCGGTCTCGTCGGTGAATTGAAGAAGTCCGTACACATAGTTGTGAAACTTAACCACACCGGTCAGAAGGCCCAGGCACTCATTTTCTATCGCTGCTCCGTGGGGGTCATGGCGCGTGAGGTATATGCAACGGGGGTCCATGATGAGGCCTCATCGCATTGCAGGAGCACTGCCCCAATGCCGGATTGGCTGGCATCGGTCAAAATTTTGGTCTCTTTTGCTGGATCAAAGAAAGCTAAGACCGGGGCCGTGGTGAGTTTGGTTTTGAGTTCTCTCCATTTGCGCTCGTGGGCAGGGAGCCATTGGAAGTCTGTCATCTTCTGGACCAGGTTCCTGAGAGCCGTGGTATGAGAGGCGAGGTTAGGGATGAACTTCCCTAAAGAGTTCACCATGCCCAGAAATCGGAGGACCGTCTTCTTGTCCTCTGGCGTTTTCATGGCTGTGATGGCAGCCACCTTGTCCACATCCGGCCACACACCCAACTGGGAGATGTGGTCCCCGAGGAACATGAGTTCCGTCTGACCAAAAGCGCTTTTGGCCCTGTTGAGGCGGAGGCCCTGCTCACGTATACGTTTGAATATGCGGTGGAGGCGACTGACATGCTCCTGCGGGGTGGTGGACCAAATGATTATGTCGTCGACATAGACGCGAACACCTTCAATGTCTTCCATCATTTGTTCCATAATCCTATGGAACACTTCTGAAGCAAATATCATCCCAAACAGCATCCTGTTGTAACAATATCTGCCAAAGGGGGTGTTAAATGTACACAGTATCCTGCTGGAATTGTCGGGCTGGATTTGCCAGAATCCTTTTGAGGCGTCGAGTTTGGTGAAGAGCTTGGCAGGAGCCATCTCGCATGTGATCTCCTCGCGCTTGGGAATTGGATAATGCTCCCTCATGATATTGCGATTTAGATCCTTGGGATCAATGCAAATTCTCAATTTGCCACAAGGCTTTTTTACACATACCATGGAATTGATCCAGTCGGTTGGTTCCGTGCCTCTGGAGATCACTCCTTGGTCCTGGTGGTCCTGCAGCTGCTGCTTGAGGCAGTCCTTGAGGGGTGCTGGGACCCTGCGAGATGCGTGCACCACAGGCGTGGCATTCTGTTTCAAGAAGATCTTGTAGGTGCACGGGAGCGTGCCCATGCCTTCGAAGACGTCGTGGTGCTGGTTGATGATGGCGTCGAGTTGCGCCCTGAAGTCGGTGTCCTGAAAGGCAGACGTGTCATCAGGAGAGAGAGAGTGAACTCTCTGAACTAGGTTCAACAGCTTGCATGCCTGCGCGCCAAGCAGGGAGGCTTTCTTGGAGCCCGCGATTTCAAAAGGAAGGATGGCTTTGCGTGACCTGTGCGTCACTTCAAGTTGGCATGAGCCCTGGCATCAATGGCATTGCCATTGTAATCTAATAGCTGGCAGGCTGATGGAAGAATGGCTGGTTTGACACAATGGCTTTGGAGGTCAGATTGGCGGAGGCACCAGTGTCCAGGCGGAATTGTATTTGGGACCGGTTGACCGTCAGGGTGGCACACCACTCATCGTCTGGATTGATGCTGTATACCGACAGCGGCTGGTGTCTTTGCTTCAGGGACACCCTGTTTTTTGTCACGATACCGACTCGAAAAGGAGCCTTCGGGTACTTGGTGTCACTGCTGTGTGGGAGGTCCGCATCGGACGTGGTGACCGTGGGTTGGATTGCCCGGACATTCCTGTGAGGCTGGCTGAAGCGATATGAATTAGCGGGCTGAGCTGCTCGGCATAAGGCAGCATAGTGACCAAGTCTGCACATCTTAGGCATTGTCGAGATTTGGCAGGGCATTGCTGTTTAAAATGGGCGGAGCCACAGTTGCCGCACATCGTAGTGTCAGCATGTTCGCTGCGTCACCGCGCATGCGCGGTGCGGTCGTGCGTGGTGCGCGCTTGCGCATTACGGTGTTCGACGTCGCCGTCCCCTCGTTTGGTGCGCACAAGCGCGGGAGTCCGCGAAAAGCGCGCAAAATGGCCGCCCTCATCCAGGCTGAGGCCCTGGAGTTGCTCAATTGTCTGGACCCGTTCCGCCTCGTGGGGACCTTGCCGCGCCGTTTCAGCCGCTTGGATGTGGGAATACCGACTCGTGGCGTTTTCGTGTAGGACACAGGTCTCAATGACGGTCGCTAGGGTGAGCTGCTTTACTTTGAGGAGCTGCTGTCGTAGGGGGTCCGACTGAACACCAAAAACAATCTGGTCGCGTATCATGGAGTTGGATGTTGGCCCGTAGCCGCAAGACTGCGCAAGGATGCGGAGGTGAGTGAGAAAGGACTGGAAAGGTTCATCCTTACCCTGCAAACGCTGTTGGAACACATAGCGCTCGAAACTTTCATTTACCTCTACGCTGCAGTGAGTGTCAAACTTGAGGAGGACCGTCTTGAACTTTGTTTTATCTTCATCATCCGCAAAGGTGAGAGAATTGAAAATGTGGATGATATGGTCCCCGACCGTGGATCGGAGGAGAGCAATCTTTCTGGTATCTGAGGCGTCCTCCCTGTCTGTGGCCTCAAGGAAGAGCTGGAAGCGCTGTTTGAATATCTTCCAGTTGGCCCCTAGGTTGCCGGCGATGCAGGTCGGTGGCGGCGGGCAGATGTTGTCCATGTTGCAGGATGACGGAATGCATGCGGAAGGCAGATTACTTGCAGGTAGGTCTAAGAAGTGCTAATATCCCTCAACTCCTGGTATCATGTTGTGTTGGGTGCTCTGGATCCGTGGAACACATACAGGTCACCAACAATTGAAATGGTGCAACACTATTTTATTTAGTCACTAACAGTTTAACATACTCTCACTGTGGGTTAGCACGATAATAGCTTTAACTAAAGACCTTTACCTTGTCCTAACCAGTCGATGCACTCAGTACATGGTGAATGTCTGTGCTGCAGGCTGTGAGCTCTGTCCTACTAGGAAGCTGCAGCTCGAATGAGCGGGAACTCTGATGCCCTCTGTCTTTATAGTGCGTGTGCTCTAACTGGTGATTGGCTGCGGTGTTGTGTGTTTTGATTGGTCCCACTGTGTGTTCATCAGTGTGTGTGTCTGCACCATGATATACTGGTGTATATTATGACAGATACATCCTTGTCTCCTTTCGTAGGAAGTTTTTGAGTTGCAGGTACCTTAGCTCGTTCTACCTGGCTAGCTGGAATTTCTCTGTTAGTTTGTCCATTGTTGTGACCCTGCCGTCCGTGTATAGGTCCCTGACTGTCAGTGTCCCGCCGTCCTGTTCCCACTTTTTAAAGGTGACGTCGGTCAGCGTGGTGTGAACCTATGGTTGTTGCAGATGGGAGCTTTGGCCGACATTTTGGTCAGCCCAAATTGCTGCCGTAGTTGGTTCCAGGACTGGAGGGTGGCTATCACCACCGGGTTGCTGGAGATTTTTTTGGGTGGGGCTGGGAGCGCCACCGTGGCGAGGGCCCGGAGGGAGGCCCCTTGTAGGAGACTCTTCCGTGCGCACCCACTCGGCTTCTGGCTCCTTGATCCATCCCCTTATTCGCTCGGCCATCGCCGCCCAGTGGTAGAATTGTAGGTTTGGGAGGGATTTTGTTTTTTGTAGGACCTTCTTTGGGATCCTAGCATTCTTCCCCCCCCCATACGAAACACTTTGTCTAGTGCTTTGAAAAAGGCCTTGGGGATGTAGATCGGGATGGATCTAAGTAGGAAGAGGTACCTGGGCAGCACGTTCATTTTGATCATCTGGACTCTCCCCGCGAGGGAGAGTGGGAGTGTGCTCCATCTTTGCAGGTCCTTTTTTACTCCCTCTGTCAGACTGGTGAGGTACCATTTGTGGATCTCTTTCCAGTCATGGGCTATTTGGATCCCCAGGTAGCGGAATTTGTGTTGGGCTTGTTTAAATGGTAGTCCCATTAGTGCTGCCCCCCCTCCTTGTGGGTGTACCGGGAAGATCTCGCTTTTGCTCATGTTGAGTTTGTAGCCCGAGAAGGCGCCAAACTCTTTCAGGAGCGCGATGATTCCGTCCATGCTGCTTTGTGGATCCGAAATGTAGAGGAGCAGGTCATCTGCATAGAGTGAGACTCTTGTGCTCTCTGCCTCCTCTTCGGATCCCCCTCCAGCTTTTTGCTGCTCTGAGCGCGATTGCTAGTGGTTCGATCGCTAGAGCGAACATCAGCGGGGACAGTGGGCATCCTTGTCTGATGCCCCTGTATGGCTAGAAGTATCGGGAGTTGGTGTTGTTGGTCTGTAAGCTTGCCATGGGAGCGTTGTATAGGAGTTTTACCCAGGAGGTGAACTATGTTCCAAGCCTGAACCGCTCCAGTACCTCAATGAGGTATTTCCATTCGACCCTGTTGAAGGCCTTTTCTTTTAGAAGTTATCATATGTATAGCCCCACTGATCTCTGCTAAACAATGTTTCTGATATGGCCATTCACACCTCAAGTTCTCTACACTAACAGGTTACTAATCCTGTTACTGGGCAAATCACATCTCATTATTCCTCTAGGTGCCTGCTAGTCTTGTTACTTTTCTGTTAGTTTATTTTATCTCGAATTCACTGTCAGTCTTGTTAGCTTTACACAGTGCTAACAGATTAAGAAGGCTTTTTAAACATAGCTCTTTCACATGTCCTGTAGATGTTGGAATAGACAATTATCCTTGAAGAGAAGAAAGGGGAAACAAATAGTTACTGGAGGGGATGAATTCTTCCCTTGCAATACAATGCAGGATGCAACATACATCAATGATATATGTAGAGATCACGGGCGAAATTCTCCGGTATCGGCGCGCTGTCCGCCGACTGGTGCCCAAAATGGCGCAAATCAGTCGGGCATCGCGTCGCCCCAAAGGTGCGGAATGCTCCGCATCGTTGGGGGCCGAGCCCCAACCTTAAGGGGCTAGGCCCGTGCCGGAAGAATTTCCGCCCCGCCAGCTGGCGGAAAAGGCCTTTGGTGCCCCGCCAGCTGGCGCGGAAATGACATCTCCGGGCGGCGCATGCGCGGGAGCGTCAGCGGCCGCTGACGGCATTCCTGCGCATGCGCAGTGGAGGGGGTCTCTTCCGCCTCCGCCATGGTGGAGACCGTGGCGAAGGCGGAAGGGAAAGAGTGCCCCCACGGCACAGGCCCGCCCACGGATCGGTGGGCCCCGATCGCGGGCCAGGCCACTGTGGGGGCACCCCCCCGGGGCCAGATCGCCCCGCACCCCTCCCAGGACCCCAGAGCCCGCCCGCGCCGCCTTGTCCCGCCGTTAAAGTAGGTGGTTTAATTTACGCCGGCGGGACAGGCATTTTAGCGGCGGGATTTCGGCCCATCCGGGCCGGAGAATCGCGGGGGGGGGGGGCCCGCCAACCGGTGCGGCGCGATTCCCGCCCCCGCCGAATATCCGGTGGTGGAGAATTCGGCAACAGGCGGGGGCGGGATTCACGCCAGCCCCCGGCGATGCCGGGTCGGAGAATCTCGCCCCATGTTACAGCTGATGGAGGGGTCCAAAACTAGGGACCCATCAATATAAAATAGCCAAAATGTATCCGCTAGCCAATTTCAGGAGAAACGTTTTTACCCAGTGCGGTTCGAATATGGTATTTGTAGTTGAGACAAATAACCTAGAAAGAATTAAGGGACAGCTAGGTAAGTACAGCAGACAGAAGGGAATAGAAGTGCAAGTTGAAACAGGATTACGATGGGAGGACGTTTAGGTGCATCATAGAAACAGCAGCTTGGACAAATTGGGTGTGTTCTAAATTGAATGAATTTTTGTAGTTTGTAAGCAGGGCCAATACTTTCACTGTTAGCTTGCATTGTTGCTGAGCTGGGTAATTTTGAGGAACATCCACAAGTACTTAACATGTGTAGAGTGCTATTCACTGTGTCCGCATTGCTCCTTTCTTCAATTTACTATGATACTTAATTCAGTTAAAATTAAAGAAAATCAGTGAGTCAAGAGGCCACCTCAAATTAAAGCATGACTTTCTACACCTTTCGCAACAGGTGTAACTTACTGCATCTAAATGTTCCTGTTCATTCCCCAAAGGCATTGACCAGTGCAGTATTACGTTATAGAGATTGAAACGCGTGAGGTTCAATCCCCCAGTCTGTGGTGAATTGGTTTATCTCCATTTTGGTAACTTAGAATGCTACATATTACCTCAGCCTTCGGTGGGAAATACAGTATTCACATTCATGATCACCTTTCATAGAGTGGTGCTGAAAAGTGTATATGTACAGATGTACATAAGGTAGCATTGTGGTTAGCACAATTGCTTCACTGCTCCAGGGTCCCAGGTTCGATTCCGGCTTGGGTCACTGTCTGTGCGGAGTCTGCACATCTTCCCCGTGTGTGCGTGGGTTTTCTCCGGGTGCTCCGGTTTCCTCCCACAGTCCAAAGATGTGCAGGTTAGGTGGATTGGCCATGATAAATTGCCCTTAGTGTCCAAAATTGCCCTTAGTGTTGGGTGGGGTTACTGGGTTATGGGGATAGGGTGGAGGTGTGGACCTTGGGTAGGGTGCTTTTTCCAAGAGCCGGTGCAGACTCGATGGGCTGAATGGCCTCCTTCTGCACTGTAAATTCTATGAAATCTATGAGATGTCAGGTGAGAACAGGGCAAGACTGGGCTTGACTATGATGTTCGCCAATGAAGAGTGGTATAGTAACTGCCTACATTTACAGATGTGCTGCTGGTGATTTTGGCATTCTACCTCGATATAAGTCAGTGCCTTCAGGAGAAGAAATGGGATAATAGGTGTCAGCCACAGCTCAGTGCTAGAACTCTTTCCTGTAAGTCAGAAGGTTCAAGCCTCATTCCGAAAATTGAGCCCAAAACTAGGTGACGCTTCAGCACATTACAGAGGGTGCTACACTGGAGAAGCATCTTTCAGAGATTTTAAACTGATGCCATTCCCATTTACTCAAGGGAACATAAAAAAACCCTGTGACACAATAATGGGTGAGGCGGTGGCATAGTGCCAATATCACTGACCTAGTAATCCAATGGCCCAGGCTCTCGGGCCATGGGTTCAAATCACAGTTAGTGGAATTGAATGCGGTTAGTAAACTCTGGAATTAAAAGAGGTCCCATTAATAATGACCACAAAACTATTGTAAAAATCCACCTAGTTCACTAATGGTCTTTAAGGAAAGAAATCTGCCATCCTTAACTAGGTTTGACTCCCGATCACACAAATGTGATTGACTGTAGTACTCAGTTGTAGCAAATTACTATAAAGTCAGGAAACGGTTAATCCATCACAGGAGACAACAACAGCAAGCCCAGTCCTGTTGACCCTAACATCTGGGGGCATGTGGCAAAACTGAGAGACTGTTCCGCAGGCTAGTCAAACTTACCAAATCATATCTTTGTAGACAATGTCCCAGACACCACCATCACTTAGCATGCCCTGTCCCACCAGCAGGACAGACCCACCAGAGGTGGCGGCAGCACAATGGTTTACAGTTGGGAGGGAGTGGCTCTGGGATTTCTTAACATTGACTGTAGGTCCCATGAAGTCTCAGGTCAAAGCTGGACATGATAGTTACCATCTATTAACCCCAACTCCACCACTTCTGCTGTCAGTATTCCCCCATGTTGAACACCAATTGGAAGAAGCACTGAATATGGCAGGACATACTCTGGCTGGGGTCTTTGATGTACAAACGTGGTTAGATAGCACTGCTACCGACTGAGCAAGCTGAGTCCTTTCTTTTAATTACTTAAAGTACCCAATCTCTTTTTTTCCCCAATTAAGGGGCAATTTAGTGTGACCAATCCACCTGCCCAAGTTGATAGTTCTATTAATATATGAATGTTTAAGCATTTTGTGTAACTTGCAATGAAATATTTGGTGTGTATTAAATGTATTCAACCTTATTCATGAGGTCATGGTTAGTTGGTGGGACTTGGAGTACTATGTGAAACAGCAGAAAGTTGCAGATAGCGCCTGCTGTTAAATCCCGGTCCAAACCTAACCGGTGCAAAACTTTATGGGCGGCACATTGGTTAGCACTGCTGCCTCACAGCTCCAGGGACCCAGGTTCAAAACCGGCCTCAGGTGATTGTCTGTGTGGAGTTTGCACTTTCTCCCCGTGTCTGCATGGGTTTCCTCCGGATGCTCCGGTTTACTCCCACAGTCCAAAGATGAGCAGGTTAGGTGGTTTGGCAATGCTAAATTGCCCCTTAGTGTCCAAAAGGTTAGGCGGGGTTACTGGGATAATAATAATCTTTATTAGTGTCACAATTAGGCTTACATTAACACTGCAATGAAGTTACTGTAAAAATCCCCTAGCCGCCATACTACGGCACCTGTTCGGGGACACTGAAGGAGAATTCAGAATGTCCATCATTGAAATCTATATATGTGTTTCTGGAACCCACCTCTTCATTCACCCAAGAAAGGAGCTTCGCTCCGAAAGCTAGTGATTCGAAACAAATCTGTTGGACTTCTACCTGGTGTTGTAAGACTTCTTACTGTGACCATGCCACAAGGTAAAGGTGTGGGCTTAAGTAGAGTGCTCTTGCCAAGGGCTGGTGCAGACTTGGGGACAATTCTCCGAGCCCCGCACCGGAGAATCGCCGCAACCGCGCCCTGACACCGGCACGCGATTCTCTGAGGTGCAGAGAATCGGCGCCATTTGCGCTGGCGCGTTTGGCGCGCCGCCGGCCACAGCCGCTGGAATCGGTGGGGCCGCCAATTCTCCGGCCCGCATGGGCCGAGCGGCCTCGCCGATAGGACAGAGTCCCGCTGGTGCCGTTCACCCCCGGTCGCTGCCGGCGGGACCTCTGCGTGAACGGTCAGGGAGCGGCCTGTGGGAGGGGGGGGGGGGGGGAGGAGAGGGCGCTCCTTCACCGGGGGGCGGGGGCCCTCCGATGGGGTCTGGCCCGCGATAGGGGCCCACCGATTGGTGGGCCGGCCTCTCTCCCCCTCGGGCCTACTTTCTGGCGGGCCGGCCCCTGAACTCCGACGCCATGTTGTGTCGGGGCCCGCGCACTAAAGAATTCCCCCACGCATGCACAGGTTGGCGCGGCCCACTGCACATGCGCGGGTTGGCGCAGCGCCCATTTGGCACCTCAAAAGGAGGCTGGAGCGGCGTGAACCGCTCCAACACCGCGCTGGCCCCTTGTGGGGGCCAGAATTGGTCGTACCCAAGCCTGGTTCACGCAGTCGTGAAACGCGACGGCGTTCACGACGGCGCAAACACTTGGGGTCCATATTGGAGAATCGCCCCCATGATGAGCCGAATGGCCTCCTACTGCGCTGTAAATTCTACGATAAGAAGCAGCGCCAACTCCCCGACTGCATTTGCAAGAATGACTATGTGCAGTAAACAAACATGAAAGTTCCTTCACTTTGATTTTGTCTCTGGCAATCTTACAAAGAAAGGGAACCGCAGCATTACATTCCAAGGCATTAAGGTCAGTAACTCAGCACACATTTCACTCAGGCTGCTGCTCCACAATTTGTTGCGAGCAACGCGTTTCGAGGTTGCTCAGAAAGAGGGGGGGGGGGAAGAGGTAGGTTGTCCTGAAAGAGCTGCCGTAAAGAAGTGGCAACACCGCCGTTTTGTGTGGCAGAAGATGGAGCAAAGTGAAAGGAGGGTTGCGCCTGAGCCCGGGAGTGGGACCAGGAGAGCGGCGGAGGACGAGGCAGAGAGAGGCACAGTCCTCACTGAAGGCGACAACGGGAACGCGTGAGTAAAGTGACCGGGCAGACGCCCAGATCTTGCAAAGCAGCAGGCCAGCTGTGGGTTGAAGCTATGCCAGGCTCAGAAACCTTGCCTTTTGATAGCTCTTCTCCAATTAACACTTTATTTCTTGTCCCACTTTCCGCCTGCACCGATTTCCCGCCACGATTTAACTAATTGGTAATGTTATTGCAGCAATTCACACTGGTAAATGTTAACAGAAAAACGCAACTGCAGAGCCGAACCAGGACATTTAGTAATCTGTGGATGGATAATGCATTTTACGGTACACGATAATAATGGTTCGATTGTTCTAAAACATGCATAATCTCCAACATCAGCAGTAAAGTCACATGGAAATCAGCAGTAGTAGAAATTCCAGGTTGCCAGTAGTCTAAAGATGTTCACTTCTCATGTCTAATATAAATCCGACAAATTGTTTCCGTTTGAAACTCCATACACACTGTGGAAACCAGCAATTAATTACTTTTAATCACACTATCATTGTACTGTGGGTTTAGACTACTTTTCAGGATATAAAACCTTGCTATCCCCTTCTCGTATGAAGTGATCGAGTCAAGTTCCATGGGAAAGTCTGCCCTCTGGTGTCTTGTTCAAATGACCACTTTTTATTTGTCAACCCAGACAGCAAGTGTGTTGGCTAAGTAACCACCACCAACAGATAGCCCTGCCTTTACTTGACATACATTTAATTCCTTCCCGAGCAATCGTAGTTTCCCCCTAAAACCAACCCAAGATCAGTTAATGCACTGTGGCATGGAAATTAAACCTTGCTTTTCACCTCTCACTAATTCAACCCCTTGTTATCTGGTAGTGTGCATTGTATTGCAGATGCAGGTGTACTGCATTTTTGCACCATTAATTAATTCTGTATGTTTAATACTTAGAACCCCAGAACTCAAGGGCCCAGCCTCAGATTGAAGGGACGATCCTTTAAAACAGAGATGAGGAGGAATATCTTCAGCCAGAGGGTGCTGAATCTGTGGAACTCTTTGCCGCAGAAGGCTGTGGAGGCCAAATCACTGAGTGTCTTTAAGACAGAGATAGATAGGTTCTTGATTAATAAGGGGATCAGGGATTATGGGGAGAAGACAGGAGAATGGGGATGAGAAATATATCAGCCATGATTGAATGGCGGAGCAGACTCGATGGACCGAAAGGTCTAATTCTGCTCCTATATCTTATAGATTTATGGTCTTATGTTACAAATTATTGTTTGATGTCATATCATTGATATAATGAAAAATATCTTCTCTTGGGTTCAAGAAACATTTTGCTCAAACTTTGCTCTTGTAATTTGAACTCACTTAGGGAGGTTGTTTCATAATAACTGTCTTGCCTCCCTCCACATGTGTATTCGGTCATGTAACATGTGGGACCATTATGCTCATTATGCTATGCATACATCTGGTAGTTTGCTTTTTATTCAAATGCCACATGTTGATTTTCTGTGATTTTCAGTATACTGCTTCAGATAACAGAGTTAAATCTTCTCGTGCATCAATGCCTATTTTACAGCCTTGCCCTTACTCGAGGGTTCTCAGCAGAGCAGCAAATTGATCACATAATCCAGTATGACGCACTTCAACTCCCTGGTGAGTGCATTTAACTTCAGCAAACTTAATAATAGACTGAGTGAGACCGCAAGCAAAAAACCCCAGTAATTAGGCATGCATCAGATGTTAGTACTGAAATGCTTTCAAGAGATTTGGAGTTGTTGTGGTTTTTTTTTTTATCATCCACTAGTGATGGAGATCTGGTGCATTTTCTTTTTGGGCGCTGGTTGGAATGAAGGAACTTTGCTCCCTTCCAATCTATTATGTTAATTCTTTTATGATTCAATATCATAGAATTTACAGTGCAGAAACAGGCCATTTGGCCCATCGAGTCTGCTCTTGGAAAGAGCACCATACCCAAGCCCACACCCCCACCCTATCCCCATAACCCAGTAACCCTACCCAACACTAAGGGCATTTTGGACACTAAGGGCAATTTAGCATGGCCAATCCACGTAACCTGCACACCTTTGGACTGTGGGAGAAAACCGGAGCACCCGGAGTAAACTCACGCACACATGGGGAGAACGTGCAGGCTCCGCACAGACAGTGACCCAAGCCGAGAATCGAACCTGGGACCCTGGAGCTGTGAAGCAATTGTGCTAACCACTATGCTACCGTGCTGCCTGCTCCTACCGTGCTGCCCGTATATAGGGCGGCACGGTGGCGCAGTGGTTAGCACTGCTACCTCTCAGCACTGAGGACCCGGGTTCGATCCCAGCCCTGGGTCACTGTCTGTGTGGAGTTTGCACATTCTCCCCGTGTCTGCGTGGGTTTCATCCCCACAACCCAAAAGATGTATAAGGTAGATGAATTGGCCACGCTAGTATTGCCTCTTAATTGGAAGAAAATAATGAGGTACTCTAAATTTATTTAAAAGAAAAATGATTCAATATATAAAGAGATTATCTGATGTATCGTCAAGTATTTCATTCGAGTACAGGTTGCAGAAAGTGTGTTGTTTGTACTGAAGTGTTCCCAGTACTTCCACCTTTACACTTGGAGACTGTGAGATACTGTAAGAACGCATCATTTCAAGTACCTGGCTTTGTGTATTTTATCTGTTTTATCCAGTGGTGCGACTGGAGTGTAAACAGAGGTGTTTAAATGATTGCTGGAAAAAAATAATATTTCCAGTACAAACAATTTATTTCACATTTTAATTTTCTTCGTTTCGGCCATTTTTCACACTTTTGCTTCCTCTAAGTCCAAATGAATCTTCTAACTCAAGCCCCAGGTGTCAAGCAAAAGAACATGTCTAAAACAAGGAAACTGCTTGCAAGAAATTCTAATATTAAATAACCAATTTTAAGTATTGTGACTTTATCTAAAGTAATGTATTTTCTAAATTATATTTCTTTTTTAAGTATTTCAAATTAACTTGCAATTTAGGGCCACCAATCCACCTACCTTGCAGGTTGTGGGGGTGATAATTCTTGAAAATACCAATAAAAAGATTTTTTAAAAAAAAGGACCCCAGCCCGAGACAGTGGCTGAGGACGTGGATGGTATCTGTAACAATGATATGAAGTTTATGATGGGGCTAAAGATGATTGCCTTGGTCTTCCCAGTGATTAATTGGAAGAACTTGCAGCTAATCTAGGGCTGGATGTCTCACAAATTGTCCGAGACAGTGAAACGGCCGTGGGAATATGTAAACTGAGTGTCATCAGTACACATGGAGAAGCTGACTCTATATCTGTGGATGATGTTGCCAATGTAGATTAAGGTGAGGAAGTGAAGAGTACCCAGGAAAGATCCTTGGGGGAATGCAGGGATAACGATGCAGTGGTAGGAAGAGCAGCCACACCACAGATGATCTGCCTGATTGGAACCAAACCAGGTCAGTCCCACTGAGCTGGACAGTGGGAGAAAGTCATTATGGTGTGGTTGACCATGCTAAATACTTATTGCTTATAAATTTCACTCGAATGTAAACATTTCAGCAACTGGTGTGGCCCAAGTAAATGAGGGCGGCATTCTCTGATCAGAAGTCCTGAAACTGGAATATTTCGAAGGGATTTAAGTGACCCAGAGATTGGGATGAGTTTTCCTGTCTTGTGGATTGCTGGGCTTCTCGCATTTTAATTGCTACCGTTTCTGAATTTTTATCTGTAATTAAAGGACATGGAAGGTTGGAGTGCGCGCAAATGTATTTCAAATTGAAACTGCTCAACTCTCCATGAAGTGACATTACATCCGAGTTGAGGGAGCAGGCTTTTCAAGGATTGGTCTGAACCCTGGTTCAAGGACTGCAAGCCAACCAGCTGCCTCATCCAGCCCTTGACGTTTTGTTGTGAATTTTTAGAAGTCATCATTGTGACTGCGAAGGTTCAGTGTCGTGTGCAAGTGGGAGACAAGTCAGTTGATTGTTTTTTGGTCCTTTGTTAACTGCAGGCCGCTGCTACGACCCTGACACCAGTGCACCAGTCAGCTTTTACATCTCGTCTCTCGCAGAACTGCAATCGTGGCAGCCTTTTATTCAAGATGAGAACTTCAACAAAGCTGCTATCCCCTTGGCTCCACGGCAGCCACTTCTGCAGTGCGATCGGCCAAGGACACTGGTCTGTCATGACATGGCTGGCGGCTACTTGAGCGACAGGTGCGTTTTCTCGGGATAACATGATGACCGATCAATACCCTGACAGTGTTACTGAGTGTGGTCTGAGCCTCAGTGGAACAGAGAGAAACATGAGTAATTCACGCTTGCATCATTTATACTGTAAAACCTTCTGCCCTTTGACACAATTTGGTGAACTTGGAAAGTTCGACTGTTGCAATGGCCATTTTGATCTTGTCATTATTAATGATTTAATATTTATTTCAATCTAGTTATTGAAATCAAAAATGCGCAACATTTCCTTTCATGTAATTGCAAATGCACAATGCTGGCTGCACGTATTTATATTCATGTTTTGATTGGTAAATTAAATTACGACATAAAGTACACATTAGTCATGACGAGAGATTGGATAGACTGGGGTTGTTTTCCCTGGAGCAGAGGAGACTGAGGGGGGTGGGGGGGACATGATTGAGATGTAGAAAATTATGATGGGCACAGATAAGAGTAGACAGGAAGAAACTTTTCTCTTGATGGAGGGATGAATGACCAGGGGGCATTGATTTAAGGTGAGGGGCAGGAGGTTTGGAGGGGATGTGAGGAAAAACCTTTTCACCCAGAGTGTGGCGGAGTTTGGAACTCGCTGCCTGAAAGGGTGGTGGAGGCAGAGAACACCCTCATAACATTTAAGAAGTATTTAGCTGTGCATTAGCAATGCCACAGCATACAATGGTCTGGGCCGTGTGCTGGGGAATCGGATTAGAATAGTAGGTGGCTGTTTTTGACTGGCTGGCGCAGACTCGATGGGCTGAAGGGCCTTTTCTGTGCTGCATGGCTCTATTACATTATAGCACAGTGAAGAATTAACCAGGTCCGGGACTAGATAAACAAGTGCCCCCCCCCCCCCCAGCTACGGAAGCATCCTATCTCATCCACCCTGTCCAGCCCTTTAAGAATTTTAAAACTTTCAATGAGCCCATCTCTCATTCTTCAAAACTCGAAAGAATTCATGCCCAGTCTCCTCAATTTCTCCTCGTAGGGCAATTCCGCTACCCCAGAAATCAGCCTGTGAACCTCTGCTGCATTTCCTCTATCACAGGTATATCCTTCCTGAGGCAAGGGGACCAAAACTGCACACATTACTCCAGGTGTGGTCTCATTAAGGCTCGACGCAATTGAAGAAAGACATCTTTACTCCTGCACCCAAATCCTCTTGTGATAAAGGCCAACATACCATTTTCCTTCCTTATTGCCTGCTGCATCTGCATGTTAGCTTTCAGTGACTAATGAACAAGGGAACCCAGGTCTTGTTGGACATCAACACTGCCCAACCTCTCATCATTTAAGAAATACTCTGCACATTCAATCTTCTTGCCAAAGTGGATAACCTCACACTTATCCAGATTATATTTCATTTGCCATATTCTTGCCCACTCTTTAAACCAGTCAAAATCCCCTTGGAGCCTCTTTGCACCCTCCTCACAGCTCACATTCCCACCTAGTTTTGTGTCATCCGCAAACTTGGAAATATGACATTCAAATCATTGATAAAGATTGCGAAAAGCCCAAGTACTGATCCTTGCATTACCCCACTAATCACAACTCATTTAATCCTCAATCCATGCCAGTATATACCCCCATCCTGTGTGCTCTAATGCTGTTTACTGACCTGAAAACATCCACTGGTTTTCCCCCCTTAACCATTCTGCTGGTAATATTGAAGTCCCACGGTGGTCAGTTGAGTCTTGCCTTTTAAGAGTTTCATACACCAAAAGTATTTGAAAAGCAAAGATAATTGTACGTAGCTGTTTAATACAAGTTGCAAATTCAGTTTTTTCAATGTTGCACTTCACCAGTGTATGCCTTACATTTAGAAACCTTCAGCAGGTGCTACTAGTTGGGTTCATCAACTATGAACTGCGAACAGGAATTACAAGAGAGGGAATGTCAGAATCTCACTTGATAAGCAGTGAAGAATCATCACAGTTCTTTGTATGTATTCAGTTTGGTTAAAAATGAAGAGAGCTGGAAAGTGTGTACAGATATTTGGACTTCTGTTACTTGTATTGGCTTTTGGAGGTTCCGACGGTGTGAAAAGCACCATGTAGATGCAGGTCTTTTATAGGAAAGCTGATAGTTATCATTGGAGTGTCATTTGGGATACATTGTTGCTCCATAGTGACCAACCAGTGCAACATACTGGTTTGAGGAGATTTTTAAAATATATTCTTCGATAGGATGTGGACGTCGCTTGCTGGGCCAGCATTTGTTGCCCATCCCTGAGGGCACTTAAGAGTCAAATCACATTGCAGTGGGTCTGGAGTCACATGTAGGCCAGACCAGGTAAGGATGGCAAATTTCCTTCCCTAAAGGACATTAGTGAACCAGATGGGTTTTTACGACAATCATCAATGGTTTCATGGTCACCCTTGGACTTTTAATTCCAGATTTTTATCGAATTCAAATTCTACTAACTGCCCTGCCGGGATTTGAACCCAGGTCCCCGGAGCATTACCCTGGGTCTCTGGACTCCTTGACCATTGACAATACCACCACGCCACTTAAAGGGAAGATTCAACACTCAGTTCAGTTGATCTTCCCTTTGAGATTCTGGGAGATTTGACACTAACCTAACTGCTTTGTTTTTTTCAGGTTCATACAAGGTGTGCACGAAGAGAATCCTTTTGTCTTTTACCACTGGCTATATATAGACATCTTTGTATATTTCAGTCACCACATGGTGACCATCCCACCAGTCTGCTGGACAAATGCGGCACATAAGCACGGTGTTGCTATTCTAGGTAAATATGATCTGTTTAGGCAGAAAATGATCGATGCTTCACTCAGGCAAAAATGTATGGTTAGTTTTCTGTAGTTTGATATATAGACATGTTGATGGAAGCAATATGTTCCAGCTGTAACGATTCATAAGAGTTTTGTTTTCCCCTTTGGCAATTTAATCTATTTTAATTGCCATGTTCCAAGGACTAGAATGCTAACTTGAATCATTTCAGAGACTATCACTGAGTTAGAAGTTTCCTGTTTTCACCAGTGTCTTTTAAATACTATTGAATGGATCCCAGTATCTGTATTGAGTTCCCCTTCTGTCTGCTATTCGGTTTGTTTTCTGATGTTAGACAAAGTGTATTATAGAAACTGTTCTATAATACGGGCGTCACGGTGGTACAAGTGGACAGCACTGTGGCTTCACAGCGCCAGAATCCCAGGTTCGATTCCCCACTGGGTCACTGTCTGTGCGGAGTCTGCACGTTCTCCCCGTGTCTGCGTGGGTTTCCTCCGGGTGCTCCGGTTTCCTCCCACAGTCCAAAGACGTGCAGGTTAGGTGGATTGGCCATGTTAAATTGCCCTTAGTGTCCAAAAAAGGTTAGGAGGGGTTATTGGATTGTGGGGATAGGGTGAAAGTGAGGGCTTAAGTGGGTTGGTGCAGACTTGATGGGCCGAATGGCCTCCGTCTGCACTGTATGTTCTATGTTCTAATTTCAGAATGTTTTTTCTGCTTGGGTTAGTGCTCAGATGAATGCAGTAGCAGAGATGTTCATTGACGGATATTTCAATCGAACAGGCAAAGTTATTTTAATAGAAAGTTTTGATTTTTGTATTCGGCTGCTTTTCGGTTTCAGGAACTTTCATCACGGAATGGGAAGCCGGGGCTGCAATCTGTGAGGCTTTCTTGGAGAACGAGGAGACGTTCCGTGCGATGGCCGATAAGCTGGTGCTCATTGCCCACTGCTTTCAGTTTGATGGATGGTTGGTTAATATTGAAAATGAATTGAGTGTGAGTAAAATGACCCTGTATTATGTTGACGCATATTATTTGAGTAAAGGATGCTTCCTTTTCATAGAATCATAGAATCTCTACAGTGCAGAATGAGGCAATTCGATTCATCAATTCTCCACCGACCCTTTGAAAGAGCGACCAATCCTCCGCCCTGCCCCCACAACCCCGCCTAACCTGCGCATCTTTGGACTGTGGGAGGAAACCGGAGCACCCGGAGGAAACCCACGCAGACCCAGAGAGAATGCGCAAACTTCGCAAGTACAGACCCCAGGCCGGAATAGAACCCGGGTCCCTGGTGCTGTGGAGGCAGCAGTGCTAACCACTGTGTCACTCAGAAGCAGCATGTTTGTGGGAGAACCTAGGACTAAGGGTCACTGTGACATCACCTCCTGGGCAAGCGGAAATCTACTGCCGAGGCTTCTGGTTTGAAAACCTGCATCAGCTATTTCTGCAGATGCAGTGCAGCTGAATTACTGCAGATTATTTGGGCACTGGCTCTTACCTGCTGCTTTCAACATTGTGAGTTTACAGCAACCTCGACTGCAACATATGTTTATGTAGTGCGTTTCATGTAGAAATATGTCCCAAGGTCATAGAGGTGCAATTGGATAGGATTGACTGACAAGCCAAGAGTGAGGTTTTAGGAGGGGATCAAAGATTTGAACAAAAGGCTGGTCAAAGATGCAATCATGCAAATTCGGAGCAGGAGGAGGTGATTTGGCTCCTTGAGCCTGCTTTGCCATTCAGTAAGATAACGTTAACATACACATTCCCACAAACCCCCAGTAACCTTTCGCCCTCTATCCAGCCAGAGGCAGACTCACAGTGAAACACACAATGCTGCAGTGTGGGGCCCCGGCCAATGGGGAGGCCCCATCCTGAGAGGTGGTTGTGTGTGCCCCCAAAAGTGTAAGTCCGCTTCTGCTGCAAAGCCTTCAACGAGTGAGGAGAAGGCGCTGGCCAACATCCGTCGAGGAGAGCAGCGGGGCAACTCTCGACCTCCAGGCCAAGGTTGAGCAGGGCGGTCGGGCTGACAACCAACCAAAAAGAACAGAGGCTGCCAGGCCCGATAACCAGCAACAGCAGCCAGCCAGGAGCACACACCATCATCAAAGGTCAAGGTTCGAGGCTCAGCCACCTGAGCAAGAGCCCAGAGGTGAGCAGAGCAGCAGTCGGGAAGTGCAAAGAAGGCCAGGCAGGTGCTGGCGTAGTGTCTTGGAGAATCAGGGAGCAGCAGCCAGAGACAGTGGGGTGACTCGATCAGAGCTAGAGGCCAGCCAGGCAGCAAGGTTGAGAGTGACAGGGCTGGGCTGGGCAGGAATTGGGCTGGAAAGCAACTGGACTGGGCAGCAAGATTATGGGTTTTTGTGCCTTGCATTGTCTGAAGTGAGGGTGGGTGGGGTCCGAAGGACATTGAAGTCATTGGGGTTGGGGCTTGACATCATTGTGGGCGAGCTGCTATGTCATCAGGGGGTAGGGCGTGACGTGGGGCTCCTGCAAAGAAGGAGTGCACGGGACTTCTGGGGGCTGGGGAAGCTTTCTCCCCGACCAGTTTCCTCGCATCCGTGCTACGTAATCTGTTGGGTGTCTGCCCTCTGTGCCGCCTGACAATCCTGAGGTTCTGGCGGCGAGCCCTGTTCTCCTGGTCTCCCATCTTCCCCTTGAGTGCTCCCTGGGCCGCCACCAACCTTGCCACTTCTGCCTAGAACGAGGCGATCCAATCACTCTGGTCAGTTGCTGCTTATTCCAGTTGCTGCACCGTCGATTCCTGGGTCTCCAATCGCTGCTCCAACCACTCCAACGTCTCCTTGAAGGGGGCCAAAGCGATTACTATCAGTGACTTCACAGTCACCATGAGGTCCTCTTTAATGGAGTCCTTATGTTTTAGAAGCTCTTGTGTGAGGAGCGCCATCCACTGCCTATGGGTGGGCTGGTGTTTGCGTTGGTGGTCCCTCTCGCTCTGTCATAATATACACCAGTATATCATGGTGCAGACACACACTGATGGACACACAGCGGGACCAATCAACACACACAACACCGCAGCCAATCACCAGTTAGAGCACACGCACTATAAAGACAGAGGGCATCAGAATTCCCGCTCATTCGAGCTGCAGCCTCCTAGTAGGACAAAGCTCACAGCCTGCAGCACAGATCTTCACCATGTGCTGAGTGCCATAGACTGGTTAGGACAAGGCATAGGTCTTTAGTTCAATCTAATATTGTGTTAACCCACAGTGAAAGTATGTTCAACAGTTTCTGACTTAATAAAATAGTGTTGCACTATTTTAAGTGTTGGTGGCCTGTATGTGTTCCACGGATCCAGAGCACCCAACACATCAATGTCCAGCTCCGCTTCACTCCTCATGTTTGCAGTCTTGATCATCCTCTCCTGACTCTTGCTGCTCTTACTTTCTTTCTGACTCCTTGGCTGATTTGAGAGCATTTCTTTGGGTGCTTGTTAGTTGAGGAAGGGTCAGTCCAGGTTGTTGGTTTAGTGACTGATGTTCGGGTTAAAAAGAACCTAAATTGAAGTTTCCCAGGGAGAGCCATCTTTCATGTGATTCTCAGCACATCGCTGCCACCAGCTGTCTGAGTGAAGTAAGGCTGGGGGTAGGAGAATACACAAGATACCAGAATTAGTGACACAGGGCATTCTGGATGGGTAGGGAGGTGATTGTCGGGGTGGAAGATAGTGAGGATCAAGGCCATGGGTGGAATGTAAACAAGGACAAGAATTCTAATGCAGGACAACAGGAACTTGGTGTGGGATAAGGAATCGGTGGTAGAGTCCTGGATGAGCTGAAACCTGCTGAATGTGGATAACTTCAGTCTTGCCAATGGGGCTGAGGTAAAGTGCTCCTGGAGGGAAGAAAGGAGGGAGCGTTGGAGATGACTTCTTCTTGGCTGCCTTTGTGCGGCCCACTGGAGACATATGTTGTGCAGATTGAGAGCAGGCTGCCTGCCCAGCTTCACAGCCAATGAATTGTGTGCGCAAGTTACAATGTGGGGTTTTATTAAAAAAAACTCAACTCCTTAATCATCCTGCTAACATTATTTGACTATAATTATCGCATTATTGTCAACAAATGATGCTTGCAATTCATCTCAAGCTGCTGTTGATGTGGAGTGTGCGATCTGTAGAATGCGTGTTGATGTTGATGCCCTGATAAGATCATTTATTTTCTGTCTTGTTCCTGTCTGCGTTGGTGCGCTGATGATATTCTTCAAGGATACTTCGATTTATTTACCAGGGGTGCGATTCAGCGGACTGAATTTGAAGTCCGCTGAACGGCCTGTCGAGTGGGGTGTTTCTCGGTGGCTGCTGCTTTGTTCTGGCCTCGGGGCGATTCTCTCCGCCGAGGCCGCACTTCGAGGGATTTCCTGCTAAAGGCTCCTGGAAGATTGGGACGCCATTTTGTCCAGCAACCCCCCCCCCCCCCCCCCCCCCGATCTTCACTCCCCCATCCCCTGCTTGACAAGGCCCGACCCCTGGTAGTGCCAACCTGGCACCTGTGCACCCTGGTGCTGCCAGCCTGGCACCCTGGCGGTGAAAGCCAGCTAGTGCCAAGCTGTCCAGGTGCCAGGTTGGCACTGCCAGGGTGCCAGGCTGCCCTGTCCCCGGCATTTGTGTGGACCAGTACTAAACTGGTCTCCCAGGTGCGGCCAGTGAGTCCCAGGCACCGGGTGAATCCGACGTCCGGGTATTTACAGCCTTGATCGAACACTGCAGCAACAGTTCACTGTTGTGGGTAGCTAATAGTTTTGCCTTGCTGATGTTAATATTTGATTGAATTTGCTGTTAAGAAGGGAAGGATTTAATTGTTTCCACCATGAATCGCTGTAGAATTTTGAAAGCATTTTCTTTTGTTTTATAAATTTAGAGTACCCAATTATTTTTTTCCAATTATGGGGCAATTGTAGGGTGGCCAATCCACCTACCCTGCACATCTTTGGGTTGTAAGGGTGAAACACACGCAGACACGGGGAGTATGTGCAAACTCCACACGGACAGTGACCCGGGGCCGGGATCGAACCCGGGTCCTCGGCGCCATGAGGCAGCAGTGCCAACCACTGTGCCACCGTGCCGCCTGAAGTTTGAAAGAAAGGACGACACAGCGGTTAGATCTGCTGCCTCACAGCGCCAGGGACTCAGGTTCTATCCCATCCTTGCGTGACTGTGTGGAGTTTGCGCATTCTTCCTGTGTCTGAGTGGGTTTCCTCCGGGTGCTCCGGTATTCTCCCAAAGCTGGGCAGGTTAGGTGGATTGTCCGTGTTAAATTGCCCCTTAGTCTCCAACAGTTAGGTGGGGTTTCGAGGTTACGGGGCAGGGCGGGGTAGTGGGCCCAGGTAAAGTGCTCTTTTGGAGCCTCAGTGCAGACTTGATGGGCTGAATGGTCTCCTTCTGGAATGTAGGGATTCTATGATTCTATGAATTGCTGCAGTTCAAAGATCCATTATCTAACAGAGCACCAGTGTGTAAGAAATTGAATTTCTAGGAATGATCTGAGGTTCAGTCCACTGTCTGAGGATAGGGTGGGGAAAGTGGAGTTTACGTAACAGATCAGCCATAAGATATTATCACATTTAATGTGGGGTGGGGGTTAGTGGACGGAGAGACAAGCTCAATAGGCCATATTGCCGACTCCTGCTCCTAATGAACAGTGTCGTCCTGGATCAGATCTGATGGTGGTCTTGCAGAAATTTTGCTTTTTAATATTCATCAGTATTTTATTTATGCCTTGAATAACCATCCTGATCCTCGAGGCGGCACAGTGGTTAGCACTGCTGCCTCACACCCGGGTTCGATCCTGGCCCCGGGTCACTGTTTGTGCGGAGTTTGCACTTTCTCCCCGTGTCTGCGTGGGTCTCACCTCCACAACCCAAAGATGTGCAGTGCAGGTGGATTGGCCACGTTAAATTGCCCCTTAATTGGAAAAAAAGGAATTGGGTACCTTAAATTTAAATTAAAAAAAAAAAACCCATCCTGATCCTCAATTCAGTTGTTGTCCCCTCTCGTTCATTGCGATGGCGCTGCTGAATAATCGGCTGTGAAACTATGTAAAATTGTTAGTTGCTCAGAGAACTTTCCTTCCTCCAATCTAATCACCTCCAGGCAATCATGAACTCTAGTTGAGTTTTGTAACATTAGTGATTTCTGCCAGCATGCGATGCCTTGGAGTTCATGGCTGTCATCCTTTCACTTACTGAGTAGTGACTGGTGTTATTGTAATGTGCTCCAATAACATGGAACCACTGATTAAAGAGACGTCAAATGGAGTCTCCAATCACATTGACAGTCATAAGAGCCATGGCTAGTGCCACCACACAGAGGGATACAGGAGACTCAATTACAATTTATCAACCAGAGGTTATCTTTTAACAACCGTGCCACAGTCAGCTCAACATTGATTATTCACCAGTATCTCATTTCTTCTAAAAGTCATGGTGCTCTTGCCTAATTGGAAACGCTCCTGAATGGGGAGTCATCAGGAATCTATTGTCTGAGTCCATCACAGCTATCATTTAGAGGGAAAGAAAGCCTTGGAGAGGGGTGGTCAATAAAAAGAATGACTGAAGCTCTCTGACCCCAGGAAGCACCATTACTGGCTGCATACTTCAGACGCTGCCTGCAGCAAGTGTTCCTGAGTGTGTTGGGATGCAGTCCAACTTGCGGACTCATCTAAAATTATGACCCTATTGAAATGCATAAAGGCTCTCCAGGACATTATGGAGAGGACCAATGGTACAGGAAACTTAATTTCCAACAAAATGTTATTCCTTTTCTTCTGGGTAGAGAACGGAGAAACACTTTGAAGAGAAAATGTTCTCCTTGGAATTTCTTTCGCTTTTAACCTGCTGCCATTTTTAGAAACATATTCCAGTGATTATTTTGTCCAGTGTGTAATGTGTATGTAACTAAAGGGTTATTTATAACATCTAGCTGTAACACTACCACTAGAGGGCACCACTAGATCCCAGTATAAGTATCAGCTCCTAGAGGATCTTGGTCTCTTTCAACCCAGGAGCGTTTAGTAAGCAGTAGTGTATGATAGATAGCTCTCAGTATAGTTAGTATTTATAATTGTGAATCAGTTAATACATCAATATTTTATTACTTGATTTCTAGAGATAGTTCTGTAGAGTGTCGAACTCGGATATAATCAATTGTTAATTTAATAAATTAGTATGCTTAAGTTGAAGACTAGTGGTTTCTTCAGGATCACACCATCAGACCATCTGCATCAACAGCAACTGGTAAAGATACATATTACTAGACCCAGTAATATAACACAGTGCACACAGGAAGGGTAGTGAGACCGTGCAACCACTAGAGGGGGAATAGCACCATGCTTGCATTATGATGTGACTGTGCTACAGTGGGGCTGCTCCTAATGTTGGGACAACTGGGTTACCGGCCCCAGGAAAACCAGGATGTGTATTTAAGAACGAAAACCTCCCCGGCCATCCGGTAGCTTTATTTCAGCATAGCTGTGCTGTGGAAACCAGCAGCTGATGCTCAACAGAAAAGGATTTATATCCGCGCAGGGGAGCTACCCTTACTTAATTCCTTGCCTGTTCAGAACCATAGAAGTTTGCAGTACACCAGGATGGCAAAATCCCTCCATGATCATTTTAAATTAATGGCTTCCTGTCCCTGCCTCGCCAGCCGGGGAGAAAATCTTTTTCACCGTCTCAAAACCCTTTGTCACTTAAAATCTCCAGTTGAAGCATTGCAGCTCGTGTGTGTGTGTGTGTGTGGGAAGAAGTATTTTTAAAGCTGTTATTGATGCAGACAAATCCCTCCAAAGTATCATTCTACAGGAAGGGCTGTAGTGGGCCTTGAAAGTCTCATGGACCAAAGAATCTGAAAACTGTGATTTCTATCGAAGCCGAGTAAGTGACCTTGGTAGATGGCATTCCATTTTTCATGCAAATAATGTTTGTTGTTGTTTTATTTTATTGTAGCCCAATGCAGTTAAGAATGTGCCTGGATTTCTTAGTTACTTCCGTTCCAGGATGCAGCAAGCTGTTCCGCACAGCCTAGTTATCTGGTATGACAGTGTGCTGGAAAGTGGGCATCTGGACTGGCAGAATGAACTTAATCAGCACAACAAGTAAGTGAATATTGCAGCAATTTAGACTCTGTGCTAAACTTTGGAGTAAGAAAATTCTTGTCGAAGAATAACCATATTGGCAAAAAAGATTAATTCAGAATACAAACTAACAAAGTTTATTGGGCAATAAAGATTGATACTTAACATTTCATTAGTGGAGCCCTGGCATGATGCACAAGTCCAACGCATGTCAGTCTGTCTTTCCCATGAATGTCAGGACTCCTTGGGTCTTCTCTTCTTGGTTCTTTTTCTTGAACTTGTTCTCTTAACTCATGACGTCCTTTGAGATTTTAGCTTAGCTAATTTAACTCTTACATACATACAAATCCCTTTTTGCAGCTTTAAGACTTCAACTCTGGTGGATCTTTTTCCAACTCACAACTGCCCAGTCTGCCTTAACTATTAGAGTTCCCAATCCACTTTAACTGCTGCAGCTACCCACTTCCCAACTGCCTGCTGAGTGTTCTCTCTCCCTCACTCTCTTAACGCAATTACTTTATTACCACTGATTTCTAGTACTAGATGTAATATTCTTGTTGGATGGCCTGATTTATTATAAGAATACTTGTAGTTAAAGTTATGAACGATTTATCAACATTAACTGGGAGTAAACTACATACAAGACAACAGATGAACAGCAAAATCATGCATGTGCAAGCTTTCTCTTTTACTTCCTCCAGCCAGTGTCTGGTCAGCTGACTTTACATTCACTTTTATACTAGTGAGACTCCTAGTGATCAGTTGGTAAAGTACAACACAACCATGATATCACTACACTGGATTCTTGCTGCAATCCTCAGCCCTGTGATAATTACTTTAATCACAAACTAAAACTGGGTTCTTATGGCAACCCGATAACCTGTGACAAATACCCGTCAACTGGCAACATGCTATGCAAATATTAACTTCCCAACAAGTTGTTGTTTCTCTTCCCACACCTTGTGGTGCACAAGGCAGACTTTCATGTGTTTCCATAGTGTGGCTCTTCCTGGAACAGTTTGCAAGTCTGTCACCCGAGGCTTCTAGCTTGGGAACGCCATTCTGGATCAAGCATGGCTGACCAGCAGTCTCTCCCATTCTTATCGCCTGTCATTGGTGTGCTGGAAGGATTTTGCAGGTTGCTACTGGACCTGTTTGACCTGCCTTGGACATCAAGTCCTGGGGTGGGACTTGAACCTGGAGCTTCTGATTCAGAGGTAAGGATGCCAACCACTGCACCAAAAGACCTCCTCTTCCTAGCAAGTACCCCACTCTTAACTCTCTTCCAGCTAAGGGGCTGGTTTAGCACAGGGCTAAATAGCTGGCTTTTAAAGCAGACCAAGGCAGGCCAGCAGTGTGGGTTCAGTTCCCGTACCAGCCTCCTGAACAGGCGCCGGAATGTGGTGACTAGGGGCTTTTCACAGTAACCTCATTTGAAGCCTACTTGTGACAATAAGCGATTTTCATTTTAATTCCTCCCACCAAATGAGTCCAGCGAATGTTCTATGACAAATTCTAAACATTGGCAAATGCAAAGACCTCAGTTTTGCACCTTTATTTTTATACCCTTTTTGCAGTTGGCTTTGCAACATTTGGCCCAAGTATGTGCAGCTGTGCCAACATGACTAACGACTTCTAACCCAATATTTGCAACTCTTGACCAATAGGAAGAGCGCTCCTAGCTTTCCCACAACAATCTAACCTTAATTTAACTAATCGGAGGTCCTGAAACATTCTAGGATCAAGACCGTTCTTCCAATCAGCCTTGAAGCCTTGGCTCCCCTTATCACAACTAAACCATCTGTCTTTTGAATGGGTAGTTTGAACAACTAGTCTTTAGGCTGCCATGATATACATCAGCATATCATGGTGCAATCACACACTGACACACTAATGGACATACAGTAGGACCAACCAGCATACACAACATCGCAGCTAATCACCAGTGAGAGCACACGCACTATAAAGACAGGGGACACCAGAGTTCCCGCTCATTCTAGCAGCAGCCAGCTCAGAGCACAGAGCTCACAGCCTGCCTCTCAGACATTCACCATGTGCTGAGTGCCTCACCTAGATAGTGATAGACAGGGTCCACAGATAAGCTGGTAATGCACGTACCCAAGCTTACAGTATGTTATTACGGTTGAATTGTTAATAAAATAGAGTCACACCATCTCCAGCCGTGTTGACCTGTTTGTAGAACAGAACACCCAACACGACATGGTTCCAGGAGTGGACACATACTAGCCCCTGTGAGACCTACCTGCAACTTATCAGCAATCCGCCATCCTGCAGCATGGAGAACATCAACCCGCTGCCGCCGCTACGCATCGCTGGCAATCTCTGGGTGAATTGGAAGCGTTTTAAATAGCGCTTCCAGCTCTTCCTAGAGGCCACAGACAGGGAGAATGCATCGGACACCAGGAAGATTGCCCTTCTTCTCTCCACGGCAGGGCAACACGCCATCCACATCTTTAACTCCCTTACATTCGCGGACGGCGAGGACAAAACCAAAAAGAAGACGGTGCTCCTAAAATTTGATGAACACTTCAGCGTTGAAGTTAACGAAAGCTTCGAAAGGTACCTGTTCCAGCAGCGCCTGCAGGGTAAGAACGAGCCTTTCCAGTCTTATTTAACGCACCTCCGCATCCTCACGCAGTCCTGCGGCTATGGGCCCACCTCTGACTCCATGATACGCGCCCAGATAGTTTTCGGGGTCATGTCGGACACACTGCGCCAGCAGCTCCTTAAAATCAAGCAACTCACCCTAGTGACGGCCATCGAGAACTGCGTCCTGCATGAGAACGCCACCAGCCGGTACTCACACATCCAGGCGGCTGAAACGGCGCGGCAGAGGCCCCACGAGGCGGAGCAGGTCCAGACAATCGAGTACCTCCCGGCCCGTGGCCCGGAGGAGGGCGGCCGTTTCGCGCACTTTCCGCTGTCTCCCGTGCCTGTACGCGCCAACAGAGGGGGCGTTGACACGGAGGGACCCGATGCACAGGCGCGCACTACGCAAGACCGCACCGCGCATGCGCGGTGGCACAATGAACGCACTGACGTCATGACGTGCGGCAACTATGGCTCCGCCCATTTAAAGCGGCAATGTCCGGCCAAAGCGCGACAATGCCTATTTTGTGGCAGACTTGGCCACTATGCTGTCTGCTGTCGAGCACCTCAGCCTGCCAACTCGTAACAGTTTAACCAGCCTCGCAGAAATGTTCGGGCAATTCTACCCACGTTCACCGAGTCCGATCCTGACATCATACAGACCAGTGACACTGAGGACAGGGAGCCTTTCCGCATTGCTGTCATCAACAAGAACAAGCTGTCCCCGAGTCGAACGTACCAGTTGCTGTTGGTGCACAGCATTGATCCGGACGACGAGTGGTGTGCCACCCTGACGGTCAACCGATCCCAGATCACATTCCGCCTGGACACGGGTGCTTCTGCAAATCTCCTCACATGTTCAGACACACTCACTACACTTTATTTATTCTCATGTAGGCACATATTCTTTGTGAAAAGGGGGGATGTCATGATATACATCAGCATATGGTGCAATCACACACATACTGACACACTGATGGACATGCAGTGGGACCAACCAGCATACACATCGCAGCCAATCACCAGTGAGAGCACACGCACTATAAAGACAGGGGACACCAGAGTTCCCGCTCATTCTAGCAGCAGCCAGCTCAGAGCACAGAGCTCACAGCCTGCCTCTCAGACATTTACCATATGCTGAGTGCCTCACCTAGATAGTGATAGGACAGGGTCCACAGATAAGCTGGTAATGCACGTACCCAAGCTTACAGTATGTTATTACAGTTGAATTGTTAATAAAATACAGTTACACCATCTCCAGCCGTGTTGACCTGTTGTAGACCAGAACACCCAACATGACACAGGCCACCAAACCTGGCCAATCAGCATTGTAGCTTTGACTTCTCTTTACAGCTAAGCTAGACTTGCTGGAGGCCAAATATGCAATTATGTCCTAGCTATAATTCCAATCCACTCCATGTTTTTTTTCTTAAAGTTATATCACATAGTGATATCATCAAACCCCTTTAATGCAGATGGTTGAAGGCTCTTGTCTCTGCAGCTTGAATAATTCAGGCCAATTACATTTCAGACCTTAGGGCTCAGTAGTGGGAGGCTGTTGTTGAGAGGATCGCTACAGGGAGGAGAGGAATTCAGAAAGCAGAATATACCTTCTGTTAAATTCTATCTGCACATATATAATTTTAATAAGAGGCTTGCTGACCCAATGTCTTTTCCTTTGCTGTTTCTATTACCCGTTTTCTTGTGTGTTTGCATTATAATGAACTCTGGCCTATTTTTAGCTTGCCTGTAGCCTATTTACACCTTAGTAATAATATTGGGATTGGGGTTAATTGTTTTTTATAACAATACCGTTTTCGAATGATTAACATTTGGCTTTATATAGAAAGTACATGTGCTGCTTGCAGTATATTTGTTTTGCTATGACCATTACACTGCAGTTTAAGGAGCCCAGTTGCTTCAATAGGAAACATGCTTATCATTCACTTACAGATACTTCACCAGTCACTGTGGTCAGTCTCTTGCCCAATGTTCACAATTGTTCGTTGTGCTTTTTTTTAAGCTACTCTGAATTACTTGTACTAAAGTAGACAATATATACCATCTGTTCCATAACATGTATTAGAACATCCATGTATCTGTTCCACACTATGTAAATCTATGGGGATGTGTAGTTCTTTTGGATGAAATTAGCGTGAACATATTCCTGCAAATATTTTATAAATTTTTATTGAAAAAACACTTGGGCACCTTCTCTGGTTAAAGTTGCTTAATCAACTACTTTTGATAGTATCTTAATTTTCTCGGTACCTTTTTGGATCTTCCATATTTTGGAAAGGTTATTTAAAAAAACAACTTTAAAACGTTCCCTGTGATGCCGTGAGGTACAAAACATATTTTGTTCAACTTCTTAAACTTCTATAAGAGTTAATTTTGAAGATCAGAATTTGGAACCTTTTCAGGCCCAAGTGTGATGATTTGAGACAGTGAGAACTGGTGCTGCTGTGCTCTTGAGAGTTTTTGAGTGCCTGTCTAGAATTGCAACAGCCGCTAGTGTTCAATGTCCAACACAATTCTCTAAACTGCCTGTGACATAAACAATAATCCATGTGCGTATTAACAATTGAGAAGCATGTGGTTGTGCCATGATATCAAAGGTCAAATAATGATTAATGTTGAACACAATGTTGAAAGTAAGCTAGAAGAATGATTTATAAGATTCATACAAAGTCCAGAATTGTGCTGTCACACTAGTCTGATAAAATAGATTATTGCATATTTTTCAGTTAACTTCCAGAATGAGACTGAATGGAGTATTTCCAAATGGGATGACACTTCAACAAGTGGCTCTGAAACTCGCACATTTTATTAACCAACACATGGGTATAGGGGCTGGCTATAGGAGCTGGTTTAGCACAGTGGGCTAAACAGCTGGCTTGTAATGCGGAACAAGGCCAGCAGCGCGGGTTCAATTCCCATACTGGCCACCCCGAACAGGCGCTGGAATGTGGCGACTAGGAGCTTTTCACAGTAACTTCATTGAAGCCTACTTGTGACAATAAGCGATTATTATATTATTATATGGCCAGTGTCAAATGTTGCTGGTATGTTATTTTGTTGTTAAGTATCTATTTTTTTTGTAGCTTTGGTCACCTTCATGCCTTTCTTACAGAGTATTTTTTGATTCCTGTGATGGTATTTTTCTAAACTATAATTGGAAGGAGGAACATCTTAAACGAATGGTGACACTAATGGAGGAACGGCATGCTGATGTCTATGTTGGAGTTGATGTGTTTGGCCGAGGAGATGTTATAGGAGGAGAGTTTACAACCAATCTGGTAAAGCTTATTTTGAGTTGTATTCCAACAGTTCATATTTAAAAAAAATATTTTTTTGTTCTACATTTTCACATTTTCCTTCAAAAATTTACACCCCACCCCCAAACAGTAAATGGAGCAAATACAAAATCAATCCCCTTAACAATACCAATGATCCCATCCTCCCACCACCCCAAACAACGGCCCACCTGTCAATATATGCATCCAATAAACCAAACCCTCCCACGGTGGAAGCAAAAAACAAAGGAGAAAAGGAAAAAGGAGTCCGGGACCGCCCATGGTCACCATTGACCTATAGAGTCCACTCCCCCCCCCCCCCCACTACACTCAACGCCATCCAGCCTCTGAAGGAGTACCGTACATGATACCCAAGAGTTTTACAGCCCCCCCCCCCCCCCCGCCAAAGTCTCCAGCTCCTCCCGTCCACTGGCTCTTGTAAAACTCCTCCTCCCAACCTTGGTTCCTTCCCCCCAACTGTCCACCCCGGCTAGACCACTCGGACCCCGTTCTGCCAGGCTCCGATGGCCGCAGCCCCTCCCCCCACCTCACTCCCGTTCACTGGCCGGCTTAAACCGGCCAGCGTGGAGGCCCCCACCAGGGTCCCTTTCCCCCTTGCCCGGCCCGAGGAAAGCCCAGAGATCCCCTTTTAGCACTCACACCCCGCATATCCACCTACACCCCAAAGAGCCCTCATTTCGAGTGAAAGTCCAATCCCTTCCCTTGTCCAAATATATACAACATTGGCTCCTTTAGCCCCTACACCCGCATGCAGTGAAACAAAAAAGAAGAAAATACAGTCATGAGGTTACATCGGCACATAGCCATTTCCCAATTTGTCAGTTCTGCCACAGTCCTTCTGCCTTCGCAAACTCCTCCGCTACTTCCGCCGTTCCAAAATAAAAGTCCCTGAGCTTATAAGTCACCCTCAGCTAGCTTCGCTGGATATACAATGCCGCACTGCACCTTGCTAATGTACAGTGCCCTCTTCACCCGGTTGAAGGCAGCCCGCCTCCTCACCAGCTCCACCGTAAAGTCCTGGTATACACGTATACCAGCTCCAGCCCACTGCACCACCCGCTTCTGCTTGGCCCAGCTCAGGACCTTCTCCTTCACACAGTACCTACGGAAGCACAGAGTCACTGCCCTTGGCGGCTCACTCGCCTTTGGTACAGGCCTCCACGACCGATGAGCCCGATCCAGTTCATATCGGGAGGGATCCTCCCCCTCCCCCAATAGTTTTGCCAGCATCGCGGCAAAATACCCAGTCGGTTTCGGTCCTTCAACTCCTCCGTGCAGCCCCACAATCCTTAAATTCTGTCGCCTGGATCTGTTTTCCAGGTCTTCCATTTTTCCTCGCAGATCCTTGTTAATGTCCATCACCTTCCGCATCTCCTTCCCCATCGAGGCAAGTTGATCACCGTGCTGCAATAACGTCTCCTCCACTTCCTTCAGCGCCTTCCCTTGCTCTCGCACCTCTGCCACTGCGCTCGCCACCTCCGTCCTCACCGGGGAAATCGCCTCCTCCACCAGCGCACTCAAAAGATCCCTCATCTCCTTCCTCACCGTCTCCATGCATTTTGCAAACTGCCGTTTGAATTCCGCAGCCATCACCTTAGTTATTTCTTCAGCCGTAAGCAATGCGGCCTCCCCTGGTGCTCCAGCCTCCATTTTCTTTACTGACCCCACGGTGACCTTTGCACTCCCCGACGGACTTTCAGCCGCTTTTTTCACGGCCGTTTTTTTGCTGGTCTTCGACATTCCCCTCCTCTGTGCTGTCTCCCGACTTTTACTGCCTTCGCTGGCCCTAGGACCGGGTGTTAACCCCCGACAATGCCGTTCCCGAACGGGAGCCCTCCAACGCGCGGCTGCCTCCCGCCCGCCGTCACCGGAAGTCACCTCCAACAGTTAATATTGACACAAATTGCAGTATTCAATACTACCCCACCGCCGCCCCTGAAAGATCAATTTTATTTGTGTGCAGTTGAATGCATTTTTACAGTGGACCTGCCATGCAAATCAGAGGAAACTATGACAATGGCCTTGTATTTTTTAAATAAATTCATTTTTTAAATAAATTCATTTTTTCCAATTGAAATGAAATGAAATGAAATGAAATGAAATCGCTTATTGTCACAAGTAGGCTTCAAATGAAGTTACTGTGAAAAGCCCCGAGTCGCCACATTCTGGCGCCTGTTCGGGGCAATTTAGCGTGGCCAATCCACCTACCCTGCACATCTTTGGGTTGTGGGGGTGAGACCCACGCAGACACTGGGAGAATGTGCAAACTCCACACGGACAGTGACCCAGAGCCGGGATCTAACCTGTGACCTCGGCGCCGTGAGGCAGCTGTGCTAACCACTGCGCCACCGTGCTGCCACTTGGCCTTGTATTTTTGATGCTTAAACTGGATATTCTGTTATTGGTTCCACACGAACCACCGAGGAAGAATATTTTTGTTTTTTAATAAATTTAGTGTACCCAATTCATTTTTTTCTAATTAAGGGGCAATTTAGTGTGGCCAGTCCACCTAACCTGCACATCTTTGGGTTGTGGGGGCAAAACCCATGCAAACACGGGGAGAATGTGCAAACTCCACACGGACAGTGACCCAGAGCCGGGATCGAACCTGGGACCTTGGCGCCGTGAGGCAGCAATGTTAACCACTGCGCCACCTTGCTGCCCACCGAGGAAGAATATTGATGTGTGTCCAGCAAACTGATTGTGACACATGTCATCCGTCTAGTAGCAGAGTTTTATTGTGGGTGAAGTAATTGGCAACTTCTGAAAAATTCAGAGCTTTGAACCTCTCGACTTGTTATGGCTTTGTCCTAGCAACCTCATTAGACTATCTAACTTGGGACATTTTAGGAAGAGGAGGAGCTCAATGTGGAGGAATTTGAAATTCTTGGCTTTTGCCAGTGACTCGCTGACGGAACTAGAAGAGGAGGGACTAAATTAAGGGCGGCCATTGTTTCTGGCATTGTGCTACTGTTTTGTTATTTGCAAAGGAATGCATCTTGGTTCTTTTGCTGCCCTCTGCCGTTGATTCATTATATTCATGGGCTCCGCAATATGCATTTGATCAAACCCGGTTACACAGCAGGGTTCTTTTGAAGCTGTTTTAATGATCATAACAAACCACTGTTGAACATTTTAAAAATTCTTCAAACTGAAAGATTGAGGCAAGAATTTGAAAATGGCCAGAAATATGTTTTTGCAGCTGTTGCATGATCACTAAAACATGTCAAATATATAAGGCACTGTGATGCCAAAAAATAAGCCAATATTGAACAGACATTTGTGCAGGGGATGGGCTCTGCGAGCTGAAATAGTCTTGTTTTTTAAATTGTGTAAACAGTAGAGCACAATGCATCTTATAGGTCCAATTGAAAAAGGAACGAATGAATTGGAGGCACACTTTGCGTGTGCATAGTCAGTTCTTCATCGGGTATAGATGTCAAAGATGTTTCTTGCTGGTCGACCGTCAGATTGCGTGCCACTTTCTGCGTTGATTCTTTTATAAAAATCTGCAGGCGGTGGGCTCAGGGATGGAGATTGTTTTGAAGAAGAAACCATTTGCAGGTTATTCCTTTGTATATTGTGATGTTAATTAAGCAAAGAAACAAACCAGGGACGATGAAACATTTTTGGCACAAATATAAGAAGCTGCAGCCAGCTTGTGTGTATGATGAACATATTTTGATTGTCTATGGGAATTGCACATTGGGATGTTTTTTTTAGTGTTAATTTCCATTTATGTCATGTTTTTGATATTAGTAGAGACGCATTCCGCGAAAGTTTACTGGACTAATTCCAGGAATGGGTGGTTTGTCTTGCGAGGAAATGTTGGAGAAACGTTAGGCTTGTATCCACTAGAGTTTAGAAGAGTAAGGGGTGACTTGATCAAAACCTTTAAGATCCTGAGGGGTATTGACGGGTCTTGATAAGCGGGCTGTGGAGAGGATGTATCCTCTTGTCGGGGAATCTAGAACTAGAAGTCATTGTTTAAAAATAAGGGGTCATTCATTTAAGACCGAGATGAGGAGAAATAATTTTCTCCCGGAGGGTCGTGAGTCTCTTCCTCAAAAGGCAGTGAGTGCAAGCAGTATCTTTGAATAGTTTTAAGGCAGTGCTAGATAGATTCTTGATTTAAAATTAAATAAATTTAGAGTACCCAATTAATTTTTCCCACTTTCAGGGCAATTTATCGTGGCCAATCCACCTACCCTGCACATCTTTGGGTTGTGGGGGCAAAACCTATGCAAACACGGGGAGAACGTGCAAACTCCACATGGACAGTGACCCAGAGCCAGGATCGAACCTGGGGCCTCGGCGCCGTGAGGCAGCAATGCTAACCACTGGATAGTGGGGTTGAGGCTGCAATTAGATCGGCCGTGATCTTATTGCCGCCCCCTGCTCCTAATTTGTACGTTCGTATGTAGAGTGATGCTAAAATTAGTGATTTAAATGGTCCGATGGCACAGTGGTTAGCACTGTTGCCTCACAGCGCCAGAGATCCGGGTTCAATTCCAGCCTTGTGTCACTGTCCATGTGGAATTTGGACGTTCTCCTCATATCTGCTCCGGTTTCCTCCCATAGATGTGCATGTTAAGTAGATTGGCCATGCTAAGTTGCCCTTTAGTGTCAAAAAAGATTAGGTGGGGTTACTGAGTTACGGGGATAGTGTGGAGGCATGGGCCTAGATAGGGTGCTCTTTCAGGGGGTCGATGCAGACTTGATGGGCCAAATGGCCTCTTTCTGCACTGTACTGATTCTATGATTCTATAAAATTACATGTTTTAGAAATTGTCAGCTCTTCAAATGCAACATAAAAGAGGCAGACAGGTCCTCTATTTAATATAGTCCAGGTGGATGATCAAGATAATGTGGCAATATTTGAAGGAAAGCAAGGAATTCATCTAGTAACTGTTAAACCATCATCCCACTACCAACAAAACAAAAAAATGCCGATTAACTGGCCATTTCACAAATGTATGTGGGACATTACAATGTGCCAATGGTTGTCATATTCACTTATTTCAAAGCAATTCCTTCCATATAAAGCACTTCCCAAAGCCCGGAGAAGGTACTATATTAACGGAATTTTTTACTTCCAAGTATGACGTACTTTAACTTCTGCAAACACTTAGTACTGCTTTAGTTTTGAGTAAATCCAAGGATAATTTCTGAGCAAGCTGCAAAGGTATTTTATAGCTATTTTTGGGAACGCTTCTAATTATACGGTTTCTTTTAATATTGCAACTTCAGAGTAACTTACATTGTCTTCCAGTCTTTGGAGTTGATCCGAAAATACAACTTTTCAGCAGCTATATTTGCTCCAGGCTGGGTCTACGAGACTTTGGAGAGGGAAAAATTCCATCAAAACCAACACAAGTAAGTCACCAAGCTTTCCAACTAACAATATCCAGTCATCCGCATTTGTGATATTTATCCTGCATTGTGGATTGCACTGAGAAGGTATTGACCTGTGGACTCCCAGCAGGCAACCATTATTGAACAACTTTATTTACATCTCCCCAACAGGGAGGGCAATGTAACAAAATGCTTTGATCCTGCTGTGTACTAATATACACATTGAAACATAAATTAGTACATGTATATAGTTTGCCACTGTACATTACAACTGAATCAATGTCATAAATCGTGTAAATTAATCAGTTTGACAAATTTGTAGTTACTGCAATCACAAACAAAATATAGATGACTAATACTGAAGTAATTTACATCTTTAAAACGTGCGGCGGAATTCTCTGCGCCAGGAGTCTGCGTGGGTTTCCTCCGGGTGCTCCGGTTTCCTCCCACAGTCCAAAGATGTGCAGGTTAGGTGGATTGGCCATGATAAATTGTCCTTAGTGTCCAAAATTGCCCTTAGTGTTGGGTGGAGGTGTTGACTATGGGTAGGGTGCTCTTTCCAAGAGCCGGTGCAGACTCAATGGGCCGAATGGCCTCCTTCTGCACTGTAAATTCAATGATAATCTATGATTAATCTAGGACAAAGGTTCGGCACAACATCGTGGGCCGAAGGGCCTGTTCTGTGCTGTATTTTTCTATGTTCTAGGAGCTAGGTGCAGACGCCGGGATGAATCTGCAACAGCCTGAATATCTGATTTTGTCTCTTCCCGAAAGCCCTCAATTCTCTTGAGAGAAACATCCTCCACTCATCCACTGGGGGGAGAGGGGGGGGGGGGGGGGGTGGTCCTTCTCGCGCGGTGGGCCGGTCCTTCTCGCTCTGGCGAGTCCCGAGCTTGGCCGCCTCGTGCATCGGCCGGCACAGTCGTTAGTTTGCCTTGTTTTTCTTTGCCTTTATTGTTGACATCAGGCTTGAGCAGACAAAAGCCATGTCCGAGGAGCATGTTTAAACACTAACCCGAAAGGTGGACAAACTATTGTAAACCGTTGGGTTCTTCTGTGAGAAAACCAAACATTCTTTAGCCGTTGTTGGAAGCGAAACATGGAAATTACTGCCTAGTTCATTACCTAGCAAATATTTTTGCAAAGGCGTACCCACAATTTGTATATTTCTTTCTGCAGCACCATTCGTGATATAGTGCTATTGGTGTTTGACTCCATCCCTACTCTGAAATATTTTAAATGTTTATGCTGCTCCAAATCTCTTTCTTCCTTTAAAACAGGAGAAGGTGGAAACGGGAGCGGAGGCAGATATCATAGCCTTCGCCTCGTTGATCGCCCGAAGGCGGATCCTGCTGGGATGGAGAGCAGCCTCTCCACCCAGTGCCCTGGCGTGGCGGGGGGACCTGTTGGAATACTTGACCCTTGAGAGGGTTAAGTTCGAACTGAGGGGAAGCTTGGAGGGGTTCTACAAGTCATGGGCACTATTTATTATGCACTTTCAAGAACTGGATAACTTCGAACATTATTTGTGGGGGGGAGGGGGGCTGTGTAGATTAAGGGTGACTACAGGTAATCCCTGATTCCTTTTTGTCCTTTGTTTATGTAAACATGCGGGCTGATGTTTGGGGGTTGGTGGGCGGATGGGATCGTTGTAATTATGGGGATTGACATATCTTGCTGATTATTGTTTATTGTTGGTGGGTGTAAATGTGGGAGAAAATGTGAAAAAGGAGGAGAATAAAAATATTTTTTAAAAAAAAAACAGGAGAAGGTGAACCAGGAGAGAGCTCAGTCATTCCACTGCAACAATTTTGCCAAAGTTATAAAATTGAATGAGTTCAATATGTTTTTGATGCAATTAAATTCACTCAAAATTTGGGTTCCTCCACATGGTCTCCCTCCATACTTCTTAAATCCTACCTCACCTGTGCTAATATCTCTTTGTGTGAAATTTTGTTCGCGGCTCCCATGGAGTGCCTGAGAATGTTTTATTCCTTTAATGGCGCTCGTTGTTGTTGGGGATGGAATACATTTTGTGACTACGTTGTTCTACTTTGTTCTCTCTCGCTAGGTTTTGGAACTTGTTGACTGAATATTTGCCCATTCACAGCATCTGCACATTGCCCTTTGCCACCTCTTTCTGCCAAGGCTTTGGGAAGAATCTTTACAGGAATGGAAAGGTAAGATTTCAATGAATTGCTCAACAGCACAACCTTAACTCCACCCCTCTCATCACCTCAACCCCCAGATATGCATCCACTTTGGGCCAAGGATATGCAGAGGGACATGTAGTATTGAGAAAGCAGCCCCCCTGCAGAAGGACTTGGACAGGCTAGGAGAGTGGGCCAAGAATTGGCAGATGGAATACAATGTGGAAAAGTGTGAGGTTATGCACTTTGGTAGGACGAATGGAGGCAGAGATTATTTAAAAAATGGCTTAGGAAATCAGAAGCGCAAAGGGATTTAGGTGTCCCATTTCAAGATTCTCTTAAGGTTAACGTGCAGGTTCAGTCGGCAGTCAGGAAGCCAAATGCAATGTTCGCATTCATGACGAGAGGGCTAGAATACAAGAGCAGGGATGTACTTCCGAGGCTGCATAAGGCTCTGTTCACACCCCATTTGGAGTATTGTGAGCAGTTTTGGGCCACATATATAAGGAAGGTTGTGCTGGCCTTGGAAAGGGTTCAGACGAGGTTCACAAGAATGATCCCTGGAATTAAGAGCTTATCCTATAAGGAGCGGTTGGGGACTCTGGGCCTGTAGAGGGCAGTAGAGCGGAGCTGCTGATTGGCTGTTGCGGGGAAAATTTGCATCCGTGCATTGCGGTCACTGCATCCAGAAAGTGTACCTGAGCAAGACACCCTAGGTGTTCTAGGTGTTCTAAACTAGACTGATTATAGAAAAATGTAGGAGCAATAGGGTGGTTGTGATGGGAGATTTTAACTTCCCCAACTTTGAATGGGACTCATGTAGTGTTGGAGGCGTAGATGGAGCAGAAATTGTAAGGAGCATCCAGGAGAGTTTTTTAGAGCAGTATGTAAATAGTCCAACTCGGGAAGGGACCATACTGGACCTGGTATTGGGGAATGATCCCGGCCAGGTGGTTGAAGTTTCAGTTGGTGATTACTTTGGGAATAGCGATCACAATTCCGTAAGTTTTAGAATACTCATGGACAAAGACGAGAGCGGTCCTAAAGGAAGAGTGCTAAATTGGGGAAAGGCCAAGTATAACGAAATTCGGCAGGAGCTAGGGAATGTGGATTGGGAGCAGCTGTTTAAGGGTAAATCCACATTTGAAATGTGGGAGTCTTTTAAGGAAAGGTTGATTAGAGTGCAGGACAGACATGTCCCTGTGAAAATGAGGGATAGAAATGGCAAGATTAGGGAACCATGAATGACGCGTGGAATTGTGAGACTAGCTAAAATGAAAAAGGAAGCATAAAGAAGAACTAGGCTACTTAAAACTGATGAAGCTTTGGAGGAATATCGGGAAAGTAGGACAAATATCAAACGCGCAATAAAGAGGGCTAAAAGGGGTCATGAAATATCTTTGGCTAACAGGGTTAAGGAAAATCCCAAAGCCTTTTATTCGTATATAAGGAGCAAGAGGGTAACTAGAGAAAGGATTGGCCCACTCAAAGACAAAAGAGGGAATTTATGCATGGAGTCAGAGGAAATGGGTGAGATTCTTAATGAGTACTTTACATCGGTATCCACCGAGGAGAGGGACGTGACGGATGTTGAGGTTAGGGATGGATGTTTAAATACTCTAGGTCAAGTCGGCATAAGGAAGGGGGAAGTTTTGGGTATTCTAAAAGGCATTAAGGTGGACAAGTCCCCAGGTCCGGATGAAATCTATCCCAGGTTACTAAGGGAAGCGAAGGACAAAATAGCTGGGGCCTTAACAGATATCTTTGCAGCATCCTTGAGCAGGGGTGAGGTCCCGGAGGACTGGAGAATTGCTAATGTTGTCCCTTTGTTTAAGAAGGGTAGCAGGGATAATCCAGGGAATTATAGACCTGTGAGCTTGACGTCAGTGGTAGGCAAACTGTTGGAGAAGATACTGAGGGATAGGATCTATTCACATTTGGAAGAAAATAGACTTATCAGTGATAGGCAGCATCGTTTTGTGCAGGGAAGGCCATGTCTTACAAACCTAATAGAATTCTTTGAGGAAGTGACAAAGTTAATTGATGAGGGAAGGGCTGTAGATGTCATATACATGGACTTCAGTGAGGCGTTTGATAAAGTTTCCCATGGCAGGTTGATGGAAAAAGTGAAGTTGTATGTGGTTCAGGGTGTACTAGCTAGATGGATAAAGAACTGGCTGGGCAACAGGCGACAGAGAGTAGTGGTGGAAGGGAGTGTCTCAAAATGGAGAAAGGTGACTAGTGGTGTTCCACAGGGATCCGTGCTCGGACCACTGTTGTTTGTGATATATATAAATGATCTGGACGAAGGTACAGGTGGTCTGATTAGCAAGTTTGCAGATGATACTAAGGTTGGTGGAGTTGCAGATAGTGAGGAGGACTGTCAGAGAATACAGCAAAATATAGATAGATTGGAGAGTTGGGCAGAGAAATGGCAGATGGAGTTCAATCCAGGCAAATGCGTGGTGATGCATTTTGGAAGATCTAATTCAAGAGCGGACTATACGGTCAATGGAAGAGTCCTGGGGAAAATTGATGTACAGAGAGATCTGGAAGTTCAGGTCCATTGTACCCTGAAGGTGGCAACGCAGGTTGATAGAGTGGTCAAGAAGGCATACAGCATGCTTGCCTTCATCGGACGGGGTATTGAGTACAAGATTCGGCAGGTCATGTTACAGTTGTATAGGACTTTGGTTAGGCCACATTTGGAATACTGCGTGCTGTTCTGGCCGCCACATTACCAGAAGGATGTGGATGCTTTAGAGAGGGTGCAGAGGAGGTTCACCAGGATGTTGCCTGGTATGGAGGGTGCTAGCTATGAAGAAAGTTTGAGTAGATTAGGATTGTTTTCGTTGGAAAGACGGAGGTTGAGGGGGGACCTGATTGAGGTCTACAAAATTATGAGAGGTATGGACAGGGTGGTTAGCAACAAGCTTTTTCCAAGAGTGTGGGTGTCAATTACAAGGGGCCACGATTTCAAACTGAGAGGGGGAAAGTTTAAGGGAGATGTGCGTGGAAATCTTTTTACGCAGAGAGTGGTGGGTGCCTGGAACACTTTGCCAGTGGAGGTGGTAGAGGCGGGCACGATAGCATCATTAAAGAGGCATCTAGACAGATATATGAATGGGCGGGGAACAGAGGGAAGTAGATCCTTGGAAAATAGGCGACAGGTTTAGATAACGGATCTGGATCGGCGCAGGCTGGGAGGGCCGAAGGGCCTGTTCCTGTGCTGTAGTTTTCTTTGTTCTTTGTTCTTTTGTACCCATTGGAGTTTAGAAGGATGAGGGGGGGATCTTATTGAAACTTACAGGATACTGAGAGGCCTAAATAGAATGGACGTGGAGAGGATATTTCCACTAGTATGAAAAACTAGAATACGAGGGCACAGCCTCAGACTGAATCCTTTGAAACTGAGATTTGGAGGGATTTCTTCAGCCAGAGGGTGGTGAATCTGTAGAACTCATTGCCGCAGAAGGCTGTGGAGGCCAAGTCACTGAGTGTCTTTAAGACAGAGATAGATAGGTTCTTGATCATTCAGGGGAACGGGGTTATGGGGACAGGGAAGGAGAATGGTGATGAGAAACAAATCAACCAGGATTGAATGGCGGAGCAGACACAATGGGCCGAATGGCCTAATTCTGCAGCTATGTCTTATGGTCTTATTGGCCTTTGAATTTAATAGCACTGACTTGTACATCATGATCACTCAGCCAATCATCATCAAGCCCAGATTTATTTAATTGTTTTTCTGAGGTTCAGGACTATCATTGCAAGCACGATGTGAGGTACAGGCCGCCTCATCACCTTTTATCAGCTGTTCAGGTTCTGAGAATTTTTAATCAATCCCGATTAACCATGAGGAATCAACTTTCGTAATTTGATTGCCACATTGGATAACCGACCAACACAGCCTGCTAACTGGGCCTTTCCATATCTTTATGGCTCTCTCTTCTGTGCCATGGGTGGTATGGTAGTGGTTAGCACAGTTGCTTCACAGCTCCAGGGTCCCAGGTTCAATTCCCAGCTTGGGTCACTGTCTGTACGGAGTCTGCATGTTCTCCCCGTGTCTGCGTGGGTTTCCGCCGGGTGCTCTGGTTTCCTCCCACAGTCCAAAGATGTGCAGGTTAGGTGGATTGGCCATGATAAATTGCCTTAGTGTCCAAAAAGGTTAGGTGGGGTTACTGGGTTATGGGGATAGGGTGGAGGTATGGGCTTAGGTAGGGTGCTCTTTCCAGGGGCTGGTGCAGACTCGAGCCGAATGGCCTCCTGCACTGTAAATTCTATGATTCTATGGACGGCATGGTAGCACAGTGGTTAGCACTGTTGCTTCACAGTGCCAGGGTCCCAGGTTCGATTCAAGGCTTGGGTCACTGTCGGTGTGGAGTCTGCACGTTCTCCCTGTGTCTGCATGAGTTTCCTCCGGGTGCTCCGGTTTCCTCCCACAAGTCCCGAAAGACGTGCTTGTTAGGTAATTTGGACTCTGAATTCTCCCTCTGTGTACCCGAACAGGTGCTGGAACGTGGCGACTAGGGGCTTTTTACAGTAACTTCATTGCAGTGTTAATGCAAGCCTACGTGTGACAAGAACAAAGATTACAGTAGAGATTATTATAATACACCGTAACCCCAGAATTAAAGTCTATCTCGGATGGTCTCATACGATACCTTCGAGCTCTCCGATAATTTTCTCCGTGATCTTAGCCTTGATGAAAACTCCTCTTCTCTCTGCACGTGAAGCCCCACCAGGGCAGGGGGATTATTACTCACCACCGAAGGAAATTGGGGCTTCCTCTCATGGACTAAATGATTGGGACTATACCCTCCAACCAGCTGAAGGAAATCCATGCCAGCGCAGTTGCCAGCTTGTAGTTTGGTTGATCTGCTAAAATTCTATGCAACGTTTCATCAATCACCACGTGATTCCTTTTAGGGTCCATTGCTGGAAGCACTTTTAAGCTGCAGTGTTGACCTTCGCACATGTCTCTAAATTCGCCATCAGCAAGTTTCCCCGATTGTCAGTCAGAAATTTTAGTTGGTGCTCTCAGCCCAGCCTTTATCCATGACTCCATAACTTTAGCTACAATATACACTTTTGTCTTTACCATGTTATGTTAAATGACTTTGTCCCGTGCCTTTAGATCAATGGCAACTACCTCTTTAAATTCATGTTGCAGTGATTAAAATAAATCAGCCCACAAGTTAAAATTGCCAGCAGTTGGAGTGGGTTTTGCTGGAATGGCAGAGTCAGTGAAGAGTCTGGATATCTCTCTCAGAACGCACAGTGAGGGTGTGGCTACATTTGCGCTGTGAAGCACGAAGGAACTAACAGTAGTTTGGAGCGTGCAATGGAACGTGATGGTATCCTCTAATACTTCTTACATATTTCACGTCTTTCATCAATCTCTGAGTCTTGCACACTCCTCATCAGCTTTCTTTATCAGTTCTGGTCACCTCATTTTAGGAAGGATGTGGAAGCTTTGGAAAAGGTGCAAAGAAGATTTACCAGGATGTTACCTGGAATGGAGAGTAGGTCTTACGAGGAAAGGTTGAGGGTGCTAGGCCTTTTCTCATTAGAGCGGAGAAGGATGAGGGGCGACTTTATAGAGGTTTATAAGATGATCAGGGGAATAGATAGAGTAGACAGTCAGAGACTTTTTCCCCGAGTGGAACAAACCATTACAAGGGGACATAAATTTAAGGTGAAAGGTGGCAGATATAGGAGGGATATCAGAGGTAGGTTCTTTACCCAGAGAGTAGTGGGGGCATGGAATGCACTGCCTGTGGAAGTAGTTGAGTCGGAAACATTAGGGACCTTCAAGCAGCTATTGGATAGGTACATGGATTACGGTAAAATGATATAGTGTAGATTTATTAGTTCTTAAGGGCAGCTCGGTAGCATTGTGGATAGCACAATTGCTTCACAGATCCAGGGTCCCAGGTTCGATTCCGGCTTGGGTCACTGTCTGTGCGGAGTCTGCACGTCCTCCCCGTGTCTGTGTGGGTTTCCTCCGGGTGCTCCGGTTTCCTCCCACAGTCCAAAGATGTGCAGGGTAGGTGGATTGGCCATGATAAATTGCCCTTAGTGTCCAGAATTGCCCTTGGTGTTGGGTGGAGGTGTTGAGTTTGGGTGGGGTGCTCTTTCCAAGAGCCGGTGCAGACTCAGGGGGCCGAATGGCCTCCTTCTGCACTGTAAATTCAATGATAATCTATGATTAATCTAGGACAAAGGTTCGGCACAACATCGTGGGCCGAAGGGCCTGTTCTGTGCTGTATTTTCTATGTTCTATGTTTATCCGTTAGCAGAATTCTTAACCTTTAACAAGGAGGGCGAGCAAATTGCGCAGCTTTAAGACAATTGTTTTTTTTTCTCTTTCATTCTTATCACCTGGTGCCATTAATATTTCTCCAACATTCAGATTAGAAACATCAGATTATGTTAAGGTGACGCAATAATGTCCAGATTTGGCCAACTGACTTTCCAAAAATACATGCTTGAACATGCTCCATATCCAGTTTCACCTGTGTATTTTCATGCAAGGCTTACTTAACAGCATTACAAATGTAGAGCGTCTAACTCCACAATCTATCACCAGGGTCAATAAGTGTCTCCGAATACTCAAAAGGACAAATGATCAGTAAAATAAACAAATTAAAGAGGGGTGACAGACCTGGTGGGTCACTGTAACATAAAGTCAACATTTGAATGGAAACTTAACTAAACAAAACTAAAGTATCATTCCCGGGAGTGATGATGCACCGCAGCCCCTGCGGGGCCTACTGGTCGGGGAAGGCCGAACGCCTTGTGGTGGACACCAACGTGCTCCATCTCCAAGGCCATCCCACGGTGAACGTAGCCATGAGTGTCTCTGTATACATTTTTAATGTATTAAACAAAATGGACAGGGGATTATAACCCTTGGTGCAACACTAACTAAAACAAAATAGCACCAGAAACTTAGCTAACTAAGCCAAAATGTCATTACCAGGGGTGATGATGCCCCCCAGCCCACCAGTCACAGAAGGTCTGAAGCATGCTGATGGACACCACTTCTTCTTCAGAGCCACCTGGCCTCGAATATAACCATGAGTGTCTCTTTGGATAATGATTTGTGATATTATGAATGCCTTCCCACCTAGGCACTTAACCTTAATTCAGACAATTAACACACTGTTCTTGCTTACGAGCTTCTTTGATGTTGTATACATCCATACAGGCGAGTCATGAGAACCTTATTACATTCCTGACTTGAGTCTTGGGATGCTGGAGAAATCTGAGGGGTCAGGAAGCGAGCCACCATTCAGAGGCTGAAGTCTTGTCCTGCTCTTGTAGCCACTGTATTGACCTGGCTGGTCCAGTTCATCTTCTCGTCAGTGATGACCATCCTGCCCCTGTAGATGGTGAGAGATTTGTTGATAATCTTACTTCACTAAGCAGAACTAAAAGTTTGATGGGTTGGAGGTAGGGAATATGGAGGTGGTCATTTGTGTGGGTGTTATCCCAGGCCTCTATTTATTCAGGCCCTGTTGTAGACTAGCTCAGGTTGCATAATTATTAGAGGAACGGCGAATAGAGCTGAATACAGTATAATTGTCATTGAACAGCCTCACTAACAACTCCTGACCTAATCATGGAAGGAATTTCTCTATAAAACAACTGAGGATGAATGTCTCAGGATGTTTGTCTGAGGAACTCTTGCATGCAATGTCCTAGAGATGCAATGATTAGCTTCCAACAATCATGACCATCTCCATATGTCTTGGGTAAGACACTAACAACTGGAAGGTTTTCCCCTTCGCTCTGACTGACCTATACTGAACTAAGTGCTGCCCGGAGAACAATTATTCTCGCTGTTCCTGTCATTTGTATAGAATCCTTGACACTGCACTGAAGCTAGTTCTGTTTAAGGACTGATGCTGCATTTCAATACCAAAATAACATTTGTGAGTTTATTCATGTTAGTGTAAAATAAATGTCCTGTGACTCCATGTAATATTACACTTAAAAAGATATTGGACATAGGTTTTTAATTTAATTGTGAATCTCTTCTTAATGACTATCTTCAATGCTGATTTGTAAACAATCTCCTGCAAACTCCAATTAGCACAGAGTGGGGCTCTTAACACCACTGGGTATAAATGCTCTGTGAGCATAAATACCTATTCAGCGCTCAGCAATAAAGCCATGCTCACTTTCTGACCATTTGGAGCATCAGATGCTTTAGCATTGTAGCTAACTGAATATTCCTAATGCTTCATGTGTAAAACAATTATTATCTCTTCCCCTCCTCCTTGTCTTCCCCCCCTCGCACCATCACTCAAATTGGACCTGGTCACCAACAGTTACAGCGGAATTAATATCCAGGTCCAATAACAAAATGCGGCAATCAGCACAAGATTTGAGCTTTACTGTTTCCAGTTTTCAAGTGCATTCAGACTGATCTCATTCTCCCGGCACCTGTTTATATCAAAGGCATTGCGGAGCCGGGAGGAGACAAGAGAGCGAGAAAGGGCAAGACAGAGCGGAGCAGGGAGGATAAAAGAGTGCGAGAAAGAATGAGAGCAGAGCCGGGAGAATAAAGGAGCACGAGGAAGAGCGAGACTGGGAGCGGAGCTGGGAAAGTAAAAGAGGGTTAGAAAGACTGGGACGGGGAGCGTAGCCAGGAGGATAAAAGAACGCGAGAAAGAGCGAGACCAAGAGTGGAGTCAGGAGGATAAAAGAACACAGGAAGGAGTGAGACCGAGAGTGAGTGCCGGCTTGGAGTTTGGAGCTTCTGAGGTGACGTCAGGATTCAAAAGTGATGCAGGGCAAGTGAAAACAGCTGATTGGGTGAGTACGGTCGAGTAAATATTGACTAATTTTATCACTTCTAGTTTGTAAGGGCTATATTCTGCAGTAATGAATACCAGGAAAGAAGGACTCTGGAGTAATTGGTATTATTTGATCTTAAATATGTTTCAAAAGGTTTAATTTAAAGGGGTATGTCATGTCAGGAGAGCTCAAAGCCATGCTGTGCCTCTCCTCTATTTTGGAAGCCGGGAACATTTCCAGTGCCCGGGGCTAGCATGTTGCAGGAAGAGTCTGAAGCTGCAGCTCCTGAAAACCTGGGTTTCGGAGCTGGAGAGGCGGCTGAGGACAATGTGGACCAAGGAGCTGGTCATCGACTTCAGGAAGCGTAGCTTTAGGTTCCTGGAAGTCACCAGTCTGTCCTGGTCCACTCACGTTGATGCAACAGTCAGGAAAGCCCAACAATGTCTCTACTTCCTACGGAAGCTAAAGAAATTTGACATGTCTGCATCGACTCTCACAAACGTCTACAGATGTGCCATAGGGAGCATCCTATCCGGCTGCATCACAGCTTAGTATGATAACTGCTCGGCCCAAGATCGCAAGAAACTGCAGAGTGCGGTGAACTCAGCCCAATGCATCACACAAGCTTGCCACCCTCCCATTGATTCTGTCTACACCTCCCGCTGCCTCAGGAAGGCAGACGGCATTATCAGCGACCCCTCCCACCCAGGCTTTGCCCTCTTCCAGACCCTTCCATCAGGCAGAGGGTGCAGAAGTCTGAAGACCCGCACATCCAGACATAGGAACAGCTTCTTCCCCTCAGCGACTAGACTCCTCAATGACCCTCCCTCGGACTGATCTGTTCCCTGTAAGGACACTATTCACGACGCCCTATGCTGCTCTTGCTCACGTATTGCTTGTTTGCCCCTTGTTCCGCACTGTAACCAATCACTGTTTGTTGATGTACTATTTGTCAATGTACTATGTCGACTATTCTTTTGTCTACTATGTATGTACTGTGTACGTTGCCTTGGCTGCAGGAAAATACTTTTCACTGTACTTCGGTACATGTAACAATAAATATCAATCAATCAATCAATCATGGAAAGCACATAGAGAGAGGTGGTTACACTGCAGGCTAAGATTCCATCGGCAGGCAGGGGAATGGGTGACTACCAGGCAGAGCAAGAGGACCAGGCAGGCAGTGTGGGAATCTGTGGCCATTCCAATGCAAAATAGATATACCGCTTTGGATACTGTTGGGGGACGGGAATGACCTCTGAGGGGACAGCAGCAACAGTCAAATCCGTTGCACCATGGTTGGCTCTGCTGCACAGGGGAGAAGTATAAAGTGCAGGAATGCAATAGTTATGGGGATTCAATTGTAAAGAGGAATAGATGGGCATTTCTGTGGCCGCAAATAAGACTCCAGGATGGTATGTTGCCTCCCTAGTGCTAGGGTCAAGGATGTCTCAGAGCGGCTACAGGATATTCTGGAAGGGGCGGGTGAACAGCTAGTAGTTGTGGTACACATTGGTACAAACAACATAGGTTAAAAAAGGAATGAGGTTCTAAAAGCAGAATATAGGGAGTTAGGAAGTAAAGTAGGACCTCAAAGGTAGTCACCTCAGGATTATTACCAGTGTCACACGCTAGTTAGAGCAGAAATAACAGGATATAACTGGTGACTATGTGCCTGAAGAGATTGTGCAAGGAGGAGGGTTTCCGATTCCTGGGACATTGGGACTGGTTCTGCGGGAGGTGGGACCAGTACAAACTGGATGGGTTACACCTGGGCATGATCGGCATTGATGTTCTGGGGAGAGTATTTGCTAGAGTGGTTGGAGAAAAATTAAAATAGGGGGATGGGAACCTTTGCAAGGAGTCAGAGGAGGAAGAAACATGGGCAAGAACAAAAGACAGAAGGGTATAAGAAAAGTGATGGGCAGAGGAAACAAGGGCTAGAATCAAACAGGGCCACAGTGCAAAATAGTGGGAATTAATCGCGCAAATAGATGTAAATGGGTATGCTAAGGTCGGGATTGTGGAGACATGGTTGCAGGGTGACCAGGGATAGGAACCAAACATCCAGAGGTATTCCAGTATTTAGGATAGACAAACAAAATGTAAAAGGTGGTGGGGTTGCATTGCTGGTTAAAGTGGAAATTAGCGCAATAGTGAGGAAGAATATTTTCCCCGACATTGTGGAACCTGGATGCGTAGAGCTGGGCCATAAAACATTAGTGGGGTTGTATATTGACCCCCCAAACTGTGGTGATGATGTTGGGAATGGCATTAAACAGGATATTAGAGAAGGATGCAATAAAGGAACATCTGTAATCATGCGTGACTTTAATCTGCTCATATGGATGGGCAAATCAAATTAGTAACAACAAAACGGAGGAGGAATTCCTGGAGTGTATACTGAATGGTTTTCTGGACTAATATGTTGAGGAACCAACTAGAGAACAGGCCATCTGAGGGTATTATGTAATGAGAAAGGAATAATTGGCAATCTAGTTGTACAAGGCCCCTTTAGATTGAGTGACCATAATATGATCAGATTCCTCATCAAGATGGAGAGTGACCTGGTTGATTCTGAGACAAGGATCCTGAATCCAAATTAAGGAAACTACAATAGTATGAGGCGCGAGTTGGTTATGATGGATTGGGGAACATTACTTAAAGGGACAACAGTGGATAGGCAATGGCCTCAGGTGCTTGGGTGACTTGCAACAATTGTTCATTCCTATCTGGCACAAAAATAAAACTGGAAAGGTGGCCAAACCATGGCCTACAAGGGAAATTAGAGATAGTATTAGATCCAAGGAAGATGCATACCAATTGGCCAGTAGACCTGAAGATTGGGAGCAGTTTAGAATTCAGCAAAGGAGGACAAAGGGATTGATTAAAAAGGGGAAAATAGAGTATGAGAGTAAGCTTGCAGGAGCCATAAAACTGACTGTAAAAGCTTCTATAGGTATGTGAAGAGAAAAAGATTGGCGGAGACAAATGTCCGTTTAAAATGGGGAACAAAGAAATTGCTGATCAAATAAATACATGCTTTGGTCTGTCTTCACAGAGGAGGGCACTAATAATGTACCAGAAATGTTGTGGAACACAGGGTTAGTGAGAGGGAGAAACTGTAGGAAATCCTTATTAATAGGGTAATAGTGTTGGGGAAAATGTATGGGATTGAAGGCTGATAAATCTCTAGGGCCTGATAATCAACACCCTGGAGTACTTAAGGAAGTGGTCCTATAAATAGTGGATATATTGGTGGTCATCTTCCAAGATTCTATAAAATCTGGAACAGTTCCTACAGATGAGGGTATCGTAGAATCATGGAATTTACAGTGCAAAAGGAGGCCATTTGGCCCATCGAGTCTGCACTGGCTCTTGGAAAGAGCCCCCACTTAAGCCCACATCTCCACCCTATCCCTGTAACCCAGTAACCTCAGCTAATCTTTTTTTTGGACACTAAGGGCAATTAGGCATGGCCCATCCACCTAACCTGCACATCTTTGGACTGTGGGAGGAAACTGGAGCACCCGGAGGAAACCCACGCACACACGGGGAGAACGTGCAGACTCCGCACAGACAGTGACCCAAGCTGGGAATCGAACCTGGGACCCTGGAGCTGTGAAGTAACTATGCTAACCACTGTGCTACCATGCTGCCCACTAATGTAACGCCACTATTTTAAAGAGGAGGCAAAGAAAAAACAAGGAATTATAGACCAATCAGCCTGACGTTGGTCATGGGGAAAATGCTAGAGTGCATTATAAAAGATTTTATGGTAGAGCACTTGGAAAACAGTGGCAGGATCGGACAGAGTCAGCATGGATTGACGAAATGGAAGTCATGTTCGACAAATCTACTGAAATTCTTTGAGGATGTAACTAGCAGAGTTGACAAGGGGGAGTTGATGGACGTGGTTTATTTCAACTTTCAGAAGGCTTTTGTCAAGGTCGCACATGAGATTTGCGTATAAAATTAAAGCACGTGGGACTAGGGGTATTGTATTGAGATGGATAGAAAACTGGTTGGCAGACAGGAAACAAAGAATAGGAATAAATGCTTCTACTTTCAAATGGCAGGCAGTGACTAATGGGGTATCGCAGGGTTCAGTGCTGATTTCTCAGCTCTTCGCAATGTATATTAATGATTTAGATGAGGGAAATAAATGTAATATCACCAAATTTGCAGATGATACAACGCTGGGTGGGAGGGTGAGCTCTGAGGAGAATGGGCTGTGAGGAGGATGCAGAGATGCTTCAGTGTGATTTGGACAAGTTGAGTGGGCAAGGGCATGGCAAATGCAGTATACTGTGGATGAATGTGAGGTTGCCCACAAAAATAGGAAGGCAGATTATCTGAATGGCTATGGATTGAGAGGGGAATATGCCACGAGACCTGGGTGCACTTGTATGCCAGTTGCTGAAAGTAAGAATGTAGGTACAGCAGGCGGTGAAGAAGGTAAATGGTATGTTGGCCTTCAGAGTGAAAGTATTCAAGTCAGCAGCAGGGACGTCTTGCTGCATTTGTACATGACCTTGGTGAGACCTGTTCTGGGCCAGGGTTTAGAAAACTCCAAAGTGTATCATGGAGTTCACCTGACCTACAATGTTTATTGAATTTGGCTAGGATGAGCACAAGAGCCTGTCTTTCAGGTATTATTCAACAGAGTTCTTAGGCGCTTTTAATCAAAAAACAAGCTTTATTCTCCAAATTTAGTTAACGTTTGTATAAACACACAGCAAGAATTTTTATCAACTACAATCATAAAGACCCCACACAGCTACAGTAATCTATGTTTCACCCTTAATGAATTCCCACTTAACTGTTCCAATTCAATAACAAAATCCAAGAATGCACACGGCATTCTCACTGGTATAAGACTGTTATTGATTCTCTGTTCCCCTTTTCAAACAGTAGGTTTGAATTCCTTCCGGAAAGCAATTATCTCTTTTCAGTTATCAAGCAGTCTGGAAACAGCTTTTAAAATGAAGATAGAGAGACACTTCTTTCAACCTGTGCAGTTCAAGACCAGTCCAAACTCAAAGTGAAAGTAAAAACTCAGGGCCACAGCCCAGCTCCACCCACACAATGACACAATGTGGGGCAGCACGGTAGCATAGTGGTTAGCAATATGGCTTCACAGCGCCAGGGTCGCAGGTTTGATTCCCGCTTGGGTCACCGTCTGCACGTTCTCCCCGTGCCTGCATGGGTTTCCGCCGGGTGCCCGCTCCGGTTTACCCCCAGTCCAAAGATGTGCAGGTTAGGTGGATTGGCCATGATAAATTGCCCTTAGGTTAGATGGGGTTGCTGGATTACGGGGATAGGGTGGAAGTGTGGGCTTAAGTAGGGTGCTCTTTCCAAGAGCCAGTGCAGACTCGATGGGCCGAATGGCCTCCTTCTGCACTGTAAAATTCTATGATAAAATTCTATGACATCACCGAAACCATGTGATAAGACAAAACATTTCTGAAAGGGACACTCCCATGACAGACCCCAATTGGAATATTGTGTGCAGTTTTGGCTTCCTTGTCTGAGGAATGATGTACTTGCTGAAGAGGGAGTGCAGCAAAGGTTTACCAGATTGATTCCCTGCATGAAGTGACTGGCGTATGAGGAGAGATTGAGTCGGTTAGGATTTTATTCACTGGATTTCAGAAGAATATGGGGGTATCTCATAGAAACCTATAAAATTCTAACAGGACTAGACAGTAGATCAGGAAAGATGTTCCCGATGGCAGGAGAATCCAGAACCAGTGGTCACAGTCTAAGGCTATGGGATAAACTTTATTAGAGTCGGGCCCACTGGCTGGGGTGGTGTGTGGTGTGATGTGATGTTGTTGGGATTTCCCTGGGGTATGATTATCTGGGGAATGGAGGGTCTGCAGTTTGGGGGGAGACCCCTATGTTGGGCATGATCTGGGTGTTTAATATAGTTACGCTGAAGTTAGTTAGAAATGGTTTTACCTCTTCAAATTCTTTCAGAGTAACGATTAATGTAAAACTGGCAGAACCATCCAAAATTAGTGATTTAAATTACTTTCTCGGATGGGTCCTAGCACAGTGTAATTTTCCAGGGACATTTGGTGCTTCTCCACAATTGCTGCTTCAACCTTTACCTGGGAACTTCTGAGAGGTATTCCTCAGCACACATTTGGGGTACCCCCCCCCCCACCCCACCCCCACCCCACTCCCCCACCCCCTCCCCACCCAATCCAACGCCGGGGAGCCAGGAAGTTACAGGCCTCCAATCTTCGAGTTTGGATAACATAATAAAGGGTCAGTGCAAAGAATTGGAACCCTTAGGCCACAAGCTTGTAGTTCTCAGTCCTCGCTCCCCATCATTTTTTATCCATATGTTCACTTCAGACACTCTCAAAAATGCAGTGGTGCGAGTGCTGCGAAACAATATCTGAGTAATTCAATAACTGAGATCTAAGCAACTGAGATCTTCTCTACGTCGCTAACTCTGTGATGTTTGATGCACTGAATTTGCTCGGTTTGTGGCCTGATTTTGACCTTCAGACAGCATCATGTTAGAAGAATAACCTTTAAGCAGCTACAGTCTCCAGCTCAGTGGCAGCACTCTCACCTTTCGGGTAGAAATTTGTGGATTCAAGATCCACTCCAGAGGTTTAAACACAGTAATCTAGGCTGACACTCAGTGTAGTACTTACTGAACAAGTCAGACGAGACATTAAAGCCTTCTGCCCTCTCCATTGGATGTTTAACCATCACGTGGCATCACCTCAAAGAAGAGGAGACGATCTCTCCCTCGTGTCCTGGTCAATATGTATCACTCAGCCAATGTCGCTAAAGCGGATCATCTGCTCCTGGAGAAAGTGGCTTGTGCTTTGCTGTGCTCAAAATAGTTGGCGACATGTAGCACAGTGGTTAGCACTGTTGCTTTGCAACGGCAGGTAATTTGGATATTCTGAATTCCCCCTCTGTACCCGAACGGGCACTGGAATGTGGTGACTAGGGGCTTTTCAACATTGCAGTGTTGATGTAAGCCTACTTGTGACAATAAAGGTTATTATTTGTGGTTGCCATTTTTGTTTGCACGACAACAGTGATTACTCATCAAATATATTTAGTTGGGCTGCAAAGTGCATTGAGACATTCTGAGCTGGTGAAAGGCGCTATACAAATTCAATGTTGAACTTTTTTCATGGCACGTGTCATGGATACGTTCTTGGAAATTCAGGATTTTGATGCTAAACTGTTGATATTTTTGATTGATCCCTTGGAGAACGGGTTCATACTCTGAGATGGCTGGGAATGCAGCAAGTTGGTCATTTATGATATTTTATATTCTGGGTGCCATCAGTAGAAATTGAAATCTGCCTAACGTTTCCTGCCAGTAGCCTGTAGCGTGTTTGTGAATCCAGCTCCTGTTAATTACCAGCACTGTGGTGTTGCTTCCTGCAGGTGGAAGCTCCTGGAAATTGGCTTAACCTCAGCGCACAGGAAATTCAGCCTTTGTTTTCAGACCAGCAGCTGGATCCAGCCAGTAGTTGCGTGAGGACCCATGGCTGTTCAGAAGATGCCTGGAATGGGGGATGCTGTCTATTGATTGAGGGGTTAATCCCTGCTACCAGATCAAATGTGTCCGTGAGGTCAGTGTGTGTATAAGTATTTATTATATTCTTCATTCTTTAACACGGCCCGTCCCCCCCACCAACAATCTAAGCTCAGGTTTACCTCTTGAGAAACACCGCTCCATTCAATGTGGCTTCCCAATGTTTACGGGGACATCTTGTGAGCTGCTGGGCACCATTCAGCCAGAGTTACAGCGCTGCCAGTTTCTCTGTCACTCAACAAATACTTCTTTGAAAAACAAACCCAGTTTGCAAAACTGTCTCCCCTGAGTTTCCTTTGTAAAATGCACCAAGTGTCCTTGAGCATTCATTCTGCCAATACTAACTTCCCCATAACTCAAACAAAATTATTGGATTTTCACCTAATTTAATGACAGTAACAGATTGGAGCTCTGTTTATCATCGCACATGTTTCTAACTATCTCTCATTTTTCTTGTAACTTTGCCAGTACAATATCTATCTTAAAATGGTTAGTGCTTTGGAGGAGCAACCTGACAAAAATGATTGCAAATGTTACTTGGATGGGCCTGCATAATCTAAAGTTTATAGCTGTGTATATCTGTATCTCAGTTCTTTTCTTCCTTTGTTATTAATTATATTTGAGGGTTTGCTATGGAATTGGAAATCATTTGACAAAGAGGGCAAGGGAGTGAGAGAAGAGTTCCTACTTACCCAAGTGATTTAATAATATGGATGATCTTCTAATATTTAGAATCCATTTTGTTTGCTCTATTACCTTGTTTCTGCTCCTATCACAGTACCAGAACAGCGCTTATCAAAGTCCCAAATGATATCCACTGTAGAATCCGCAATGCAACCACATATTCGTGCTGTCAGTAAAACCTCCTATTTCTGCCTCCCGAACATTGCCCATCACTGCCCTGATTCGACTCCTCTGCCGCTGAGTCCTTCATCCATGCCTTTGTTACTCCAAGCTTGGCTGTTTGAAGGCACTCCTGTTTGAATGCACCTCCCACACTCTACCCACTCTAAGCTTGAAGTTAAGCTAAACTCTGCTGTCAAAATCTTATTCACCCGTCCACACTAGCTCCAAGTTTGACAACACCTTGATTTTAAAATTCTCATCCACGTTTTCAAAACCTGTCCATGGCTTGGTCCCCCTGTAATCCTTGCAACCCTCCGGGATATCAATGCTTCTCGCATTCCCTCTTGTACTTCCCCGACTTTAACTGCAGCACCATTAGTGGTTGCGCCTTCAGATGCCTAAGCTTTGGAATTCCCTCTGTTAACCTCTGCACCTCTCCAACCCGCTTTCCTCCTTTAAAGATGCCCCTAACATCCTACCACTTTTACCAAGCTTGGCCCAGTAGCTCGGTGCCATACTTTGTTTTATAATGCCTCTGAAATGCTTTGGGGCATTCATTATTACATTAAAAGGTGCTATATAAATAGAAGTTGTTGTTGTTTTGAAGCGATGTTATCAGTCTCATTGTGGGATCTTATTTACCAGACTCTCAACTCTGATCGATCTTGGAAATCGGGGAATGGCTGACGTCAGGCCTTTGAAAGGACAGGGGCTCACATGGCTGGGTTTTGGTTATGGTGTTGATGTGACAGTTTTGGAGCCCGTAGCTAGCTGAAACCAGGTCGATGCATGACCTGCTTTTTGTCAGTTCACCAGCCCGCTTCTCACTGTACCACTGGGTTCAGCGTTCAATGTGAGATCTGTCTCCAATAAAACCAGTCCTCACAGATGCCTGGTCCCAAGTAATTTGGTTATTAGCAAAAGCTTTTGGATGTTAATCATGTTAGATTATTATTATTATTACATACATCTGATATATTCCTTGGTTATTGCGAATCTTATTTTTTTATTTTAGTAATCTTAATTAGTAGTTTCTTAAGCAAAGTTACGGGGTCTGTGACTATATTATTTTGCCCTTTACTTGGAAGGGTTTGAGAGTGTGCATTGAGATCCTCTTTTAGAATGTATCTCAGCAATAAAAAGACATCAGTGTTCACCCTTATTACCTGGACTAGCTTCTGCATAGCCATGTTTTGGTTTATAGGGAGTGAGGACTTGCCTATTGTGTCGGGTATGAGAAACCTTAAGTTATAACAAGTTGCTCTAAATTACTTTGAACTGGCAACCACTTACCTGCACAAGACTGGCCTGCCCCACAGTATAAATCATGAAAGAACAGAATTCATACTGACTAGTTTGATTGCAGCTACACCATGAATAAAATGGTGTGTTGACCTAGGATAGGTTATTCTCTTCATAGAATCCCTACAGTGCAGAAGCAGAAGGAGGCCATTTGGCCCCTCAAGTCTGCCCTGACCCTCTGAAAGAGCACCCCACCTTGACCCACTCCCCCATCCCATCCTATCTCATCCCCTTACACTGACCTACACTTCCCTGGACACTAAGAGGCAAGTTAGCATGGCCAATCCACCTAACCTGCCCATCGTTCAATTTGCTTCATTATACATTGACTAATTCCAAATTGTACACGTTACATATTCGATTATATATTGTGTCCAATGTAGTGAAATTCCCAAACTGGCTGCCACGCTGTAATTTGTCAACAAATCATGTGACACATAAATTTGTTGCCAATGGATCAATCCATGTGAAGTGGACTAGATTACCACTTTCTCCAGCAAGAGCTGGATTCACTGTTGCTCAACAATGTCTTCAATTGTTGTATTCCTCTAAGTAGAGTTGTGTGCTTTTATTCATACTGGATGTATAATCTTCCTCTTTTCAGACTCCCAACTACTTTTTAGGAAATGATGATTCTCAGTCTTCAAATTAGCTAGGAAATAACATCAAATTGGATGCACATCGGCCACTTTTCTTTGTCCAAATAAGGAAGGCTAATTTGTTAGTGACAATCACAGGCAGGTTTTGAAGACGATACATAATTACTGTTGTCTTTATGTATTAACTTTTCCTCCCGTTTCATTAAATACAGAACACTGTTACTGATGTATTTCAAACTGACTTAGTACATCCAACTGACTTATTAAAACAGAAAAAGGAATTCCAGTCCTTTCCTCTAAAGTAATATTATGGGTTCTGCGGTGTTATTTGTAAGCATGGCAGCTCCCTGGAATTTCAGCTTCATGATCCAGCATGAGTAATCTAGAGATGTTGGTTAAACATCTTTAGCTGCAGGACAGCACGGTTGCGCACTGCTGTCTCATGACGCCAAGGTCCCAGGTTCGATCCCGGCTCTGGGTCACTGTCCGTGTGGAGTTTGCACATACTACCCATGTTTGCGTGGGTTTTGCCCCTACAACCCAAAGATGTGCAGGGTAGGTGGATTGGCCACGTAAAATTGCCCCTTAATTGGAAAATAATGAATTGGGTACTCTAAATTTATATTTAAAAAAAGCATCTTTAGCTGTGAAGACGTCTGAGTTACAGCATTTTGAAGAAAGTGCTATCCAATTTCAGTGGGCTTGGAGAGCATCCTTCCTCCAATGGAAAAAATGGACCTGTGTTGAAGATTCTATTGAAAGTAAAGTTCAGGCTTTTCTCCTGTTCGATGGGAGAGGAAGGAAGATCAGTATTTTCTGATTCTGCTAATATTAGGTTTGTGTAAATTGTATCTTTGGGAACAAAGTATATTAGAATTTTTAAAAAGCCATGCATTCTGAGACAGAACTGTCCCTTATTTTCTGCGATGGTCTCATATCTAGGGCCACTGACCCACTTCCCGATTTGAATACAGACCTGGCAAGGGTGAAGGGGCTGAATGTATGGTTGCTAAATTTGTTAATGACACAAAGAAAGATGAGAGAGTAAGTTATAAAGACGGTAGAAAGTGTCTGAAAGGGGTGTAAATAGGATGAGTGGATGGGCAGAAATCTGGCAGATGGAATGTAACGTGGGAAAATGTGACTGATCTCTTTGGCAGGACGAATAGGAAAGTGTTGTATTATTTAAATGGAGAGAGATTACAGAACTCTGAGGTACAGTGGGATCTAGGTATCCTGGTACATGAATCACAAAATGTTGGTATGCAGATACAACAAGCGATTAAGAAGGCAAATGGAATGTTGTTGTTTCTTGCAAGAGGAGTGGAATATGAAAGTGAAGATGTTTTGCTACAGTTGCATAGAGACCTGGGGCGAAATTCTCCGACCCCCCGCCGGGTCTGAGAATCGCCGGGGGCTGGCGTGAATCCCGCCCCCGTCGGTTGCCGAAGTCTCCGGCACCGGATATTCGGCGGGGGCGGGAATCGCGCCGCGCCGGTTGGCGGGCCCCCCCGCTCGATTCTCCGGCCAGGATGGGCCGAAGTCCCGCCGCTAAAATGCCTGTCCCGCCGGCGTAAATTAAATCACCTACCTTACCGGCGGGACAAGGCGGCGCGGGAGGGCTCCGGGGTCCTGGGGGGGTCGCGGGGCGATCTGGCCCCGGGGGGTGCCCCCACGGTGGCCTGGCCCGCGATCGGGGCCCACCGATCTGCGGGCGGGCCTGTGCCGTGGGGGCACTCTTTCCCTTCCGCCACGGTCTCCACCATGGCGGAGGCGGGAGAGACTCCCTCCACTGCGCATGCGCGGGAATGCTGTCAGCGGCCGCTGACGCTCCCACGCATGCGCCGCCTGGAGATGTCATTTCCGCGCCAGCTGGCGGGGCACCAAAGGCCTTTTCCGCCAGCTGGCGGGGTGGAAATTCGTCCGGCGTCGGCCTAGCCCCTCAATGTTGGGGCTCGGCCCCCAAAGATGCGGAGCATTCCGCACCTTTGGGACGGCGTGATGCCCGTCTGATTTGCGCCGTTTTGGGCGCCAGTCGGCGGACATCGCGCCGTTTCCGGAGAATTTCGCCCCACGTCTGGAGCACTGTGTATAGTTTTGACCTCCTTAATTGCTTTGGATCAATTCCAAGAAGGTCCACCAGGCTGATTCCTGGGATGAAAGGGGTTATCTTTATGAGGAAGGTTGGACAGGTTGGGCCTGTATCTGTTGGAGTTTAGAAGAATGAGAGGTGATCGTGGGGTCCTGAAGCGACTTGACAGGGCGGATACTGAAAGGGTGTTTCGTCTCGTGAGGGAATCTGGAACTGGTGGGCCTGTTTAAAATTAACGGTCTCCCATTTAAGATTGAGGTGAGGAGACATTTTTTTTTCTCAGGGTTTTTAGTCTGTGCAATTATTTTCCCCAGAGAGCTGTTGGGGTAGGATCATTAAATATTTTTTAAGGCTGAGTTGGATAGACTTTTTGTTAGACAAGAGAATCAGTAGGAATGAGGCAGGAAGATGGTGTTGAGATCTCAGCCAGAATCGATCATGATCTTATCAAATGCAGAGCAGGCCTGAAAGGCCGAATGGGGTTTAATTCGTATGTTCATAGGTAACCGTTTCCAGGTTCAGACATGAGTTGAACGTGCACTCTGCTGCAGCTTGCCAGTTATTGGAGGTAGAAAATTGCCCACCTTCTGGATGCAGCAGGCTGTGCGTGGGTCTGGGTGTGGGAAGTGAGGACAGCCTGGAAGCAGGCCCCACCAAAATCCACAACCCCACCAAAAAAGAGAATTCCTCAGCTGTTTTTGGAGCAGCTAATATCTTTCCTTTGAAGCATCGATGAATACACCACTCAAAGCCAGATACAACTTAGTCTAGACTGCTCTGTGCACACCCTCCCATTTGTAAGTGAAAATGGCAGTCAGTGTCCCCAATGAGCCACAATTTGCATACTTAAACAGTCTGCTGCCTGCGTGGAATAGAAGTGCTAAATTTCAATTTAAAGATGTTTGAATTGGGCATCGCAGGGGTGTCCAAGGTCCCACTTGATTTTCTTCTGCCAATCATCCATCCTTCAGACAGTAAATGGATGGGCAGTGGTTGAAAATCATGACCTGGGGCGCAATTCTCCCATCGGGAGACTAAGTCCCGACGCCGGAGTGAAAACTGGAGTGGCGTCGGAGGTCGTTCCCAGCCCCCTATTCTCCCGCCCCCGGGGGGGGGGCTCGGAGCAGCGCCGCGTCATTTACCCGCGCCGGGCCTTGGCGCCACGTAAAAGCGGCGCTGCGTAAATGACGTCACCCGCGCATGTGCGGGTTGGTCGGCGCCAACCCGCGCATGCGCAGTTGCCGTCCTCCCCGTGGCCGGCCAACAAGAAGATGGCGGATCGATCTTGCGGGGCAGCGGAGGAAAGGGGTACTCCTTCAGAGAGGCCGGCCCACCGATCGGTGGGCACCGATCGCGGGCCAGACCCCTTTTGAGCCCCCCCTCCGCCCCCGGTGCAGGAACCCTCCTCACCCCGCAGCATTCCCGCATTGTTCCCGCCGGCAGCGACCGGGTGTGGATGGCGCCGGTGGGAACCTGTCGTATTGGGCAGGCCGCTCGTCCCACCCGGGCCGGAGAATCGCCGCTCGCCCATTACCAACGGCAAACGCCGATTCTCCCAGCGGCCAGCCGTGATTCGCGCAGCGCTGGTTGGGGGTGGGGGGGGGGGGGAGAATCACATGCGGGTGTCGGGACGGCGTGGCGGGACTCGCGCGGCGCCCGGGCGATTCTCCCACCCGGCGGGGGGGGGGAGAATTCCGCCCCTGATCTCCCAACTGTTGTAAATTGGCATTTTAGACTACTTGATCTAGAAGGAATTTTTAGTTTGACATATCTTTGAGTTGAATTTAGATTTGGTCGTGTAAATATTAATTTGTACAGATCCAGCAGATTAGGTACATTAATAAACACCCACGGGTGAAGTGACAGCCATCAAACTGTTACTCATGTTTGTTTGAGACAATGGGGAATTGTTAGCACGTACCGACATTTCAGAAGCACTAGCAGGATATATTGTAATTGGGTTATTTATTTTGGCCTATACGAGTGTGTTTCCAGGGAAGTAGTCACCTAGGAGGGACATTCACTTTGAATGTCACCTCAGTTGGTGAATCTCTCGACATCATGGGAGCCAGAGGTCAAGACTTTATCTATCCAGTGAAGGGAAAACACACGGGCCTGGAGTTTTGCTCCTGGATCGGGAGGGGAGAGTCGGGAAAATTCCCGGCTCTGCAAACTCGCCTTGGAAGAAAATGCCTGGATGGTTGAATATTTGTTCCGGAGGTGGGGTGAGTCAGGCCCATCTCTATGACCACCTTTGTGTGACTATTCGTTCTAAATACCATGTGTTACATTTCGACAATTTGATCTCCACAGGTTATTTAGTTTGCAGCTCCCGAGTCCTCCCAAAGTTTTTGTGGCCTTTGTCTATAAGTTAGAAGATGGCGCCAAAGTTGTTGTGAGGCCAGAGCTGACAATCCGCCCCCTCTCGCAGTGCAATTCTGAGATGGCTCTTACAGTTGATGGTAAGTCAAGTGGAAATGGAGCTGAGTGTTTCTGTCTGTGTAAAATACCAGCCTGGAACACCGTACTATAATAAATGTACTAAAACTGACAATGGATTAATTCCTTGAAATCTGAAGCTATTATATGTTCATAGAAATTACTTTCAGAGTTTATTGCATGGAAATTCAGCACCAGTGCTGTGTGTGTATGTGTGTGTGTTTATTTATCCCCTGAGCCCTCCCATGGGTTGAGCACAGAATGCTCTGCAGCTTCTGCCAATGCTGCTCCTTTGACTTTTTTCTTCAGCACCTAAATTTATTTATCCTTCGTCTGAAGAAAGAAAACGGAATTCAATAGAAATTTGTTATCTACGATATAACCTCAATACGATTTCCCAATTCATCGCCATTTAAACATCTGCTGCATTTGGCCGATCGGAAATATCAGACTAAGCTTCAGGTGTGGTATATTGTGGAGACCGCAGATGTCATTGTGGTACAATACACAGCATGGAGAGTTGCTCTGTTTACTCTACAGAGATGGCTCCAAAACACACACAACTATTTGGCCAGTTTCTTTTTGTTGCAGTCTGGATAAACACACATTTCATCCAAGCCTAAAGATCCTATTTAGTGATTCTATTCAGTCCTTGTGCAGAAGGCTTGATCCAGCACTTGGCTGTGGTGACTCCACTTTGCCTTTTCCCATTAGCTTCAGGAACCTGATGAGCTGCAATTCCCAAATGACAGGCCGTCTGATCGATATTTCTTATTTTGATGTTGATTCACATGGATGTCCAAGAAAAAATTTATTGGCTCAGATTTTGGAGTGGGCAGTGAATGAACACCACTCGCCATAGACTAGACATCCAATTGCCCACAGACCTTCTGTGGGCCTTTTTACTGTAATTACTGGTAGAAAGCCAAGACAGCATGGAATTCTCTATGGGGGATCTGGGTCAAAAATGTTTTTTCCAAATATCCAACAATAATTAAAATTTGAAGGAATGAGACTCTACACTTGTGAAAGTAATTTTTCAGTACAACGAGAGGTTGTTTGCAAGTAATTGAGGCATAGCACTACAAGCTGCAGGTGTCTAAAAAGTTACTGAAATTAAAAATACTGAAATTTACTGAGGGTTGGACTTTGTTGAGTCAGTGCTGATTCCGAATGAAAAGGTTCAGGGCGTTTCTTGTCCAAAATAGATGCCAGATTTTTGGGGTAAATTGGACCTTGTTACAGTGATAAGGTTGAACACTACAGCTATAGTGCACCCCTTCCACAAACATTTACTCCCTCCATCACCAACGCACATTAGCAGCCTTGTGTACCATCTACAAGATGCGATGCAGGTACTCACCAAGGTCCTTAGGCAGCAACTTCCAAACCCACGACCACTGCCATCCAGAAGGACAAGACAGCAGACACATGGGAATAACACCAACTGGAAGTTCCCCTCCAAGTCACCCACCCCACGGCTTGGAAATATATTGCTGTTCCTTCACTGTCGCTGGGTCAAGATTCTGGAACTCCCTCTCTAATGGCACAGTGGGTGTACGTACACCACATTGACTCAGAGATTCAAGAAGGCAGCTCACCGCCACCTTCCTGAGGGCAATTAAGGATGGGCCACAAATGCTGGTCTAACCCGAGGAGCCCACATCCTGTACAAATGAATTAAAACTAAAAATGTTTGACAATGCTGCGAAGCAAGTTTGTGTCAGTCTACAGTTTTAAAGTCCTGTCAGAGAGACGACAGGAACTTGACTGGCGGTATGGCTGGCTAAACCATTCTATGGTTCTGCGTAGTTTAAATGTCCGATTGCTTGTTCTTCATAAATACGCTTGAATGCTCCTGCATCTTCTGCCATTCGACAACACTCTAGGCATGATAGCCTGTCCTGTCACTGTTATAATGCCACCCTACTGTTAGGATACCGGACCAAACCCAAACATTTGTTAGGATACCAGACAAGAATCCCAAACAATTTTGTTTTTAATTTGTAAAACTGTGAGGAAAGGGTCCTTCAGCCCAGATGTGATGACTCTGTGACTCTGACCATTAGGTATAGAGCATAGAACATACAGTGCAGAAGGAGGCCATTCGGCCCATCGAGTCTGCACTGACCCACTTAAGCCCTCACTGCCACCCTATCCCCGTAACCCAATAACCCCTCCTAACCTTTTTTGGTCACTAAGGGCAATTTAGCATGGCCAATCCACCTAATCTGCAGGTCTTTGGACTGTGGGAGGAAACCGGAGCACCCGGAGGAAACCCACGCAGACACTGGGAGAACGTGCAGACTCCGCACAGACAGTGACCCAGCAGGGAATCGAACCTGGGACCCTGGCGCTGTGAAGCAACAGTGGTATCCACTTGTGCTACCGTGCTGCCTAAACTTTTATGTTGAAACAAACTTTAATTTAAACACAGAAATTAGCACATTAACATCAAAGAAATAGCTTTACATTTATAAATTAAAATTTTTAAATGCGAGGAAAAACTGAAACTTACTATCTATACCTGCTACCAACTCCAAGTAAGCAATCCAAATGTTCAAATGCTAAAGTTAAACAGATAACTTGCTTCTACACTCCAGGGAAAATACAGCAATCATAACAATATTCCATTAGCCCTTTATCTGTAACCCAGTAAGTGGTTGCAATGAATCATGACCTTACCTTTTACGTCTTCTTAATTACAGCTTTAGCAGACACGCAGTCTGGATAATTTAACCGAGATTCTTCAATAATATTACTGCAATAAATATATGCTTTGACTCATGCTTTTAATGACATTACTGCCATAAATATGATATATAATATATATCAATTTCTTACATTGATCACACTATAACGTGGTATTAGATGATTGCTCCACGGTAGCCTATTCTTCTATAAGTAGCCAGTTGACCAGACTTCAAGTTATTTTTCAAACAATCTCATCAGTCAGAGGTTTGTCTAGTAAGTTCTTCATTAATTATTATTTTGCATGTTTTGTACTCTTACAGTACTGAAACCATCACCACTTCCTGAGGATAATGCCCTTGTTCAAAAGTTTATTCAGAACTGTGCCCCATGGAACCCCGAGGGATGGACAACTAGGTGAGTCTATGTGCAAGTGCTAGTAATGTATTTGTGGATTGAGAGGGCATATAGTTATGTGCAGTAGTAATGACCCACAACTTGTGACTTCTTCCCCAGTGATTTATTCATCACATTATATATTGCATACATCAGCCTTGGGGTGAAACATTGATCCTGTTTGACTGAAGAGTAATGGTGCATGTGAAATTAAATTTTAGCATCAGTTGCCCGGATGCAAAGTTGTCAAAGCGTGATCATTTCGGGTGGAATAAAAACTGAAAATGCTGGAAAAACTCAGCAGATCTGTCAGCATCTGTGGAGAGAGAAAGAGTTAGCGTTTTGAGTCTGTGTGATGCTTCTTCAGAGCTAAAGAGAGGGAGAAATGTGATGCATTATATTACTATATAAGATGAGTTAGAGCAAGGTAGAAAGTCAGTGACAGATGGGAGCTAGGAGAAATTGCAACAAAGATATGTGGGCACAAGACCGATTAAGTGTTATTGGCTGTGTCAAAGACTGGAAGGTTCTGATGAGTGGCACTAGGTAAGATAGATGTATTAATAGGAGAACAAGGTTAGTGCTCAGTGAAAGCAAATCTTAAGAACTAGTGACAGTTGGCCCAGTAAGGGGTGAGGGGTGGGAGTGTAAGAGAAAAACATTTTTGGATGGAACAAAGGATTAAGGCGAATGACATCGGTCAAAGTCTAACGTTGGTGAACTCAGTGTTGAGTCCCGAGGGTATAACGAGCCTAGTCGGAAGATAAGGGGCGAAATTCTCCGGTATCGGCGCGATGTCTGCCGACTGGCGCCCAAAACGGCGCAAATCAGTCGGGCATCGCGCCGCCCCAAAGGTGCGGAATGCTCCGCATCTTTGGGGGCCGAGCCCCAACCTTAAGGGGCTAGGCCCGCCCTGGACGGATTTCCGCCCCGCCAGCTGGCGGAAAAGGCCTTTGGTGCCCCGCCAGCTGGCGCGGAAATGACAGCCCCGGGCGGCGCATGCGCGGGAGCATTAGCGGCCGCTGACGGCATTCCCGCGCATGCGCAGTGGAGGGAGTCTCTTCCTCCTCCGCCATGGTGGAGACCGTGTCGAAGGCGGAAGGAAAAGAGTGCCCCCACGGCACAGGCCCGCCCGCGGATCGATGGGCCCCGATCGCGGGCCAGGCCACTGTGGGGGCACCCCCCGGGGCTAGATCGCCCCGCGCCCCCCCCCCAGGATCCCGGAGCCTGCCCGCGCCACCTTGTCCCGCCGGTAAGGTAGGTGGTTTAATCTACGCCGGCGGGACAGGCATTTTAGCTGCGGGACTTCGGGCCGTCAGGGCCGGAGAATCCCGGGGGGGGGGGGGGGGCCGCCAACTGGCGCGGCGCGATTCCCGCCCCCGCCGAATCTCCGGTGCCGGAGAATTCGGCAACCGGCAGGGGCGGGATTCACGCCAGCCCCCGGCGATTCTCCGACCCGGCGGGGGGTCGGAGAATCTCGCCCACGGTTCTGCTCCTCCGGTTTGCATTGGTCTTCACTGAAACATTGCAACAGGCCAAAGATGGACATGTGGACATGAGAGCAAGATGCTGTGTGGAAATGGCAAGCAATGGGAATGTCAGGGTCATGCTGCGGACTGAGCAGAATTCTGTGAAACACAATTTTAGTGAGAAGCTCAAGGAGATCGGTATTAGTAGAGAAATGGTTTTGAGGAAATTAATGGGAATGAAGGCAGATAAATCTCCAGGGCCTGATAATCTTCACCCCAGAGTACTTAAGGAAGTAGCTCGAGAAATAGTAGATCCATTGGTGGTCATTTTCCAAAATTCATTGTACTCTGGGATGGTTCCAACAGATTGGAAGATAGCTAATATAAGTCTGCTATTCAAAAAGGGAGATAGAGAGAAAACAGGAGACTATAGATTAGTGAGCCGAAGGTCGGTAGTAGGGAAGTTGCAAGAGTCCATTATCAAGGATTTCATAGCCAAGCATTTGGAAAGCAGTGGTGTAATCCGATAAAGTCAGCAAGGGAAATCGTGCATGACAAACCTACTAGAATTCTTTGAAGGTGTAGCTAGTAGCTAGGGGCAGCACGGTAGCCTTGTGGATAGCACAATTGCTTCACAGCTCCAGGGTCCCAGGTTCGATTCCGGCTTGGGTCACTGTCTGTGCGGAGTCTGCACATCCTCCCCGTGTGTGCGTGGGTTTCCTCCGGGTGCTCCGGTTTCCTCCCACAGTCCAAAGATGTGCAGGTTAGGTGGATTGGCCATGATAAATTGCCCTTAGTGTCCAAAATTGCCCTTAGTGTTGGGTGGGGTTACTGGGTTATGGGGATGGGGTGGCGGTGTTGACCTTGGGTGGGGTGCTCTTTCCAAGAGCCGGTGCAGACTCGATGGGCCGAATGGCCTCCTTCTGCACTGTAAATTCTATAGTAGAGTTGACCAGGGAGAAGTTGTGGATGTGGTTTGTGTAGAGTTTCAAAAGGCTTTTGACAAGGTCTCACATAGCAGATTACTATGTAAAGTTAAAGCCCATGGGGTTGCTTGTAGTGTCTTGAGATGGATAGAAAGCTGGTTAACAGACAGGAAGCAAAGAGTTGGAATAAATGGGTCTTTTTCCGATTTGCAGGCAGTGCTAGTGGTCTATCGCAGGGATCCCAACTGTTCACATTATATATTAATGATTTGGACAAGGAAACTGAATGTATTATTTCAAAATTTTCAGATGATACAAAGTTGGGTGGGAGGGTGAGCTGTGAGGAGGATGTGGAGATGCTTCAGCGGGATTTGGACAGGCTGAGTGAGTGGGCACACGCATGGCAGATGCAGTATAATGTGGACAAATATGAGGTTATCCACTTTGGTAGCAAAAATAGGAAGGCAGATTATTATTTGGATGTAAATTGAGAGAGGCGAATACTAAGCGAGACCTTGGTGTTCTCGTGCATTAGTCACTGAAAGTAAGCGTGCAGGTACAGCAGGCAGTAAAGAAAGCAAATGGTACGTTGGCCTTCATAGCGAGAGGATTTGAGTATAGGAATAGGGATGTTTTACTGCAATTGTATAGGATGTTGGTGAGGCCACACCTCGGGTTTTGTGTGCTGTTTTGGTGTCCTTGCCTGAGGAAGGATGTTCTTGCTATGAAGAGAGTGCAGCGAAGGTTTACCAGACTGATTAGGCACGCTACACCATTACAATTTTATTTCAGATTTCCAGCATCTGCAGTATTTTGCTTCTATTTTGGGCGGAGCTGTGTTTCAGTTAATCCCGAAAATGTTTGAGCTTTGATGCATTTGATTTTCCTTGTATCAAGGCAACTGGTTTTTATTTACACGGAAGAATCAGTAGAATCACACGGTTGGTTCCTAAAGCATTGGGAAGACTCCTATGTGCTGAACAGTAAATTTGACTCATTGTAAACACTGCAGCCACATTGCACCCATGGTAAAAGGAGTGAAAGGTTAAGATGTTTGACAGGGTATTGATCAAGCGGGATGCTTTGAACTGGATGCTGTTGAGCTTCCTGAATGTTGTTCCAGTTGTACTGATCCAGGCTAATGGAGAGTATTCCTTCACACTCCTGACTTGTAAATGGTGGACCGGCTTTGGAGAATCAGGTGGTAAGTTACTTGCCACAGAATTCCCAGCCTCTTGTAGCCATTATAGCTGGTTCAGTTCAGTTCAGTTTCTGGTCACTTGTGACCACTAGGATGTTGCTAGTGGGAGATTTAATGTGATCGGGAGATGGTTAGATTCTCTACAATTGGAAATGATCGTTGCTTGGCACTTGTGTGGTGCAAATGTTAATTATCGCATCAACCCAAGCCAGAAGATTGTCCAGGTCTTACTGCATACGGGCACTAACTGCTTCATTATTTGAAGAATTGTAAATGGAACTGAACACTGGACTGGGCAATCATCAGAAAACATCTTCACCTTGTAGCCATCTCAGATGGCCACCTGCAAAGGACCATGGGAATTATGGCCAACCCAGGACTCAGACAGACTCAGAGCTTGTGTGTATATTTGCAACCCAGATAGCTAGACGCGATCGAAACCCCCGCTCGTTTGCATTCTAATGGCCCATTTCCCCAGAACAAAAGAACTGTACTCAGATAACCAATACAGATACAGACTAATCGGCGCCACTCCCTTTACTCGGGGAGCCCAAACACCCACGGTCAATGACCGCTAAGGACATGCCCAGCCATCAAGGCACCCGCCCCTTTATTGGCCAAAATCGAACACAGTGATTGAAGCCTGTCGAATTATTGGGTCCAAGTTAAGGACCGCCCCAAAGAGCGTGAAATCCCAGAGGGATAAGAAGAGACACAGCCATGTGCTCGGTCTCTCTTGGATCCGGCCTATGCCAACCCAATTGCAGCATAACAACCAGACAGACAAGTTCAAGACCAACTATCGCTACCAGCCGGATGAGCCCAGCAGAAACAGAGCCACTTCCTCCACCCAGCCACGCAAGATCCGGACAAATGTCTTGTCCATCTGCATTGAGCCAGTTGCCCTGAAGTTAAGTATAGGTTATTGTAGTTGTTAGGTGTAGTTTAACTTATAGTGTTTTATGTTGCATGTCGAAGTAATCCTTGTGTGTAAATAAACCATCTTTGAACTTGAACTGACTAACTGGTTGTGTGGTCCTTTGATCGATATCTGGTAAAGCCTTGTGGTGGTATCATTTGATACCTGGCGACTCTAAAGAGCATCATTATTAATTGGCAACATTATTGCTGACTCTGGTGGCGATTGGCAACAACCTCTGACTATATGATAGAGGAAAAGCCATTGGTGAAGCAACTGAAGATGGTTGGTCCTGCAAAACTGCCTCAAGGAACACCTACAGTGATGTCCTGGGCTGGACTGATTGGGCCTTAAACAACCCCAGTCATTTTCCTTTGTGCTAGGTATGACTCTAGCCAGCGGAGAATTAGCCCTTGATTTCCTGTTGCCGTAGAGTTTTGCCAGGACTCCTTGATCACACTTGGTTAAATGCTATCTTCATGCCAAAGACAGAGGTACGCGCCTCACCTCATTTTTGGCCAAGGTTGTAGTGAGATCTGGCACTGAGTGGTCCCAGTGGAACTCAAGCTGAGCATCAAGGAGCAGGTCATTGGCGATTAAATGCCACTTGTTAGCTCTGTCAATGGCACCTTCCATCGTTTCCATGTTGATTTAAGGGTAGACTGATGAGGTGATAATTAACCAAATTGGATTTGGCCTGCTTTTTTGGGACTGACATGCCTGGGCAATTTCCATGTTAGTTGGATAGATGCTAGTGTGGTAGCTTTATTGGATTAGGTTGGCTAGGTACCTGGCCAGTGCTGGAGCAGCAACCTGCAGGAAGGTTGTCTTGGCCCATTGCTTTTGCAGTATCCACCTTACTCCACATTCTTGATATCCCGTGGAGTGAATTGAATTAGCTGAAGATTGGCATCCGTGATATTAAGGACCTCTGGAGGAGGCTGCAATGGATCATCCACTCAGCATTTCAATTTTGAGTGTTTTTTGTCTTTTGCAATCATGCTTTTGTTCAAGGCGGACATGTTTATGGTTCTGCCTCCTCCTCTTGTAAAAGTATCCACCACCATCCATGACTGGATTTGGCAGGACTGCAGAGTGATCTGTTGGTTTTAGGATAGTTTAGCTCTGCCCATAGGATGCTACTTGTGCTGTTTAACATGCATGTATTTCTGTGTTGTAGTGCAGGTTAGCACCTTGTTTTTTAGCTGTGCCTTGTGCTGCTCCTGGCTTGCTCTCCTGTACTCATTTAGCCAGAATTGGTTCTCTGGCTTGATGGTAACAGTAGAGTGAGGGATCTGCTGGACGGAATACAATTCTGCTGCTCGTGGTAGTCTGTCGCACCTCATGGATGTCTAGTTTTTGCTGCTATATCTGTTCTGAATCTAATTCAATTTGGCACGGCGGTAGTGTTGCATGACACAGTGGAGGATGTCCTCATTGTGAAGACAGGACAGGGGGGTCATTGTCATGGACAGACGGATTGGTGAGGATGTAATCAAATAGGGTTTTTCCCTTGTCTTGGTTTTCATCACCAATCTTGGCCAGTTTGGTGAATACTGCTGTGACCAGTCATTCTTGGTGATACATATTAAAGTTCCCCACCCAGAGTACATTCTGGGCCTTCAGTGCTTCTGCCAAGTGGTGTTCAACATGAAGGAGTACTGATTCATCAGCAAAGGGAGGGCGGTTGCCGGTAGTCAGCAGGAGATTTCCTTGTCCCTGAGACTACAGTAGCATCCGGAGCCTGTGTTGAAGACTCCCAAGGCCGTTCCTTTTTGACTATACCACTGTGCTGTCACCTGTTGGAGTGAACATACCGAGGGATTGTGATGGAAGAGTGTGAAACATTGGCTGAAAGTTGTGATTTTATGAATATGTGTATGTCAGGATTTTCCTTGAGTCGTCTCCGGTACAGCTCTCCCAACTTTCACAGCGGTCCCTCAATGTTGGTGAGGAAATCTTTCTAGAATTGAGTATAGTATTCCAGTGTCTAGCTAGACCTCGGGTTGTCCGGTCTGGTCTTAATATAGTGGTTTAATAGTAGCTTGCTGGCCTGCTTCAGAGGGAAATTAAGAGTCAACCGTGTTACTGTAGGTCTGGAGTCCCGTTGGCTGAGACCAGGTAAGGATGGCAGGTTTCCATCACTAAAAGACATTTTTATGACGATTCAATTTGGAATGGCCAGTCCACCACAAGTGCACATTTTTGGACTGTCGGGGGAAACAAGAGCACTCGGAGAAAACCCCAGGCAGATACGGGGAGAATGTGGAAACTCCCCACAGTCACCCAAGGCCGAAATCAAAGTCTTGCCCCTGGCGCTGTGAGGCAGCTGTGCTACCCACTGTGCCACCGTGTTGCCCTGCAGACTATTATAACACGGGGTTCAAAAATAACGTACACCACAGATGACGACTTGTAGATAAGCCTTAATAAAAAGATGCGGAGATGCCGGCGTTGGACTGGGGTGGGCACAGTAAGAAGTCTTACAACACCAGGTTAAAGTCCAACAGGTTTGTTTTGAATCACCAGCTTTCGGAGCACTGCTCCTCCACCTGAGGAAGGAGCAGTGCTCTGAAAGCTAGTGATTCGAAACAAACCTGTTGGACTTTAACCTGGTGTTGTAAGACTTCTTACTTAATACAAAGAACAACTAACTTGCATTTTTAGCATCTTTCACAAGTTCAGCATATCCTAACGTGTTTCGCAGTCGATTTTTGAAGGGGAGGGAAACACAGCAGTAATTTGGGCACAAGATTCCACAAATAACAATAAGATAAATGAAAGACTAAACTGTTTTTAGAGGTGTGGGTTGACTGTGTCTGTGTGGGTCTCACCCCCACAACACAAAGATGTACAGGGTAGGTGAATTGGCCATGCTAAATTGCCCCTTAATTGGAATTTTTTTTTAAAAAAAGAGATGGGTTGAGGGGTAAATATTGTCCAGGACACTGAAATAACTTTCTTGCTCCTTTTCAAAGTAGTCCCTCCCCACAGCTGAGATTGGCTAATTGCACTAATTTTACTTTGATCACTTTGCTGCCTTCTAACTTTGTAAACCAGCAGAAACCATTCCTTGCTGCAGTTAGAAGCAATTTTCTTTTTGTATTTTTCAGCTTCTATCTCTTGGAACTGACAGACTGCATTCTTCAGGATATCTCTGTCAACGTTACTCGCCTCCTCAAGGATGAGCAAGATGTACAGTTTGAATGCAGAATTGGAGAAATCAAGGTAACTTCAGAACCTTTGCTGGCGGGAGGGGGTGGGTAAAAGCAATTCCAGAAAATCGTATTTCAATTTTCCGTGATTACGCTTTTGAATATAGAATTCCCGGTGCTGTACAAGGGTGTGTCCTGTTCCCCACAAGGATACTTGTCCAGGAGAATCATTTGATTTTGCAGATCCTGTTTACACAGCAGCTATGGGTGCTTGATCTTTTGCGGCTATTGTCAATTAAAGTGCACCGCATAAATATTATGGAATAACAGTTCCATTTCCTCATGACCTGTTTATAGAGGCCATCTACAAAATCAAAAGGTTTCAAATTATGGTCATGTCAGTGGTCTGATTTAAGTCCTCATTTGTTTTCATCTGCACAGTACAACTAGGCATATGCGTCAGAGTGTAATTTCATACTGTCTGACTCTTGTAGTGCTTGAGGGAAAGAAGGTACTTTGCAAACGCTGAGGAAGATTGAAAATGTTGAACATTCTATTGATCAAATGTGACACTTTGGGGAAGGTATATGGAGCGGATCATTTGATTACATCATCATGTGACAACCAAGCAATTTAACTCCATTTAAACAGGTTTCTGTGGGAATCAGCTCCCAGCAAATCATTTATTTCCAACTTGTTCTGCTCTATCTGCACAACTCCCGTCCAGTTTGCAAAATCAGGGCACTGGTTCCAAATATGCATTTAATTTTTAGAATTGCGCAAATAATTGTGTCCTCAAAACTAAAATGCGACTTGTAGGGGGCTGTGATAAAATGAAAACCAGTTTGAAATTAAAAAAAAAAAAAGAACCAGAAAGAGGTAGCACATCCTACACTCACTTTTACTCCAGTCTCTTCGCCAAGTATTTGAAATCAGTGACCTCTGGTTACTAACCCACTTCCAGAGGAACTTGTTTCTCCCACCCTGCTCTGCTCTGTTGACACCCCTTATCATTTTGAATACCTGTATTGAACAATCCCAACTTCTGCAATCTCACCACATAACTAAAGTCCCTCATTCCCCTGTAACCTTTCCAAGGCCTTAACATCCTTCTTAAATAGTGATGTCCAGAGTTGTACACAGCACTCCAGCTGGGACCTGACCAGGGATTTATAAAAGTTTAAATTGTAAATGGAGAAATAAATAGATTAAGGGTGATTCACACTCTGCTTGTAGTTGTTTACAATAATAAAAATGCCTGTTTTGTAGTTGTAAGAAGCATTCGGTAGTTTCCGAATGGATAAATGAATGATGTGCTTTGTTTAAGGTCCTGGATATAGCGAGACTGCGTGTGGAACAGAAGCCAGTTGAAAAACTTACAGTCTTCGATATTTCATGGAAAAAGGTCCCTGAAGCTACAGACCAGCTGTACCTGAGTGCTACACTGCAGTGGACCTATCCGCCAAACACAGCAAGTTGCTTCAAGATATATAGTCGAGGACTGAACTACCACAAAAAACAAAAGGGTACAGACTCTCAGATGGTTTGTGTTGGCCGAACAAATGCGAACCTTTACCGTGTGGTGGATTTGATACTTCACCAGGCTCCAATAGGCACATCCCGTCATGTCGAATTCCGAGTTCAGCCAGTGACTCGGGCAGGTTTTGCATTACCTCAATCAGCATGTGGAAGGTTAACTTTAAATTACACACATTCCCAAGGAACTGATAATGTACAGTAGTATTGCTGTTCGAAAAGATAATAAAGTCAGTTCTGTTAGTTTGTATTCGTATGATCATGGCTGGAAATTTTCATTAGTCACTTCACCTGTATTGGGTTGCTTTGCTTTTCTGATTTAGGCGCACAGAGCAACGTTGCCAACTTGTATCCCTCAAAGCCTCAAACTCTTTGTCGTGTTATTCATCCTGGGGTAACACGGACTGCAACACGATGCAGTTAAATGATCAAGCATACACCAAACGTAGGCGTTGGTTCAATAAGATTTATTGAACTTCAGTAACGAAGCACACAGCTGCCTGTGGGTTGACTCTCCACTACTCTAAGTAAACTAACATTAACTATCTAGACCAGGCTAGCTCTGATCCACGTTTAGAAGGTGTTGAATGATTTGTACACCCTGACTGTCACTACAGTTGTCACCAGTGGAAAGAGGCAGAGTGCTGATGCCACGTGTGTTTTATAGTTGGAAGCCCCCCCTCTGGTGTTCTGTCTGGTGATTGGTCGTCTTCTGTTCTGTATGTTGATTGGCTCACCTGGGTGTCTGTCACTGCCTGCTTTTACCTCATGATGTGCATGGGTGCGTATTATTACATCCCTCCTTTTTAAAAGAATTTGTCGGCTGCTTAGAGCAGAAACGACATATTTACAAAAGTAACTATGTACAGCAATTGGTGAGTGAATGGATATGTACATGTAAGGTGCCTAACGTGCAGAAACATAACAGTATATATACAAAGGAACTATTTATAAGTCCAGTTGTTGGGGCTGTCGTCGGATTCTTGTGGACTGCCTGAGAGGTGGAGGCGGGGATGATGGTATCTTGACAGGTTGGCACGCAGCCAGATTGGTGGCCTCATGGAGCGAGGTGTCCGGATAAGGCAGAACAACATCTGGGAACGTGAGATCCGGTGGTGGGCAGGCAAGTTTGCATAGTGCCCTTCTGTTGCGCCTGACAATAGATCCATCAGCCCATACGAACCACAAATGACCTGGGAGCAGCCTGTCGAACAACAACAGCTGGAGCTGACCAGCCTCCACCAGGCAACTTGATGCGAACAACGTTCTTCGGAGAGAGCACCGGCAGATCAGTAGCATGAGCATCATATGTCAGCTTTTGCCGGGTTCTGATCTGCTGCATCTTTTGCAGCACTGGAAGGTAATCCAGGTCAGGTACATGAATGGCTGGAACCGTCGTCCCCAGGTTACGATTCATAAGGAGCTGTGCCGGAGACATACCGTTGGGCAGAGGGGTTGCCCTGTATGCCAGAAGAGCAAGATTAAAGTCCGAAGCTGAGTCCGCAGCCTTACAGAGCATCTGCTTCACGATATGGACCCCTTTTTCGACCTCCCCATTAGATTGCGGGTAATGCGGGCTCGAGGTGATGTGCTGGAAGTGGTATTGCTTTGCGAAGTTGGATCATTCTTGACTATAGAAACAGGGACCGTTGTCGCTCATAACCGTGAGTGGGATTCCATGCCTGGCAAATGCCTCCTTGCAGGCCTTTATGACAGTCCTGGATGTTAGGTCAGACAGTTTCACTACCTCGGGGTAACTGGAGAAGTAATCAATTATCAGGATGTAGTCACGCCCCTTAGCGTGAAAAAGGTCAACTCCAACCTTAGACCACGGAGGGTCATGATCTCGTGCTGCTGGAGCGTTTCTTTGGGCTGAGCAGGCTGGAAGCGCTGGCAGGTCGCGCAATTGAGGACCATGTTTGATATATCCCCATTGAGGCCGGGCCAATAGACAGCCTGCCGGGCCCTGCGCCTGCACTTCTCAATACCGAGGTGTCCCTCGTGTATCTGCGAGAGCACCAAGCTCTGGAGGCTGCGCGGAATGACGATGCGATCCAATTTCAGGAGGATCCCCTCGACAACAGTTAGGTCATCCTTTAGTATTGGGGGCATTGCCCTTTCTGCCAGCCATTCGTGAGGTGATGTATGGCCCGCTGCAGAAGAGGGTCCTTGGCGGTCTCTTCTCGAATGATGACGAGGCGTTCGTCGGATGTCGGGAGGGGGCTGGCACACAGTTGCACCTGTGCCTCAATGTCGTGTATGAAGTCTACCTGCTCACATGGCGAGGTGATGGCATGCGACAGGGCATCCGCGATGATTAGCTCCTTTCCAGGTGTATGAACCAGTTCAAAATCATACCTGCGGAGTCGAAGGAGAATGCGCTGGAGCCTGGGTGTCATGTCATTTAGCCCTTGTGTATAATGTGCACTAGGGGTCTGTGGTCCGTCTCTACTGTACAGGCTGGGAGACCATAGACATAATCGTGGAATTTCACGATGTCAGTGAGAAGGCCCAGGCATTATTTCTCTATTTGAGCATATCGTTGCTCAGTGGGGGTCATGGCCCTTGACACGTAGGCCACTGGAGCCCAGGACGAGGTGTCGTCCTTCTGGAGGAGCGCCGCCCCAATGCCGCCCTGGCTGGCCTCTGTGGAGATTTTAGTCTCCCTCGCTGGGTCAAAAACAGAACAGGAACGGTGGTGAGCTTCGCTTTCAGCTCGAGCCACTCTGCTTGATGTGTGGGTAGCCACTGGAAAATGGTGGACTTCTTCACCAGGTGCCTGAGGGCTGTGGTGTGTGACGCGAGGTTGGGAATGAACTTCCCCAAAACCTTTACCATCCACACAAAGCGGAGGACCGCCTTCTTGTCGTCTGGGGTCTTCATTGTGTTGATGGCCTTGACTTTGTCCGAGTCTGGTTGCACGCCTTGCTCGGAGATCTGATCACCCAGAAACTTAATTTACGACATACCAAAGGAGCATTTGGTTTTAATTTCAGGCCGTTGGCATGTATGCGCCTAAAGACTTGTTGCAGACGAGAAATATGTTCCTCTGGGGTCGTCGACCATATGATGACGTCGTCAACATAAACCCGCACACCGTCGATGCCCTCTAGCATTTGCTCCATTATTCGATGAAAGATTTCGGGGGCCGAAACAATACCAGACGGCATGCGGTTGTAGCAATATCTGCCGAAGGGTGTATTAAACGTGCAGAGCTTCCTGCTGGACTCGTCCAGTGTGATGAACGGTTACTGCCTTGTCATCATGTAAGGTGATGTCCCCTTTAAGACCGGGCTTGGAACCCTGGGGACTCCGCCTCTGGCTCCGCCCATCTGTGAGCCATATATAAGGGGCTGCCTTGTGGGCTGTGCAGCAGTTAGCACATGTCTCGGCTCTAGCATAGTTCTTAGTCTATGAAAGCCTTCTTTACCGTTTACACTCTAAGCGTCGTTATTGAGGGTACCTCATCCAGTTGTATCTGCCAGGCTCACCTGGGTGTCTGTCACTGCCTGCTTTTACCCCATGATGTGCATATTATGACACTCTTTGTTGCTCTTGCAACCCATGGGGCTTGTGCGCTGCTGCAGATATTTCTTACTTCAGTGACTCACTCCTGGTTTGCAACATCATAATCTTTTTTGCATTTCTTTCCTCTGTTAAAAGTTCTTATTTTTAAAGTCCTATCCTGGGGAGGTGAGTGATGTGTTAAATAAAGCATCTTTTGGAAAAGCAGTCTTTTTGAGCGCCCATACTAGCACCTAGAAATTCCTAAAGTAAACCTAACCAACCTGTGGCTCTACCATCAGAGTAGTCACGGGTAACAATGGGAAAAAACACATACAATTCCTGAAATTGACTGCATCGCTGTCCTTCATATGGTCGATTATATATCTGATCCCAGGCTTTAAGACTAGTGGCACGATTCTTCCCCAAGGGAATAAAGTCCCCTAGCGAATGCGTTTAGCCACGTATTTCCTAGCACACTGAGTGCTGAAAAACACATGGTTATTCAACAAGACTGCCGTTGAATAAGGGTCCTGAACAGGAAACAGGTGGCCAAGGCCACACATAGCCCCGTTTGTATACCTGGAGCTCCCCAGTGCAGCAAGAGATCGGGACACCGTTTTTAAATACCGTCCCGATCTCCGAGGCCCCAGAAACAATCCCCAACTGTTTTTTAAAAATATACTTTATTCATAAAATCTATCATAAACATTACAGAACATTTCGAATTGTCTTGACTGTACATTTCCATCAGAGTTACACATTCCCTTGACTTTCTTCCATTCAATTTTGATAACCTTACACACATATCGCTCTTTACGTTACAATTCCTTCTTAAACATTTACATTGTCATGTTTCTTTTATACATTGGAGTGTTAATGGCCCAGACCGAGGGGTGTTTACACTGTTACCCGCCCCTCGGTGTACATTTGTTGGGAGATCTTACACAGTGGTCTTTCCCCATTGTGCCTTGGCGGCAGCTGCCCCAAGCTTGAGTGCGTCCCTCAGCACGTAGTCCTGGACCTTGGAATGTGCCAGTCTGCAACACTCGGTCGAGGACAGTTCTTTGCACTGGAAGATCAGCAAGTTCCGGGCAGACCAAAGAGCGTCTTTCACCGAGTTGATGACCTTCCAGCAGCAGTTGATGTTTGTCTCGGTGTGTGTCCCTGGAAACAGTCCGTAGAGCACAGAGTCCTGTGTCACAGAACTGCTCGGGATGAACCTTGACAAATACCACTGCATCTCTCTCCAGACCTTCTTTGCAAAGGCACATTCCACAAGGAGGTGGGTGACCGTCTCATTTCCCCCACAGTCACTCCGAGGGCAGCGTGCAGCGGCGCTGAGCCTTCGGGTGTACATGAAGACTCTGACGGGGAAGGCCCTTCTCACCACCAGCCAAGATAGATCTTGGTGCTTGTTTGTAAGTTCTGGTGATGAGGCGTTCTGCCAGATGACTCTGACAGTCTGCTCAGGGAACCATCCAACGTCCTCCACTGTCTCCTTTTCCCTGAGGGCCTCGAGGACATTACGTGCTGACCACTGCTTCATTGCCTTGTGGGCAAAGGTGTTTTTTTTTCAAAAACCTTTCCACGAGGGACAGGTGGTACGGCACGGTCCAACTACTTGGAGCGTTCCGCGACAATGAGGCCAGGCCCATCCTTTGTAACATCGGGGACAGGTGACACTTGGTGTTTGTATACCAGGGGTCCACGCACAGCTTAATGCAGCTGCACACAAAGATGGCCATCAGGATGAGGGAGATGTTCGGTACGTTTCCCCTCCCTTATCCAGAGGTTTGTACATGTCCCTTCGGGGCCAGTGCTGAACAGCGCTCGCCCAAGGTCTCTGAGGCAAAGGAGGTGATTCCAAAGTCTCTGGTACCTCGGGAATCTGCACATTAGAGTGAGGCTTACTGCCTCGCTCATATGCAGATTTGCCAAAAGTGATCCCGCTTATTGTGGGCGAGATATACATCGTAACGTCTTGCAAGATTGTGCGAGGTGTGGCGAGCCGGGTAGATCCTGGGAGCGGGGTCTCCCGACTTTCATCAGCGCCGCGGAGCAGCGTGGCCATTGGATCATGCCTTGGGACTCTCAAATTACACCAACAATTTTCATTTCTATAGCATCTTTACTTTCGGAAAACAATCCTAGCTACACTTCCAGCAAGTAATTTAAGATCCCGCTGACTTCAGTAAGAATTCTTAGAGTCTATAAATCCTTTAAGTTTAATATCTTGGCTGAAATCTATTAGCTGCTAGAGCTGTAGATTCTTGCAGTAGAGGCAGGTCTATAAAATGGTTGCTGAAAATGTTTACCTAGCCTCTCTCTCTCTCTCTCTCTCTCTCTCTCTCTCTCTCTCCCTCCCCCTCCCTCCCCCTCCCTCCCTCCCTCTCTCTCTCTCTGCCAGTCTCTCTCTCTCTCTCTCTCTCTCTCTCTCTCTGTCTCTCTCTCCCCTTCGCTCTCTCTCGCACCCCCCTCCCCATTTCATTGGTGAAGCAGCAATAACACATTGCAAACCAATCAACAAGCACAATCATAGACCCTGCAGAAACACAAGACAATGGATTTATTTTAATAGGAAGGAGTCTTTGGAAGAGCAAAGATGTTAATATATTAATGCTTAGTGGAAAATGAGATTCCTCAGAATGGGAAAACCTGTATTTTTTTTGTTAAAAGAAGCTTGGGGAGGAATTTGCAAGTTATTGTCATCACAGCCATGGTGTTCTTGTCATTCAGTAATATTTTCCTTTAGGAAAGCCCTTGAGGGAAGGAAATCTGCCGTCCTTACCTGGTCTGACCGACTCCAGACCCACAGCAATGTGGTTAACTCTTAGATACCATCAGAGATGGGCAATAAATGCTGGCCCAGCCAGTGACACGCACATCCCCTGGACGGATAAAATAAAATATCAGCCACGACCTTATTGAATGGTGGAGCAGACTCGAACGGCCTACTCTTCCTTTCGTATTTCTTTTGTTCGTGTGTGCATAAAAAATGCAGGGAAAGAAATAAGCTCAATGTTTCATTCTTTCCCCAAAGTTTGGTAGATACTTTTCTCTCTTTCTTTCTTTTAGAGTCCCTAGATTGCAGAAAGGGGCCATTTGGCCCATCCAGTCTGTACTGACCCTCCGAAAGAGCACTCGCCCATCCAGCTTGTCCTATCCCCTTAACCCTGCAACCTAAGCTGCACATCCCTGGACACTAGGGGGCAATTCAGCATGCCCAGTCTATCTGTGGAAGGAGTTGGCAGTTATTCACTCTCTACATTTTGAGCGGGCTGGACTGATTGCTGCCGAGGCCAGCGATTGTGTTGTACAGTGGTGTGCACCAAATAATGTTCCGTGATCAACACCGTCTCCTGGTCCAGGTATGATTGCCTAGGAGATCAGACAAAACCTTTCCAGTTTAATTCTCCCCTAAAATGGGCTTGAGCTTGCGGCTTCTATGGCTTCACCCAGGGTACAAATATGACACCCAGGAATTAGTCTCCCAACCTGTTGCATAAGCTGTCACAGCACAGTGGTTAGCACTGTTGCTTCTCAGCTCCAGGGTCCCAGGTTCAATTCCCGGCTTGGGTCCCTGTCTGTGTGGAGTTTGCACGTTCTCCCTGTGACTGCGTGGGTTTCCTCCGGGTGCTCCGGTTTCCTCCCACAAGCACCGAAAGACATGCTGTTAGGTAATTTCTTCCTCAGTGTACCTGAACAGGCTCCGGAATGTGGCGACTAGGGGCTTTTCACAATAACTTCATTGCAGTGTTAATGTAAGCCTACTTGTGACAATAAAGATTATTATCTATACAGGACAGGTTTGTCGGATCAATTGTATTTTCCTGGCCGACATTTTCATTCGCTTGTATTCATTAATGAAATAATAGATTTTTCAGGAGGAGGTATTGTATATGAATTGTATTTAATTATATTGTTGCAAATGCAAGGTTTTACAAATGGCTATGTTTTAAACTGTTCCTTAAATGCAATAAGAAGTCTTACAATCACTAGCTTTCGGAGCACAGCTCCTTCCTCACCTGAGGAAGGAGCTGCGCTCCGAAAGCCAGCGATTCGAAACAAACCTGTTGGACTTTAACCTGGTGTTGTAAGACTTCTTACTGTGCTCACCCCAGTCCAACGCCAGCATCTCCATACCTTAAATTCAAGGTAAAATGTGATAATGAAAATGATTGTGTTCTGCCTGATGACAGGCTTGTGTGGCCTGGTTACCATGGCTTTGGGGACCCAGGTGAAGTGTTATTGAAACCCACATACCAGGTTTAACACCTAAAAACAAAGGTCAGGACAGCTGGTGCCTGGTCTGGGGCAGACCTAATATCTCAGAGACTTTTCAGAGCGAGAGAGAGAGAGAGAGCGCGAGTACTGGAGAGCGACTCACAGAACCAGAAACTGCTGTGATCATCAGGGGAAAAGGCTGTTCTCTGTTAAATACAAGGCATAATACTGGTGGGAACCCGTCCTCCAGTCGAGATGGAGCCTGCAGAGATTTGAGGACACTGGATGATTCATCCTCACATGGCCTTGGGGGAAGAGTCACTGGAATTGAGCCATGCTACTGGTGACCGCTTCAGGATTTCTCGCAAGACTGGGGGAGAAGACCTTCAGTCATTGGACATTTCTGCAGAAAGCATCCTGCAAAATATAAACATAGTGAGAGGGTTTCAGTCGGATTAAGAATCTAATAAGGTTTCCCCCCCCTGTATTTTAAAGTATTAGCTGCCTACTAGATAATGTTCAGTTCATTTTGATTTTAGCTTTTTTTTTACAGCAAGAGTTAAAACTTCAAATCTTGGCGGGAGATTTAAGTTGGTCGCTAGGAATTCAAATTGTTTCATTTTATGGATCTCTATGGGGATGGTAACAATATGCAGGTGGAGGGCATTAATTGAGTTTCACTTGAGCGACTTTATTAGAACTGATGTAAAGAGAATCTTATTGAAAGTGTAGTGGGGTTGAGTTCGGAGGTGTCTGCTTGTAATATTTAATTCTGTAAATAAATAAAAGATTGAGTTAAGGTTGGCTCCAGTATTATCTTTCACCAACTGGCTTTTGAAATAGAACAGCGCAGCTTTAAGACAATTGTTTTTTTTTCTCTTTCATTCTTATCACCTGGTGCCATTAATATTTCTCCAACATTCAGATTAGAAACATCAGATTTTGTTAAGGTGACGCAATAATGTCCAGATTTGGCCAACTGACTTTCCAAAAATACATGCTTGAACATGCTCCATATCCAGTTTCCCCTGTGTATTTTCATGCAAGGCTTACTTAACAGCAAAGGTATCTCACTGGAGACAACATCAGTACTAATAAGGTCGCTTATTCTGGCTATTTTACATGGAATCGCCATGCTTTTTATTGACTTCAACCTAAAACAAGCAGCACTTTGATACTCCCTGGCCTTGCATTGATCCTCACTGCTGAATGACTGTAATGTTATCAAATTCAAGGTGTTCCACATACTTTTGAGGTGCAAATACTATCCAACACCACATAGTTAAAGGAATCCGTGGCTAATACATTCATCACCAGACTGAAGCTTCATGTGACTAGTACAATTCCCCCAGACTGATCATTGCTGTCATAATATACATCTATGGATATAATGGAGTGCAGACAGGCAGTGATTGACACACAGGATGACCAGTAAGCACACAGAACAGAGCAGCCAATCACCAGACAGGACACAACCACTATAAAGCCAGAGGGCACCAGTTTTCACGCTCTCTCGGGACCCAGCCTCTGAGACAGTCCGAGCTCGTGAGCTAGCCAGTGCCTACACCATGTGGTAGCCTGGTCAGGCTAGTGTCAGGTCTCCAGTCAAGTCAGCATAATGTCGACCCACAGTTGAACATGTATAACAGTTTGGATGTTGAATAAAATCGTGTTGCATTTTATCAAGTGTTGGAAGTCTGTCTCTTGCTACACTGCATCAAGTGCAGTTCACTCAACCCAGCCTACCCAACACATCATAGATTATCATAGAATTTACAGTGCAGAAGCAGGCCATTCGGCCCATCGAGTCTGCACCGGCTCTTGGAAAGAGCACCCTACCCAAGGTCCACACCTCCACCCTAACCCCGTAACCCAGTAACCCCACCCAACACTAAGGGCAATTTTGGTCACTAAGGGCAATTTATCATGGCCAATCCACCTAACCTGCACATCTTTGGACTGTGGGAGGAAACCGGAGCACCCGGAGGAAACCCACGCACACACGGGGAGGATGTGCAGACTCCGCAAAGACAGTGACCCAAGCCGAAATCGAACCTGGGACCCTGGAGCTGTGAAGCAATTGTGCTATCCACAATGCTACCGTGCTGATGAGAGTTTTAACCCTCCTCACTGGTGCCCACTTGTAATAATCACTGCTAATGATTGAATTCTTGGTACAGTTGCATGGTTCTGCATGCTGCTGGGGTGGTCATTTCTTGCTGCATTTTTATTTTGTCCCCCAGTTTCTGTGAGCATTGACCGCTTTCTGGTCCTGCGCCCAACTCAGTTGGCTGTACGGCTGGTTAGTGATGTGGAGCGACGCCAAGAGTGCCGGTTCAATTCCCGTCAATATTGCCCCTCTCCTGAGGAGCGGCGGTCCTCACGTCAAATCACCACCAGTCGGATCTCCCCCTCCAAGGGGAGAGCAGCCCATGGTCCTCCAGTACTGTGGCGGCCTGAATATTGCTCGCTACCCAAGCAGTGTACAGTACACCTCCGTCAAGCATAAACCACCCCTCATCCTGTTCTACATCTGCTGCGCAGGAAGTCGCTGCAACGTAAGCCAGAGTGAGAGTCTCAGCAGATTTGGATGCTTCCTTTTGCCCTCCTAATGTGGCCAATTGTGCCACTCCCCCTGCGGGACTGGCTGAAGTTAGCTGACCCAGCACATCACAAAGGCTTGTGCCCAGGGCTTCCCTATTCTATATCGTTGAGTTCTGCACTAAATGAGAATGGAGGCCATGCAAGTGTATTCGATCTGAAATGTTCAAGTTGTCCTATCAATTCCACTTGAATAGGTTGTTGTCTACTGATGGGCCTGGTGCAAGACAGCTGGTAAACCTGGAAAGTCTTGTTCAGTCAATCTTGTGGACTTGGACGAGTTCTTCATGGGGGACAATATGACATTCCTAAACACTCGCCTTTCAGAATAGAAACATATAACATATAACGTGGATGGCAGAGTATATTGTGGAAAAAACCATTGCATTGAAGCAATTAATGTTGAAAATTATTAGATGTGCTATTGGAAAAATGGAGGGTCACCCATGGTGTCTGGATGAGCTCCTGGGGGGTTTGCAGCAAGATCTCTCACCTCCCAACATCCCTGCCCAGTCAGTGGAAGAGCTTTTCCCCTCATCCACAATATATTTTTTTTTTACAACTGCTGAAAAGAAAGATGTTGATGAAGCTTTTCATCTTGCACTCATTAGGACAGATCCAAAAATGCCAAATTTCAAAAGGAGCAACAATTCCTACTGCATGAGAAAGGGGGGCTGAGTGGCTAGCAAGTCGTATCCGATTGGATGAGGCGATGCCATGGAGATTGCACCAGGAAAATATTGTCCCTCATGCTTTTTTATAATTCAAAAAAATGGCCCAATGACTGGACATATTCCTTTTGCCTGCAGAGTACTGGTCCATGTGTATGAATATATGCAGCTTCCAGCAAGATTGTGAGCCCAGCTGGTAATGCCTGTACATATTCCTTTTGCCTGCAGAGGACAGGTCCCTGTATGTATATACGTAGCTTCTAGCAAGTGAAAGGAAGTTACATTGCGAGCCAACTGATGGATGTTAAATTGGTTATTCGTGTAACTCTTAGCATACGAGGATTGTTGAGCAAGTGCTGACTAATCGCGGAATCACAGCTAACGTTAGACAATATATTTTAATAATTAGAAAATAAGAGAGTTCAATAAAAAAGAAGCGGGACACAAGCACAGGATGGTTTTTCTTATTTTCCCCCCTGGAGTAGCCGCCAGGACAATCCTAGATAGTTGGGAACACTAAAGTAGAGGAATATTGGGGGAATGTGGTATTGAAAGCCAATGGGGCCCCGAGTCTGGTTGGCCCTCCTTCAAAGGATTCTGGTCCAAACCATGCGATCGTTTACATTTCTGCAGAACTTCAAGATTGATGATCGTTTAGCAAGGAATGTTCTGTAATGTGTCCTGAGGATTTTTCTTAAATAGCGAGAATGTTAAATTCAGTGTCACTGAGGAAGCTCCGGATTAGAGCACCAATGTGAGTGGTAATTGGCAGCATTGTCAGTACTTATTAAAGCACCTGGAACTGAATCCGACTTCCAGAAAGAATAACGTCAGATGATTTGCAGAAGGGTTTAATAAAAAGGCCGTCGTGTGCAGTTTTTTTGGATTTTTTTTAAAAAACTGGCTATTCCATGGTGGTTACAAGTCAATAATCTCAGTGAGCTATTCACATGACCTCATCAATAACAAATGCAAATATTGAGCAACTTATTAATTGTTACATGAACCTCGAGATGAAAAACAGCCTTGAAATTGCTGCAGTGTGTTTGTTTTTCACAAAAATGGATTTATGGGATTTTGTGGAGGTAGTTTTATTCTACCCTGGGTCAGTTAATTTGATAAGGCAGCAGATGTAGCAGTCTTTTAAGAGTTATAAACTTGTAGAATCCAGACTTCCTGTTCTGCATTTAGATTTTTGTTTCTTTAACCTGGCAAATAAAGGATGGCCCCGCTCCCGGAATGTGTCAAGGTCTCCTCTGTGAAATGGCTCCCTCTGCTGGATAACTCTGCCATGGCCTGTCGTCGTGAGAAAGTTCAGAAAAGAGAGAAGTCATTGAGGTTTACAGCATGGAAACAGACCGTACGGCCCAACTTGCCTATGCCGCCCAGTTTTTACCACTAAACTAGTCCCAATTTGGCCCATATGCCTCTGGACCCATCTTACCCATATAACTTTAAATGCTTTTTAAAAGACAAAGTTGTACCCACTGCTACTTTCAGTTCTGTGCAGTAACCCAATTTATTTTTATTCGCTCACTGGATGGCGATGTCGCTGGCTAAATCAGTATTTAATTGCCCATTCCTTAGTTGTCCTTGTCACCATTTTAAATTGCTGTAGCCTGTGTGAAGGTACAGTCACAGTGACATTAGCAAGGAAGCTTCAGGTATTTGAACCAGTGACGATAAAAGAACAATGATTTATTTCCACATCGGAATGATCTGTGACTTGGAAAGAAATGTGGAGCTGGTGGTGTTCCCATCCACCTGCTGTCCTTGTTCTTCCGGCTTGTAGACGTCACGGGGTTGGACGAGGTGACGAAGCAGCATTGGTGAGTTGCTGCAGTGCATCTTGCCGACGGTACATGTTGCTGCCACTGTGCGTCAGTGGTGGAGGGAATGAATGTTTAAGGTGGGGGAAGTGGTGCCAATCAAACAGGCTGCTTTATCCTGGACGGTGAACAGCATTTTGAATGTTGTTGGCACTGCACTCATCCAGGCAAATGGAGAGTATTCCATCATACCCCTGACTTGTGCTAAATGGTGGGCCGGTTTAGTGCATTCTGGAGGTGAACTACTCACCGCAAAATTCCCAAGCCTCTGGGTTGCTCTTTTAGCCACAGTATCTGTATGGCTGAACTAAAAACAGGGAGTGAACTGAAGAGAGGTAGGAATGTGATGGATTTTTATGCTGTTGAAAAAGGGAAGAACAAAAGGGAAAGTCAGGGATAGGTTAGAGGGTGAAGTCAAATACCAAAGATGTCTCAAAACAAAAGGCAAAAGGAGAGCTAATGGTACTTGGGGAATGGGCTCAACATTGAAGTTCAACAACTTCAGACAATGAACTCCTCCATTTTGAATTTTTGTCCCCAAGTGCCAGTTTGTACCTTGCTTTCATGTTTTTGCTTCCAGAGAGCACTGACCTTTATTCTGCTATTAACACCTACTCTGGAACAATGCTGAGATGGCACAGTGGTTAGCACAGCTGCCTCCGCGCCAGGGACCCGGATTCAAGTCTGGCCCTGGGTGACTGTGTGGAGTCTGCATGTTTTCCCCGTGTCTGCTTAGGTTTCCTCCGGGTGCTCCAGTTTCCTCCCACCGTCCAAAGATGTGCATGTTAGGTGAATTGGCCATGCTAAAATTTGCCCCTTAGTGTCCAAAGATGTGCAGGTTAGGTGGGATTACGGGGATAGGGCGGGACAGTGGGCCTAGATAGGGTGCTCTTTCCGAGAGTCGGCGAAGACTAGATGGGCCGAATGGCCTTCCCCTGCACTGTAGGGAATCCATGCTTTGTTTCTTTACTATCACCATTACCAATCCCTTTTCCTTTTGTTCCATGACATCTTTGGTATTTAATCTCCATGGCCTCCAACCTCTCCATCACTATGCCTCCTGCTCCAACGGACCCCCCCCCCCACCTCGTTTTCAACAACATAAATCGCATCACATTTCTACCTCTCTTCAGTTCCAAAGAAGAGTCATTGAGCTCGAACTGTTAACTCTGTTTCTCTCTTAGCATAGATGTCATTGGGTTTTTCCAGCACTTTCTGTTTTTATTTCCGACCTCCAGCACCTGCAGTATTTTGCTTTTATTTAAACGGCTGACTGAGTTCAGTTTCAGATCAATGGTGCACCCCGGAACGTAGATGGAGGGGGCTCCCACAATGGCAATGCCACTGAATTTCAAGTTTCGAAGGGAGGCTGTGAGACTCTCTCATTATAGGGTTTGTCGTTGCTCCATTTTGACATGTTCTGTGACTTGAGGGTAAGTTCGAGCATACAAAAGAACTTAAAGGGACATATATTGAAAAATCTGGCTGCACACAATAGCTAAATCCTACTGGGAAAATAAAGCTGGACGAGAATAAGATTGAACTTGTACTGGTACAAACGTGTCACTGCAGAAGGTGAGGCACTTGTTGATGTGAGAACTGCAGGTGCCATGTTATCTGGGAAATAGTGAATAATTCATGCACCCTTCATCTATATAACATTCTTTACATCCGCAGTAGCCGATTTTGCGATTTCCTGATTGCTTGCCCCTTTTATGAAAGCACGGAGAAATGAAAAACATCTTTGTAGCTGCTCTGAAAATTCTACAGCTTGATCTGCACAGCCAGCGCCCAACATGCAGAAAGGGTTAAGTCATAAACCACCTCACATAGGCCGATGCCACTGGCACATCCTACAGCGCACCTCCAGGCTTTCTTTCTTCCTGCTCTATACCAACCCAGCTCTTGGCAGTCACGAGCTTATGGGCCTCCTCTCCTCAGTTTGCTCATGAGTGCTTCGGGAAATGTATTGGCTTTTTGAATTAGTTATAAGAAGATACCTTAAGAGACGGCGATTACTGCAGGGAGTCCCAACCATACTGTCAAGTCTCACGCCGTTCGCTGCTGGACATTAGGCTGAATATTTATTTGGATAAGAATCTTCAGTCTTGTCTCTCGAGATCTGCAGTGGAATCAGCAGTCAGTAATGCTTTTGTATAAAGCAAAGCAGATGTACATCTGTAGTAGTGTGGGGTAGGTAGATGCTGCAACAATACAGATATCCAGTAAATAATACACATCACTTTCAGGAGAACGAGAGATATGACTACACTATTTTCATCTTTTTGTTCAAATGTGTAGTTTACTTCTTTTGATTACAAATTACCATTGGAAAAATCTTCAACTCTGTTACTGGTGATGTAGGGAAGAAATAATGGTAAATATTATTGATGCACGAGACAGTTTGATAAATGTATTGTCTCAGCATGCATTGGAATTTGGCACTGGAGTTTCATCCCTTATCCTACATATGAATTAGGAGCAGGAGTAGGTCATTCAGCCCCTCAAACGTGCTCCACCATTCAATAAGATCACGGTCGATTTGATTGTGGCCTCAGCTCCACATTCCACTTACTCCCAATAACCTTTGACTCCATTGTTAGTCAAGGACCTATCTACCTCTACCTTAAAGTTATTTAATGACCCTGCCGCCACCCCTCTCTGGGGAAGCAATTCGGGTGGTATGGTGGCTGTAGCCATCTGGGATGGCCACTTCCAGAATACAAAATGGACGCTCACAAAGAATGTAAGGAAATGTGGACAATGCTAGACAACAAGCAGGCACAGTGCCTGAATGTATATTTGGGAAGCAGTTACCTGATGGAATCGAAACTCTGGGTCGATTAGCATATTGATGGCCCATCTCCGAGAAACAAAGGACTAACATTCAGTTGATACTGTTACAGACATCCCAATGAACAATGCCCCAGTTTGACCCGTCAGGAAACCCGATGGATCATGACGACTGACCATCGATTACCGGGAACTAAACAAAGTAACCCCAGTAGCAGCCCCCACAGTAGCCAAGAATCCCGAGACAATGTTAAAACAGGGACTCCAGTCAAAAATATTTTCGGTTTTGGACATTAGCAATGGCTTTTAGTCCATTCCATTGGATAAAGCGTGCCATATAAATTTGCTTTTACCTTGCAGGGACAGCAATACACATGGACGTGCCTTCCACAAGGCTTCCACAACTCCCTCTCCATTTTCCACCGACAGCTGGCGAATGGATTAGCCAAATTTTCCCGACCCGATTGCCTTGTCCAGTATGTAGACGACTTGCTACTGCAGACGGACACTAAGGGAGAGCACATTTCGCTTCTCGTCGAACTATTAGGACTCCTTCAACAAATTGGATGTAAAGTGAACTCCAAAAAGGCCCAGATTCAACAAGAAAAAGTAATTTATTTAGGAACAGTGATCACCCATGGCAAACGCGAGATCGAGCAGAAACGCATCGACTCCATTGTCAAATTACCCCTGTCCCAAAATGTCACAGCCCTCCGGTCATTTCTAGGACTGGTTGGCTACTGTAGGAATCACATCGACGGTTTTGCCACAAAGGCAGCGCCCCTCTCCGAACTCCTAAAGAAGCAAGCACCATAGGAATGGCTTCCACAGCACACGGATGCCGTGGATGCATTAAAAAGAGCCCTCGGCACAGCCCCCACGTTACAGGTCCCAGATCCACTCTCCCCATATGCAATTGAAGTTACAACCACCGACCGAACCCTTTCGGCCGTGCTCCTCCAAGAAAGACACGACCATACGCCTCACGAATATTTGATCCAGTCGAGCAAGGATTTTCTGCCTGCGAAAGGCACCTGCTCGCAGTTTTTTGGGCAGTTCAATACTTCGCCTACATTACAGGACTCAACCCCATCACCATTTTAACTGAGCACACCCCAACACAACTTCTCCTGGATGGTAGACTAAAGGACGGCACAGTCAGCCAAATTCGCACCGCCCGATGGATCCTTCTCTTACAGGGACGGGACAGAACAGTGAAAAGGACAAAAACACACACTTTCCTCGCTGACAATTTACACTATGCCGGCACCCCACATGAATGTGAAATCATCTCCACCAAACACAACACAGGGCCCTTTGTACCAAAGTCAGCTCCCCCGAAACCAGGTACTCCACCCCTGAGACTCCAGCCCACAGACCTAGGCGCACCCCTAAAGATTTATGTGGATGGCTCCTCCACAGTTTTGAACGGTAAAAGGATTACCGGTTGCGGTATATATGTAGAGGACACGCAGGGACGCGTGTTAGAGGAGATATCTTTGAAATTGCCCAGACATCTAGGCTCACAGGCAGCAGAACTAGCAACCGTAGTGTATATTGTAGAGCACCCCGACTCGTTCCCGACCCCAGCCGACATATAGTCCCACAGTCTATATGTCTGTAATAGTTTAACAGAATTCCTACCCCTGTGGGAATATAGAGGTTTTGTTTCCGCAGATGGAAAACCCCTACCCTCAGTCCCATTACTCCAGCATATTCTAAGGACAGCTAAAGATCGGAAATATGGTATCATTAAAGTTTGTGGCCACCATTGTTCTTCCCCCCCCCGGTAACGTTAAGGCAGACACCCTAGCAAAGGCAGGTTCCAGACATGGTCACTTTTGGAATCCTCCCGAGAGTGCCCCAGCACACGTGGTTCAGGTCTCACAGACCAACATTCAGGATTTAGCGCAGGCCCAAAAAGAAGATGAACAGCTCAGGGAAGTTTTAAAGGCAACTTCCCAGGCCCCTACGATAAATACAAGAACACGTTGACGACACATGACGGTATAATTTTAAAAGAAGATATTTATGTGGTCCCCACTCAGGACAGAAACCAAATTATTTGTCAATTCCATGACAACCATGGACATCAAGGCATAGAAGCAACCCTCGCCCACCTCAGACCTCTCTGCTGGTGGCCCCATTTAAAATCCAATGTAACGCACTACATTGAAAACTGTTTAATCTGCGCCCAGAACAATCCGGACAGATATGCAAGGAAAGGTCAGCTTAGTCACACCTGCCCCTGGATGAACTTACAGATTGATTATATAGGATCCTTACCCCCTGCAAGAATGGTTTTAAGTATGTGTTGGTGGTCATCAATACCTTCACAAAATGGGTGGAAGCTTTTCCATCCAGAACGAACACGGCTAAAGCGACAGCCAAGATCCTCACTCAGCACATCTTTACAAGATGGGGTATTCCCCGCAGCATAGAGTCCAACCAAGGCTCACATTTTACAGCACGAGGGATGAAAAACGTCCTCATAAATTTCGGAATCAGTCATAAATTCCACATTGCATATCACCCCCAATCAAGCTGAATAGTTGAGAGAATGAACAGGACTCTCAAAGCAACCCTAAGGAAAATGGTGCAACAGCACAATGGCACCTGGGACACAGTTCTCCCCTTTGCACTGATGTTCATAAGGACCATGGTATCCACGTCGACAGGATACACCCCCCACACCCTCATGACCGGACGACCCATGAAGGGGACAGAATATTTGTTAGGACTCAATTTGACCAGCTCCACAGTCACCGCCCTCACCCATGAGAAAGCAGTTCAGCAGATTGTCAAGATTGTAAAAGCAGCCCAGCTCGCAGCAGCTGTTAGGTTTGGGACACGGAAGAAGCAAAGTAAAGTTTGCTTCGACAAAACAGTACACGCCACAGAATTTGTAGTAGAGCAGCAGGTTATGCTATCCCTATACAACCCCACCTCATTCCTGTCCCCCAAATTTGCAGGACCGTACTCCATTTCTGATAAAGTCAGCCCCTCCGTATATAAAATTACTTATCCCAATGGCAATTCTGCATAGTTTTTTTTTTAATTAAATATTTTATTGAAAATTTTTGGTCAACCAACACAGTACATTGTGCATCCTTTACACAATATTATAACAACACAAATAACAATGACCTATTTTATAAACAAAAAATGAATAAATAATAAATAACAAAAATGAAAACTAGCCCTAATTGGCAACTGCCTTGTCACAAGTAACACTCTCCAAAAATATAATTTAAAAGTCCAATATATAATTATCTGTAGCAACGACCTATACATACTATACAGTATATATTAACAACCCTGAGAGTCCTTCTGGTTCCTCCTCCCCCCCCCCCTCCCCCCCCCCGATCCTGGGCTGCTGCTGCTGCCTTATTTTTCCCATTCCGTCTATCTTTCTGCGAGGTATTCGACGAACGGTTGCCACCGCCTGGTGAACCCTTGAGCCGACCCCCTTAGGACGAACTTAATCCGCTCTAGCTTTATAAACCCCGCCATGTCATTTATCCAGGTCTCCACCCCCGGGGGCTTGGCTTCTTTCCACATTAGCAATATCCTGCGCCGGGCTACTAGGGACGCAAAGGCCAAAACATCGGCCTCTCTCGCCTCCTGCACTCCCGGCTCTTGTGCAACCCCAAATATAGCCAACCCCCAGCTTGGTTCGACCCGGACTCCTACTACTTTTGAAAGCACCTTTGTCACCCCCATCCAAAACCCCTGTAGTGCCGGGCATGACCAAAACATATGGGTATGATTCGCTGGGCTTCTCGAGCACCTCGCACACCTATCCTCCACCCCAAAAAATTTACTGAGCCGTGCTCCAGTCATATGTGCCCTGTGTAATACCTTAAACTGAATCAGGCTTAGCCTGGCACACGAGGACGACGAGTTTACCCTGCTTAGGGCATCTGCCCACAGCCCCTCCTCGATCTCCTCCCCCAGCTCTTCTTCCCATTTCCCTTTTAGTTCATCTACCATAGTCTCCCCTTCGTCCCTCATTTCCCTATATATATCTGACACCTTACCATCCCCCACCCATGTCTTTGAGATCACTCTGTCCTGCACCTCTTGTGTCGGGAGCTGCGGGAATTCCCTCACCTGTTGCCTCGCAAAAGCCCTCAGTTGCATATACCTGAATGCATTCCCTTGGGGCAACCCATATTTCTCGGTCAGCGCTCCCAGACACGCGAACTTCCCATCCACAAACAGATCTTTCAGTTGCGTTATTCCTGCTCTTTGCCACATTCCATATCCCCCATCCATTCCCCCCGGGGCAAACCTATGGTTGTTTCTTATCGGGGACCCCCCCAAGGCTCCAGTCTTTCCCCTATGCCGTCTCCACTGTCCCCAAATCTTCAGTGTAGCCACCACCACCGGGCTTGTGGTGTAGTTCCTCGGTGAGAACGGCAATGGGGCTGTCACCATAGCCTGTAGGCTAGTCCCCCTACAGGACACCCTCTCTAATCTCTTCCACGCCGCTCCCTCCTCCTCTCCCATCCACTTACTCACCATTGAAATATTAGCGGCCCAATAATGCTCACTTAGGCTCGGTAGTGCCAGCCCCCCCCTATCCCTGCTACGCTGTAAGAATCCCTTCCTCACTCTCGGGGTCTTCCCGGCCCACACAAAACCCATGATGCTCTTTTCAATCCTTTTAAAAAAAGCCTTCGTAATCACCACCGGGAGGCACTGAAACACAAAGAGGAATCTCGGGAGGACCACCATCTTAACCACCTGCACCCTCCCTGCCATTGACAGGGATACCATATCCCATCTCTTGAAATCCTCCTCCATCTGTTCCACCAACCGCGTTAAATTTAACCTATGCAATGTGCCCCAATTCTTAGCTATCTGGATCCCCAGGTAACGAAAGTCCCTTGTTACCTTCCTCAACGGTAGGTCCTCTATTTCTCTACTCTGCTCCCCTGGATGCACCACAAACAACTCACTTTTCCCCATGTTCAATTTATACCCTGAAAAATCCCCAAACTCCCCAAGTATCCGCATTATTTCTGGCATCCCCTCCGCCGGGTCCGCCACGTATAGTAACAAATCGTCCGCATACAAAGATACCCGGTGCTCTTCTCCTCCCCTAAGTACTCCCCTCCACTTCTTGGAACCCCTCAACGCTATCGCCAGGGGCTCAATCGCCAGTGCAAACAATAATGGGGACAGAGGGCAGCCCTGCCTTGTCCCTCTATGGAGCCGAAAATAATCTGCATAGTTTTGCATAAACCTGCTTAAGGCTTATGGCACACAGAACAACCATTCACACCACATCTCACTTGCAGCAGCTTGGAACACGCCCCACCCACGGACGACCTATTCCTACCCTCCCCCAACCAGTCCAGCCCATCCTCAGACACTACTTTGACTCCACCCCAAGAGGCACGACTCTGCCTCTCCCTTCATTCAACCAGCAGCGACAGCGACCGCCCCATAGCACCGCAACACGATTCCACCCCTGCACCAGGCCCCACTCCCAGCGACTGCGAACAAGATTCCAGCAACCCCTTTGAGACCACGTACATTAAAGCCCCTGATCTGGACCCACCGCCCGATGATTATGGATTGCCCCCTACCACCTCCAACCTCGACATGAAACACTGACCCCGAGACAATTCGTACAGACTCATCCGGAATGATGGGATGGACCCCAATTCGCCCCAAGCAGCTTTGGCACAACTACTCCAGTCACAAGTTTGGCAAATGGAAGAAGATGATGACTCAGAGTCTGACTCCCACCAGACAAACCCCTTTGCGACTCTGTTCTCTATAGAGAAATGAGGTGTCCAGATGATGGTAAAAAGGAACCGGTGGAGATTTACGGTGTTCTTTCTGATGGATTTGTTGCTTTAAATGTTTGTTACTGTACATGTTGAATGTTGTTTGTTCACATATGGTTGCTCTCCATATACTATTTACATCCTCAAACACTGGGATGGTACACTCACCGCATCGATCACACAGGCTGCGAGACTGCTCGTGCTGTGACGGTATTTTCTTCTCGGATGTCTTGTCCCAAAATATTTGGTTTAAAAGAAAAAATGAGGGAGTCACAGATGGTGACCAATTATAATGGGTAATTGGTAATAAAAGGACAGACAGACAGACATACGAGATCTTAAGCAACATAATAACAGATACTATGCTTGTGTCCACAGAAATCTAGAACCACAGAAGCCACAGGAAGACTACTGAAGGAAGAGAACATGAAGACAGACATCATGGTCTACATTTGGATCTTCGCGGGATCCCTACAGTTGAGCGTGGACGCGACCCCCCTGACCTCTACCTCACAGACCGTGAATGTTTCCCATCCCTGCCAAACACTACACCCAGAGACAGCAACTGATACACCAACCTGGTGTGACAAGTTCATCACCTGGTATTCCCTGTCCTACATTGTAGAAGCTCTGTTAGCCATGGCAATACTCTGTAGTGTCATCCAGACACTGAGACTTAGGAAATGGCGAAGGAAAGCCTCCTGCTCTCTGGTATATACATTCAGACCCCCTATTTTCGGACTTCAGCAAACCCCCCACTCTCTTTAAGTGAATTAAAGTGCATCGACGTTTTTTGTTTGTTTGTTCTAATAAAAAGATGTAAAACTCTGTACTTGACTGCCAAGCTGCAGCGACCTGTATTGCTGCTACTGTATAGTTTATACTGTTGTAAATTCTTTTAAGTGACTAAGGAGTTCAGATAAGAATAGTTAGAGGTTCCCGTGTTTAGTTGTAATGCATACCTGAATGTCATAGCACCCCGTAGAATTTTATAATAATGTGTGTATATAAAACAATTTAGGTAAAGTTCCAATCCATAGGACAGAGTAGAGTAGAGTCTGTCCTTGATTGTGGGTGCTCGACTTAGGCAGAGAACAAATAAGATGCAGTAATATGATCCTTCACGCTTCGCGCTAAGGATCACAAGGAGGGAGTGTAGCCATCTGGGATGGCCACTTCCAGGATACAAAATGGACGCTCACAAAAAAATGTAAGGAAATGTGGACAATGCTAGACAACAAGCAGGCACAGTGCCTGAATGTATATTTGGGAAGCAGTTACCAGATGGAATCGAAACTCTGGATCGATTAACATATTGATGGCCCATCTCCAAGGAACAAAGGACTAACACTCAGGTAGTTGATACTGTTACACATATCCCAGTGCCAGAAAGACACAAACTAAGCAAGGCCAACGGCCACCTAAGACACGCCCAGCCATCAGGGCACCCACCCCTTTTATTGGTTAAAATTGATAACAATGATCGAGAAGCGGCCCAATTAATTGGAACCAAGTTTAAGGGCCGCCTAAAAGCGCGCGAAACCCCTCCAAGTATAAGAAGGAACACCCACGAGAGATTCGCTCTCTTGGATTTGGCTCTCAGGCAGAGAGACCCATCCTCCAGCATCACCAGAAGTAAGTAAGTTCAAGCTCAACGCTCGCTACCAGACGGACGACCTTAGCTGTTTTCCTGTATCTCTTCGAACCCAACAGCCTCAGATCCGAACAACGGCCATTGTTCCTCTGACTAAGTGGGCACCCGAAGTTAAGTATAGGCGTTAGCGTTGGAGATAGTTTAGTTTGTAGTACTGTTGTGCATGAGTAGATCTTACTGTGTGTGGAAATAAATAGTATTGACTTTGAACTGACTAATCTTTGATCGGTATTCGGGTTGAACCTTGTGGTGGTATCGAGAGATACCTGGCGACTCTGAAAGTAGAAACGTAAACATAATTAGGATTAAGGAAGGCGACCATATTAACCGCCATATTTATAGCAAGTAAACAGAGCAATGTGGCACAATAGTTAGCATTACTGCCTCACAGAGCCAGGGACCCGGGTTCAATTCCGGCCTTGGGTGACTGTCTGAGTGGAGTTTGCACATTCTCCCCGTATTTGCGTGGGTTTCCTCCAGAACCTGGGTGCTCCGGTTTCTTCCCACAGTCCAAAGATATGCAGGATAGGTGGGGGATTGGCCATGATAAATTGCTTCTTAGTGTCCAAAATATTATGGGGGAGGGGGTGGTGGTTGAGCGGGAGAGTGGGCCTAGGTAGGGTGCTCTTTCAGAGGGTTGGTGCAGAGTTGATGGGCCAAATGGCCTCCTTCTGCATTACAGAGATTCCATGATTCGACGCCCGAATGAAAAAACATCTTTTCATCTCGGTCTTAAATTGGAGACCCTTTATTTTTAAACAGTTCCCCCTTGTTCTAGTCTCTCCCACAATCGGAAAATCCTCTCAGAATTCACCTTGTTAAGTCCTCGCAGGATCTTATAAGACCACCTCTCAGTCTTCTAAATCCGCCTGTGCAACCTTTCCTCAGAAGATAATACCCCATATCAGTCGAGTGAATCTTCCATGAACTGCTTCGAATGGATTTTATAGAATCCTTACAGTGCAGAAGGAGGCCATTTAGTCCATTGAGTTTGCACTGACCCTCGACATGAGCACCCTACCCAGGCCCTAAACCCTTTCTTAAATAAGGACACGCTTTCCCAGTTGTGTGCTTCTGTTCCTATCTAGCAATCATGCTCTGATACATCCGGGTTACCTATGTCTTATGGTGCAGGAATCATGCACAGCTTTACATGCAGTATAATAATGCACTGAATCTGATGACTGAGTATTCTTTTAACATAGATTTTTACACAGGCTTCCGGACAGCTCACTGTGCCCCCACACCCAAAGTCAGCAGGGTACTCCAGATCGGAGACCAGTGATATTGTCGAGCCCTGACTGACTGGCTGTAATGTCTATCAAGAAGGTAAAAAAGGCCCAGTTAAGTTTTCTTTTGCGTTTATTTGTGGACCCAGGGGAACTATAGGGTTAGACCACCCCTGTACCCCAATCTCCACCCCACCCCCCTCCCATCATCACATTCGGCTGTGTACCGGTGACCTTGGATAACCTGATCTGGAATGAGCAGCTCCTCTGCTCCCGAGAGTTACATGAGGCTGGACCTTATTTCTCTCTCAGTGGGTGAGCTGTCAGTTCACCTTGTTACTTAGCCTCTTGGGGGTGGGGGGGGTGGGGGCGGGGGGTGGGGGTTGTGGCAAGATAGATGACCAAAGCCATCCACTCAGTGTGTGGCAGCACCAGAGGCAGCAAATAGGAGCTCGAGCTGGTCAACTAGAAGAATAAACCACAAATCTTTGCAAGCGATCTGCGTCTGTACGTTGCTGATCCGAGCCCACAGGGAATACTGTGCACAATTCTGCTCACAGTATTACGCGAAGGGTACTCACGTACAGGAGAGGGTGCAGCACAGAGCAAAGGCATTCAGAGCTGAGTTTGGGCACCTGAGTTAATAATAATAATAATCTTTATTCGTGTCACAAGTAGGCTTACAATAACACTGCAATGAAGTTACTGTGAAAATCCCCTCGTCGCCACACTATTGCGCCTGTTCGGGTACACTGAGGGAGAATTCAGAATGACCAAATCGCCTAATATGAGGAGAGGCTGTCAAATCTGCAAGTGTTTACACTTGAGTGAGAAGGTCTTGGGGGATTCTTATTGAAGTATTCAAGATATTATTTTGTTGGCCTCCTTCTGCACTGTAAATTCTATGAAATCTATAGGCAAGGTGAACATTATACTTTATATGTTTGGCCTCAAACCTGGCGGGACCGCTTTGAGTGACCGGGGTGAGTCAGAGTGCTGAGTGAAAATCGTTGTTGAGGGTATGAGGGGCATCCTGGGGTGCAGCTCCTGGACACTAGTCTGGGCCAGATGGACTGTAATGATAATTTCTGATTCAGTAAATTCCCAGAATTCTATAATGAGTCTAATCAATTCGCTCTTCTGCGAGGTCAAAGATTCTCGCTTTTTTTTTAAAAACCTGCCGAGCTTTATAATGTACAGATTGCAGTGAGATCTCTGAATGCCTTCTCTAATCCTTCAAATCTAGTTTGCAAATTGCAGATTAAACCCCTGGTATTAAACTTGTTGCAGTTTGCTCAGTAACTAAACATCTGCACTTTATTCACAACAGTTTATGGAAATCCTTCAGTTTTTTTCCCAAAGATTTCCAGGGGACATTGGGACTGACAGCAACTATAATTAAAGTGTGGATTGAAATGAGCTTGCAGTCATGTGGACGCAGGTCTTTGGCTCAGACTAATTTGTACATCTTAACCTTTGTAGCAGCTTCACAGCTGTACCTGGCCATTGCGAATGTAGTGAACAGCAACAGCCTTAGTTAACAATTGCTGTTAAGTGAAGCAGCCTTGACGGAAATTGGTGGAACCACTCGGGCAAGGAATGGGAAAGTGAAGAGATCATCAGTCTCCTGTAAAGGAACTCGCAACCAGTAAGGCACGATGAAAGGAAAGAAGAAATTAACACATTTCTTGATATTGTGTTAAAGAGTACAAATTGCATTTGCACAGAGCCTCTGCTGCAATAACAGTGCCTGTTGGGGAGACAGACCATGGCCGGGATTCTCCCATCCGGGGACTAAGTCCCCATGCAGGCGGAGAAACCGGCGCGAATGACTCCGGCGCACCAAAGTGAGGAATTCTCCAGCCGGCGCGAATTCCCGCATGCGCGGAACGGCTGGCGTGGCTCCGGTCGCCGTATTTTGGTGCTTGCGCGGGTGTTCTTCGCCATGGCCTGCGCAGAAGGAAGACGTGCGCCCACGGAACAAGTCCGCCCGCAGATCGGTGGGCCCAGTTCGCAGGCCAGGCCACCGTGGGGGCCCCCCCCGGGGTCGTCCCCCCCCCCCCCCCCCCCCCCCACCGAGGATCGCCCCTGTTGACTTACCTGCCAGGACCCGCCGGTACGTGAGGTGAGTGATTCATGCCGGCGGGACTGGCCAAAACTGGACGGCCATTCAGCCCGTCGGGGCCCAGAGAATCGCCGGGGAGGCCGCTGCCAACGGCCCCCGGCCGGCGTGGCGGGAATCCCATCCCGCCTGAAAAATGGCACAGCCGGCGACAGGGCGAGATTCAATCCGCTGCCCCGGGGATTCACCGACCCGGCGGGGGGGTCGGAGAATCCTGCCCCATGTTTCAGTTATTTAGGGGGTGGGGGGGGGTTAAAAGAGGAGGCTTTTAAAGATGGGCAGGGAATCTCTGGGTGGAATGTTCCCTCCAGTGACTAAGTCCCATGGCGAGGATGGAGATGGTCGCGTTTCCTGCCTTGGAGGACATGGGGAATTCACACGTTCATATGTGGGTGCCATTTTTAAACAATGTCTGGACATCTCTGCCCACTGCAGAAGAAAGAGGATGACCTCCAAGAGCAGTCTGATGCTGGAAGATGAACGTTCTCAAAGACACCGAGGTTGGGAGGTTACCACATCCCCTCTGCCCACTCTGTTGTGTATTTTAGGGTTCACGGTCACTGGAGGCTTCATCCTAAATCCGGAGGCTGCCTAAGGCCTTCTTCAGGTAAGTGCCAATATGTAACCACCATGTTGACGCCAACTTGTTGTGGACCAGCATAATTTCTCGCTGGTAGTTTGGACGATCAGGTGGAGGTGGGCGTACCAGAAATGTCGGGGAACAGGTTTTAGTGAGAGGGAGGAACTTAAGGAAGTCAGTATTAGTAGGGAAATGGTGTTGGGGAGATTGATGGGATTGAAGGCCGATAAATCCCCACAGCCTGATAATCTACATCCCAGAGTACCTAAGGAAGTGGCCCTAGAAATAGTGGATGTATTGGTGGTCATCTTCCAAGATTCTACAAACTCTGGAACAGTTCCTACAGATTGAAGAGTAGCTGATGTAACCCCACTATTTAAAAAGGGAGGTAAAGAGAAAATGTATTATAGACCAGTCAGCCTGACTTCGGTAGTGGGGAAAATGCTGGAATCAATTTTTTTCCCCCAATTAAGACCCAATTTAACATGGCCAATTCACCTACCCTGTAGCTCTTTGGGTTGTGGGGGACGTTTGATAAGAGATTGAGTTGGTGAACATTATATTCGCTGGAGTTCAGAAGAATGAAGGGGGATCTCCTAGAAATCTATAAAATTCTAACAGGGCTAGACAGGGTAGAGGCAGGAAGGATGTTCCCGCTGGCCGGGGAGTCCAGAACCAAGGATCACAGCCTGTGGACACGGGGTAAACCATTTCTAATTGAGATGAGGAGAAATTTCTTCTTCAGCCAGAGATTGGTGAGCCTGAAGAATTCGTTACCACAGAAAGTAATTGTGGCAAAAAACATTGTGGGCGATCCTCGGTCATAGCATGGCTGGAGTGGGTCAGGAGACCCCGCTCCTGGGATCTTCACGGCTCACAACGCCTCGCGAGATTCAATGCGATCTCGCGAGATGTTGCAAGAAGAATCCTGCCCACAATGGGCCGGATCACATTTGAGCAAATCCGAATATTAGAGCGAGGCAGTCAGCCTCACTCTAATGTTCAAATTCCCAAGGTACCTGAGGCTTTGGTATTCAATCCCTCCGCCTCAGGGACCTCGGGCACACCGTTCAACACTGGCCCCTACAAATAGGGACCAGACAGCAACTCGTGGGCATCTCCAAGGTGACCCCCAATTGCATGACCTTTGGGCAGGGTGGTGCATTGGCACAGCTGGTGCCACCTAGGTACTCTGGTAGTGCCAGCTTGGCAGTGCCGCCTGGGTGCCATGGCACCATGGTGCAGGGGTTGCCCGCCGTGGGTGTTGGGGGGAGGGGAACGGGTGACCAGGGACCCTCCCGTGTCGCGTTCGGGCTGGGGGGAAGGTCGGGGATTCTTTTCGGGGCCTTGGGAATCGGCACGCCATTTAAAATGGCATCTCGATCTCGCTACAATGGGAAGTCCTGGCGAGCGGAGCTCCCCATTGTACAAAACAGGGCTATGTGCAGCCTCGGCCCCAAGGTCCCCATTTAGGCCCCTTATTCAAAGCGAGTCACGATGAATAGCCATGTGTTTCTTGGCATGCGAGTCCTGGGAAACACGCGGCTAAATGTGCTCGCTCGGGAACTTTGTTCCGTTTTGGGAAGATCACGCCCTGTATGTTTTCAAGAAGAGTTACACATAGCTCTTGGGGCTAAAGGGATGAAAGGATATGGGGGGAAAGCAGGAACAGTTGGGTTATTTGCAGTAATTATAATGAATGGCAAAGCAAGATCGATGGGACAAATGGCCTGTTCCTACTCCTATTTCCTCTGTTTCTATGATTGAGGCTGGGTCTTCCACTGCATTACATTAGCAGGATGCAAATTGGTTTCTTTTTTAAAAACTAATTTACGGAATGTGGGTTTCGCTAGTGAGGCCACCATTTATTGCCCATCCCTAGTTTCCCTTGAGAACAGTAAGAAGTCTTACAACACTAGGTTAAAGTCCAACAGGTTTGTTTCAAATCACTAGCTTTTGGAGCACTGCTCTTCCCTCAGGTGAATCTCAAGTTCACTGTTAACCTATTTAATTTCCAAAATACCTAACAAACTACCTTTCGGAGCGCAGGCGCCCACTCACCTGATAAAGGAGCTGCGTTCCGAAAGCTAGCGATTCAAAACAAACCCATTGGACTCCAACCTGGCGCTGCAAGACTTCTGACTGTGCCCACCCCAGTCCAACGCCGGCATCTCCACATCATACATCCAGAATGGCAGAGCAACAGCTTTTGAAGGAGCAGCGCTCTGAAAGCTAGGGATTTGAAACACACCTTTTGGACTCTAACCTGATGTTTTAAGATTTCTTACTGTGCTCACCCCAGTCCAATGCCAGCATCTCCACATCATGGATCCCTTGAGAAGGTGGTGGTGAGCTGCCTTCTCTGCAGTATCTGTGGTGCTGGTACACCCACAGTGCTGTTAGGGATGAAATTCTGGATTTTGACTTAGCGACAGTGAAGGGACGGCGATATATTTCCAATTCAGGCTGGCGGGGAACGTCCAGGTGGTGGAGATCCCAGGTATCTGCTGCTGTTGTATTTCTAGATGGTAGCGATCATGGGTTTGGAAGGTGCTGCCTGAGGAACCTTGATGAGTTCCTGCAGTGCATCTTGTAGATGGCACACACGGCTGCCACTGTGCATTAGCAATGGAGGGGAATGTTTGTGGAAGGGGTAGTAATCAAGCGGAATTGCCACCTGTCAGAGCGGGCAGGAGTGGAAGATACAGTCCTCCTTTTAAGCCGGCATAAAAGAGCAGGGAGTGTGGGGGCATGGAAAAATCCCAGATAACACCAATGCTTGTAATATGTGGACAGTACTTAAGTCAACACAGCAGCGCCACTTGTGTTTGTGAGGTGACTATGAAATAAAATGGCTGCACGGAGTTGTCTGCAGGAAATTCTGACCTGATTTGAAAAAAATATTACTCCTCTTTATTCTAAGGGAGCTATGGCTATAGAGAGATTTCACATAGAGAACAAACCAATTGAGGTCAAGAGAAAGCCAATGTCTGTCCTCTATCGTAAATTTTTTATTCCTTCATAGGATACGGTCATCACTGGCAAGGCCAACATTTATTGCCCATCCCTAACTGCCCTCGAGAAGCTGGTGGTGAGCTGCCTTCTTGAACTGCTGCAGTTCATGTGGTGTAGGTACACCCACAGTGCTGCTAGGGAGGAAGTTCCAGGAGTTTGACCCAGCGACATTGGAGCAATGACGATGTATTTCCAAGTCAGGATGGTGAGTGGCTTGGAGGGGCACCTGAAGGCAGTGGTGTTGCCATGTAACTGCAGTTATTTTCCTTGTAGGTGGTCGTGATTTTGGAAGGTGCTGTCAAAAAGAGTCTTAGTCAGTTGTTGCAGTGCATTTTGCAGATGGTACACACTGCTGCCACTGTGTGTTGGTGATGGAGGGAGTGAATATTTAAATTGATGAATGGGGCGCCTATCAAACAGGCTGCTTTGTCCATGATTTTATTGAGCTTGTTGGGTGTTGTTGGCACTGCATTCATCCAGACAAGCGGGGAGTATTCCATCACACTGTTGACTTGTGTCCTGCAGATTGTGGACAGGCTTTTGGGAGTCAGGAGGCAAGTTCTGTAGTCTCCGAGCTGCTTTTTTAGCCATAGTATTTAAATGGCTGGTCCTGGTCAGTGGGAACCACCAAAATGTTGATAGTGGGGGATTCAGCAATGGGAATGCCATTGAATGTCAAGGGGATATGATTAGATTCTGTCTTCTTGGAGATGGTCGTTGTCTGGCATGAATGTTACTTGCCACTTGTCTGCCCTGGATATTTCTCAGGTCTTGCTGCATATGGACATGGACTGCTTAAGTATCAGAGGACTCGCAAATGGTGCTGACCATTGCAATCATCAGCAAACTTATGACCTTATGATGGAGTCAAGGTCATTGATAAAGTAGCTGAAGATGGTTGGGCCTAGGAACTTACCTGAGGAACTCCTGCAATAATGTACTGGGACTGAGATGAGTGGCCTCCAACACCTACATCAGTGGAGATGTTTGCCCTGACTTCAGTTTTACTAGGGTTCCTTGATACCAAATTCGGTCGACTGCTGCTAAAGGCATCAAATGATGTCAAGGACACTCATTCTCACCCCACCTTAGAGTTCAGCTCTTTTTTTCCCCAGGTTAGGACCAAGGTTGTAATGTGGTCAGGAGCAGGGTGACCCTGGAAGAACTCAAACTGGCCCTAGGATACTGCCATGAGGAACTCCAGTCCCGGGGAAGAATGATTGGCCACGTAGGATGATCAGCAGGTAAATCCTGGTAACCTCCTGGAGGGTTCTGGGTAAGGGAGTTCAGTACCCTTCATTGCTGCTCCAAAGCTCACACCAGGTCCCGTAGATAGCAATTTCCAACCCGCCCCCGGACAGCTACAGTGCTGCCAATGCAGAGAGCACTGACCCTCTCGATCACCAGGGCCTGCCTGGCTTCAGCATGGTTTGAAAAAAGAAGCTTTTCTGGGTTTCGCGGGCACCTTAATACAGAGGTGTCCTCTCCTACTTTGTGCCATGTCTGACGGTGACTGCTGACGCTGCAGTGCTGCCCGTCCACTGGGTTTGTTCAGCAACACCGGAAGATGAGCTATTGTACTTGATTAGACAGCGGTCCTGATAGCCGCGACCTCTTTATTGGCTACTTTTGGTAAAATGTCAGTGGCGGGGGACTTTGTCCCTGGTGGGAAACGTGAAGCATCGTCAGGGATGCATGTTGAAACTCTGGGTACACAATATGCACAATTTCATGAATATCCACGCTCAGAAAATTGTGTGGATTGTGCGGCTGACGTTCCTGTGTGAGCTTCCAGCAGAGCAGGTAACCTGCCGGGAGAGTGAAATCAGAAAAGTGCTGTTTAAAAACCCCAACAGGGTAAATAAGGAGTGGCCGTTCATAGTGACCTTCCACTTTATGCTACCGACATGCCTGTTAAGGTATACAATACTAAAGATCTTGAATATGTGGTTTGTAAATAGAATTAGGAACTGCAAAACTGTCGACCATGCATAAATTCAATAACTCAAAGCTGGGAATGAGATATTGGAAATCCTGTGTCATCTTGCCGTTCTAAGTAATTGAAGCATGTATTTCAGAAGGAGCTGATTAGGGTACTGCTGGATCTCTAATCTGTCACTCCGTGTTATCATACGATGGCTTAATTTATTAGAGGAGTATATCAACATCAAAATATTATCATAAATCATGTCTGTAAAAGGCAGATTGTTAGTTTTCTGGATGATAAAAATGTTACAAGAGGAACAAAGAATCACTTTGTTGTTTTAACCTCTCTTTAAAGTGCAACTATATTGGTTTCACTGTATGCATTGGAGATTGAACTAACCCACAGAATCATTCGGGCTCCATTTGTCTATTCTGTATGTGAAATCTCTCTCAATCTATAGCTGCGAGTTATGAATATTTTACATATATTAAGTTTGATCTCCGATTCTATTAGTTGAAGCAGTTCCCTTATCTGTGCATATAAAATTGACCATGGAGGATCTGGGTAACCAAGTGGCCATATTGCCCCCTCCCCTCCCCCCCCCGCAATCAGAACCACACATTGCTTCTGGCTTGTTTTCTGTTGTCATTTGTTAGCCATGGCTTAGTGGGTAGCACTATTGCCTCTGAGTCATAAGGCTGTTGGTTCACGTCCCACGCTAGAAGCCTAAGCATAACAATTTAACTAACACATTTGTGGTGATATGCATCACTGTATATACACAAGGGGTTAATGTAAATACACTACAACTAAGTAAACACTAGAGGGAGCACCAGAGACGTCATGACATGCAGACATACAGCTAATGAACACAGAGAATAGGACACGATCAATGGGCAGTCAAGACACCCAGAGGTGACACTACCACAAGGGGGCAACCCATATTTAAGGACAGGGCACTCATGCTCTGTCTCTTTCCACGGGCAACACTTAGAGAGTAGGACAGGGGCAGATCAGAAGCATCACACCCACCACGTAGCTTAGAGCAGACTGGTTAGTTAAACTGAGTTACTATAGCAAGATTAGCAGGCGAGTCGACCTCATAGAGAACTGTGCTAATGGTTCAATAAATCACATTGAACTTACTTCAACGTCTGGAGTATCTTTTGGTCAAAGCTGCACTGGGTTGCAGCCTATGCTATCCCAGGGTACATAACACATCATGGTATCAGTAGTGCCTGTTGAATCTATAAAGTTTAACTCAGCAAGATCCGTGACTACCAGCAATAGCACCCAGGCAAGATGACCGAGATTCCGGTTCTTCAGCAGCCCAGGTATCACGGCAATCTCAGTGCCAACTGGCGTGCATTCAAGCAGAGATTTGAGATCTACCTGGTAGCATCCGACCTAGATGGCGTGGGCGATGCTGTGAAGATAGATCTTCTGCTCACCATTGCGGGTGAAAGTGCAACAGAAACCTTCAACTCCTTCAAGTACTCCAAAGGGCAGGACAAGAGAGACTTCCAGACAGTCCTGGACAAGTTTGAAAACTATTGCGAGGTGAACACAACAGAAATCAGTAAAACTGGCGCCTATACTCACCACGAGGCAAAGGTAGGCTTGCAACAGAAGCAAATGGCAGTTTTGATTGGCAGCCATCTTGTGCAAGGAGCCGCACATGCGCAGTTCCGAAAAATGTGCACAGTAAAGGAAAGTCTGTTTGCGCATGCGCGAGAAGCCGCGCAGTCGCAGTTGCGCTAAGAGCGTACAGTGAAGGAAAAGCGATTTGCGCATGCGCAATCCATTCCTATGCTCTACATCACAAGCGTCATGACGTCAGAGGTTCCGGACCACGCCCTCTTAAAGGAGAAATGTCCGAAAACACAATTCTTTCACCTGGAAAGACAGCACAATGCCTGAACTTCGACCAGTAGCTGAAAGTAACCTCCGCAGAACCCTGCAACAAGCAGTTAGCACCGCCCTAAGAGATGATTTAGTCCTTGAAGACTACAACTCAGACGAGATTTCATCATTGGATGTGGCGACCTCAGTACCAAATCCGAACCGCAATGAGATGTGTTGTCCATTGAAGCATCCGACACAGTCATGGACGAATTCTTCGGATTTGAGGATCCGCAGCCCAGCATAGACGACATCCCGACCCATGAGTACAGGATTCTGCTGCGGCCTCACGCCGAGAGACAGAGAGCAGTACAAGCCCACAGAGAGCGGCCTGATGCCAAGAGACAGAGAGAGGTACAAGCCCACAGAGAGCGGCCTGACGCCAAACCAGTGGTCTACGCACCACGAAGAATTGTCCACGCACCACGAAGAGTCCCCGACTCCACACAGAGGGGGGGTCCACGCACCACGAAGAGTCCCCAACTCCACACAGAGAGCGATGACAGACTCCACAGCGAGACCACTGCACGTCTCCACACAGAGAACACAGAACGACTCTGTTGAGAGCGCACAGATTGACTTCACAGCAACGTGCTTGTTGTTATGTTTGTTGCCTCTGGTACGCTTCTTGTTGTTGTCTGGAGTATCTTTTGGTCAAAGCTGCATCAAGTTGCAGCCTTGTAGCCATCTGGGATGGCCACTTACGACAAGAAACATGGACGTTCGCAAAGCCTAAAGGGAAATGTGGACAATGTAAGATTCAGGCAGGCTCAGAGCCTGAATGTATATTTGTGAGCAAAGAATCCAGACAGCATCGAAACCCCCAACCGATTAGCATTTTGATGGGCCATCTCCGTAAGACAAAGGACTGATACTTGAGTAACCGATACAATCCAGACATTTTGGCGCCACTCCCTGTACTCAGGAAGGATCACCAACAGGGTCAATGACCGCTTAGGACATGCCCAGCCCCTTTATTGGCTCAGATCGAATACAGTGATCGGGAACTACCCAATTAATGAGGTCCAAACCGAAGGACCGACCAAAAGAGCGTGAAACTCCCCAAGGATAAAGAGAGAGACCGCCATGTGTTCGATCTCTCTTGGACCTGGCGCTCCGGCAACGTTCACCTCCAATTGCAGCACCACCGTAGCCTCAACGAACAATGCCCCGATTTGGCCCATAAGAAAACCAGATGGTTCGTGGAGACTGACCATCGATTATAGAGAATTAAACAAAGTAACTCCGTCAGCAAACCCCATCGTTGCCACGAGTCCCGAGACCATGTTAAAGCAGGGACTTCAGTCAAAGTTTTTCACGGTTTTGGACATTAGCAATGGCTTTTGGTCCATTCCATTGGACAAAACGTGCCAGTACAAATTTGCGTTCACTTTCCAGGGACAGCAATACACATAGACATGCTTTCCACAAGGCATCCACAACTCACCCTCCATTTTTCACAGATAATTGGCGAACGGATTAGCAAAATTTTCCCGACCTGATTGCCTCATTCAGTATGTGGACGACTTGCTCCTACAGACTGACACCAAGGAAGAGCACATTTCACTTCTTTTGGAACTATTAGGACTCCTAAAAGAAATTGGATGCAAAATCAACCCCAAAAAAGCCCAAATTCTCCAAGAAGAGATCACTTATTTAGGTATGGTCATTACACATGGTAAGCGTGAGATAGAACAGAATTGATTCAATTGTAAAATTGCCCTTGCCCCACAATGTTACAGCACTCCGGTCATTTTTAGGACTGGTCGTTTACTGCAGGAACCACATGGACGGTTTCGCCACAAAAGCAGCCCCACTTTCCGAGCTCCTTAAGGAAAAAGGCCCCATGGAAATGCTTTCCACAGCACACGGATGCCGTGGATGCATTGAGCCCCTCAGAGACCATTTATTTGCTGTCACCAGAACCTGACCCACCGCCCAACGATAGCGACACCCCCTTGCCCCTACCGCCCTACAGGATAAGAAACAATGGCACCGTGACAATTCTTATCGACTGATAAGAAACGACGAGATGGATCCCACATCGGCCCACGCCGCCTTGGCACAGAAACTCCAGTTACGAGTCTGACTCCCACCCTGGTAACCCCTTTGAGACCCTTTTCGGAATGGAACCCTGAGGTGTCCAGATGATGAGAGAAAGGAACCGATTGAGATTTACGGTGTCCTATTCCCTGATGGAACCTGCCCGCTTTCTTCTTTAGTTTGTTTTTTAATGTTGAATGTTTCTCTCTTGTACGACTTTGTGTGTCGATCTCATGCAAATTTCTTGATACAGTTATGACTACTCCTTTCACGTCACATGGTAGTTAAAGGCACAAGTTTGTTGAAAGTCCATAAATATTCAAATTCTTACCATTCTTGTAAGGTCACTCAGGCAGTGGAGTAACGGCACTTATCCCCGCCCTGCCTGAGGACCTCCTATGTATTTGGTCAGCCAAGCACGGATAGTGGAGTAACGGCGCTGGTCACCGCCCTACCCGGGGATTCCACCCATTCTTGCCCTGCTCATACGCACCCCTTTCGGAAAATTCTTTTGGAAACTCTTCTACTGTTCTTTTAAAAATGTGGCTTAAAGAATGCACTTTGCCACAATTTTTGTTTACTTTCCGGCGACCCTTCAGTTGCTAACCTCCGCCTGCTATTTACATGTTAAAACACACGGTTGAAACAAATTTGCACTGGACGGAGAAATTGTCCGCCCACTCAGCCCATCAAACACAGGCTGCGAGATTGCTCGCAATGTGACAGAATTACTTTTCAGATGTCTTGTCTCCCTAATGGTTGGTTTAAAAAAAAAATGAGGGGGTCACATATGGTGACGATTCTAAACGGGAAATTGACCTTAAGGAGAAACAGACAGACAACCGAGATATTAAACAATAAGATAATAACAGATATTATGCTTGTACCCCCAGGAAGATACGGATATACCAGGAGGCAGAGGAAGACACAGACAAGATGAAGATGGACCTGATGATCTGCATCATGATCGTCGTTGGGTCAATACAGTTGCGTGCGTTATCTGCCCCTACACCCCTCACCACACAGGCCCTAAACATGATCACCCAACACGATACCCCTAGCCCGGACACTACACCACACATAGACACAGCCATTGATACCCCCACATGGTGCGATAATATCATAAAGTGGTATTCCCTTTCTTACACGGTTGAAGGCCTATTGATTATAGCTATACTTTGCAGTGTCATCCAGACACTCAGGGCGCGATTCTCCACTCCCACGCCGAAGTGGCCGCGCCGCCGCGAACGCCGTCGAGGTTCACGACGGTGTGGAACGGCCCCGGTCCCGAACGATTCAGGTCCTGACAATGGGCCAGTATTGGGGCCGCGTCATCTACACGCGCCAGGCCTTGTCGCCCGCGTAAAAGCAGCGCCGCATAGACGACGTGGCCGGCGCCGCATAACGGGCGTCATCCGCGCATGCGTGGTTGCTGTCCTCTCTAAGTCCGCCCCGCAAGAAGACGGGGGACGGATCTTGCGGGGCCGCGGAAGGAAGGAGGTCCTTCTTCAGAGAGGACGGCCCGACGATCGGTGGGCACCGATCACGGGCCACCCCACATTCCAGGTAAAGCCCGGTGCAGGATCCCCCCTCGCCCCCCACAGGCCGCCTCCCCAGCGTTCACGCACCGCCCACGACTGTAGCGACCAGGTGTGGACGGTGCCGGGGGGAACCCGCCGTTTTGGCCTGGCCACTCGGCCCATCCGGGCCTCAGAATAGCGGGGATGCCGGAGAATCACCATTTTCGGTGTCTCCGGCGATTCTCCGGCCTGCGGCCCGCGAAACCCTACCGGGCCGTTCCCGCTGCTTGGGAGAATCGCGGGAGGGCGTCGGACCGGCGTCCCCGGAGATTTTGGCGGCCCAGGCGATTCTCCCAACCGGCGTGGGAGTGGAGAATCGCGCCCTCAGACTTCGGAAATGGCGAAGGAAAGCCTCCCGCCCTCCAGTATACACACTCAGAGCCCCTTTTCTCAGACTTCAACAGACCCCACACTCCTTTTGAACCCTTTTTCTCCCTAATAAATTCTGCGGGGTTTTTAAAAAATAAAATTACTTTCTCTGTAAATTGACATAAGTGTTAAGTAGGAATGTGATGCTGCTATTGTTTATTTTGTACTGTAATATACGTTCCTTTGGTTATTAGAGAGCAGCATAAGTGTAGTTTAGTTAAGGACAGTTAGAGGTTCCCCTTTTTGTGTAAAGAAACTGAACTGAATGATTGAATGTTATAGTGTCCCCTTAGAATTTCTATAGATGTGTGTTGTATTAGGGAAAACTTAGGTAAATGTTCCGATCCATAGGACAGAGTAGGATAGAACCTGTCCTTGATTGAGGGTACCCAGCATACCAGAGAACAGAAGAAGAATCAGTAATGTCATCCTTCACGCTTCGCGTTGAGGATCAAGAGGACGGACTGTAGCCACCTGGGATGGGCACTTACGACAAGAAACTTGGACGCCCGCAAAGCCTAAAGGGAAAAGTGGACAATGTAAGATTCAGGCAGGCTCAGAGCCTGAACGTGTATTTGTGAGCAAAGAATCCAGACAGTATCGAAACCCCCAACCGATTAGTATTTTGATGGCCCATCTCCGTAAGACAAAGGACTGATACTTGAGTAACCGATACAATCCCAGACATTTCGGCGCCACTCCCTTTACTCAGGAAGCATCAACAACAGGGTCAATGACCGCTTAGGACACGCCCAGCCATTAAGGCACCCACCCTTTTATTGGCTCAGATCGAATACAGTGATCGGGAACTACCCAATTAATAAGGTCCAAACCGAAGCACCACCCAAAAGAGCGCGAAGCTCCCCAAGGATAAAGAGAGACACCACCATGTGTTCGATCTCTTTTGGACCTGGCCCTCCGGCAACGTCCATCTCCAATTGCAGCACCACCAGAAACAAGTCCAAGTTCAACGCCCGCTACCAGACGGATGAGCCCAGCTGAGCAGCAGTTACTTCTCCAGACCCAGTAGATCCAGATTCGAATAAAGGCCACTGTTCCTCTGAATTAAGCCGGGTGCCTGAAGTTAAGTACAGGTTGTCATAGTTGATAGGTGTATTTTAACTAGTAGTGTTTATGTTGCATGAGTAATTGTGTGTAGATAAAGTACCCTTGACCTTGAACTAATTAACTGGTGTTTGGCTCTTTGATCGATACCCGGTTGAACCTTGTGGCGGTATCATTCGATACCTGGCGACTCTGAGAAATATAATATCGATATCTAAAGAAAGAAGGGCAACCTTATTGATGGCCATATTTATAGCAGGTAATAAAAAGGCAACAGCCTGTGTTATCCCAGAGTACATAAAACATCAACATTAGTGCAGTGCTACCTCAGCCACAGACATCAAACTGAGACCCTGGTTGCTCTTTATGGTGGACGCAAAAGATTCTGCGGCACTATTTTAGAGAAGGCCGAGGGCAGTTAGATCCGGTGTTTTGGCCAATACTTTTTGTTTGTTATGTTGCTTCAGGTAACACAAGCTGCTTCCTTGATGTAGTCTCTACGAAAGGATGCTCCAGACTATGAAATGAGTTCAACGTGTTTATTGAACTATTAACACAGTTCTTAAATGAGTTCGACACTCTGCTAATCTACCTCTCTAGTAACTCAGTCTAACTAGACCAGCTTGCTCTAAGCCACGTGCTGGGGTGTGATTCTGCTGTTCAACCTTGTCTAACTCTCTGGATGTCTGTCTGTGGAAAGAGCAGAGCCTGTGTGACCTGTCCTTTTATATGGGTTGTGTAGTGCCCCCTTGTGGTACTGCCACCTCTGGGTGTCCTCAATACACATTGGTTATGTCCTGTTCTAATGATCCATTGGTTGTATGTCTGCATGTCATGACATCTCTGGTGTTCTCTCTAGTGGTTACTTAGTTATAGTGTACTTACATTAACCTCTTGTGTATATACAGTGCTGCATATCACTACATCCCCCCCTTTTCGTATTACATATTTTCTGTACTTTGTTAAAGAAAATTGTACAAAACAGGTAGATAAATGATGACATGCACAAGTTGTGATGATATTGATGATTATACAATACCAATTAACATTTATGAGTCCAAACTTTAGGAATTGGTACGGTCGCGTGGCTTGCTTGTTTTGTTGTTGAAGTGGTGATGTTGATGCTGTCATTTGTTTGTGAACGCCGTCAGTGTTCCTGTGATCATGAGGTGTCGAATGGTCGATTCACTTCGTTGTCTGATTTGGACTCTTTTTTTTTCTATGCTTGTGGTAGCGATTCTGTATGTCATCCTTCCTGAAAGCTGGTTTGCTTGTTTGTAGTGGAGCAAACGTGAATCGGTGAGATTCGGTGTCATGCCATGGTATGTCTGCACTCTTGCCATTGTCTTGAGCTGTGCTGTCACATTGTCCTTCGTGTGCAGAGTTGTACAAGTCGTTGTTCTATTGTTGTTGTTTTTGTTGTGCTTGTCGTGCTTGTCGTGCTTGTTGTTGCCTTTATGCTTCTTGTCGTTGTTTTTATTGTTGTTCTTGTAGGTTTCGTTGTTGTGCTTGTTGCACTCAATGACCGTTCCGTGTGGATAATTCGAGTCATTCTCAAAGTTACATGTGTCAGTGTCCTTTGTGGTATCTGATGTTTCATTGAGCGTTTCTTTTTGAGGATTGTGTGAATGACCTGATGTTGCATTGATCTTGGTGACATCAGTCATTTGTGGTTGATGTGATTCCTCTTTGTTTCCTTGGTGCTCCTCTTCTGGAGTCATTTCTGGTTCACTTGAATCATCTTTGGTTTCCTGATGCTCCTCTTCTGGAGTCAAAATCTTCAAGGTTTCATTTTCTTGTGGATAGGTTAGAGTAGATGAGGTTTTAATTGACATGGTCTCACTGGACTCAAGAGTAGTTTCACTTAGATTGTTGAGTGCTTCTGTACATACGAGCTGAGATCTGTCAGTCTCGCTGTGATCTTGCACAGAATCGTGATTTCTTCGTCACTTGTCTCACATTCAGTGGGTAGACATTCAGTGTCTTCTTGTTGGTTAAATAAGCTGGGTAGACTTTCATAGTCTTCTTCTGGTGGCTCAAATAAGCTGGGTAGACTGTCATAGTCTTTTTGTTGTTCATGTGAACTTGGTAGACTTGCATCGTCTGTTGCTGGTTGCTCAGATAAGGTGGATAGACCTTCATGGTCTTGTTCATGCATGGACTGCGCTATGGAGTCTTGAGTTGCTTCCATTGTGGAGTCTGTCAACGGGCTCGCTGTGGAGGCTTGTATCGCTCTCCGTGGAGTCTGGCATCATTCCCTGTGTGGAGTCGTGCAGTGGTCTCGCTGTGGACTCGATCTGTGCGCTCGCAACGGAGTCTTGCAGTGGTCTCGCTGCGGAATCTGTCATCACTTTCTGTGTGGAGTCGGGGACTCTTCATGGTGCGTGGACCACTCTTCATGGTGCGTGCACCACTTTTCATGTGGAGTCGGGGACTCTTCGTGGTGCGTGGACCACTCTTCATGGTGCGTGGACCACTCTTCGTGGTGCGTGGACCACTGGTTTGGCGTCAGGCCGCTCTCTGTGGGTTTCGTCTTCTTCTTGGGTATTTGACAGGTTGCTGTCATCCAATGTATCGACGATCTGCCATGTCATCATGGTATTGGATTCGTCTACCATGAGTAGAGTCGTGTTGAGCTTTGCAACCGTGTTGCTGATGCAATGAGCATCAATTCCGAAGAACTCATCCATGTCTGAGTAGTATTCTTCAATTTACAAATCATCTCTTTTTGTTTCGGATTTATTGTGCTCTCCTCTTTGGGTGGTGCTAACTGCTTGTTCCAGGGTGCGGCGGAGGTTGTTTTCAACTGCTGGTAGAAGTTCAGGGATTGTTCCGTCTTTCGAGGTGAAATAATTGTGTTTTGTGGCTTTAAGACTCTTCTTTTTAATTTTCGGACATTTCCCCTTTAAGTGGGCGTGGTACAGGGCCGTTGACGTCATGACGTTCGTGACATCATGCCTAGGACTCCATTGCGCATGCACACGCCGAGGTTCCTTTACTGTGCGCTCTTTTCGCAACTACGCATGCGCGGCTTCTTGCGCATGCGCAAAACATCGTTTTGCCGGTTTGCGTCTTCTCGGGAAATGCTCATGTGCGGACTGGTCTGGCTGGATACGTGCAAGATGGCTGCCAATCAAAACTGCCATCTGCTTCTGTTGCAACCCTACCTCTGCCTCGTGGTGAGTATTCGCGCCAGTTTTACCGGTTTCTTTTGTGTCTACCTCACAGTGGCTGTCGAATTTGTCCAGGATGGTCTGGAATTTCGTTCTGTCCTGCCCGTCGGAGTATTTAAAGGAGTTGAAGATCTCTATTGCATGATCACCTGCAATGGTGAGTAGAAGATCTATCTTCCGAGCATCGGTCGCGCCATCGATGTCAGATGCTACCACGCATCGTTGAGATTTCTGCTTGATAGATCGCCAGTTGGCACAAAGATTGCCGGTGGTCCTGAACTGATGAGGAGCCTGAATCTTGTCCATTGTGCCTGAATTCAGTAGCTGGTTGTCACGGATCTTGCTGAGTTGAACTAAATAGATTGAACAGTCACTCCTGGTATCATGTTGTGTTATGCTGCTTCAGATAACACAAGCTGCTTCCTTGATGTAGTCTCTACGAAAGGATGCTCCAGACTATGAAATGAGTTCAACGTGATTATTGAACTATTAACACAGTTCTTAAATGAGTCCGACACTCTGCTAATCTACCTCTCTAGTAACTCAGTCTAACTAGACCAGCTTGCTCTAAGCCATTTGCTGGGGTGTGATGCTGCTGATCAACCCTGTCTAACTCTCTAGATGTCTGTCTGTGGAAAGAGGCAGAGCCTGTGTGACCTGTCCTTTTACATGGGTTGTGTAGTGCCCCCTTGTCGTACTGCCACCTCTGGGTGTCCTGATTACCCATTGGTTGTGTCCTGTACTAATGACCCATTGGTTGTACGTCTGCATGTCATGACATCTCTGGTGTTCCCTCTAGTGGTTACTTAGCTGTAGTGTATTTACATTAACCCCTTGTGTATATACAGTGATGCATATCACTACACTTTTCTCCCAGCTGTGCGCAAACTGGTTGCTGCATTTCCTACATGACAACAGTGCCTGCAATTCAGAAGTATGTCAGTTGGGAAGAACCTTGGGATGCCCTGAGGCCAGGATCCGGCACTGTATCAATATTGAATTGGTGAAATGTGAACGGGCATATGTTTATGTGTGCATGTCTTTGCTTATATTTAACACACAGAAATTTCAACAACACAGTGCATTAGTTAACATATGCTAAAATTGCTGCCATTTGATTCTTCACACCATTGCACTAATAACCATTAGTTTGTGTTTCCTTTCAGATACTTTATTTAAAATACTCAATTGCGATGTTGATTGAGCTATTAAAGTGAGATTACGGTAACTCTGCAGTAATATGGGTGGTAGTTCAGTTGGTACAACAGGACTGCTTTTATTTGTTTATATTTATATGTAACCATAGTGACTGTATGTATCATTAATCTCCCTCTCTCACTGAAATGTCATTTGAATTTCAATCTTTACATTTACCTTCCCCCTGGGAAATGTAAATTGGAGAGGCTCTTTTTGTCCTTAAGTGGGTAGAAACAATTCATTACGGCCTTTAAGTGCCTTGGAGCATGTTTGAGGATATGCTAATTTTATATATTTTATATCTGACACCTCTTCTCTGCAAATTTTATCCAAAGGCAGTTAGAAATTTGTACTGTAAAAAATTCATACTTCTTCCGGAAAGGCATTTTATTGTTGGATCAGCACAAATAAAGAATTACATTAAAGTTGAGTGGTAATTTCAAAAGCAGGGAGCCATTTAAAAAAAAAGAATGAACTCATTCTTCTTGAATTTGAATGGATGTGGGGCAGATGAGTTTTATTTCCTTTAGCAACCTAATGTGAAATAAAAAACAATTTGAACGAACTGCTTCAGAGTTGGGGCTAGTTCTGCTGATCTTTACAGTTCAACTGATTAAGCACCATGAGGAGAAAAATACAAGATCAACATTTTACCTTTTCTTTAGGCTATTTCTTAGAATTTACAGTGCAGAAGGAGGCCATTCAGCCCATCGAGTCTGCACCGGCTCTTGGATAGAGCACCCTTCCCAACCACACACCTCCACCCTACCCCCATAACCCAATTATCCCACCCAACACTAAGGGCAATTTTGGACACTAAGAGCAATTTAGCATGGCCAGTCCACCTAACCTGCACATCTTTGGACTGTGGGAGGAAACCAGAGCACCCGGAGGAACCCACACAGACACGGGGAGAACGTGCAGACTCCGCACAGACAGTGACCCAAGCCGGGTATTGAACCTGGGACCCTGGAGCTGTGAAGCAATTGTGCTATCCACAATGCTACCGCGCTGCCCACGGTAGCATAGCCCACGTTTTGATAATAGAGACATAATTGTCTTTTCTTTTGTGCTTCTGTTTCTATTTAGCGCTGCTTTTAAACAGTAGTCTTACTGAAGCACTTAACTTGGAAAAAGGTTGGACAAGCAGACTCACACCATACTGAACTGCGGAATGTTGATAACTATTGATATCACTGGTAAGCTAATGTATTCTCTATCCTGTGGCAATGGTGAAGAATGAGAAGATAGTTCCAGGAAAAAAAGTGCCACATTTTCTCTGAAACAATAAAATAAAGTTTCCCTGTTCAATTAATGGCAGAATATTTCTGGCAGAAAAGCCAGTGAGAGATATCACATCTGCTCTTTCAGCTGATAGCTTACAAATTGTTCATTTTAAAATAAATTTTAAGCTGATAATTGAGAATGCATGAATTATTTTGAGAGATGGCGATTCTCCACCAGGGTGATTCTCCGTTATGCCGGCGCTCGGGGGTTTCCCGACGGCGTGGGGGCTGCCCCACAATGGGAAACCCCATTGACCGGCCGGGGAATCCCGCCGCGCCGGATGGTGTTTCATGTTCAGCACATGGGCCGGCTCCTGATTTTCACACTTTACTCTCCAATAGAACCTGTTTGACTTGGACTTCCTAGTTTTCAAACCTTTACTTGTTTCCCTTACTGTATGATCCACGTATTGTGGGGTGCCAAGTTTAAAAGTACCAAACACAATGTGAAGCTTTCCGATTGATTTATAAATCCAATTATGAGAAACTTGCGTTACTAACTGAAAGTTTTAATAAGTTAGCAACCCCGTTCTCGTTTGTTACCGCCCATTTTAAAATCTGAAGTTGTTCAAAGCCTTGGGTTCAAATTTGTTAAACCAACATTGCGCAATTCAGAATTCTCAGATCCCCTCATCTATTTAAAAAAAAAAAAATTTATTCTCCGTTTTCACATTTTCTCCCAAATTTACACCCAACAATAAACAATAATCAGTAACGAATGTAATGTCAATTCCCAGATCAATAACAACGATCTCATCCTCCCACCAAACCCCAAACATTAGCCCGCATGTTAACATAAACAAATGACAAAAAGGAATTAGGAATCACCCATAGTCACCATTAACACATATAGTCCCCCTCCCTCCAACCCTCCCAGCCCCCCCCCACAATGTTCGATGTAATCCAATTCTCAAAAGTGCATAATGAATAACGCCCATGAATTGTAGAACCCCTCCACCCTTCCCCTCAGGTCGAATTTGACCTTTACAAGCGTCAAGAATTCCAGCAGGTCCCCCGCCACGCCAGGGCACAGGGTGGAGAGGTTGATCTCCATCCTAACAGGATCCGCCTTCTGGCTATCAATGAGGCGAAGGCTACAACATCTGCCTCCGTGCCCGTTTCCAACCCCGACTGGTCCGACACCCCGAATATGGTCTCCCGAGGGACGGGTCCAGTTTCTCGTGCACCACTTTAAAAACATCCTTCCAGTAACCTCCAGCTTTGGACAGGACCAAAACATACGAATGTGGTTTGCGGGGCCCGCTCCCACAACGTTCACACACAGATCCCCTCATCTATGTCTTTGTCGTTAAAACCGTACGCCATTCTTTCCTAATTATTAAAGTATAATTTATTGAAGACAATTATGAACACCGAGAAGATTAAGTCTTCACTTTAAATCTTTTGGATAAGTAAAGTCTCATTAAATTAGTAAATCCTGAGACTGAGGTTTTCACAAAACCTTACACTTTGATTTAATAAATCACGTTTAGTAAATTGCGATTAACACTAGATTTAAATATTTGGATTAACCAAATCTGAACTGTAATGGTCAAATTTTTAAAGTAGAACTTGAACAATTCTGGAACTTATAAATAATGTAAACAAATGGAAATGTGTTCCACGAAAGCTTGGTACCTGGTCTCAAGCTGCTTGAATCTTTTCATGTGTAATTGCCTCAGAGACTATCGTATGCTTGTCGATGTGGCTACCCGGACTAAGATTTAATTTGAAACAACTTAAAACTTCATAAAGTTCGAACATCTCTTAAGACGAGAACTATTTCAGTTATCTTCTCTGCCAAATCTGCACCTTCTATATTATAATGCACTTTTTCAACCGGTGGCTAAATATCTCACATAGATGGATACAAATGGCAGTGCCTGGAATAAAATGCTCACAAACAATGCATCAATATAGTGCTTCAGTTATTGTAAGTGCACAAGTTATTTTATTACATTACAATCTTACAGCTTCTGGCGAAGCTAATTAAATGAAAAATATAATACTTAATAAAAACAAAATCAATTTAGGTTTTGGGAATGAAGATTGACAAAGTTGCTCAATCAGCAGAGTTTGCCCTTATTGTTTTAATCGATATGTGAAAGATCCAGACCTTGCAGTTCCAATACCTAGGCAGTATTTGAAAAGCGAAGCTACTTTAAAGGTAAGAAAAAAAAAGAACAATCATTTTTAGCTTTTATTCTGATGAATTGGCCAGCCTGAGACACCAGCCAATTATGCTATTTGATTCCAATGAAGTCATTAAAGTGAGCAGTTGATTAAAATTTAGCATGACAAAATGAAACTATTCAGCAGGACCAGGAACGGACCTCTCCGTCAGTGCCAAGTTTCCCATTTACTAAACTAGAATATATCACTCGAGGACAAAAGAAGGATCTGAGCTCATTCAGTGGCATAAAATATTCAGCATTCCGGCACGCTCAGAATTACAGCCATTTGTTCGCTTCATACTGCTGCCCTTTTTTTTTAACAGGAATATACAAGAAAAGCTTTTTTTAAAAAAGGAGTTTATAAAGCAAGAAACAGTTTTTTAATTGCAAGCCAATCGGGTTGCTTTCTTCTATTGAAATCGTGTGAGATTTGCATAAATTGGGCTGGATTTCTCACTGAATTTGGGACCCAGATGTTGAGAACAAATGGGGGGGGGGGGTCTTGAACCCGCACTTACAACCAGTGCACCTTACGGCGCAGTCTTCCGAGAGGTGGCCTCCTAATTGACCACCTACGCGCTTAACATCCTATTAAGAGCGCCGTAAGTTCTGGATCTTCGGCGTTCCCACTGGGAGAGGTGGACAATGCTGTGTTAGGTCGGAGTACTGCGAGGATGCCTCAACATGAAGTCATCCTTGAAAATGTGCATTTAATTTACAAATTTTGAGGGGTGAAGCCATTGTGCCCATTGGGTGGAGGGAAAACCTCTCCGGGGGGGGGGGAATTGTTTGGGTTGCAGGTGCGACCTTTCCTGGCTGTGGTGTCACCTTTGTGGAATAGACCCTCCCCTGGCTGGTGGATGCTGCCTCCGCTGGCACATGTTGCGGGGTTCTGCTCCGCCGGTAGAAAATACCTGGCAACGCTGTGAAATTGGATCAGTTGGCTGCCCGCCGACATGGTGTGGGCAGCCGATCTGGCTCCCCACCCACTAGGGGAAACTGCCAACAATGGAAATGCATCACGGAGCCACCTCAACATGGCTCTTCTCTTTACTTCTCCTCCCATCCTGTCTCCAAGCTCGGAGCAGGGCCAATTCAGGCATCGTGGGGAGAAGGAAGAACTGAAAAGGAAGTCCAGTATGAGCAACTAGTCAGCCGACGGATCAACGATGTGACCACCAAGCTTTTCTTTTATTCTTTCATGGGGTGTAGACAATGCGACAAGCATTTATTACCCATTCCTAATTGTTCTGGAACTGAGGATCTAGCTCGGCTATTTCAGAGGGCAGTTTATGTGGGTCTGGAGTCACATGTAGGCCAGATCAGGTAAGAGTGGCAGATTTCCGCCTCTAGGGGAGACATTAGTGAACCAGATGGGTGTTTCTAACACTTTCTTTCATCACTAGTTTTCAATTTCAGATTTTTAAAATTTAATTTCACGTTCCAACAGAGTGGGATTTGAACTCAAATCCCCACAGCAGTAGTATGGGACTCGAGTCCAGTGACATTACCCCTGTGCCGCCATTCTACACATTTAGGTAGCCACTTGAAATGCCAAAACAGACAAGGCTACGGATGAAGTGCTGCTAAAATGGGATTAGGTGCTTGATGGTCGGCACAGACACGCTGGGGCGAGGTGCTTCTTTCTGTGCTGTAAAACGCTACAGTTAGAATTTAACCAAAACATTGCTTTTTAAAAAAAATAATTTTTATTAAAGGTTTTCATAAAATATCAATAACAAAATGAGAAAGAAAAAAAGAACCCGACAGGGTTAAGTACAAAACACAATCTAAAAAAGCAACCCCCCAAACCCCTCCCCCCGTACATAAATAATAAATTAACATTAACACCCCGACTTAACACAACAGGTGTATACACCCCCTCAGACCCTCCAGTGTAAATAACATAACCAAAAATAAAGTAAACCCCCCCCCGAGCTGCTGCTGCCATTGACCAATGTCTATCGTTCTGCCAGAAAGTCTAAGAACGGTTGCCACCGCCTAAAGAACCCTTGTACCGACCCTCTCAAGGCGAATTTCACCCTCTCCAATTTAATGAACCCTGCCATATCGCTGATCCCGGATTCCACGCTTGGGGGCCTTGCATCTTTCCACTGAAGGAGAATCCTTCGCCGGGCTACCAGGGACGCAAAGGCCAGAATTCCGGCCTCTTTCGCCTCCTGCACTCCCGGCTCCTCTGCCACCCCAAATATTGTGAGCCCCCAGCTCGGTTTGACCCTCGGCACCGTCTTCGCTACGCCCTTCCAAAATTCCTTCAGCGCAGGGCATGCCCAGAACATAGGGGTGTGATTTGCTGGACTCCCTGAGCTCCTAACACACCTGTCCTCACCCCCAAAGAACCGGCTCATCCTTGTCCCGGTCATGTGTGCCCTGTGCAGCACCTTAAACTGTATGAGGCTGAGCCTCGCGCACGAAGAGGAAGAGTTCACCCTCCCTAGGGCATCTGCCCACGTCCCCTCTTCGATCTCCTCTTCCAACTCCTCCTCCCACTTACCTTTCAACTCCACCACCGAGGCCTCCTCCTCCTCCTGCATCACCTGGTAAGTTTCCGAGATCTTCCCCACTCCCACCCACCCCCCCGAGAGCACCCTGTCCTGTACTGTATATGGCAGTAGCCACGGGAATTCCACCACCTGCCATCTGGCAAACGCCCTTACCTGTAAGTACCTGAAGGTGTTCCCCGGGGGGGAGCCCGCACTTCTCCTCCAGCTCACCCAAGCTCGCAAACTTCCCGTCCACAAACAGGTCCCCCAACTTTCATATCCGTGCCCTGTGCCACCCCGAAAACCCTCCACCTGTTCTTCCTGGGGCGAACCAGTGGTTCCCCCGTAATGGGGTCCACGCCGAGGCCCCAACTTCCCCCCTATGCCGCCTCCATTGCCCCCAAATTTGAGGGCAGCCACCACCACCCGGCTCGTGGTATACCTCCTTGGAGGGAGCGGCAGCGGTGCCGTTGCCAGCACCCCAGACTCGTACCCACACAGGACGCCATCTCCAACCTCTTCAATGCAGCCCCCTCCCCCTCCATCACCCACTTGCGCACCATTGTCGCATTGGTGGCCCTGTAGTACCCACAGAGGTTGGGCAGCGCCAGCCCCCCCTATCTCTACTCCGCTCCAGTAACACCCTTCTCACCCTCGGAGTCCCTCGCGCCCACACAAACCCCATTATACTCCTGTTAACCCGCCTGTAAAAAGCCTTCAAGATAAACATGGGAAGGCACTGGAACAGGAACAGAAACCTTGAGAGCACCGTCAGTTTGATTGATTGCACCCTACCCGCCAAGGACAGCGGCAACGCGTCCCACCTCTTGAACTCCTCCTCCATTTGCTCCACCAGCCTTGTAAAGTTAAGCCTATGCAGGGTCCCCCTGCTCCTGGCCACCTGGACCCCCAAATATCTGAAGCTCCTCTCCGCCCTTTTTAGTGGGAACTCGCCAATCCCCCACTCCTGGTCCCCTAGCTGAACTACGAACAGCTCGCTCTTCCCCATATTGAGCTTGTACCCTGAAAAGTCCCCGAATTCCCTAAGGATCCTCATTACCTCTGGCATTCCTCCCACCGGGTCCGCCACACACAGCAGCAGGTCGTCCACATAAAGTGACACCCTATGCTCCTCTCCACCCCGCACCAACCCCCTCCAGTTCCTCGACTCTCTCAGTGTCATAGCCAGGGGTTCAATCGCCAGTGCGAAGAGCAGGGGGGACAGGGGACACCCCTGCCTCGTCCCTCGGTGCAACGGAAAGTACTCGGACCTCCTCCTATTTGTGGCCACACTCGCCATTGGGACCTCATACAACAGCCCAACCCTCCTGACAAACCCCTCCCCAAACCCGAACCTCTTCAGCACCTCCCACAGGTACCCCCACTCTACCCTATCGAAGGCTTTCTCAGCGTCCATCCCCACCACGATCTCCGCCTCCCCCTCCCTTGCCGGCATCATGATAATGTTCAAAAGCCTCCGCACATTCGCATTCAACTGTCTCCCCTTCTCAAACCCTGTCTGGTCTTCATGGATGATCTGCGGCACACAATCCTCAATCCTTGTGGCTAAGACCTTCGCCAGCACCTTGGCATCTACATTTAGCAAGGAAATCGGTCTGTAAGGCACACATTGCTGGGGATTCTTGTCCCGCTTCAGGATCAAGGATATCAGTGCCCGGGACATCGTTGAGGGTAAAGCCCCTCCCCCCCCCGCCTTCCTTGCCTCATTAAAGGTCCTAACTAACAGCGGGCCCAACAGGTCCATATATTTTTTATAGAACCCGACCAGGAAACCGTCCGGCCCCGGTGCCTTCCCCGCCTGCATGCTTCCTATCCCTTTGATCAGCTCCTCCAGCCCAATCGGGGCCCCCGGTCCCGCCACCAGTCCCTCCTCCACCTTTGGAAACCTCAATTGGTCCAGGAAACGGCCCATCCCTCCCTCCTCCCGTGGGGGCTCGGGTTGGTACAATTCCTCGTGGAAGTCCCTGAAGACCCCATTGATGCCAACCCCGCTCCGCATCACGCTCCCTCCCCTGTCCTTATCTCCCCCGATCTCCCTAGTTGCATCCCGCTTCCGAAGCAGATGCGCCAGCATCCGGCTTGCCTTTTCCTCATACTCGTAGACCGCCCCCTGGGCCTTCCGCCACTGCACCTGCGCCTTCCTGGTAGTCTCCAGGTCGAATTCGGCCTGGAGACTGCGCCTCTTCCTCAACAATCCTTCCTCAGGCTCTTCCGCATACCTTCTGTCTACCCTCACCATCTCCCCCACCAGCCTCTCCCTCTCCCCCCCGCTCCCTCCGCTCCTTGTGGGCCCTAATGGAGATCAGCTCTCCCCTCACCACTGCCTTCAGTGCCTCCCATACAATCCCCACTCGGACCTCCCTGTTGTCATTGGTCTCCAAGTACCTCTCTATACTTCCTCGGACCCGCTCGCTCACCTCTTCGTCTGCCAACAGCCCCACCTCCAAGCATCACAGTGGGCGCTGGTCCCTCTCCTCCCCCATCTCCAAGTCCACCCAATGCGGGGCGTGGTCCGAAATGGCTATTGCCGAATACTCAGTATCCTCTACTCTCGCTATCAGCGCCCTACTCAAAATGAAAAAGTCGATTTGAGAATAAGCCTTATGGACATGTGAGAAGAATGAAAATTCCCTAGCCCCCGGCCTTGCAAATCTCCAAGGGTCCACCCCTCCCATTTGGTCCATAAATCCCCTCAGCACTCTAGCCGCCGCCGGCTTCCTACCCGTCCTAGACCTGGAGCGATTCAGTGCCGGATCCAACACCGTGTTAAAGTCTCCCCCCATTATCAGGCCCCCCACTTCCAAGTCTGGGATCCGACCCAACATACGCCGCATAAAACCCGCATCGTCCCAGTTCGGAGCATACACATTGACCAGTACCACCCTCTCTCCCTGCAACTTACCACTTACCATTATGTACCTACCGCCATTATCTGCCACAATGCTCGACGCCTCGAATGACACCTTCTTTCCCACCAAGATTGCCATCCCTCAACTAAAACATTTCTAAAGGCATCCTTCTCCAGAAAAATTTCTAAGTTCATTTCTGGCGTGTTTTCAGGGAGATTCCCACCGTCTCTGCCGGCGAGTTCCCCACCACTATTCAATGACCCTTAGGGAGCGATTTCCGGCCTTCTCCCTCAAGCGATACGAGGCCGGGGAATAGCGGGAGAGGCAGAAAACAATAACCGCGGCAGGCGGCAAGCAGTTTGCCATGCAACTGGCCCGCTCCCGTAGGCGAAACGGATTCTCACTCTAGCCTGGCGAGAAACCAATTATCGCCACTTAAGGCCTATTTCCACACAATTAACGGGAGCCCCCCCATATCCAACAGCCTCCTGTCATTCAGCGGCCTACCCAGCAAGTGGTCACGCTGGCGTCGATTAGTACTCCTTTTGAAAAACGTGAACATGGTGGAAGGGCTTCTGTGGGGAGCCGAGGAGGTGAGTATCTATCTTTGCTCTCAGGCAATGAGCCCGGGGGCGCTGGGCTGCCACCACAGTGCTCGGCAGGGTGTTGGGGGGCCCTTGGCTGGGGGTGGGCCGCCTGGGAAGGGGGGGAGGCACTGAGGGGGCAACCAGGTGCCGCCATGCCCTGTCCCCGACCACCCAAGGGTCTCCAATGGCCTGTGAAATGCCCCAGGTGCCATTACGCCTGCTCCATGTTTGTGTGGACCCATATCCAGCTAACTCTCTCCAGATTGCCATTGTGAAGGCTGACTCTCTCTCCAGAAAGCCCCTGTTTTCCTAGAACTTTAGAGGCCTGAAGACAAGCTATGAGCTGAATACAAAGTTTGGTGTGTAGTAAGGTACTGCTCCAGGAAAGATGTGAGTACTGCATCTTTAAACACAAACGAATGAATCGACAAAGAAGATCGTTACATGCTGCAAACCAAAGGCTTTAAGCAGCAAGCCTGCTGTGAAGAAAAGTGTGCTAAAACCATTATCTGGAACAAAGGCTCTTTTTACCCATTTTGACCTCTCTGTGTTTGTCTGTCTTGTGTGTGTGTGTGCAGAGGGTGGGGGCACGTTAAAGTGGCTTTTGGGCATTAGCTTGTCGTTATCTAGTTGTATTTACTGCATATTTCATGATTGTTCTTGTTATAAATAAACAGTAATCGTATTTACGTTTATAAACCTGGTGACTGCTTACTGGGCAGCCAAGGACCAAAGATTTTGGGTATCTTTAAAATAATTATTGGTTAATTCACTTGTGTTGTGACTCCGGGGCACGTAGGGCTGGACTTGACCGTGCACTAGCCCAGTGTGTCGTAACGCCAATAGGAACTCCGTCCAAAAGGTTCGGCCAATTGTCTCACTTTATTGACTGATCAACATGCATTACTCATGCAATAATAAAACACAGCTTTTGCCACTTCTGTACATCTCGGGTGGGATTCTCTGATCCTGAGGCTAAGCGTTGACTCCGTCGTCAATGCCGTCGTGTTTCTCGACGGCGTCAACATGGCCTCAAGGAGCAGCGATTCTGACCCCTACAGGGGGCCAACATGGCACTGGAGCGACCCACGCTGCTCCAGCTGCCGATCCCCAGCGCCGCGGATCTGCGCATGCGCAGTGGGGCCGGCGCCAACGCGCACATGCACAGTGGGACCGGCACGATTGCCGCGCATGCGCAGTGGGGCCGGCGCCAACGCGCACATGCACAGTGGGACCGGCACGATTGCCGCGCATGCGCAGTGGGGCCGGCGCCAACGTGCACATGCGCAGTGGGACCGGCGCGATTGCCGCGCATGCACAGTGGCTCCCTTCATTTGCGCCGGCCCCGACGCAACATGGCGTAGGGCTACAGGGGCCTGCGCGGAACAAAAGAGGCCCCCATCCCGAGAGGCTGGCCCACCAATCGATAGGCCCCGATCGCGGGCTAGGCCACAGTGGAGGCCCCCCCCCCCTGGGTCGGACCCCCCTCCACCTCCACCTGGTCACCCGTGGATGCATCCACGCCGAGATTCCGCCGGGCAAGAGCAGGTGTGGACGTTGCCGACGGGATTCGGCTTTTTTTTGCGTGGCCGCTTGGCCCATCCTGAGCGGAGAATCACCGGGGGAGCCCCGTAGAGCGGTCCCCGACCGGTGCTGCGCCTCTGGTGCCAATGGCAGCGATTCTCCGCTCTCTGGAGAATCGGCGGACCGGCGTTGGGGCGGCGTGGCGCGATTCGCGCCCGTCCCGGCGATTCTCTGGCCCGGCCCCGGGGTGAGAGAATCCCGCCCCTAGTTCCCAAACCCTTGAATTCTCCACCTTAATTCCTTTGCTTTGCTACTTCCCATTCTTTTAAGATGCTCCTTTAAACCCAGCTCGTTGACCCAGGACCAGGCAGATAAATTATGGTGTTTATCCTGTTCCTGCCCCTTTCCCCCATTTTAATCCTCCCCTTCCTCTCAGTCATGCCAATTATTTTTTTCCCCTTTCAAGATTCACCAAACAGTCACTGAAAGACCTTAGCAAGATGTTAACGCCTATTATTGGCACCAGGTTACAAGTATCCACTGATGTATGTGCAGCATGGGTTATTGCTATTCAGAGCAGTAATGATAAAATGCAGTGGTAGTTTATGTGCACCCTATAAGTGATCCCACCACGACTATTATCATTTGTGTTCTCTGGTTTGTTTATTTTAATAGCATTGCGCTATATTGTTAATTCGCCAGGAATATATCCTGTTATTATTTATAACGCTGTGCAAATGATAACACTGATATCAGTGACTGCCTCAGCCCTCATTAACATGTTCTGCACATTGCGCCATATGGACATAGCGACAGTAAATTCATATTTGGATTGGGGGGATGATTCGATACTTGCAACTCAGGTTCCAAGAAAACCTTTCAAGTTTTATTTTAAAGGTTTCGCCTACCTGTTCTGTATAGAAAAGAACGACCACCTTCATGTTAGAGTTCACATTATTTCATTGTTGGGAGTTGTAGAAAGAAAAGAGGGAAGGAGGGGTGTCCCATTTACTTGCTGCGGCCTAAGATCTCTCCTTCCTCCCCAGACACACTGACGCACCTCTCTTAAGATGACCCTATCATAGAAGCAAAGCACCAGTTCCGTGGGAGTGTTGCAAATGCAGAAGACAGCAGGCCCGGTATCGCATCAGACAACTCCCTTGGGCCTACTCTGGCCCTCGTTGTTGATGTTCTTCTATTTTCTGCTTCTTCTCCTTGGCTTGGCTGGTGGCCAATGGAACAGACAGAATAACTGTCCCAGCTCCTCCAATCACAGGTTCCCTCACTCAAGCCCTTCCTGCTCCTCCAATCAAGGTCTCTGTAGGAATGGCAAGAACAGGGAGGAGGGAGTCCAGAATTGGAAGAGGTGGAGCAATAACTAACTTGCAAACTGAATGCACACTTTGCCTTATCTCATTAGTTTCCCCAACAGATTGCTTTCAACAGGTTTAGCAACTTCAAGGAAATCCCTACAGATCTGTTCAGACATAATAACTTATTCTTATTTTCATATATAAAATTAAATACATTTATCTGTGAAGGTTACAGATCACCTTTGGGGGGGGGCGCATGGTAGCATAGTGGTTAGCACAGTTGCTTCACAGCTCCAGGGTCCCAGGTTCAATTCCCAGCTTGGGTCACAGTCTGTGCGGAGTCTGCACGTTCTCCCCGTGTCTGCGTGGGTTTCCTCCGGGTGCTCCGGTTTCCTCCCACAGTCCAAAGATGCGCAGGTGGATTGGCCATGATAAATTGCCATTAGTGTCCAAAAAGGTTAAGTGGGGTTACTGGGTTATGGTGATAAAGGGGATAGGGTGGAGGTGTGGGGCTAAAGTAGGGTGCTCTTTCCAAGGGCCACTGCAGACTCGATGGGCCGAATGGCCTCCTTCTGCACTGTAAATTCAATGAAATTACCTAACAATCAGCAAGAAGGAGAGAGGCAGACAGCAGTACACAGAATCGGTAAACAGCTTGGCATCCAGTGTGGAAGGGACAAAACTTCTGATTGGTGGATCAGCTCTGCCTTTCGCATGCTTGCTGCTCCGCCAATCACTGCCCTGCTGTCAATTCCTGCTCTCAGCAACTGACAGTCATTAGAGTTGTTGAGAGTGGAAAATACCTTTGGGCAGCTTTGTGATTGACCGGTTTAAAATAAATCGAACTGTCAATTTCACTGCAACAACTCCACTTCAAGAGTAGCTCATTGACTGCAAATTGTTTGGGATATCCTATGGTTGTGAAGACCACTTAAACTCCACAGGATCTTTTCCATTATGTTGAAAAAATTTAAAACTTTTCTCTGCCTGAGTGCTCCAGCCTGAGTGTGTTACGTTATTCAATATAATTATTTAATACAAGGGTTGTAATTGGTTTCTATTCTATCAGTAATCTGAAATGGTAGGAAGATAATCCCACTCCTGAAGAACAAGATGGAATGATTGAACAACAAATGCCGTTACTGTCAGTGAGAAGCATTGGAGCCCTCAGGCATCTTTGTGGAATGCAATATTTAACAGACCAGAAGGCAAAATTGTATCTGTTTTTCCTTGATCAGCAAGTCTGCTGATTTGGCTTCACACTACAGTATAGTTTCAATGTCTACTGTGCAACACAGCTTTCTTAAAATATTCAAGAAACTCATAAAAATACCAAGATTGAATGGGATAATCACTAAGTAGACAAATAGGATAAGCTTGAAGTCAGTGAAAATAACTCTTGAGAATCATGTGCAGTATAAAACAGGCTGCCGATTCACTATGAGCTCATAATGCAATCCTAGCAATTGCGTCCCACAAAGCTTTTTCACAGTAGACTTCTATTAGCAACAACATAAACAGAACAAGAAATTATGACAAAGACTAGCTCATCTCATCCATCCAGAATGACCTTGGAATCTACCACCTCACTGCATCCAATTGGCTCTGAAATGGTTCCAGGGATTTCATGAATCCAGATTTACAACCAAGAACACCCTTGTGACAATTGCTGCTGCTGATCTTCGGGCAGCTTTTTAGAGTTCTGGCAGGCATTTAAATGGCAAAATTGGAACCATAAATCTGGCAGAATTCAGAAGCAGCAGTGCAGCAACTTATCAATGGAAGGAGGAGCTGGGAGAGGAGCGTCCGTTGAAGGTAGGGTATGGAGTGAGGCTCTGCGAAGAAGTGCAGGTGGGGAGAGAGGCTGACGTATTGGCCTTTACCTCCCTGGTAGCTTTGAGGTGGATATTACTTAAATGACGGGACGTGGAGCCACCTAAAGCTGGGGTTTGGGTGAGCTACTGGCGGAGTTTCTGCACCTAGAGAAAATAAAGTTCGCTATTAGAAGCGCAGAAGAAGGATTCTTCTCGAGGTGGAGGCCGTTCATCGACTTCTTTATGGAGTGGTAAAATGTCAGCGGGGGGGGGGAGAGGTTGATGGGGTATTGGGTCACATAGGGGGGTTTGTTTTCTTATTTTTAACGTTGTTATTAAAATCAAAATGGGGGTGGAGGGAATGAGCTAAGCTTTTATAGCTCCTTAAAAGCTTTTTGTCGGCTCTTCTGAAGTTTGTCGAAATTTGTCTGGTAACACTCCTATGTCGTGCCTTGTGACATTCCACTATGTTAAAGGTGCTAGATAAGATGGAGATGTTAGGATGAGGTTACTGTTTGATGCGAATTGGTGTTACTACTTTCTATTTGTCTGTATATATTTGAAAATGCCTCTAATAAAAATATATTTTATATTTTAAAAAACTTATCATAGGATCCTGTGAGGATCCTTTATGATGATTCCCTTATTTTTGCCATTATCATTTTTGACCCATGGACGCTTAATGGACATGCGTCTTTAAGTCAAGCAGCAGAGAGAATGAGGAATTCAGGAAGTTGCAACATAGTATATGGTGCTGCTAGCTTTAGACAACAGAACCCAGACTTCTTGACACCTGAGAGATGGGGTATATTTTGCCCAGTAACAGGTGGTGATCCTGCCTGAGTGGGATGATTTTCAGGGACCCAAGGAGATCAATTTGAATCTTGGACACTCGGGGAAAGATATCTCTCTCTCTCTCTCTGAGCTCTGCTCAGTGTGGATGATGAAAGCTCCATTTACAATACTGAGTCCAGGCCCCCTCTAGCACCTAGCCCTGGGCTGCAATATGTTGCACCAGTCGTGCACCCAATCTCTCCAATGGGCCCTGCTTTGAGCAAGCTTTCAATTAATTGTCCGAATCCTCTCCTTTGGCTCAGTATCAAATTTGGTCCGATTCTGCTTCTCTGACGTACCTTGGTATGATCTTCTACAGGAAGAAAGACATTTTATAGAATTTACAGTGCAGAAGGAGGCCATTCAGCCCATCGAGTCTGCACCAGCTCTTTGAAAGAGCACCCTACCCAAGCCCACACCTCCACCCTATCCCCATAACCCAGCAACCCCACCCAACACTAAGGGCAATTTTGGACACTAAGGGCAATTTAGCATGGCCAATCCACCTAACCCGCACATCTTTGGCATGTGGGAGGAAACCGGAGCACCCGGAGCAAATCCACGCACACACGGGGGGAACATGCAGACTCCGCACAGACAGTGACCCAAGCCGGGAATCGAACCTGGGACCCTGGAGCTGTGAAGCAATTGTGCTAACCACCATGCTACCGTGCTGCTTGTATTTATATCGCACTTTACACAGCCACCAGATGTCTCAAAGCACTGGACAGCCAATGAAGTACTTTAGAAGTGTATTCACTGTTGTGATGTCGGAAACACGGCAGCCAGTATGCGAACAGCAAGCTCTCACAAACAGCAATGGAGTAATGACCAGATAATCTGGGTTTTGTGATATAAATCGAGAGATTAAAATTTGCCAGGACACTGGGATAACTTCCACTGCTCCCCTTCGAAATAGTGTCGTTGGAAAAGACGCTATAGAAATGTAACTCATGACCAAGATCACAAAGAATTTCAAATCCTCTGATTCTCTCCCGAAATCTCTCTGCACATCTACCTCTCAATTGCCTTAAGATGTTCCTTAAAAGCTTTTTGTCGGCTCTTCTGAAGTTTGTCAAAATTTGTCTGGTACCACTCCTTATGTAGTGCCTTGTGACATTCCACTATGTTAAAGGTGCTAGATAAATGCGGGTTGTTGTTGTGAGGCCTCTGTACTGTTGGAGTTTTTAGACTGGGTGCCGAATTCCTTCTGTAACTCTTTTTTTTTGATGCAGTTTGCTTATGTGGAGGAATAAACTACAGAAGGCAAGGTAACACAGAGATGTAAAGTGTGCAATATGTGTGTTTTCAATGGACAATTAGGCCGATTCAGGCCCTGTTTTAGAAAATTTTCAAAATGACAAAATGTTAATAAGAATACACAGCAAGGCCAATGATTAAGAAATGAATACATATTAATTATCTATCTGTTCTGCAGGTAAAGGGTAATTATCACATTTTACTCAACGCTGAGTAATTCAATCAGTATTCAAAAGAACATCCAACTGTTAAGCAACAGCATATGTCTCCTTCACAAATGTGTATGCTCAAAATATTGTTACCTATGACTAATCACCTTGTGAAGGAATATAAATCAATTAATTAGTGTAAGCGGTTGTAAATTGAGTAGGAATATCTTTCCACTTCCCACAGAGAAACCATTTTCATCCTGGTTCTGACTCAGCATGTTTTAGATACTTAAACAAGAACAGCTGACCAGTAAGTCTTAACAGCAACATTAGGGCGCACTAATGTTTTGTATTCCATTCCGCTTTTTCAGGCAAAATTAGGGATACACTGGAAATTTCATAGAAAGGAGAAGCATCTGACTGATTTCTGAACATGGATCCAGCTTTTTATCGACTTGCCTACTTTATGTCACTTTAGGTATGTAGCCCTTATGGTAAATTGAAAATTAGTTTATTACAAATTAATTCTGTTCAGCAATTCTGATATCGTGGGGAGCGATTTATTGGGACAGAAACAGAGTCCAGGGTGTTCCTCGATGCCTTCAGCGCCAAGAACGACACCGCTATTTAACACCGCTTTACCATTTTTTTTAGCCCCGGTGATGGAAGTTCTGCCAAGGCTGCACTTTAGTCAGCTCGCTAGTGCAGGAAGAGCATTTGCGGATCGGGGTGTCATTTTTAAATGCTGCCCAATGCTTTCACCCCTCACACCAAACTCAACCGTGGCCTTTGGACCCCCCACTGCAACCAACATGCAATCAACGTACCCTCTTACAGGGTCCTCGAGTCCCCCTCACCATGGGGGGGGGGAGAACACGTTGGGGACAGAGCTGGCAGTGCCAACCAGGGCCACCATGTAGCCCATTGGACAGTGGGTATGCACCATGCTAACATGTTGGCCTTTCACCCCCTGCAGGCAATGGATATTGGAATTCAACCACCAATGGTGGCCTTCCTCGGAGTTGCTGCCGCCCTGGGGGATGCCTTGCGGCTGTACGAGCTGGAGCTGTTCGAGGAGGAGGAAGTTGCAGCAAAGGAGCGTGCAGCAGCAGAGGGACAGGTGGTCACCCAGGATAGAGAGCGAGCCACCCAACAGGCCGAGGAAGAGGAGGTGCCAAGGAGGTGCCGTATGAGACCTCTTGTGTACCGGTACCGCCTGTCATTCGAGGACTTGCTGGACCGGGCATGCAGTCGAAGACTCCGGCTGAGCAGAGAGACAGTGTGACATATTGGCCAGATGTTGGCACACCTGGCACTGTGGGGTTATGGGGATGGGCACCTGCTCCCGGTGGCCTTCAAGGTGACGGTTGCCCTGAACCTTTATGCCACGGGGTCCTTTCAGTGGGGAGCTGTCCGGTATCTCACAGACCTCAGTGCACAAGTGCATCCGCATCGACATGGTGGCCCTATGTGCCCAGGCAGCTCAATACATCCACTTCAATGTGGACTGAGCCCACCAAGCTGCCCGGGTAGTGTGGTTGCCGCCATCGCCGGAATGCCCCGGATCCAGGGTGTAATGTTCTTGTCAGATGGCTTGATTTATATTACAAGAACACGTAGCTAAAGCTATAAACAATTTATTAACATTAATTGTGGGTCAACTATATACAAAACAACAGATGAATAACAGTATGACCAAGCACAAGCAACCTCTCTCTTCCAGCTCTCCAGTCAGTCTGAGGTCACCTGACTCTAACATTCACTTATATACTAATCAGGGGCGTCATTCTCCGACCCCCCGCCGGGTCAGAGAATGGCCGTTGGCCGCCGTGAATCCCGCCCCCGCCCCCGCCGAAGTCTCCGAAGGGAGAAAAGTCGGCGGGGCGTTAATGGCGCCGCTGCCGCGGAGAATGTCACGGGTCTGCGCAAGGCAGCCGATTTTCGGCCTGCCGATATTCTCCCTTCCGGATGGGCCGAAGTCCCGTCGACGTGATGACCGTTCACGTCGACGTGAATCAAACCTCCTTTTCATCGGCATGACCCGGTGCTCCAGGCTCACGCTGACCAGCGAGGAGGTGAGTGACGGCCTGGGGGGTTGGCTCTGGGCAGGAAATGGCGTGGCCGCAGACTGATTGCCTGAGGAGAGGTGTGTCTCGGCTTGTGTGTGTGTGTGTGTGCGGCCGTGGGGGGGATGGGGGGCGGGGGGGAGGGGGGGGGTGGTTAGAGTAGGTTGGGCTCCGGGGGAGTGCCGGGAGGGGGTCCGTGCCGGGGTGGAGGTTGGGGCGGGGGGGTCCGTGCTGGGGGTGGAGGTTGGGGGTTGGGGAGGGGGTCCGTGCCGGGGTGGTGGTTGGGGAGGGGGTCCGTGCCGGGGTGGAGGTTGGGGGTTGGGGGGGGGGTCCGTGCCGGGGTGGAGGTTTGGGGTTGGGGAGGGGGTCCGTGCCGGGGTGGAGGTTGGGGGTTGGGGGGGTGTCCGTGCTGGGGTGGAGGTTGGGGAGGGGGTCCGTGCCGGGATGGAGGTTGGGGGTTGGGGGGGGGTCCGTGCTGGGGTGGAGGTTGGGGAGGGGGTCCGTGCCGGGGTGGAGGTTGGGGAGGGGGCCGTGCCGGGATGGAGGTTGGGGGTTGGGTGGGGGTCCGTGCTGGGGTGGAGGTTGGGGAGGGGGTCCGTGCCGGGGTGGAGGTTGGGGAGGGGGTCCGTGCCGGGGTGGAGGTTGGGGGTTGGGGGGGGTCTGTGCTGGGGTGGAAGTTGGGGAGGGGGTCCGTGCTGGGGTGGAGGTTGGGGAGGGGGTCCGTGCCGGGATGGAGGTTGGGGGTTGGGGGGGGTCCGTGCTGGGGTGGAGGTTGGGGAGGGGGTCCGTGCCGGGGTGGAGGTTGGGGAGGGGGTCCGTGCCGGGGTGGAGGTTGGGGGTTGGGGGGGGTCCGTGCTGGGGTGGAGGTTGGGGAGGGGGTCCGTGCCGGGGTGGAGGTTGGGGGGGGGTCCGTGCCGGGGTGGAGGTTGGGGGGGGGGTCCGTGCCGGGGTGGAGGTTGGGGGGGGGTCCGTGCCGTGGTGGAGGTTGGGGGTTGGGGAGGGGGTCCGTGCCGGGGTGGAGGTTGAGGAGGGGGTCCGTGCCGGGGTGGAGGTTGGGGGTTGGGGGTGGGGTCCGTGCTGGGGTGGAGGTTGGGGAGGGGGTCCGTGCCGGGGTGGAGGTTGGGGGGGGTCCGTGCCGGGGTGGAGGTTGGGGGTTGGGGAGGGGGTCCGTGCCGGGGTGGAGGTTGGGGGTTGGGGAGGGGGTCCGTGCCGGGTTGGAGGTTGGGGGGGGGGTCCGTGCCGGGGTGGAGGTTGGGGGGGGGTCCGTGCCGGGGTGGAGGTTGGGGGTTGGGGAGGGGGTCCGTGCCGGGGTGGAGGTTGGGGGTTGGGGAGGGGGTCCGTGCCGGGGTGGAGGTTGGGGAGGGGGTCCGTGCCGGGGTGGAGGTTGGGGGTTGGGGGGGGTCCGTGCTGGGGTGGAGGTTGGGGAGGGGGTCCGTGCCGGGGTGGAGGTTGGGGGGGGGTCCGTGCCGGGGTGGAGGTTGGGGGGGGGGGTCCGTGCCGGGGTGGAGGTTGGGGGTTGGGGAGGGGGTCCGTGCTGGGGTGGAGGTTGGGGAGGGGGTCCGTGCCGGGATGGAGGTTGGGGGTTGGGGAGGGTCCGTGCTGGGGTGGAGGTTGGGGAGGGGGTCCGTGCCGGGGTGGAGGTTGGGGAGGGGGTCCGTGCCGGGTTGGAGGTTGGGGGGGGGTGTCTGTGCCGGGGTGGAGGTTGGGGGTTGGGGAGGGGGTCCGTGCTGGGGTGGGTGATGGGAGGGCAAATGAGTTGGTCCACCTGGCCAGGTGCCAGCCTCCAACAGTTGGACCCATGCGGTCCATGCCACCTGGCTGGGGGGAGGAGGGGATATGGGCAATGATGACATGTCGTCGTTCCCCTCCCCCCCACCAGGCCATCACGTTTTTAGACCATCCAGCGATGTTGACCGCCGTGGTGGCAGCCGCTCATGTCTATGTTGCCCTGGATGAGGAGGAGGAGGAGGAGGAGGAGGAGGAGCGTGCCAGAGAGGCGGCACAGGCTGCCGCAGAGGGGCAGGCGGCAGCCGCCCAGGCTGGAGGGACACCTGACCGACAGGACGAGGAGGGGGAGGAGGACGTCGCGGCCCCACGGCAACGGAGGCACCCGAGGGCGCCCCGTGTGTACCGGCCCCGGCAGTCATACCAGGACCTCACGGACTGGGAATGCAGGAGGAGACTCCGGATGAGCCGGGAAACCGTGGCACACATCTGCCACCTGCTGGCACACCTGTCACCGCGTGGCACTGGCGGGGGACACCCTCTCCCCGTGTCCGTCAAGGTTACGGTGGCCCTGAACTTTTATGCAACGGGGTCATTCCAGGCACCGAGTGGGGACCTGTCCGGCATATCGCAGACATCGGTGCATCGGTGCATCCGGGCAGTGACAGATGCCCTTTATGCCATGGCGCACCGCTACACCCGCTTCCCCGTGGACCGGGCCAGCCAAGATGCCCGGGCCGTGGGCTTCTCTGCCATTGCCGGGTTCCCCATGGTCCAGGGCGCGATCGATGGGATGCACGTCGCCGTGCGGCCACCTGCAGATAACAGGGCCGTGTTCACTAATAGGAAGGGGACCTATTCGATGAACGTACAGGTGGTCTGCGACCACCGCATGATGATCCTGCACGTCTGCGCCCGTCACCCAGGCAGTGTACACGACTCATTCGTGTTGTCGCGGTCATCCATCCCCGGCATGTACGAGGGACGCCATCCCCGGCTGAGGGGCTGGTTGCTGGGCGACAGGGGCTACCCATTGCGATCGTGGCTGATGACGCCTATACGGAGGCCACGCAATGAGGCGGAGAACCGCTACAATGATGCCCATGTAGCGACAAGGGGAGTGATCGAGAGGTGCTTTGGCGTGCTGAAGATGCGTTTCAGGTGCCTGGACCTCTCTGGGGGCGCCCTCCAGTATCGGTCAGATAGGGTCGGCCGCATCATTGTGGTGTGCTGCGTCCTGCACAACATAGCCCAGCAGAGGGGCGATGTGCCGCAGGCAGAGGAGGGCGGAGTGGAGGAGCAGCAGGAAGAGGCCCAGTCCTCCCCAGATGAGGGGGATGGGGGCAATGGTCAGGGCAGACGGGGTAGACACAGACGGGTGGCTGTCCACCGTTACCGGCTGGCCCAGCGGGCACGGGACAGACTGATAGACGCCCGCTTCACTGACTAGATGGGCGTGGGAATCGGGTAGTATGGCCACAGACCGCACACCATGACAACAGCCGACCACCCACACCCCCCACCCATCCACCCACCCAGCACCCTCACCCCCCTCCCCAACCCCACACACCCCACCCGCATGCACACCACCCCCCCACCCCCAATTGCCGATCCACCGGCGGCACAACGGGCCGGGCTCACCCAGTTGCGGGTGGACGCGTGTCTATCGCAGGCCATGGAGAATGATGACAACCCGCCTCCGATGAGCTCCTGGCTCTACATCGTTGGACTATGTCTGACCCATGGCCACAGTACCACCATCCACCCGGACCATCCCTGCATGCGGCTGTGACACTGCAGCGCACGGTCCCGTCCTCTGCCCGGGGGATGTTGATGGCGGCCCAGGGGGAAGGGGGCAGACTCACCTGCGGCTGAGGTAAGACCACCCCTCACACACACACTTGCGCTCAACGTACATGACACCCCCGCACACTTTGGACAGAGCACAAAGGCAGCTTCGGTAGGTGTAACATTGACTTTAATAACCAAAGGAGTTCATGCACGTGCCCTAGCGCCTAAAACTCATCTGTGCCCTGCACCCGTGCCAACTTACTCAGTGTCTAATTGTTTGGCCTTACGGGCCCTTTGACTACGTCTACGTGGTTCCCCAGACGGTACAGCAGAACTGGAGGTGGACTCCTGTGATTCCTGCCCTCTGACACTGGATCCCTTTGGCGGCCGTTTCCTGGGGCGTCCTGGCCTAGATGGGCCAGGCTGCGGCCCGGGCGACTGGGATGGCGAGCTGCCAGCCTGTCCTGCCCGTTGCCCACCCGATGCACCTGGGACGGAAGGGGGGGAGTCCGAGGTGTCGCGGTGTACCGGGACCTCCCCTACAGAGGGAGCCGGGACGGACCACACCACCTCCTCCTCCCTCGGGGTGCCCGATGGCCCCCAGGCCTCTACATGGGTGGGGGATGCGAACGGACTGGCCATCCGACGCCCCCCCGACATCTGGCGCTGCCAGTCCTGGAGGCCCGTGCTGGTATCGACAGGGGTCTGCAGGTTTGCAGCCATGGAGCCCAGGGGGTTGTCGAACCCTGTCTGCGACAGTGCGACGCCAGCTCGCACATGGCCACTGGCGCCGATGCCCTCAGCGATGGCCTGCTGAGACTGGGCCATGGCCTGCAGAGACTGGGCCATGGCCTGCAGAGACTGGGCTATGGCCTGCTGAGACTGGGCCATGGCCTGCTGAGACTGGGCTATGGCGTGCTGAGACTGGGCTATGGCGTTGAGCGCCTCTGCCATCTGGCGCTGGCACTGGCTCATGGCCTCCTGTGAGAGGGCAGCCATTTCCTGGGCCACAGACGCCGCCTGCACGGAAGGCCCCAGGCCTCGCAAACCGTTCCCCATGTCTGACACCGTCGCACCCATTGCCTCCACCGCGGACGCCACCCGTGCGGTGTCAGCCTGGGTGGCACGCATGACCGGGACCACTCCCAGCTCCTGGACGCGGGTGGACTCCTCCACCTGCGACCGCAGCCGCCGCAAGCCACCCGTCACCCTATTCGCTCGTCTCCGTGTCAGTGGTTGCATCGGATCTATGTGTGGGTGTGGTAACTGCAGGAACCCGGGATCCATCTGGGCGGCAGATGTTCGCTTGGCCTGGGCTGCCCTCCGACCGCCCGGTCCCTCTGCTGCTCCTACCTCCACCTGCTGTACCGGGACGGCTGTGTTGTGCGCACCAGTGAGTGTACCAGACGCCTCATCACTAAAGTGCCCAACCGTGGTGAGTGTTTCTGCGATGGTGGAGGGTGTTGGTGACAGCAGTGGCGTTGTGTCGTGCTCTTCGTCCCACTCTGAGTCCATGGCACTTTGGGGTAGGGGTTCGTCTCCACCCATCCACTCTGAGTCACTGTCCGGTATTTCGACTTCCCGGGTAGGGGTGTCCTGGGTAGTGCTGTCCCGGGTAGTGCTGTCCCGGGTAGTGCTGTCCCGGGTAGTGGTGTCCCGGGTAGGGGTGTCCTGGGTAGTGGTGTCCCGGGTAGGGGTGTCCTGGATAGTGGTGTCCTGGGTAGTGGTGTCCTGGCTCGGATGTGACGGGGGCCTGTGGCTGCCCCCCTCATCGCTGGGTGGTCGCTCCCGCACGTGACGGGGGTGTCGTCTCCCTGTTGCTCCAGGTCTCTCCGTCTCCCATGGTGTGCGAGGGGCATCCTGCGGGCGTCGCATGCTGGAGGGTCCGGGTCTCTCCGTCTCCCGTGGTCTCCGAGGGGCATCCTGCGGGCGTCGCATGCTGGAGGGTTCGGGTCTCTCCGTCTCCCGTGGTCTCCGAGGGGCATCCTGCGGGCGTCGCATGCTGGAGGGTGCGGGTCTCTCCGTCTCCCGTGGTCTCCGAGGGGCATCCTGCGGGCGTCGCATGCTGGAGGGTGCGGGTCTCTCCGTCTCCCGTGGTCTCCGAGGGGCATCCTGCGGGCGTCGCATGCTGGAGGGTGCGGGTCTCTCCGTCTCCTGTGGTCTCCGAGGGGCATCCTGCGGGCGTCGCATGCTGGAGGGTGCGGGTCTCTCCGTCTCCTGTGGTCTCCGAGGGGCATCCTGCGGGCGGTCTGCATCTGCGGGGATGGGTGCCAGGACGTTTGGTCCTGCGATACACAATGAAGCATGCATGGTTAGACATCAGGCAGTGATCAGGTGATACGGGGGGAGGGGGATATAGGGGAGGGGGGATATGGGGACGGGCTGTTGGTGGCTCACTTGCTCGTGGGGCCCCGACCTCTGCATCAGCAACCTCCCGGTCCTCAGGTCCGCCAGCCAGTTCCAGGGCCCTTTCCTCGTGTACGGTCAGTGGCCTCTCATCAGCGGGCCCTCCTCCAGTCCTCACATGCTCCCTATTGTTGTGTGCGCGCTTCTCCTGGGGGGGGGGGGGGGTGGTGGCAGGGGTAAAAGGCAACAGTGTTAGGCAGGTATATGAATGCACGCCATCGGTTGCGCGTGCATTGCAGAGGTTAAGGTTAGGGCTGGATTCACTTGGGGATATGGGGGATATGGGGGAGGGGGGGATATGGGGAGGGGGGATATGGGGGATATGGGGGAGGGGGGTTATGGGGGATATGGGGGAGGGGGAATATGGGGGATATGGGGGAGGGTGGATATGGGGGATATGGGGAGGGGGGATATGGGGGAGGGGGGGATATGGGGAGGGGGGATATGGGGGAGGGGGGGATATGGGGGATATGGGGAAGGGGGGATATGGGGGATATGGGGGAGGGGGGAATATGGGGGATATGGGGAGGGGGGATATGGGGGATATGGGGGAGGGGGGATATGGGGGAGGGGGGATATGGGGGATATGGGGAGGGGGGATATGGGGGAGGGGGGAATATGGGGGATATGGGGGAGGGGGGGATATGGGGGATATGGGGAGGGGGGATATGGGGGAGGGGGGATATGGGGGATATGGGGAAGGGGGGATATGGGGGATATGGGGGAGGGGGGAATATGGAGGATATGGGGAGGGGGGATATGGGGGATATGGGGGAGGGGGGGATATGGGGGAGGGGGGGATATGGGGGATATCGGGAGGGGGGATATGGGGGAGGGGGGAATATGGGGGATATGGGGGGGGATATGGGGGATATGGGGAGGGGGGGATATGGGGGAGGGGGGATATGGGGGATATGGGGGAGGGGGATATGGGGGAGGGGGGAATATGGGGGATATGGGGGAGGGGGGATATGGGGGATATGGGGGAGGGGGGATATGGGGGAGGGGGGATATGGGGGATATGGGGAGGGGGGATATGGGGGAGGGGGGAATATGGGGGATATGGGGGAGGGGGGATATGGGGGATATGGGAGAGGGGGATATGGGGGAGGGGGGATATGGGGGAGGGGGGGATATGGGGAGGGGGGATATGGGGAGGGGGGATATGGGGGAGGGGGGAATATGGGGGATATGGGGGAGGGGGGATATGGGGGATATGGGGAGGGGGGATATGGGGGAGGGGGGATATGGGGGATATGGGGAAGGGGGATATGGGGGATATGGGGGAGTGGGGAATATGGGGATATGGGGGAGGGGGGGATATGGGGGATATGGGGATATGGGGGAGGGGGGATATGGGGGAGGGGGGATATGGGGGATATGGGGAGGGGGGATATGGGGGAGGGGGAATATGGGGGATATGGGGGAGGGGGGATATGGGGGATATGGGGAGGGGGGATATGGGGGAGGGGGTATATGGGGGTTATGGGGGAGGGGGATATGGGGGATATGGGGGAGGGGGGAATATGGGGGATATGGGGGAGGGGGTATATGGGGGATATGGGGGAGGGGGGATATGGGGGAGGGGGGGATATGGGGGATATGGGGAGGGGGGATATGGGGGAGGGGGGAATATGGGGGATATGGGGTAGGGGGATATGGGGGATATGGGGGAGGGGGGAATATGGGGGATATGGGGGAGGAGGGATATGGGGGATATGGGGGAGGGGGGATATGGGGGAGGGGGGATATGGGGGATATGGGGAGGGGGGATATGGGGGAGGGGGGAATATGGGGGATATGGGGGAGGGGGGATATGGGGGATATGGGGGAGGGGGATATGGGGGAGGGGGGATATGGGGGAGGGGGGAATATGGGGGATATGGGGGAGGGGGGATATGGGGGAGGGCGGGATTTGGGGGAGGGGGGATATGGGGGATATGGGGAGGCTCACCCTGCCTGCTCTGACGAGGTCGTTCACCTTCTTGTGGCACTGGGTGCCTGTCCGTGGTGTTAGGGCCACAGCGGTGACGGCCTCTGCCACCTCCCTCCACAGACGCCGGCTGTGGCGTGGGGCAACTCTGCGGCCGTGCCTGGGATACAGGGCGTCCCTCCTCTGCTCCACCGCGTCCAGGAGCGCCTTCACATCGCGTGACTCGAACCTCGGGGCTGAGCGACGGCCAGCCATCAAGTCGGGTGTTGCGGTCGGCTGTTCCGGTCGGGTGGGGGGGAGCTGCGCGGCCTTATGAGCCGTCACGCCGTGCAGCGCGTATGACGCTGCACGGCGTGAACCACTGCGCAAGCGCGGATCCCGTTACGTCGCTGCTAGCCCATTTCGGGCCGCAGAATATCGGCCCATTTTTATGACGTGACGCAAGTGGGATTTGCGCCGTTTTTTGCGCCGATCGGCGGACTTTCCGCCGATAATGGAGAATTTGGCCCGAGACTCCTAGGACGCAATTCTCCACTCCCACGCCGAAGTGGCCGCGCCGTCGTGAACGTCGTTGAGGTTCACGACGGCGCGGAATGGCCCAGGTCCCGACCGATTCAGGCCCTGACAATGGGCCAGGATCGGGGCTGCATCATCTACACGTGACAGGCCTTGCCGCCCGCTTAAAAGCAGCGCCGCATAGATGACACGGCCAGCGCCGCCTATCAGGTGTCATCCGCGCATGCGTGGTTGCCGTCCTCTCTAAGACCGCCCCACAAGAAGATGGGGGACAGATCTTGCGGGGCCGCGGAAGGAAGGAGGTCCTCCTTCAGAGAGGACGGCCCGATGATCGGTGGGCACAGATCGCGGGCCACCCCACATTTCAGGTAAAGCCCAGTGCAGGATCCCCCCTCGTCCCCCCGCAGGCCGCCCCCCCCCAGCGTTCACGCTCCACTCACGACTGCAGTGATCAGGTGTGGATGGCGCTGGGGGGAACCCCCCGTTTTGGCCTGGCCGCTCGGCCCATCCGGGCCTCAGAATAGCGGGGGTGCTGGAGAATCGCCATTTTCGGTGTCTCCGGCGATTCTCCGGCCTGCGGCCCGCGAAACCCGACCGGGCCGTTCCCGCTGCTTGGGAGAATCGCGGGAGGGCGTCGGACCGGCGTCCCCGGAGATTTTGGCGGCCCAGGCGATTCTCCCAACCGGCGTGGGAGTGGAGAATCGCGCCCCTAGTGTGAGTCGGTGAATTACAACAAAACCATGGTATCATTACATCCCCTTTCCTTTGAAGGAATAAATTAATACATTATCATCAGTATATTTACAAATGATAGAATTAGCCTGTGAGTCTTACAGTATTAGTATTTTCTTTGAAAACTGGTTTAACAAATATTATATATGTTTATATATATATATATATATACAAGAACAGATCATAGAATTTACAGTGCAGAAGGAGGCCATTTGGCCCATCGAGTCTGCACCGGCTCTTGGAAAGAGCACCCTACCCAAGATCAACACCTCCACCCTATCCCCATAACCCAGTAACCCCACCCAACACTAAGGGTTATTTTGGACACTAAAGGCAATTAATTATGACCAATCCACCTAACCTGCACATCTTTGGACTGTGGGAGGAAACCGGAGAGCCCGGAGGTAACCCACGCACACATGGGGAGGATGTGCAGACTCCGCACAGACAGTGACCCAAGTCGGAATCGAACCTGGGACCCTGGAGCTGCGAAGCAATTGTGCTATCCACAATGCTACCGTGCTGCCCTAAACATAGTATGTACAAATAGTCCAAATCTACAAATTGAATCGATCAGGTTTTCCTCCTGACTGGTTGGTCTTCTCAAAGTTTGACCTTGCTGCTCAGAACATGTAGATTCAATGTTCTCCATGACACTCTCATGCTCAGGAACTGCTGAACTATCTGACACTGCAGCTGACGTTGATTCTGATGTAGATTTGCCATCCATCAGGTTGCTGTAAAAGTCTTCTCTGGTTTTCAAGAGCGCTCAACGATTTCTTATTAAAACCAACCCTTCCTCTGTCTGTACATTGTAGGAACAAGGTGCTACTTCTTCAAGTACAGTGGCTTTTCTCGATCAATTGCCTGAATCTTCTACTCTCACAGTGTCATCACTACTCAGAGGTGGTAACGATCTAGACAGTCTATCATAAAACTGCTTTTCTTATGCTTTAATGTTTTGCATTCCTGCATTACCACTGCATTCTCCTCCTTTTTTGCCAAGTATGGAAGTATGGTATGCAACCTTCTATTCATGAGAAACTCTGCTGGTGATCTACCATGCGACAATGTGACGCTCTGTAACTCAATAGTGGGAGATAGGGATCAGAGCGGCTGTCCATTGCCTTCTTCAACAATTGCTTGACAATATGTACAGCTTTCTCGGCTTTGTCATTGGCTTGTGGGTACAATGGACTTGACATGACGTGATTGAAATCATACATGACTGGAAAGTGTTGCCACACATTACAGCTAAAACAAGGACCATTGTTATTCATGACAACTTGAGGGATCCACGTCTGGCAAAAATTGACTTGGTATGCAGTAAGGCACTGCTTGCCGTTACACTTGACAGTCGAGCTATCTCGGGATAGTTTGAAAAGTAGTCTATGATAATTAAATAATCTTTCCCTCGTAGGTGAAAGAGATCCATAGCTACTTTCTGCCATGGTGGCATAGGTAAATTGGATATTTGCATAGATTCTCTTGTTTGCTTGCAACAATGTGTCTGGCATGTGTCACAACAGCTGACTCTGTCAATATCCTGTTTTATACCTGGTCAGTTAACAGAGTCACGAGCTCTCTGTTTACACTTCTCAATCCTCAGATGTCCTTCATGTGTCCTCTTAAGTACATCCTTGCGAAACGATTAAGGTGTAACTATAGTACCACTCCATTAATGATACTGAGTTCAGATCTTATATTGTCGAACTCCATACATTGACCTCTGGGCCAGTGCGAGTTGATGTTCATCATAACCTCTTGAAGAGTTTGAACTTTCCTGGTCTCTTCTTGGATCTCACGTAGCTTCATATCTGATACTGGTAGTAATGTGGAAATATGATTGACATGCAATTCTACATCTTCAGCAATTTCACTACTAATATTTTGTATCGGCGCTCTCAATAATGCATCTGCTAAGAACAAATATTTGCCTGGAGTGTAGATGAGATTGAAGTCAAAGCATTGTAACTTCATCATCAACCTCTGAATGCGCAGAGACAATTTGTTGAGATTCTTCCCGGTGATGTTAACCAATGGACGATGATCTGTCTCAACTGTGAGCGTTGGAAACCAATACACATAGCCATGGAATTTCCCCAAGCCTACAACTAAACCTTGGTTTTCTTTTTCGATTTGAGCATACCTCTGCTCCGTTGTTGTCATAGATCATGATGTATATGCGACTGGTCTTCAATCATCGTGCTCGAGTTGCGGAAAAACTGCTCCAGGACTATCTTTTGATGTATCTGTTGACACTTTAATCTGCTTAAATAAATCAAAAAATGTGAGGACTGGCATGGTGGTTAGTGAAGTCTTGAGTTTCTTTCACTCTTGCTCATGTTGCTCAGTCCAAGTGAAATCCATTGTCTTGTGCAGGAGATCACATAGATGTATTGTTTTTGCTGACAGGTTTGGAATGAATTTCCCGATAAAATTGATCATTCCCAGCACTCTTAAGATGGTTTTCTTGTTGTGTGTTTTTGGCACCTTGAGAATTCCTTGGATTTTGTCCTTGCCAGGTTCAATGCCATGCGCTGAGAGCTTGTCACCTAGGAATGTGACCTCAGTTACTCCAAATTGGCATTTTTGCTTGTTGAGCTTCAGCCCATTTCTCCTGACGCTTGTTAGAACTTTAAGCAACCTCGTATTGTGCTCTTCTATGGGTTGAGCCCCAAACGATGTACACCTTCGATGCCTTGGATTTTGTGCTCCATGGCACGGTGAAAAATTTCTGGTGCCGAAAGTATGCCAAACGGCATTCTCAGGAAGCATTACCGTCCAAATGGTGGATTAAAAGTGCAGTACCTCATACTTTGTTCCTCTAAATTTAGCTGCCAGATACCTTGAGATGTGTCAAGTTTTGTAAAGAATTGTGCACCAGCCATCTCAGATGTGATTTCCTCACGCTTCGGTATTTGGTAATGTTTTCTTTTGATATTCTCATTAAGGTATTTGGAATCCATACATATGCGAATATCGCCAGTCTTTTTCTTTACACATACCATGGAATTTACCCAATTGGTAGGTTCTTCTATCTTTCTGATTACTTCTAATTGTGTCATTCTGTCCAGCTCCTTTTTGAGGCGACCCCGAAGAGGCGCAGATACTCTTCTTGGTGCCTGTATCACAGGTTTTGCATCCCCTTTGAGTTATATCTTGTAGGTGAATGGTAGTGCACCAAAACCTGTGAACTCATCGCTGAATTTGCTGATAATATTCTCAGAATCATTGGAGTGTTGATCCAAACCTTTGTGGATGCCAGAGACCAATTTGTTCTTTTGCATCTGGAACAAAACTTGCCAAACGCTGGACACTGTTTTAATTTGTGCCTTCGGGGCAGCACGGTGACGCAGTGGGTTAGCCCTGCTGCCTCACGGCGCCGAGGTCCCAGGTTCGATCCCGGCTCTGGGTCACTGTCCGTGTGGAGCTTACACATTCTCCCCGTGTCTGCGTGGGTTTCACCCCCACAACCCAAAGATGTGCAGGTTAGATGAATTGACCACGCAAAATTGCCCCTTAATTGGAAAAAATGAACTGGGTATTCTAAATTTTTTTTAAAAGAAAAAATAATAATTTGTGCCTTTGACCACACAGAAATACCTCGTTCTGATCTTCAACCTGTTTGTTGGTGTGCAAGGAGCTGCAGGAACTTTCCCGCCTTTTTTCAGAACTTTTCCACCTTTTTGGAAAAAGCACGGCAACCGGAATGCTTTCCCCCAAGAAGGCACCGTCATTGCTGAGAAACATTTTAGAATGCTGTGCTGCTACCTCGTGAACCTGAGAAATCTGAACTGTTTGTTTCAAAGAGAGTTCCGGTTACCTTAGCAACTGTTCCCTTAGCATATTTTCATTCAAACCAAATACAATCTGGTCCCGAATGATGGAAGATTCCACCGCAGAAAAATTACAGGTTTTAGCTTGTAACTTTAAATCAGTGATGAAATGATCTATGGAATCTTCTGTTGTCTGTAAACGTGATCTAAACATATTGCGTTATTAAATGTCATTCTTTCTGGGGGTGCAATGTGCATCAAATCTTCAAATTAATTCATTAAAATTTTTACTATCTTCACCGTTTGCAAATTTAAACGTATTAAACACAGCAATTCCTTTGGGCCTTGCCGCTGTTAGGCGCATCAATACTTTAAGCAAATCGGACTGATCTCCGTGCAGGTGCAGTCACTGGCCGATGTGACACAGTCAATGGGTGATGTGGCGCAGTCCCAGACGAGATGTTGCACTCCCTGTGCTCCACGGCTGCGAGCGTACAGAACCTGGTCGAGACCAGATCGGGCCTTCAAGACTGGCAGCACCAGGTGGCCTCAGGGGATAGCTCCACTCACACCCCTGTCCCATGGAGTAGCACGGGGGCCATCAGGCAGCCCGAGGGAGGAGGAGATGATGAGGCCCGTGCCGGTGACTCCCGTCGGGGAGGTGCCGGAACACCGCGACATCTTGGACTCCCCCCGCCTCCTGTCCCTGGTGCATCTGGTGGGCAGCTCGCAGCACAGGGTGGCATCACCTGAGACATCCGAGCAGGGTCCCAGAAGGCCACCTGAACTTCTGCTGTACTGTCTGGGGAACCACCTAGATGTAGCATTAGGGCCCGTAAGGCCAGAAAGTTAGACATTAGTTAAGTTGCCACGGGTGTAGGGCACAGTTTAGTTATAGAGGCTAGGGCACAAATCTGTAAATATTTGTTCACATTTAATGCCTGTTACCACTGTTACAACCTGTCTTGGTGCTCCGTCAGGTAGGTCTGAGTGGTGGGCAGGTCTGGCTGGCCACAAAAGGGCGGGGGGGAAATGGGCAGATGTTGTGGTTGGCTCACGCTATCCCCCCTCCTCCCGACCACTCCCACCACCGTCACCCCAGGGGTTCGATCGGACCGTGTGATGGAATGGCCAGCTCACATACAGGGATAACCCAGATGGACCGAGTGCTTCTGTGGGAAAGAGTCAGGCATTGTCAGACGATGTGGAGCACCAGAGCTCATCGCAGAGCAGGTTGTCATCATCCTCCATCCCATGGACCAGACCCCAGTGTTATTCCCAACCGAGGGCTCCCACCCCGTAGTGAGGCAATTATATATCACGGATGGAGTTGTAGTCGGGGGGTGGTCAGGGGGGGAATGAGGGAGTGTGGTGTTGGGATGCGACGTCCGTGTCCCTGGTCAGTCCCCCCCCACACACCCCTCCCCCAGTTGGTGAATCTGGAGGCGATCAGAACATCCCGTACGTTTTGGACCTGGAGCACACATCGTGCCACCTCCCTTGGCCCCATGTCCTGCCAATTATCACCGTTCCCCACAACCTCGTCTTTGGACGAGGCTTGGTGTTCATCCTTCTCCTTCCGCACATTGCCCCTGCGCTGCACGATGTTGTGGAGGGTGCAGCAGGCCACCAAGATGCGGCTGACCCTGTCAGCACCATATTGGAGGTCCCCTCCTGAGCGGTTCAGGCACCTGAACCGCATCTTCAGGAGGCGGAAGCACCGCTTAATCATGCTCCTGGTCGCTGTATGGACATTGTTGTAGCAGGTCTCTGCGCCAGTCTGTGGCCTCTGGTTAGGTGTCATCAGCCACGACTGTAATGGATAACCTCAATCGCCCAGGAGCCACCCTCCCAAACATATCAGGAACCGTCGAGTGTGCCAGGATGAAAGAATTGTGCACACGTCCCAGGTATCTGGCGCAGAGAACATAGAACATGGAACATAGAACATACAGTCCAAAAGGAGGCCATTCGGCCCATCGAGCCTGCACTGACTCACTTAAGCCCTCACTTCTACCCTATCCCCGTAACCCAATAACCCCTCCTAACCTTTTTGGTCACTAAGAGAAATTTATCATGGCCAACCCACCTAACCTGCACGCCTTTGGACTGTGGGAGGAAACCGGAGCACCTGGAGGAAACTCACGAAAACACGGGGAGAACGTGCAGACTTCAAACAGAGAGTAACCCAGCCGGGAATCGAACCTGGGACCCTGGCGCTGTGAAGCCACAGTGCTATCCACTTGTGCTACAGTGCTGCCCTAAGAGGTAAATGATGCGCAGCTGATGGTCACATATTAGCTGCACGTTCATCGAGTGGTATCCCTTTCAGTTTGCACTTTCTCCCCGTGTGTGCGTGGGTTTCCTCCGGGTGCTCCGGTTTCCTCCCACAGTCCAAAGATGTGCAGGTTAGGTGGATTGGCCGTGATAAATTGCCCTCAGTGTCCAAAATTGCCCTTAGTGTTGTGTGGGGTTACTGGGTTATGGGGATAGGGTGGCGGTGTTGACCTTGGGTAGGGTGCTCTTTCCAAGAGCTGGTGCAGACTCGATGGGCCGAATGGCCTCCTTCTGCACTGCAAATTCTATGATAACATCCATAAGACTTAAAAACACCTTTTAACAGAAAGACTGAGAACAGTTACCATGTTGAAATCAGCAAATGGACACTCATAAGCTTGCAGAGATTCACACACATCCTGCTGTGATTGCAGCTTCTCCAAAACTAAAATGAAACCAAGCCCACCCTGCAGCAAAAAGCCTAAAGCGAAAGTAAAAAGCTGACAGACAGCCCAGCTCCACCTACTCTCTGACATCACAGCAGTAGTAAACACCCATTTCTTAAAGGTACTCTCACTACAGACACTTATATACACACCCATTTATAAACACCCATTTCTTAAAGGTACTCCCACATGACACCTCCCCCCAAGAAAAAAAAATAAACCATCAACTTCAAGATGGTTTCATTTTTCACCTTTTCACCATCCTTTAAGAAATGCACACAGTACTTTTTTGTTTCAAAAAACAACACACGCAAACAGGTATAATAATACAGTCAATTTTTGTTCTTCTTCCTCCAACTGGAATCCTTCTCGATTGACAGTCTCTTTGAACAAGAAGGTCTCTGCACGGTCCATCCATTTCTCTATGCCTCGGCATTTCTCTTTAAAGTCAGATACTTTACTTCAATCTGATCACAGAGTCCCTTGTAATTCTCCAACACAGGAGCATTGGTTATCACAGCTTTCAGGCAGTCAAATGCCTGTTGAAAGTCCGCTGTGCCCTGAAATTTTCAACGCTTCTTCAGCAAGTCTATCAGTGGAGCAACCACGCTACAAAACTTTCACAAATGTTCGATCAAATCCACTCATGCCAAGAAATCCCATTATTTCCCTTTGTCTTGAGGGTATCGGAAACTCCTCAATAACTGTTGGTTTCACATCCCATGTGACCATTCGACCCTGTCCAATTGTATGGCCAAGGAAAGTGACTTGGGTTTTTTCAAATTCACTTTTGGCTAGGTTTATCACCAAACCCGCCTTCTGAAGTCGATTGAATAACTCCATCAGATGTTTTAAATGTTCTTTCCATGTCTGGCTGAAAATTACCAGATCGTCGATGTATACCACACAATTGGGTAATCCTGAAACAATTTGTTAGTTAACCGTTGAAATGTGGCTGGTGCATTTTTCATGCCAAATGGCATAACTTTGAATTGGTAAATAACATCTGGAATCACAAAAGCTAAAATCTCCTTTGCCCTTTCAGATAAAGATACCTGCCAGTAACCTTTAAGTAAATCCAATTTGGAAATAAATGCTGATTGTCTCACTTTCTCAATGCAAACCTCCAAACGTGGGATAGGATAAGAGACCGTTGTTGTAACTGCATTAACCTTTCTATAGTCCACACACAACCGTTGGGTACCATCTGGTTTTGGTACCATCCCTATGGGTGAGCTCCATTGGCTGCAACCCACTTCAATTATACAATTTTTAAGCATACTCTCAATCTCTTTGTTAACCTGTGCCAATTTTAAAGGGTTAAGTCTGTATGGATGTTATTTGATTGGAACAGCATTTCCCACATCTACATCATGTATAGCCATTTTAGTACTTCCCAATTTATCGCCACAATTCAAGCCGTGATATCAATAACTCTTTCAGGTCAGTTTGTTTTTCCTCTGGAAGGTAACTCAACAATTTATCCCAATTTTTAAGAACATCCTCATTTTCCAATTTAATTTGAGGTATGTCAAATTCACAGTCATCTGGATTTGGTTCGTCACTTTGAGTTAGAATCATTAAAACCTCCTTTTTCTCTATTTCCCTTTCAAAATACCTTTTAAGCATATTCACATGACACACTCGGTGAGTCTTCCTTCTATCTGGTGTTTTTACCACATAATTCACCTCACTTAATTTCCTTTCAATCTGATACGGTCCACAAAACCTAGCTTTTAAAGGTTCACCTACCACTGGTAACAACGCTAAAACTTTATCTCCACAGGCAAAACTACGAACTTTGGATTTCTTGTCTGCGACCCGTTTCATCACATTTTTAAATGTTGTCTAGCCAATTCACCTGCTCTATTTAATCGTTCCCTAAAACTTGACACGTAATCCAAGAATGTAATTTCCGATTTCTCACTCACCAACTTTTCCTTATTCAATTTAAGTGGTCCTCTTACCTCATGGCCAAAAATTAGTTCAAAAGGACTAAATTTGATTGACTCATTAGGTGTATCCCTAATTGCAAACAGTACAAATGGAATTCCTTTATCCCAATCCTCTGGATAATCGTGACAATAAGCCCTCAACATTGTCTTTAATGTCTGATGCCACCTTTCTGACGCTCCCTGCGATTCTGGATGGTACGCAGTTGATTTAAATTGTTATATTCCTAAGCTATCCATAACTTTTTTGAATAACCTTTAGGTAAAATTTGATCCTTGATCCGATTGTATTTCTGTGGGTAGTCCATATCTAGTAATGAATTTAAGTAACTCCTCCACAATCTTTTTAGCTGTAATATTACATACTGGAATGGCCTCTGGAAGCCTAGTATACACATCCACTATAGTCAAAAGATATTGATTCCCACTTTTTGTTTTAGGAAATGGTCCTACGCAATAAATTAGGACCCTTGTGAAAGGTTCCTCAAATGCTGGAACGGGTATTAAGGGAGCTGGTTTTATCGCTGCTTGAGGTTTCCCTATCACTTGACATATGTGACATGATTGACAAAATTTAACTACATCTTTATGTAATCCAGGCCAATAAAAATGTTTCTGGATTTTAGCTTGAGCTTTCCTTATTCACAAATGACCTCCCATTGGTACCTCATGTGCAACTTTCCCACCTCCTTTCTATACCCTACCGGCAATACTACTTGATGAACTTCTGCCCACTTTTCATCTGCCTGCATGTGTAAAGGTCTCCATCAAGACATCACTTTTATGGTAATAACACTCTGGTATACACTCAGATTCCTCTTCCGTATATATTTTCTGATACATCCGTTTTATTTCTATATCTTTTTGTTGTAACTCCGCTAATTTTCCTGAACTAAAAATAACCGCCTCATCCTCCACCTGTTCTTGTTCTTTTTCAACCATCTGATCAAAAATTGTTTCTGATAATGGCACGTCAACTTCATGTTCACTCTTTGACTTCTCCTCTTGTCTTAATCTGTGACTTTGCGACCTTGTTGCTACACAATCCGGAAAAATCTCAGGATATTCGTCCTTCAACACTTCAGTTGTCTGATTTTCCACTGGCTTATCAACCACAGTAGGCATCACTCCCACTTGCGATCCAGCTATATAACTCCCCAAGATAAACTGTATCCCTGGACAAGATAGTTTCTCTATTACTCCTACTACCGCTTCACTACTCTTCACTGGACTTTCCAACCTTACTTTATATAATGGAACACTACTCCTCTCACCCTGAATTCCACATATTACCACCTTTTCTGGCAATATTCTTCCCAAACTACATAACTCCTCATCTCTTACCATTAACGATTGACTAGCTACTGTATCTCTTAAAATTGTGACTTCTTTACCTACGCCTCCTGATACACTTGAGTAAACTTTACCCACACAAGTAAATTCTTTAAAGACATAGAAAATCATAGAATTTACAGTGCAGAAGGAGGCCATTCGGCCCATCGAGTCTGCACTGGCTCTTAGAAGGAGCACCCTACCCAAAGTCAACACCGCCACCCTATCCCCATAACCCAGTAACCCCAGCCAACACTAAGGGCAATTTTGGACACTAAGGGCAATTTATCATGGCCAATCCACCTAACCTGCACATCTTTGGACTGTGGGAGGAAACCGGAGCACCCGGAGAAAACCCACGCACAGACGGGGAGGATGTGCAGACTCCGCACAGACAGAGACCCAAGCCGGAATCGAACCTGGGACCCTGGAGCTGTGCAGCAATTGTGCTACCCACAATGCTACCCTGCTGCCCCTTCTGGCACCTGGCACCTTCTTATCAATCACCTCTTGATCAGGCTGTACAATCTTTTGCACCTCCTTCGCTTCACTTGGGCTTTCCTTTCCCACTTTATCAAACGCCACTGTCTTATCCTGTTTTACCACATCAGCCTTCCCAGTGTTTTTCTTCAACCACCAACACTGTGACTTTACATGGCCTAGTTTATTACAGTGAAAACATTTGAAATTTTTCATTTCTTTTCCACCGTCCTGGGTTTCTTTTTTAGTCTGAGATACACTCTCCTTATTATCTCCTATCAGATCACCTTTACCTGTACCACTTGAGTATTTCTCATGTCCCCAGTTTCTATCCCTCACAGGCTGAAACTGATGTTGGAAACCAAGCTTTGATTTATGAACTAATTCATAATCATCTGCCATTTTTGCTACTAATCTCACAGTTTTAACCCTCTGCTCTTCCACATGAGTTCTCCCTACATCAGGAATTGAATTTTTAAACTCCTCCAAAAGTATAATTTCTCTGAGAGCTTCATATGTTTGGCCCATTTTCAAAGCCCTTATCCACCTATCAAAATTACTCTGTTTGATCCTTTCAAACTCCATGTATGTTTGACCAAATTCTTTCCTTAAATTTCTAAACCTTTGTCTGTATGCTTCAGGCACTGGTTCATATGCACCCAAGATGAATTTTTTCACCTCCTCATACATCCCAGATTCTGCTCGGGCTATTCTTTTTTTTCTCCTTTCTTCTCCCTCCTTTTCTCTTTCCCCCTTCTCTCTCGTTCTTTTTCCTCTCTATCTCTTTCGTATTCAAGCTGCATTAATTCTTTTTCATGTTCAAGTTCCTTAATCTTCAACTGGATCTTTGCCATTTCTAATGAGTCAGACTGTATCTCAGGCAACTTTAAATGCTTAGCCACCACCATAATTACCTTGTTGCTAACTTTTGGTTGGTTCAATTGGCTCTGTTTTATAACCTTTGCTCTCGAGTCGCCAGGTATCTTTATGATACCGCCATGAGGTTCAAGTTCAAGTAATGATCAATAACTCAACACACCAGTTAGTAAGATTCAAATCAAAGCACATTTATTATACACAGTAAATCGCTACTCACATTCTTTCATATCCTTCAAAAGCCTAAACTGGTCCAACTTGGCTCAAACAAAATGTTGCAACCAACATCATTAACCCGCCTTTTCTCATGCAGAAATACATTTTTCTAAGTGCTGGAAAAACGTTTGCTGGAACGTAGCGCTTGATAAGGATTGGATTCTGTTTAAGCACCCATACTTGCATTGTCAAAGTGAGTCTTTTGCTATTATTTAATATTTCTAACATTTTGAAAAATGAGTCCTCTTTAAGATGCAGCTTTGTAGCCATTGTAAATATTAAACACATCCTGATTTGCTTCAATGCGAATATCAATCAGATTTGATAGTGCAGTCTGACCACAGCAGTAATACCTTGTCTTCACTGGAGACTGACTATTGTGCTACACTTTTGTTTTGATGCTGGAACCAATCCCTCTCTTTAAATGCGTTACAAGATTGTAGCACAGTCTCACAGTTTAGAAGATGTCATAAATCATACAGAACAGTTCAAGTGGTTTATACAGTCATTTGAACTCCACGATTGCATTATACAACCTTGTAACATAACACAAGCTCTCTCCTATTTAAATGCTCAGATTGGAAGCAAGTTGTGCATATTATAAATCTTAGTTACTGTGACTCCCCGGGGTTAGTGACAGTTACAGAGTGACATTGTGCGATAGAAATGACAGTATTGATGTAACTCCTTGTGATGTAAGCACTGATGTGGTGAGACAAGAGCATTTTATAGCAATTACGATGCTTGACCTGCCTTATGTCAACAGCATGTTACCGCAGGACACAGTTTTACTGAAAAATAATATAATTCTTTACCTGGATTCGGGTCATAAACCATGAAGCATTGCTCAGTTATACTGTCCTGTGATGTGAAGTGTGCACTTCAACAGTTAAAGTGGAATTGTTAGGAGACAGTACTCACTCTTCTTTTGAAATGTAATGCTTCTAAAATATTCATGTGAAAACTTTGCTTGTAATGCAGGTGAAGTATCGCTGAGAAGAGATAAAATTACATTCTATTAAATGTTTAAAGCTGTCTTGATAAGCAGAGGTGGTCTGTTGATATTCATAGAACATAGAACATTACAGCGCAGTACAGGCCCTTCGGCCCTCGATGTTGCGCCGACCTGTGAAACCACTCTAAAGCCCATCTACACTATTCCCTGATCGTCCATATGTCTATCCAATGACCATTTGAATGCCCTTAGTGTTGGCGAGTCCACTACTGTTGCAGGCAGGGCATTCCACGCCCTTACTACTCTCTGAGTAAAGAACCTGCCTCTGACATCTGTCTTATATCTATCTCCCCTCAATTTAAAGCTATGTCCCCTCGTGCTAGACATCACCATCCGAGGAAGAAGGCTCTCACTGTTCATCCTGTCTAATCCATTTTCTCATTACCATACTGAAGGGTGACGAGCTGACAAAATGAAAAAAATGAAAATGAAATGAAATGAAATTCATTCGAGAGAGGTCTTGTGAAGAGGGGTAGAAGATCCAACAGCACAAGGGACCACTCGGGAAAGAAAACTCTTTGTGAAACCTTGCTCTGGAGCCTTCAACCCCACTGTCTCCGCCGACATCTACCTTGGGGGATTAGCACACTGGCAGCCCTGGAATACAGAGACCCAGCGATCCAGGTTCAATTCCGGCCTTGGGTTGACTGTCTGTGTGGAGTTTGCACGTTCTCCCCGTGTCTCCGTGGGTTGCCTCCGGGTGCTCCGCTTTCCTCCCACACCCCAAAGATGTGCAGGTTAGGTGGATTGGACATGCTAAGTTGCCCCTTAGTGTCCAAAGGTTAGGTGGGGTTACGGGGAGGGGGGAGGGGGGGGGGGGGTTGGGCCTGGGTAGTGTGCTCTTTCAAAGGGTCAGTGCAGACTCGATGGGCCGAATGGCCTCCTTCTGCACTGTAGGAATTTGATGATTCTAAGATTCTACAGGACTCTGGCTGCTCTTGTGCATATGCTGCATAATAGCAAGGAAAAGTTATCTGTTCAAAACAAAGTGCTGCATCTCAGTAACAGGTACTTGGGAATCAAAGAGATGTTTATGCCTAGAAGAGAGATCAGTTGAACAGCTGTGCACCACTTTTCCTCGAGAAGATGATGGCAAGCATAAAGAACATCGAGACACTTTTATGATGTTTTGATGTGAATTGTGTCATTGGATCTCAGTGTTGGCAGGTGAGCAAAAATGCTTTGCCAACTGCGGCCCCGCTACATATTGCAATTGATTTTGATATTCACCAGCTATTCTTGTGGGCTCTGCTACCTGAATTCCTCAGTAGTTAGTGCAGCAAGCTCACGTGCGAGTTTTAATTACTGTACACGTAATTATCTGTGCATGCAAACTGCTCCTGAAAAATACTCCTATTACTGCACATTCTGTTATATCACACTTTTTAACTTCAGGGGTTACAGCACTAGCATCAATAATGCCCTTTGTCCTCAATAATAATGGCATTACTCTCATTCTGACTCCTAAAATGGGAAAATTTCTGCATCAAGGAACAATATGCTGCTGCTATACTTCAAAAACGCACCACGGAAGCTTTAATTTACTATAAACAGTCGAGTCAGACAAAAAAATAATAACCACAGAGAGCCTGAAGTCAGTTAGCCAGCCATTTTCATCAATGCACTGTAAAACTCCAAAAGCCCATATTGTAAATCATAATAAATAACTGGAAAGACTTGAAAGCAGTAATCTAATCTTGGCAGGCATATGAAGTGCTTGAACTTACTGAGCCAGATGGTTTATGTTGCGATCTGGGGCCCTTTGATTGGATTATTGCCTCTTCATTACCTTCCAGGTATCGACTAATCCCTGTGCGTTGCACATTATGGTGGATCTTCATTTGGAATTTGTAGCTCAAGTCAGTGGCTGCTGTTATTCTTCTTTTTAACTTTCGATGTGCAGCATGAATTACAAACTGGGTAAACTTGCAGCTATCCTGCACCGATTAAAACTGGGAAACTTTATAGCTCCTTATGGCTGAACGATGAGCATGGAGTGCTACTCATTATTTTGTAGGATCAGAATTAATCTTTGGGGTGATGTCCCACAGTGCCTTCTTTTTTGCGGTAGTTTCAGAACTAAAAGCATAGAATCTGTCATCGGGAAAATGCTAGAATCTAATATTAAGGAGGTTACAGCAGGACACTGAGAAAAATCTTAATGCAATCACAGATTCAACATGGTTTTCTGAAAGGGAAATCGTGTTTGACTGCAACATGGATAATGGGGAACCTGTAGATGTAGATACTTGGATTTCCAAAAGGTACTTGATAAGGTGCTTTATGTCATGATATTTAGAGCAGCATATCATGGTGCAATCAAACACACACTGATGGACATGCAGTAGGACCAACCAACACACACATAACATCGCAGCCAATCACCAGTGAGAGCACACGCACTATAAAAACAGGGGACACTAGTTCCCGCTGATTCCAGCAGCAGCCAGCTCAGAGCACCGAGCTCAGAGCCTGCCACTCAGACATTCACCATGTCCTGGTGCCTCACCCAGATAGTAATAGGACAGGGTCCACAGATTAGCTGGTAATGCACGTACCCAAGTTAGCAGTGTGCTGTTACAATTAAGTAGTTAATAAAATTGAGTTGCATCATCTCCAGCCGTGTTGGATCGTTTGTACATCAGAACACCCAACACAACACTTTACATCAAAGATTAATATGCCAAATAAGAGCTCATGGCGTGGGGGGTAATATATTAGCATGGATAGAGCATTGGGTCACTAACAGGAAGCAGAAAGTAGGGATAAATGGGTTATTTTCGGATTGGCATGTTGTAACTAGTCGAGTGTTATGTATTAGAGTAACTACATTGGCTGATGTAATGTCATGTGTTACGCGGGCTTTTGTGGATTTCACCATAGTACCCTGTTTGAGCAGCATCCTGTAAATAAACCCCTTGCACTTTGCAACATGAGCTGGACATGTGCCACCTTTGATTCTTTCTTTTTGTGGCTACAGCAAAGAATAAAACATGGAGTGACTCAGAGATCAGTGCTGGGGCCGTGACTGTTTACAATCTATATCAATGACTTGGAGAATGGAATGAATGTATGGTTGCTAAATCTGTGATGACACAAAGATAGATGGGAGAGTAGGTTGTGAAGGGGGCATAAGGAGTCTGTACAGGGATGGAGGTGGGTTAAGTGAGTGGGCCAAAATTTGGCAGATGGTGTGTAATGTGCGAAAGTGGGAACTTGTCTACTTATGGTGTGGGGATGCCGGCGTTGGACTGGGGTGATCACAGTAAGAAGTCTTACAATACCAGGTTAAAGTCCAACAGGTTTGTTTCAAATCACTAGCTTTCGGAGCACTGCTCCTTCCTCAGGTGAATCTTGTGTTGTAAGACTTGTCTACTTAGGCAGGAGAAACAGAACAGCAGTATATTATTTACATGGAGCGAGAAGGCAGAACTCAGCAGTACAGGGAGATCAGGGTGTACTGGTACATGAATCACAAAAGTTGGTTTAAGCCACAGCAAATGATTAGAAAGGCATTTATGCAAGGAAAGCTGAGTCTAAGAGTAGGAACGTTTTGCTACAGTTAGTCAGACCACATCTGGGGTAATATGTGCAGTTTTGGCCTCCTTTAGAAAGGAAAGGGACGGTATGGTGGCACAGTGGTTAGCACTGCTGCCTCACAGTGCTAGGGACCTGGGTTCAACTCTGGCCTTGGGTGACTATCTGTGTGGAGTTTGCGCGTTCTCCCCGTGTCTGCGTGGGTTTCCTCCGGGTGCTCTGGTTTTCTCCCACAGTCCAAAGATGTGCAGGTTAGGTGGATTGGTCATGCCCCTTAGTGTCCAAAAGGTTAGGTGGGGTTAGGGTGGGGCTTGGGCTGAGGTAGGGTGTTCTTTCCAAGGTCCGGTGCAGACTCAATGGACCGAATGTTCTCCTTCTGCACTGTGGGGATTCTATGATTCTATTCTATCCTGCGCTGACTTGACCAGGTGGATTCTGAGAGGATGTTCCTCTTGTGGGAGAGACTAGAACTAGGGGATGCGGTATAAAAATAAGGTCCCAGTTAAGACATAGTTGAGAATTACTTTTCTCTCAAAGAGTCATTAGTCTGTGGAATTCTCTTACACAGAGAGTAGTGAAGACTGAGTCGTCAAATATTCTTGAAGCTGAGTTAGCTAAATTCTTGATTAACAAGGTCATAGAGGGTGGACAGGAAGGTAGAGTTGAGGACACAATCAGATCAACCACAAATATTGGAGGAAGCCTGAGGGGTCAAATGACCTATTCCCGCTCCTAATCCAGATGTTCATATGTATGTAACCTTGTCCCACTCCCTGACCTGGAATGACTGGGTTTGTGACTGGAGATAAAGAAGAAAAGAAAAACAAACCAATAAGAAGTAATACATAGAACATACAGTGCAGAATGAGGCCATTCGGCCCATCGAGTCTGCACCGACCCACCCAATAACCCCTCCTAACCTTTTTTGGACACTAAGGGCAATTTAGCGTGGCCAATCCACCTAACAAGCACGTCTTTGGACTGTGGGAGGAAACCGGAGAACCTGGTGGAAACCCTCGCAGACACGGGGAGAACATGCAGACTTGGGACTCTGGGGCTGTGAAGCCACAGTGCTAGCCACTTGTGCTACCGTGCTGCCCAAGTAGTCAAATGCTTGTTATTACTAGCCAACTCTGCTATGGAGAACGTGAGGTTGAAGCTCAACTCTGTGGCCCATCATTATTGTTCTGTATTTGGTATCTAATAGGGCTGACTCTTGTCTAGTTTTCAAGGAACTGAATCATATCTAATCACATGCATAGATCCAATTCTGACTAGGTTGTTTAGAATGAAAAACTGATGTTTTCTTGTATCTCTCAAATTTTTTTAAAGGATTCAATTATTTTAAGGAATAAAGGGAAATACAGTACTTGTTTTAAGTAGGGTCCACACATAACACTCTGTATGTTTGTCTTTATCAATCCTAGACATTTCTATAGTCTAGATTGGTTTTCCTGAGCACTATACTCTATACACGGGTGCCCGCCATGCCTCAGTGCTAGCACACATTGAGGTTCAAGCCCCAATGCAAAGAATGGAGCGCATAATCTGGGCTAACACTCCAGTGTAATACCGAAGGAATGCTGCACTGTTGGAAGTGCTGCCTTTTGGATCAGGCTCTCAATGGGTACAAAAATGTGCAAACAACACTATTTGAAGAAGTATAGCTCTGTTTTCCCGGTGTCCTGGGTGAATATTTATTCTCCAGCCAACACCAGAAAACAGATGATCTGGTCATTTACTTTTCCTAAGGGGAGGCGGTGGCGTGATGGTATTTTCATTGGAGTAATTCAGAGACCCAGCGTAATGCTCTGGGGATCTGTGTTTGAATCCCACCTTGGCAGATGGTGAGACTTAAAGTCAATGAAACATCTGGAATTCTATTGATGGATATTGATTGTTGTGAAAACCCAGCAGGTTCTCTAATGTGTCGTCCACCTGTGACTCCAGACCCACAGCAATGTGTTCGACAAGGGCAATTAGGGGCGGGCAATCAAATACTGGCCCACATGATGCTCCTAAATTAATATTCAAAAAACTATGCTGTTTGTGGAGCACGTTGTGTGCAAATTGGCTGTCGAACCTTGAAAGGTATTCATTGGCTATCCTTACGTTTTAAAAAATATATTTTTATTCTCCTTATTCGCATTTTCTCCCAAATTTGCACCAACCAACAATAAACAATAAGCAGTCACGAATATAATGTCAATCCCCATATCAACAACAACAATCCCATCCTCCCACCAAACCCAAACAACTGCCCGCATGTTAACATAAACAAATAACAAAAAGGAATCAGGAATCACCCATAGTCACCATTAACACATACAGTCCCCCTCCCCCCAACCCTCCCAACCCCACACCGCCCCACTAATGTTCGATGTTATCCAATTCTTGAAAGTGCATAATGAATAACGCCCATGAATTGTAGAACCCCTCCATCCTTCCCCTCAGTTCAATCTTAACCTTCTCAAGAGTCAAGAATTCCAACAGGTCCCCCGCTACGCCAGGGCACAGGGTGGAGACGTTGTTCTCCATCCCAACAAGATCCTTCTTCGGGCAATCAACCAAGCAAAAGCTACAACATCTGCCTCCGCACCCGTTTCCAACCCCGGCTGGTCTGACACCCCGGATATGGCCTCCCAAGGGCCCGGGTCCAGTTTGTCCTTAAGTTATGTGAAGCACACACACCCATCAGAAGCGCTGGGTGTTACCCCCTAATTCCCAGCTGGTGCCCTGGTCTCTATTCACTGGGGTTGACTGGAGCAAGTTTATCAACACTCCACCTTGTGAGTAAGAGGTGGGAATGCTAAATCTAAGCTAAAGGCTGACTACATTAATACCAGAGATAATACAAATTAAATTAAAATCCTTTGACCCTCCAATCCACTTTCATACTGCGATCAAAAAGAAATTGATGTATTCTTTGTGTATTGGGAACTAACAGTTAGTGTTCTTAAAACTGGAAACTGATGCTGTCAGCATTAGTTTAAGCTCATATATTGGAGAATGAAATATAGAGTTTCTTAAAAGCACCAAGTTGTGAAGGAAATGCAAATTTATAACCCACACAAAACCATTTAGCATTCCCAAACTCTCAAAGGATGAAATTTATAAAGAAGAATTTTCATGTTAGGACTCCCAAGTTATAAAGTATGTTTAAATAAAACATGACGCACGTGGGGAGGATCTTGCAGCATTACATTGTAGGCATTCTGTAGATTTAATGTATCTTAAAATGTAATATTCTGGCCACTCAACCTGCACGATAGAGAAGACAGGGTCAGTTAGTTCCTACTGTCAAGAAATAGTCCAGAATAATTCTTCTTTTCATTTCCCAAAGGTGAAAATGTATTGGAGTTTTGCCAATCATGATAACTTATTGAGAATCTGATGAAAAGTGAAGACTGGACATGGCATTCTTAGATAGTTTGTTTCTTACATCTCCATAACTTTGTAATGATGAACTGTTCCACTGTCAGATGGTAAATCTACTGCTAAGAAGGTGACCTGATAGAAAATGTGGAACCTAAGCAATTATTCATGTTTACTTCTTGAGGCATATGTTGAGTAAGGTCCATATAGTTTATGAACTTGTTGATCAAAACTGCTGATAAGTGAAGTGAACGTGCTTTTTGATGTTTTGTTTAGTTTGGATTTCCTAGAACTGAGCTTTACTTAAAAGGGAAAATGTCAAACTCCTCCCCCAAAACTCAAAGAACACACTGAAAAGCAAAAAGTGTAATGTAATGACTTTTATGGTGCAGAGTTTCTTTTTTGCAATCCTGTGAAAAAAGGCAAGTAGTGTTATTGCTTAAGTACAATTTTGCCGTAATTTAGTTCCCAATTTTAGTGCAAGGTTGCAAAACAAATTGACGACAGAATTATTGTACAATGGTAGTTTCAATTTCTAGCTCAAGCTGAAATTGTAGCTGTATAGATATAAATGTACATTCAGCTATTTAAGTTTTGATGTTTCTTTGGATGTTGGTGGGTGGAGGAACTTAATAATGTGAAACAAATTGTGAAAAGTTTGGCTTTCACTTCAATAAAAACAGAAAATGCTGGATCAAATCAGCAGGTCAGCCAGAACCTGTGGAGAGAAAAATAGAGTTAACGTTTCGAGTCCATAAGACTCCTTTGCAGAACTGAAGAGGGATAGAAATGTAATGAATTATATTGCTGGAGAGGGGGGTGGAGGAGGTGAGGCAGAATAGAAGGTCAGGGATAGATCAGAGCTAAGGAGTGATTGACAAAGATGTCATGGACATAAGATAAAGGGAGTGTTAATGGTGGCGTTAAGGACTAAATAAATGTGAATACTGGGTCACCCATCTAAATCATGTCTGCCCTCACCTCTTCCCCTCCCTCCCAAAATTATGACAGGGCCCCTCTTCTAACTTTTCGTCCCGCCAACCTCTGCATTCAAGGGATCATCCTCCGCCATTTCCGCCAACTCCAGCATGATGCCAACACTATACACATCTTCCCCTCACCTTCCCCGTCAACATTCTGCAATGAACACTCCTCTGTGCCACCCTGGTCCACTCCTTCATCGTCCCTAACCTTTCACCCCCTTCCCATGCCACCTTCCCATGCAATCGCAGAAGGTGCAACACTTCCCCCGTTACCTCCTCCCTCCTCACTGTCCAAAGACCCTAACACTACTTCCTGGACAAGCAGCATTATACTTGCACCACCTTCAATTTGGTCTAGTGTATTCGCGGCTCCCAAAACGGTCTTCTCTACACTGGGGAGACTAATTGCAGACTGGGTGACCGCTTTGCAGGTCAACTTTGCTTTCTCTGCAAGTATGGCCACAACCTTCCGTTCACTTGTCATTTTGGCTCAGCATCTTGCTCTCATGCCCACATGTCCGTCCTTGGCCTGCTGCAATGTTCGAGTGAAGACCGAAGCAAACTGGAGTAACAACACTTCATCTTCCGATTAGGCCTTCTGGACTCAACATTGAGCTCAACAACTTTAACCTGGGGACTGTCTCCTCCATCTCGATCCCCATTTTGTTTTTCGTTTCCTTGGGTTGTCCCCCTCCCCCACAGGGCTATCTGACACTTTTTTCAGTTTTGCTTTCACTGACCTGTGACATTTTTTCTCCTATTAACACATTCTGCTATCTTACCTTTATGCCACTATTAGCACCTTCTTAAATCCTTAATGCCACCATTGACACTCCCTTTGCCTTGTGTCCATGACGTCTTTGCCAATCTCTCATAAGCTCCAACCTATCCCCGACCTTCTATTCTGCCCCACCTCCTCCACCCCCCTCTCCAACGATATAATTCATAACATTTCTACCCCTCTTTAGTTCTGTAGAAGAATCACACGGACTCAACGCATTAACTCTGCTTCTTTCTCCACAAATGCAGCCAGACCTGCTGAGGTCATCCAGCATTTTCAGTTTTTATTTCACATTTCCAGCATTTGCAGGGTTTTGCTCTGATTTGACATTCACTTAGTTCAGCCGAACTGGGCTGATTACAGTTGGTTTAAATCACTGATTGTTAGACACTCATCTTTATTGTTGAGTGTGTCCTCTTGACCTAAGTGTATTTGACCAACACCCACCCAATGTGCCCTGCAATTACTTACGGCTTTGAAAAAAAGCATTAAGCGGATCTTAAATCCCATTTCAAGCACAAGCCTTTGTCTGGTTTGTGTGATTCTTTCTCATTAACTTCAAATGCTGATCGGGATTTTGTTCTGAGGCAGGTCCCGAGCTTTCCTCGCCTCCCACTAAGAGGGCTGCATGATAAGGTGATGTCAAAAGCAGGGGTTGGGGAGGGGAGGGTCTCCGAAATATGTAAAAAATTGATGGAGTGGGAAGGGGTTCCAATTGGGGAAGTGAAGAGGAAGTGGGAGGAAGAGCTGGGAGGGGAGTTGGATGTTGGGTTATGGGACAAGGCCCTGAGGAGAGTCAATGCATCATTGTCGTGTGCCAGGCTTAGCCTGATCCAGTTCAAGGTGGTCCACAGGGCTGACATGTGGATGAGTAGGTTTCTTGAGGAGATGGAGACAGGTGTGGCCGGTGTGGGGGAAGTCCTGCGAACCATGTACATATGTTTTGGGCGCGTCCGAGGCTGAGGGGATTTTGGCAGGGATTTTTAGATGTCATGTCAGAGGTCTTGGAAGGGAGAGTGACTCCGAGTCACTTGGCACGGTAGCGTGGTGATTAGCACAATTGCTTCACAGCTCCAGGGTCTCAGGTTCGATTCCCGGCTTGGGTCACTGTCTGTGTGGAGTGTGCACGTTCTTCCCGTGTGTGCGTGGGTTTCCTCCGGGTGCTCCGGTTTTCTCCCACAGTCCAAAGATGTGCAGGTTAGGTGGATTGGCCATGCTAAATTGCCCTTAGTGTTGGGTGGGGTTACTGGGTTATGGGGATAGGGTGGAGGTGTGGGTTGGGAAGGGTGCTCTTTCAAAGAGCTGGTGCAGACCCGATGGGCTGAATGGCCTCCTTCTGCACTGTAAATTCTATGATTCTATGAGTCCAGAGAAGGCAATATTTGGAGTGTCGGAAGATCCGGGGGCCCAGGGGGGAGAGAGGCTGACGGATTTTGCTGGGCTGGAGGGACTTCGGAGCCTCTAGTCGGGGGTTTGGGTCAGTGACATGGCAGGAATTCTTAGGCTGGAGAAATTAATTTCGCCTTAAGAGGTTCATTACAGATGTTCGCTCGGAGTTGGCAGCTGCTCATCGGCTTCTTCAAGGGGGGGGGGGGGGAGGGGGGGAGGCATGGAAGTGACGAATAAGGTCAGGAAATGTAATGTATGGGTAGTTAGGGTTTAGGGCTGGGGGGAGTTGGGTATGTTATTGTGGGGTTTTTGTGTGTGTTTGATCTCTGTTGTTGTTTAAAATGTTAAAATTATAAATGCCTCAATAAAATATTTTCTAAAAAACAACTTTAAATGCTGTTCACTTTTATTAGTTCAGTAATTTAAACACCACCTGACTTGGAAATATTTTGCTATTCATTTGCTATTGCTGGGTCGAAGCCCTCAAGCTCCCCACCTAATAGCAAAGTGGGAGGAGTATCTACACCACATATGCTGCAGAGGTTCCACCTTCTTGATGGCAATTGGTGCTGGGCAATACATTGTGGCCTTGCCACATCCCATGAATGAATAAGAAAAATACCAATGGTGCTAGTTTGAATGGATGCCATAATTTTTGCTTGAATTTGAATGTTTGTATCTTGCTGTAATTGTCTGCTTGGCTCAGTTAATAAAATTCTGGATTCCCAGCTAGAAGACGTCATTAAACTTTTGCCAGGACGTGAACACATATTCTAAGATGATGGTTATGCAGTATTGAGGGAGTGCTGCATATTTAGAGATACACTACTTTTGATGAGATCTTAAACTGCCTGTTCTGATGGTCTGGTGCATGTGAAAAATCCCCTGTGGCATTATTCAAAGATTAGTAAGGTACTTACCTTAGTTTCCTTCCCCACATTCTTACAATGCGAGCAGATTAACTCGTTGCAGGGACTCCTCAGGGGTCAGTGATGTGCAGACACACATCAGGTGGCTCTCCTCCAGAACCCAACCAAATAGGCACATTGAGTCGAAATTAGCCCCCAAAAAACGGACTTATCTCACCCACAATTAAGAAAGGGGGAGGAAAGGAGCAACATGCCAGCAAACGGGAGCTCGAGAGGCTGCAGAGATGTCAGGGGCAGAGGAAAAGGCCACAAGCAGCAAGCAGGTGGAAGAGTCGGCGGACCCACAAGGCGAGAGGTCCCCGGCCACCCCTGGAGCGAGATAAACCGACGACCTGAACAACGCCCCCCCCCCCCCCCCCCCCTCTTCCACCACAGAGATGGATGGAAGATGTTCCTGATGAAGGAACTGATGGCGATGAGGGAGGCGATAAAAGTGCAGATCCAGGTGGCAGTCAAGGTGGCAGGGCTGGAAGCGTTAGTCGCCATGCAGACGGTGATCGATGGAATGGGGAAGAAGTTGGAGGCCCAGGGGAAGATGATCTTAGATCTGGAAAGGGCGGCGATGGACCAGAACGACGGGATTGTCGCTCTGGAGTACTAAATCAAATGGTTGGTGGCGACCCAGGGGAGCATGAAGGGGAAAGTCGAGGACCAGGAGAACAGGTCCCGACGACAGAATATCCGGATCGTGAGCCTGCCGGAGGGGAACAAGGGCAGGGACCTGATGGACTATGTGGCCCAGATACTGGGCAACCTGGTCGGGAGGGACAACTTCCCCAAACCGCCGGAGATTGACAGGGCACACAGATTGCTCTGACAGAAGCCCAAGATGGGGGAACAGCCAAGGGTAATAATTGCTAAACTGCATCATTACCAGGATTGTGAGAGGATCCTGCGATGGACAAGGGAGGTGAAGGCGAGCAGCTGGGAAGGACATAGAATCCGGGTCTACCAGGACATTGGGGCAGACCTGGCAAAATGCAGGGCTGAGTTCAACCAGGCGAAATTGGCACTGTACAAAAGCAGAGTGAAATTTGGAATGCTGTTCCCAGCCAGGCTCTGGGTCATGTTCCAAAACACAGAAGACTTTTTCAAAATCCCGGCAGTGGCGGACGAGTTTGAACGGCCTGGACAAGGGGCAGGCAAGGCAGCGCTGAGGACGAAGCAGAGGAAGAAAGAGGGAACAAAAGAACTATGATGGACGCATACTATGTTTGCGTGGGACTGTATTGCCTCGCTTTGAACAGAAATGTCAGACCACAGGGAAGGGCAAGGGCAGTAGAACACAAGAGAGGGTGAGAAGGAGACAGAGGGAACAGATATTTAGTGGGCATAGGAAAGGGGTAATCCCACCAGGATTATCACCTGGAATGCCAGGGGACTTAACAACCCAGCGAAAAGACCCAGAGCGGGATTCTCCGTCTCGCCAGCCGGCCAATGAGATTTCCCATTGTGGGCAGCCCCACGCTCTGGGGAAATCCCAGATTGCGGGTGCAACAGAGAATCCCGACAGTGGAGAATCCGGCCCACAGAGTCTTCGCCCATTTGAGAAGTTTGAAATCCGACATTGTCTTCCTTCAAGAGACGCATCTGAGGGAGAAAGACCGACTGCGGGTAAGGAAGGGTTGGGTGGGGCAGATGCACCATTCATGTTACGGGATGAGGGCTGGGAGATAGCCACCCTGATTAGCAAGAGGACGGTGTTTACAGCGACAAAAATGGTTATGGACCAGGGGGATGATGCGTCATGGTCGGCAGTGTCCTAGATGGGGCACACCTGGTAGTCCTGGTGAACGTGTATGTGCCCAACTGGGACGATATGGATTTTATAGAGAAAGCCATGGCGGAAATCCCCGACATCGACACACACTGATTAATCATGGGGGGGGGGGGGGGTCTTTAACTGGGTACCGGACCCATTGACAGAATGATCAAATGCCAGAATGGGGAAAAAGACAGACATGGCGAGGGAACTGGGAGCGTTCATGGAGCAGATGAGGGCGGTGGACCCATGACGGTTCCTACATCCTGGTGCGAAGGAATTCTCGTTCTTTTCACCAGTGCACATGGTAAACACTCATATCAACTTCTTTGTAGTGGGGAAATCCGTACTTCCAGACATAGTCAGAGCAGAATACTCTGTAATTGTCATCTCTGACCACACTCCACATTACATGGATGTGAGGTTGGAGACAGGCCATGCCCAATGCTCCGCATGGAGGATGGACACAGACCTCTTGGCCGACAAGGTCTTCTGCCAGAAAACATCACAGGCCACAGGCGAGTACATTACTAACAACCAGAATGGGGAAGTCTCACCTTCCACCTTCTGGGAGGCTCTGAAGGTGGTGATTAGGGGAGGGATTATAGCCTGCAAGGCTTGTAGAGACAGGGAAGAGAGGGCAGCTAGGCAGCAACTGATCGACTCTATCGTGGAGGTCGACAGAAAGTACTCCGAGACCCCATCCGTAGAGCTTCTGGCGGAGAGGAAAAGCCTACAAATGCACTTTAACCTCCTATTCAACAGGAAGGCAGTGTACCACCTCCGCCAGACATGGGGACCTTTTATGTACATGGAGAGAAGGCTGGCTGCCTCCTGGCTCACCAGCTGAGAAAGCAGCCAGCCGCGAAGGAGATAGCCAAGGTAAAAGACAGCAGAGGCAGACTGTGAGCCAAACCAAAAAAAGGTCAACCAAGCATTTGAGGCCATCTGCTGGAGACTGTACACCTCTGAGCCTCCCGATCGGAACTCGGGGATGAAATGGTTCCTCGATGGACTGGGCATGCCAGTCGTGGGGGATGATATATGGAGGGATATGTCTCACTCTATGCGGATGATCTGCTCCTCTACATCTTGGACCCGCAGGACAGCTTGAAGGAAATGATGAAGTTCCTGGAAGAGTTTGGGACCTTCTCGGGCTACAAATTCAACCTGGGCAAGAGTGAGGTATTCCCGGTGAACCCGAATGGAGGAGGGGTGGAGCTGGAAGGTCTACCATTCAAACTAGCCCAAAACAAATTCAATTACCTTGGGATCCAGATAGCCCACGACTGGACACGGATCCACAAGTCTGGCGGAGAACGTCAAAAAGGACCTACAGAGATGGGAAGCACTCCCGCTCTCCCTGGCAGGGAGGGTGCAGACAATCAAGATGAACGTACTGCCAAGGTTCCTCTTTCTGTTTAGATCCATACCAATCTTCAACCCCAAGGCATTTTTCCAAGGAATAGATGAAATGATTATGGTGTTTGTGAGGGGGGGGGGGGGATCCAAGAATCCCCAAGACCTCAGTGTAGAGGAGAAGAAACATGGGCCCTGGCCCTTCTTATCCTGCAATATTACTATTGGCCAGCCACAGCAGAGAGAGTGAGGGGATGGGTAAGGGAGCCGAGCAAGGAATGGGTGAAAATGGAGGAGTCCTCCTATGCCCTAGCCATGACAGCGCTCCCTTCCCCCCCGGCAAAGTACACATCCAGCCCAGTCATGGTAGCTACGTTTAAAATTTGGAACCAGATGAGACAACACTCCAGCTTAACTGAGGTGTCCACCATGGCCCCCATCTGCGGTAACCACAAATTCCCACCAGACATGCTAGATGCCCCTTTTAAGAAATGGAGACAGGCTGGGGGGGATGCTAATGATGAGGGACTTTTACATGGGGGACAGACTTGCAACGCTTTACGAGCTGACGGAGAGACTGGAGATACCGAATGGACAGGAGCTCGGACATTTATCAATCGAAAACCTCCTCTGCAAGGAGACGACAGGGTACCCTAGGGTCCCGAGAGACACCATGCTGGAGGAACTGCTGAATGCAAACAGAATGGAGAAGGGAAACTGTGGGGACATTTACAGACGACTGTTAGAATGGGCGAGAATACCACTAGACAGCGCAAGTCAGAAATGGGAGGACGAACTAGGGACAGAAGTAGGGTGGGGACTTTGGAGCGAAGCACTGAACAGTGTCAACCCCACCTCCTCCTGCGGTAGGCTAAGCTTCATGCAGTTTAAAGTGGTGCACACCTAACCAAATGAATAGATTTTTCACAGAGGTAGAAGACAAGTATGCTCGGTGCCAGGGAGGCCCGGTCAACCACGGCCACATGTTCTGGGCCTGCCCCAGACTTGTCGGGTTCGGGACAGCCTTCGTCCAAGGATGTGGGGGTGAGGGTGGAGCTGTGCCTGAGAGTGGCAGCCTTTGGGGGTATAGGACCAGCCAGAATTACATATGGGGAAGAGAGCCGATGCCCTGGCTTTTGCTTCCTTAAACGCCCGCAAGAGAATCCTGCTCGGCTGGCAATCAGCAGCACCACCCACAGCTGCAGACTGGCTGGCAGACCTGTCTGAATTTCACCACCTGGAGAAGATCAAATACACCATCCGAGGGTTGGACGAGTGTTACCACAAAGGGGGCTGTTCATCAGGCTGTTCCAAGACCTGTTCGAGGGCAATAGGAAGTGAGGGGGGTGGGGTGGGGGGAACCAATGAGGGCAGACAGGACCACACAGAGCAGATAGGAACAAAGGGGGGGGGGGGCAGCAAGGAAGGAACCCTGGAGGGGCACGGGAAAAGACCGAGGAGGGACCAGAAACCGCCCCCCCCCCCCAACAAAGCCACAGGGACAACAGCAACAAATACAAAATGAAAGAGAGCCTACAACATCTACAACGGAAGAAAGGGCCCAAGGTGGAGCCTGAACAACAAAAAGAGTGGGCGGGAGGGGAAGGGAATGCAAGGGAGAGGGGAATGCTGTTGAAAGGAGAACATACAAGTTGTATGTACAAACCGCCTTGCTTACCTATTGTATACTGTACAGATGTAAAATTCAATAAAAATATATTTTTTAAAAACTAGTCGCAGGGATTTACTGAAAGTAAAATGGTTGTTGTGTTCATCTGCATATCAAGCTCACTGTACTTTGAAATAATTGAATGTATTTGAGGAGCTGTGATATATTTTTGAGACTTGCCATAATGTGATTTATAGGTGAATGCCCTTTTTTCCCTTTTTAAATTGACAAATTGGACAGGGGCAATAAGAGTGGAAAAAGATACTTTATTTTTGTGGTCCCATTTTAATGTGAGTCCATACAAGAAATAGAGACAGGCGCACACTTTTTTCAGGATGCCTTGTGATATTCACATTTTCCACAAATGTGGTTTTAGAAAATAACGTGCTGTCCTCCTTAAAAAGAACAGCAGGCATCAAAGGGTTAAACAGCTCTGCTTTGGTCATTGGAATACCTTGACTTTATGCCGAAAACCATTTGTACAATCTTCTCTTCGCAGACTTTGTGACTGAGCTTAAATTTCCTGAATAATTAATGCCATTTATTCTGTACTTCAAAGTATTAATTAAAGTTACTTATCTCCTTTTGATAGTGTGAGGTTAGGATTGAATAATATTGTTCCGGTACTCTAAAGGCATTAGCTTTTGTAATGAACCTTACCAGTGGAACTGAAGGTTCTGCCTTAAGTTACCCCTAGTAGTCCATGCAGGGAATTACCAAAGGAATTGTAAGACTTCTCTTGTGAGCTGTAGCCAGCGGTGTTCCTTCAGAAAGGTTGGCGATATGGGACTGAGTTACAATTGGAGTTCAGATTGAATATAATGCACGGTTCAGTTGTAGAGCACTTTGTAATATAAAGTTCAGGAAAAATAAAAAAAATTGAGTAAGCCATAGCATAATGGCACTCTTTTGAAACACTGATTTTGAGATCCAACCATGCGTCAACCAGTCATCATGGGTGGCAAGATAGCACAGTGGTTAGCACTGTTGCTTCACAGCGCCAGGGTCCTGGGTTCGATCCCCGGCTTGGGTCACTGTCCGTGAGGAAACTGCACATTCTCCCTGTGTCTGCATGGGTTTCCTCCAGGTGCTGCGGTTTAATAGAATCATAGAAATTACAGTGCAGAAGGAGGCCATTCAGCCCAACGAGTCTGCACCGGCTCTCGGAAAGAGCACCCCACCTAAGCCCCACGCCTCAGGCCTATCCCCTTTATCCCCGTAACCCAGTAACCCCACCTAACCTTTTTGGACACTAATGGCAATTTAGAATGTCTTTGAACTGTGGGAGGAAGCTGGAGCACCCGGAGGAAACCCACGCAGACACGGAGAGAACGTGCAGACTCCACTCAGACAGTGATGTGGTAATCACCACTGTTGTATATATTAGAAGATGTGTGGTAACATCCTGTACTACAGGTACGGGGGTAGTCCATGCCTGCTGGCTCCGCCCAGTAGGCGGAGTATAAATATGTGTGCTCCCTATACAGCAGCCATTTCGCCAGCTGCTGTAGGAGGCCACACAACTTAGAGTACTAAAGCCTCAGTTGTATTCAACTCTCGTCTCTGTGCAATTGATCGTGCATCAATTTATTACTCTAAGATTTTCAGAAGATGGACCTCCGCATCAAGCCGGATCCCCTGCAGCTGGATCCGCAATCAAGCGATGCCAAAAAGGACTTTCAACACTGGCTAGCTTGTTTCGAAGCTTACATCAGGTCTGCACCAGACCCAATTCCGAAAGCTCAGAAGATCCAGATACTCTACTCGCGGCTGAGCTCCAACGTCTTTCCCCTTATCCAGGATGCGCCGAACTACGACGAAGCCATGGCGCTACTGAAAGAGAATTACGCCCAGCAGACGAACACGCTCTTCGCCAGACACGTACTCTCTGCTCGCAGTCAACTCCCTGGTGAGTCTGTCGAAGATTTCTGGCGTGCTATAATTCCCCTGGTCAGAGACTGTGACTGTCAGGCCGTCACGACCACGGAACATTCGAACCTCCTCATGCGGGACGCCTTCATTACGGGGATAGGGTCAGACCTCATACGCCAGGGACTTTTAGAGGGAGCCACGCTCGACCTCGCAGCAACAAGAAAACTGGCGCTATCGATGACGGTTGCCTCGCGCAATATTCAGGCCTACACCCCAGCCGCGCGGCACACCCCTCCTACATATCGTGGACTCCGCAGACGGGCGCCCCACCGGGAGCCTCACCCAGCAAATACGCCTGTGCCACGCGTCAGCCAGCCAACCCCGGGGGCCCCCGATGTTACTTCTGCGGGCAACAGAAACACCCCCGCCAACGCTGTGTTGCTCTCTTTGGTTGGCTCTTAATTTGGCTCTGGTTAATTACGTTTGCTCAAGAGTCACCAGGTATCTTTTGACACCGCCACAAGGTTCACAACCGAATACTGATCAATGACTCGATACACCAGTTAGTAAGTTCAAAAGCAATGCTCATTTATTTACACACAGTCAAATCTACTCATGCATAAACTCTACAAACTAAACTACCACTATTACTAAAGCCTATACTCAGCTTCGGGTGCCCACTCAGTCAGAGGAACAATGGCAGTTGCTCGGTTCTGAGGCTGCTGGGTTGAGCTGTTTACAGGGTAGCAACTAGGAGCGTCTATCTCGTAGCGTTGACTTGGAACTTACTTGGTCTGATGCAGCTGCTAGGCAGGTCTCTCTCTTCGGTGAGAGCCAAAGCCAAAGGAGGAAGATTCTCCCATGGGGAATACCTTTTATACTAAAGGGCTTCGCGCACTTTTGGGCGGGCCTTGAACTTGGCCTCAACTAATTGGGTATTTCCCCAATCATTCGTATCGATCTTCCTCCAATAGAGGGGTGGTTCCCTGATCGCTGGGCGTGTCCTAGGTGACTATTGGTCTGCTTTGTCTTAGTCTCTTCTGGCGCTGGGAGTCTGCCTTAACATTGTGTTCCTTTTGTCCCCGGAGATGGCTCATTAGTATGTAGATTGCTTGGCAGTTTCTGTCCTGTCTGAGAGTTTAAGGTTCTAATCAACAGACAGAGCTGCCACCTGCTTGTTTCTTAGTATTGTCCAATTTTCCCTGCATTCTTTGCGGGTGTCCATTTTGTAACCGGGACTGGCCATCCCAGATGGCTACAGCTGCCCAGCCCGCACCGCCCTTTGTAAGGTCTGTGGCAAGAAGGGACACTTCGCTGCGGTGTGCCAGGCCCGCTCAGTCGTCGCTATTGCCCCGACCCCCCTCGCATACGGTCAATGGGCGCCACCATCTTCACCTCCCCGGACCACGCACGGCCAGTGGGCGTCGCCATCTTCTCCCCCTCAGACCACGCGCGGCCAGTGGGCATCGCTATTTTCCCCTTCTCAGACCACGTGCGGCCCATGGGCGCCGCCATCCTTTTCAACCCCCGCCACATGCGGCCCGTGGGTGCCGCCATTTTCTCCACCCCAAGATCATCAGGCACCACCATCTTCTCTTCCCCACGGCACATGGGCACCACCATTGTTCCAGGACCCGTGCCCCCCGGGCACCCCATCGTTTGACACCAGCGTCGACCAGCCACAACTCGCCTCGATCACGATCGACCAGTCTCACCCGCACAATCTAGCCACCGCCTCGACAAGCGTGAAGATCGATGGGCATGAGACCTCTTGGCTGCTGAACTCCGGGAGCACTGAAAGCTTCATCCATTCAGATACGGTAAGGCGCTGCTCCCTTGCGGTACACCCCGCCAATCAAAGAATCTCCCTGGCCTCCGGATCCCATTCCATGGCGATCCGGGGGTACTGTGTAGTCACACTCACGGTCCAGGGCGTCGAATTCAGTGGCTTCCGCCTCTACGTCCTCCCCAACCTCTGCGCTGCCCTGCTACTCGGCCTGGACTTCCAGTGTAACCTCCAGAGCCTAACCTTGAAATTCGGCGGGCCCCTACCACCCCTTACTGTGTGCGGCCTCGCGACCCTAAAGGTCGACCCACCTTCCCTATTCTCAAACATAACCCCGGATGCAAACCCGCCGCCACCAGGAGCAGACGGTACAGCACCCAGGACAGGACCTTCATCAGGTCCGAGGTCCAGCAGCTGCTGTGGGAAGGCATCATCGAGGCCAGCAACAGCCCCTGGTGAGCCCAAGAGGTAGTGGTTAAAACTGGGGAGAAACACAGAATGGTTGTGGACTACAGCCAGACCATCAATAGGTACACGCAGCTCAACGTGTATCCCCACCCACGCATATCTGATGTGGTCAATCAGATTGCACAGTACGGGTCTTCTCACCTGTAGACCTCAAATGGGCCAACCCACCAGCTCCCCATCCGTAAGGCGGACCGCCCATACACTGCCTTCGAGGCAGATGGCCGCCTCTACCATTTTCTCAGGGTTCCCTTCAGCGTCACCAACGGGGCCTCGGTCTTCCAAAGGGAGGTGGACTGAATGGTCGACCGATACGGGTTGCGGGCCACCTTCCCGTACCTAGACAATGTCACCATCTGCGGCCACGATCAGCAGGACCACGATGTCAACCGTGCCAAATTTCTCCACACCGCCACTCTCCTAAACCTCACCGATAACAAGGACAAATGTGTATTCAGCACGAACCGCTTAGCCATCCTCGGCTATGTGGTCCAGAATGGAGTTCTGGGGCCCGATCCCGACCGCATGCGCCCCCTCATGGAGCTCCCCCTTCCCCACTGCCCCGAGGCCCTCAATCGCTGCCTGGGGTTCTTTTCATACCACGCCCAGTGGGTCCCAAACTATGCGGACAAAGCCCGCCCACTCATCCAGTCCACCCTTTTCCCCCTGACGGCCGAGGCTCAACATGCCTTCAACCAACGGGTCCGCCTTGTGGAGTCGGACGTGCCTACGGAGGAGTATGGGTCCTCGAGCTGAGAGCTAAGTCGGGAGCGACACCCTGGATGTGGACTTCCTGGGGCAGGCAAAGAGACGCTCATGGGGTGTGTCGTTAGTGGCGGTGCATAGTAGCGACCGAATGGAATGCAGTGCATCAGGGAGGGCCTCCTGCCTGCGGGAGGCCGGGAGATTTCTGGACCATAGGGCCAGTTGGACAGCCCTCCAGACCGTCCCGTTCTCCCTCTCCACCTGCCCGTTTCCCCGGGGGTTATACAAAGAACAAAGAACAAAGAAATGTACAGCACAGGAACAGGCCCTTCGGCCCTCCAAGCCCGTGCCGACCATGCTGCCCGACTAAACTACAATCTTCTACACTTCCTGGGTCCGTATCCCTCTATTCCCATCCTATTCATGTATTTGTCAAGATGCCCCTTAAATGTCACTATCGTCCCTGCTTCCACCACCTCCTCCGGTAGCGATTTCCAGGCACCTACTACCCTCTGTGTAAAAAACGTGCCTCGTACATCTACTCTAAACCTTGCCCCTCTCACCTTAAACCTATCCCCCCTAGTAATTGACCCCTCTACCCTGGGGAAAAGCCTCTGACTATCCACTCTGTCTATGCCCCTCATAATTTTGTAGACCTCTATCAGGTCGCCCCTCAACCTCCGTCGTTCCAGTGAGAACAAACCGAGTTTATTCAACCGCGCCTCATAGGTAATGCCCTCCATACCAGGCAACATTCTGGTAAATCTCTTCTGCACCCTCTCTAAAGCCTCCACATCCTTCTGGTAGTGTGGCGACCAGAATTGAACACTATACTCCAAGTGTGGCCTAACTAAGGTTCTATACAGCTGCAACATGACTTGCCAATTCTTATACTCAATGCCCCGGCCAATGAAGGCAAGCATGCCGTATACCTTCTTGACTACCTTCTCCACCTGTGTTGCCCCTTTCAGTGACCTGTGGACCTATACTCTTAGATCTCTCTGACTTTCAATACTCTTGAGGGTTCTACCATTTACTGTATATTCCCTACCTGCATTAGACCTTCCAAAATGCATTACCTCACATTTGTCCGGATTAAACTCCATCTGCCATCTCTCCGCCCAAGTCTCCAAACAATCTAAATCCTGCTGTATCCTCTGACAGTCCTCATCGCTATCCGCAATTCCACTAACCTTTGTGTCATCTGCAAACTTACTAATCAGACCAGTTACATTTTCCTCCAAATCATTTATATATACTACAAACAGCAAAGGTCCCAGCACTGATCCCTGCGGAACACCACTGGTCACAGCCCTCCAATTAGAAAAGCATCCTTCCATTGCTACTCTCTGCCTTCTATCACCTAGCCAGTTATGTATCCACCTTGCCAGCTCACCCCTGATCCCGTGTGACTTCACCTTTTGTACTAGTCTACCATGAGGGACCTTGTCAAAGGCCTTACTGAAGTCCATATAGACAACATCCACTGCCCTACCTGCATCAATCATCTTTGTGACCTCCTCGAAAAACTCTATCAACTCTATCTCAGTAATACGTCCATTTGCTTCCAAATGGGAGTAGATCCTGTCTCGAAGAATTCTCTCCAGTAATTTCCCTACCACTGAAGTAAGGCTCACCGGCCTGTAGTTCCCTGGATTATCCTTGCTACCCTTCTTAAACAGAGGAACAACATTGGCTATTCTCCAGTCCTCCGGGACATCACCTGAAGACAGTGAGGATCCAAAGATTTCGGTCAAGGCCTCAGCAATTTCCTCTCCAGCCTCCTTCAGTATTCTGGGGTAGATCCCATCAGGCCCTGGGGACTTATCTACCTTAATATTTTTTAAGACGCCCAACACCTCGTCTTTTTGGATCTCAATGTGACCCAGGCTATCTACACACCCTTCTCCAGACTCAACATCTACCAATTCCTTCTCTTTGGTGAATACTGATGCAAAGTATTCATTTAGTACCTCGCCCATTTCCTCTGGCTCCACACATAGATTCCCTTGCCTAGCCTTCAGTGGGCCAACCCTTTCCCTGGCTACCCTCTTGCTTTTTATGTACGTGTAAAAAGCCTTGGGATTTTCCTTAACCCTATTTGCCAATGACTTTTCGTGACCCCTTCTAGCCCTCCTGACTCCTTGCTTAAGTTCCTTCCTACTTTCCTTATATTCCACACAGGGTTCGTCTGTTCCCAGCCTTTTAGCCCTGACAAATGCCTCCTTTTTCTTTTTGACGAGGCCTACAATATCTCTCGTTATCCAAGGTTCCCGAAAATTGCCGTATTTATCCTTCTTCCTCGCAGGAACACGCCGGTCCTGAATTCCTTTCAACTGACACTTGAAAGCCTCCCACATGTCAGATGTTGATTTGCCCCCAAACATCCGCCCCCAATCTAGGTTCTTCAGTTCCCGCTTAATATTGTTATAATTAGCCTTCCCCCAATTTAGCACATTCACCCTAGGACCATTCTTATCCTTGTCCACCAGCACTTTAAAACTTACTAAATTGTGGTCACTGTTACCGAAATGCTCCCCTACTGAAACTTCTACCACCTGGCCGGGCTCATTCCCCAATACCAGGTCCAGTACCGCCCCTTCCCTAGTTGGACTGTCTACATATTGTTTCAAGAAGCCCTCCTGGATGCTCCTTACAAACTCTGCCCCGTCTAAGCCCCTGGCACTAAGTGAGTCCCACAATATTGGGGAAATTGAAGTCTCCCATCAAGTTAGTGAGACACGACCTCCCCTTCACAAAACCATGCTGCCTCTCACTAATACGTCCATTTGCTTCCAAATGGGAAATCAACCCTGTTGATTTTACTCTTTTCCAAAATCTGTCTACCTATCTGTTCCTCTATCTCCCGCTGGCTGTTGGAATGCCTGTAATAAACCCCCAAAATTGTGACTGCGCCCTTCTTATTCCTGATCTCTACCCATATAGCCTCACTGCCCTCTGAGGTGTCCTCCCATAGTACAGCTGTGATATCCTCCCTAAACAGTAGCGCAACTCCGCCACCCCTTTTACATCCCCCTCTATCCCGCCTGAAACATGTAAATCCTGGAACGTTTAGCTGCCAATCCTGCCCTTCCCTCAACCAGATCTCTGTAATGGCAACAATATCATAGTTCCAAGTACTAATCCAAGCTCGAAGTTCATCTGCCTTACCCGTAATACTTCTTGCATTAAAACATATGCACTTCAGGCCACCAGACCCACTGTGTTCAGCAACTTCTCCCTGTCTGCTCTGCCTCATAGCCACACTGTCCCTATTCCCTAGTTCTCCCTCAATGCTCTCACCTTCTAACCTATTGCTCCCGTGCCCATGCCCCTGCCATACTAGTTGACACCCTCCCGTGTGACACTAGCAAACCTCGCGGCCAGGATATTTATGCCTCTCCAGTTTAGATGCAACCCGTCCTTCTTGTACAGGTCACACCTTCCCCGGAAGAGCTCCCAGTGGTCCAGATAACGGAAACCCTCCCTCCTACACCAGCTGTTTAGCCACGTGTTTAGCTGCTCTATCTTCCTATTTCTAGCCTCACTGGCACGTGGCACAGGGAGTAATCCCGAGATTACAACCCTAGAGGTCCTTGTCTTTTAACTTTCTGCCTAGCTCCCTGAACTCCTGCTGCAGGACCTCATGCCCCTTCCTGCCTATGTCGTTAGTACCAATATGTACAACGACCTCTGCCTGTTTGCCCTCCCCCTTCAGGATGCCCTCTACCCGTTCGGAGACATCCTGGACCCTGGCACCAGGGAGGCAACATACCATTCTGGAGTCTCTTTCACGTCCACAGAAGCGCCTATCTGTGCCCCTGACTATAGAGTCTCCTATTACTATTGCTCTTCTGCGCTTTGACCCTCCCTTCTGAACATCAGAGCCAGCCGTGGTGCCACTGCTCTGGCTGCTGCTGTTTTCCCCTGATAGGCTACCCCCCCCCCCCGACTGTATCCAAAGGGGTATACCTGTTCGAGAGGGGGACAACCATAGGGGATTCCTGCACTGACTGCCTGCCCTTTCTGGTGGTCACCCATTTCTCTGCCTGCACCTTGGGTGTGACCACATTTATATAACTGCTATCTATGACGCTTTCCGCCACCTGCATGCTCTAAGTGCATCCAATTGCTGCTCCAACCGAACCATGCGGTCTGTGAGGAGCTCCAGTTGGGTGCACTTTCTGCAGATGAAGCCATCCGGGACGCTGGAAGCCTCCCGGACCTGCCACATCTCACAGTCAGAGCACTGCACCTCTCTAACTGACATTGCATCAATTAATTAGTAAATTAAAGTTAAAAGTTCCTGTTAACTAACTGTTTCCTAGCACTAGATTTCTACTATAAATGTGAAAGCTAAATATAGTACTCTCCGATCTCTGGCTTAGATACCCCTCTAAATTATAATTAATAATTATGTTTAATTAGTTACCAATGCTTAATTTTTTAATTTTTTAATTTTTTAAATAGCTGGCCATCCTGCTGGAGCCGATATCGCCAAGGCCGCGATGCACGCAGTAGACGAGACGTTGCCCTTTCAAGTGGAGAGCGACGCATTAGACATCGCTCTAGCCGCCATGTTCAATCAGGCAGGCAGGCCCGTGGCATTCTTTTCATGAACCCTTCATGCCTCTGAAATTCGGCACTCCTCCGTCACAAAAGAGGCCCAAGCCATCCTTGAAGCTGTGTGGCATTGGAGGCATTACCTGGCCGGCAGGAGATTCACTCCCCTCACTGACCAACGGTCGGTAGCCTTCATGTTCAATAACACACAGCGGGGTAAGATCAAAAATGATAAAATCTTGAGGTGGAGGATCGAGCTCGCCACCTACAACTACGAGATTTTGTATCGCTCCGGCAAGCTCCACGAGCCCCCAGATGCCCTATCTCGAGTACCAGCGCACAAGTAGACCGACACCGGACCCTGCACGACAACCTTTGTCACCCGGGAGTCACACGGTTGTACCATTTCATAAAGGCCCGCAATCTGCCCTACTCCGTCGAGGAAGTCAGGGCAATCACCAGGGACTGCCAGGTCTGTGCGGAGTGCAAACCGCACTTCTACCAGCCGGACCACGTGTGCCTGGTGAAGGCCACCCGCCCCTTTGAACGCCTCAGCGTGAATTTCAATGGGCTCCTCCTCTCCACCGACCGAAACACGTATTTCCTCAGTGTGGTCGATGAATACTCCAGATTCCCCTTCGCCATCCCATGCCCCGGCATGACGTCTGCCACCGTCATCAAAGTACTCAACACAATCTTCGCTCTGTTCGGCTTCCCCGCCTACACCCACAGTGACAGGGGATCCTCATTCATGAGTGATGAGCTGCGTCAGTTCCTGCTCAGCAGGGGTATCGCCTGCAGCAGGATGACCAGCTATAACCCCCGGGGAAACGGGCAGGTGGAGAGGGAGAACGGGACGGTCTGGGGGGCTGTCCAAATGGCCCTATGGTCCAGAAATCTCCCGGCCCCCCGCTGGCAGGAGGTCCTCCCCGATGCACTGTACTCCATTCGGTCGCTACTATGCACCGCCACTAACGACACACCCCATGAACGTCTCTTTGCCTTCCCCAGGAAGTCCACATCCAGGGTGTCGCTCCCGACTTAGCTCTCAGCTCGAGGACCCATACTCCTCCGTAGGCACGTCCGACTCCACAAGGCGGACCCGTTGGTTGAAAGGGTGCAGTTACTCCACGCTAACCCCCAGTATGCCTACGTAGCAGACCCCGACATCCGCCAGGGTACTGTCTCCCTCAGGGACCTGGCACCAGCAGGTTCCACACACACACACACACACACACCTCCGGCTCCACCCCGCCCTCCCCCGGCGCACCCAGCAGCAACCCCCCCAGGACCATCCGTCCTCCCCTGCCCACGCCCGAGAATGAAGAGGATTTTGGCATGCTCCCGGAATCACCGATGACCAGACCAACACCAGAATCGCCGCCACCACTGCGTCACTCCCAATGCCACATCAAGGCCCCGGACCGGCTAAATCTATAATTGGTTCGGGACTATCAAACCACCTTGTACTGGACTTCAGAAATAAATATTTTTTTCGCTTCTGTATATTAAACTTGCTCTGTGTATAGTTCTCTACCCCCCTTGCCGGACTCAATTTTAACAGGGGGTGAATGTGGTAATCACCACTGTTGTATATATTAGAAGATGTGTGGTAAGGCCCTGTACTACAGGTGCGGGTGTAGTCCCTGCCTGCTGGCTCTGCCCAGTAGGTGGAGTATAAATATGTGTGCTCCCTATACAGCAGCCATTTCAGCAGCTGCTGTAGAAGGCCACACACCTTAGAGTAATAAAGCCTCAGTTGTATTCAACTCTCGTCTCTGTGCAACTGATCGTGCATCAAGTGACCCAAGCCGGGAATCGAACCTGGGACCCTGGAGCGGTGAAGCACCTGTGCTAACCACTATGCTACCGTGCTGCTCAACCACTATGCTACCGTGCTGCCATTTCCTCCCACACGTCCCAGAAGATGTGCTTGTTAGGCAAATTGAACATTCTGAATTCTCCCTGTGCACCCGAACAGGCAATGGAGTGTGGCGACTAGAGGATTTCCACAGTAACTTCATTGCAATGTTAATGTAAGCCTACTTGTGACACTGATAAAGATTATTATTCTTAAACCTAAATTAGGGTGAATTGGAAGGACAGAAGGCCCCCTTTTTTTATTTTAGTAGTGATTTCCTATCTTCCAGGATGCTGATTGGCTCTGGTCTAAGCTTTTATAATCATGTATTTTTTTATATAATAATATAATTTATAATAATGTATTTTTACTTCAAAAGAAAGCTTCTTTCTGAAGGTCATACTTTATTCAGATCCTTCAAATCACAATAATGCCAATTTACAAGGAGTGCTTAATTACCCAATGGACAATTTCTTCCCTCTCCAACCTTAATGTAAACATTCTCTTTAATATACAATTATTCTGTCAACAGTTCGAGTAGTCATTTTGTTTATAGCCCCCTATAATACTCCATCATACAATAAATAATTCCTTTTAAGTGATATTGGTTAATAAATGATGTAAGCCAAGCAATTTTATTGATAGAGTAGGCAATAATGCAGGGTGAAAGTGTATCTTTTGAGAATAGGCTGTAGTTCAATAGCTATATCATTGTTTATGTTCATAGTGGCCATTCCAGCAAGGTTTACGTGGCTTCAGCATTTTAAGCCAGAATGTTCATTGTATTATCTCAGTATATTGTACTTCCTCTACTACCTATGACCACAGGAATTTAAAATGGGAAATTCACAATCAAACATATATATTTCTCTTCTTTCCACCTGAAAAAAATATAGAAAGGGTCAGATTACTTTATTTGTGGATTTTGAGGAAAATAAATGTTTTCCCACGCAGTCGAAAATCAGTTCATACCCTGTATGCTTGCAAAATCCCATGGCAACACTTCCTTTCTGAAGTAAATAGCTATTCAACCTCTTTACGCAAGCCCAGTTTCCATCTCTGTTGATATTCAACTTGCTTTTGACAGCACCTTTAATGCTTTCATTCTGTTTCCAAGCTGATCGACTTTTCTGACTTCAATTTACTTATGGCCTGCCTGAGTGCTGAGCTGTCATACCATAAATCAGGCATATGGCCTTGTGCCTGATGCAGGCATTCATTAGCATTGTTGGTAAATTCAGTTCTATCAGTATTCATTGATTTTACTGCTATCACAATCCAGATGCAATGTTAGGAAACTCCTACATTGGAGTTATTCCCGGAGGGGTAATCTGTCTGGCTGGGAAACAGGTGAAGCTGCACAATTTCTTTTTTGTTGGTGTACACAGTCCGGATTTCAGAATAATCAGTCAATCTTGAGCCAGACTGAGACGGCAAATCTTCAAAAAAAACTTTTTTTGATGCAGGATGTTTCAACTCATGATATGAAGTAATGACTCTTGCTTGATTTAAGCGAGGAGGTGTATTGGGCGCTGTGAAAGTTAATGGGGTGATGGGAAGAAATGAATCAATCAAGCAGGTTCTCAGCTTTGCGAAGACCACGATTTAATAGTCCTGTTAACGCAGTGAAGAGTATGTTCTGGGACTGACTAGTATAGTTTCAGTTCAACATAACCATGTAAACCCCTCAAACTAGTACAAATGACATCAACATTGACGCAGTAGAAAAGATTGCGCTATTACATTAGAATTTTCCCTTTGTCTCAACTGGTCTTCAAGAAGTGTCTCTTCAGTGTTATGCACTGGGCAATCAAATTGCACTGTTTAAGGTCTGCAGCATCCTCACATCTATCGCCAGAGTAAATCAAATATGGCTACAAAAGAATGACTCTTGACAGAACTTCTGGTGGACATTGCTCCCAGTGGGAAGAAAAGGAATAGCTGAGTAATGGCAGCTGCCCATCTCCCAGCCTTCCTTCAATGCCAGCAACGGTTTTCGATTCACTCATGTTCCAGGCTTTGCACTTCCTTTCCCCTCTGAGAATGTTGGGTTTGGAAATAGAACGGGAGACAGAATGGAGCCTGAGAAAAGCATGCCCATTTTATTGAGCAGTATTAAAACCACCACTTTGTAGATAAAAAGGTTTAGCTTCTATTGCACAAAAGAGTGACCTAACCATTACTAATTCATCCAGTGTTCCCTTCCATTCTTTGTAACCTCAGTACTAATTGATGCCATGGCCTGTCTATTACTAGCTCCATGAAGGACTTACCAGTAGAAAGTTATCTTTCGCTTCAATAATTTCCAATTTTCTGTGTTTATTTAAAGAGAATTTGCTGAGTTCATTAAAAGAAGGAATGCACTGTGGGATGGCAGCAGTTTTAACACTTTTGACTGTTAGTTTTGGCTTTGCACTGCTCCAGTCTCAAAACGTTGCCCTTGTCAAGACTTATGCTAATTTTCACTTCTCATACCAGTCATCTTTATCGCTGTTCTGAGTGAAATTGCTAATTGGTGTTAAATTATGAACTAGGTTGAAACTGCCTAAACTCATTTTTTGCAGAATCTTACAACTTGCAGCAAAAAGGGAAACTTTCCAGCGGTCTTTCGTGTGTTAACCCACTGTATCACCCAATTATCTCAACAACCGTCATAGGTGTCTGCTACCTTTCTGTCTGACTACCAGGACCTTTGATATCAAACCATTAACTTGTGGATTCTGTAAGTTTCAGGACGTCCTCCTAATTGCCATATGTTTGATGGCTTAGGGTCTGCTCTCTGACATTGCTGTTTTGGAAATAAACTTATGAATGAAGGACATAAATATCACGTTAAAATCTAATTTAGTACAATCAGTTTATCCGATGAAATCATCCTGTATTGGGTTCATGTGCTGGAAAAACAGTAGATTCTTTGGTGGTATTGTACATGAGAAGGTCAGCAACCTGATGTGTTGGGTAGGCTGGGTCGATGGGAACTGCACTTGATGCAGTGTAGCGAGAGACAGACCTCCAACACCTGATAAGATGCAACACGATTTTATTTAACATCTAAACTATTATACATGTTCAACCTGGGTTGACGCTATGCTGACTTGACTGGAGACCAGATACTAGCCTAACCAGACTTACTAGCTACCACATGGTGTTTGCACTGGCCAGCTCACTAACTCTGACTGTCTTAGAGGCTGGGTCCTGAGAGAGAGCGGGAAAACTGGTGCCCTCTGGCTTTATAGTGGTCGTGTCCTGTCTGGTGATTGGCTGCTATGTTCTGTGTGCTTACTGGTCATCCTGTGTGTCAATCACTGCCTGTCTGCACTCCCTTATATACATAGATGTACATTATGATATCTCCACCCCCCCTTTTTTTGTTTTTTGTATTGTGTGTGTTGAGATAATAAATATTAAGGTGCATGTGCGTGTGGATGTGTATAAGTGCGTGACTATATACAGAATGTGCTAAAATGATCTTATGTACACAGGAAGGTGTCGCTAGTGCAGATATAGGGCAGATGAAACGTAAAAAACGATATTTACAGAGGTCAAAACGATAAGGTAACACAGTTGTGCAAAAGTTCAGTCAATAAGTTTAGTCTCTGCGGCAGGCGACGAATTCTGGTTGACCGCCTCAAGGGTGGATCAGGGGCTGCCTGCGCTTGGATAGGCGGGACCGCCGCCAATGCGGTGGTCGCAGAGGTCGGCAGGATTGCTGGTAGATTGGTGGCCTCATGGTAGGACACGTCCGGAAGAAGCATTGTGTGAGACGGGACATCATGGTTAGGTGGCGGGCTTGGAACTCTGCGCAGCGCCTGTCTGTTGAGTCGTTGGAAGGAGCCATCAGCCATGCGGACGGGGAACAATCTCGGTGCCACTTGCTTGACCACCACAGCTGTGGCGGACCAGCCGCCGTCAGGCAACTGCACACGAACACGATCAGTTGGGACCAGCTCGGGGTGATCCGTGGCATGAGCGTCGTATGCTGATTTCTGTTGGCCTGAGACTGCTGCATCATTTGTATGACCGTGAGGTGGTCAAGGTCTGGAACATGGATGGCTGGAACCATGGTTCGCAGAGTGCGATTCATGAGCATCTGCGCGGGAGACAACCCAGTGGACAGCGGGGATGCTCTGTATGCCAGCAGCGCCAGGTTGAAGTCGGAGCCTGAGTTTGCAGCCTTGCACAGTAATCTCTTGACGATATGGACCCCTTTTTTGGCCTTCCCATTTGACTGCGGGTAGTGGGGGCTGGAGATTACGTGACGAAAGTTGTATAGGCGGGCAAAATCAGACCATTCCTGGCTGTAAAAACAGGGACCGTTGTCACTCATCACCGTGAGCGGTATCCCATGGCTGGCAAACGTTTCTTTGCATGCTTTAATCACCGCCTTCGACGTGAGGTCGAACAGTTTCACCAGTTCAGGGTAATTGGAGAAGTAGTCGACCAGGAGGGCATAGTCACGCCTCTTGGCGTGGAAAAGGTCGACACCGACTTTGGACCATGGGGAGGTCACTATCTCATGTTGCTGCAGAGTTTCTTTGGGTTGAGCTGGCTGAAATTTCTGACATGTGGGGCAGTTGAGGACCGTGTTGGCAACGTTCTGGCTGATGCCCGGTGTGGTATTATAGATATTACGGTACCTGAGAGGCTAAAGCACCATTGGTAGAACCTGTATGCTTGCTATTGGCTAGAGTGTATAATAACTCTGCCCTGATAGGCGGGGTATAAGAACCCGTGCCGCCCCAGCAGCCGTCATTCTGTACCTGAGCTGCTGGGGGAAACATCTAGCTTATTAAAGCCTTCAGTTGGACTACAACCTTGCGTTAGTGGTCATTGATCGTGCATCGATTTAATAAGCTAGATTTTAAGAAGAAAGATGGAGCTCCGAATCAAGCTGAAGTGTCAGCAACTCAGCCCCCACGCGGCAAACTCAGCGGCAATCTTTAAGCACTGGCTGGCGTGCTTTAAAGGGTATCTCGAGACGGCCGAAAACGCACCCACGGGAGAGCAGAAACTGCATGTCCTGCACTCAAGGGTGAGCCCGGAGATTTACACCCTCATCGAGGCAGCGGAAGACTTCGATGCAGCAATTGAGCTGCTAAAAGGACATTATATTCGTCAGGTAAACCAGGTCTATGCCCGGCACCTGCTTGCAACAAGGTGACAAACCCCTGGGGAATCGCTGGAGGAATTCTACCGCACACTCCTGGTGCTGGGAAGAAGCTGCGGCTGCCCGCAAGTTTCTGCGAGCGAACACACGGAACTCTTAGTCCGGGACTCTTTCGTGGCAGATATGCTTTCGTCACAAATCCGCCAGCGCCTGTTAGAGAAGGACACCCTGGGTCTCAGGGAGGCACGGGCCCTTGCAGGCTCCCTGGACGTGGCCTCCAGGAACGCCCGTGCCTATGTTCCCGACCGCGCGGCAGCCCCCTGGGCAGCGTGGAACCCCGCAGCGGCCGACCCCGAGATTTCCTCCGTTCCCGCACAGGCCTGCGCTGCAAGGTGGCCTGGCAACCCCGAGGGGCCCTGCTGCTACTTTTGCGGGCAGGCCAAGCACCCCCGCCAGCGCTTCCCGGCCCGCGTATCCACCTGCAAGGGAAGCGGCAAAATGGGCCATTTTGTGGGGGTATGTCAGGCCCGAGCGGTGGCCGCGGTCTCCAACGGCGAATGCGGACCGCCACCACAAACTTCTCCACTTACCCCGTGCGGCCAGCGGTCACCATCACCCCCATATCCCAGTGCCACGTACGGACCCCGGATGCCGCCATCTTGTTCCGCGGATGCCACGTTTGAGGGATGGGCGCCGCCATTTTGTGCACCCCCGGCCATGTGCGACCAATGGGAGACGCCATCTTGGAAGAACCCCCAGGACCCCAGCTCGGCCGACCACACACTGCCTGAACAGAATTCCCAACTACTACGATTGGCCTCGGTGACCCTGGATCAGTCTCAACCTCGAACACTCTCAACCGCTACGACGACCGTGTTCATCAACGGGCATGAGATGTCCTGCCTAATTGACTCTGGGAGCACGGAGAGCTTCATACACCCCAACACGGTAAGGCGCTGTTCCCTCCTCATCCACCCTGCTAATCAAAAAATCTCACTGTCCTCTGGTTCCCACTCAGTGGAGATAAAGGGGTTTTGTGTAGCAAACCTCACAGTCCAGGGAAGGGAGTAAAAACATTTCCGTCTCTACGTCCTTCCCCACCTCTGCGCGGCTACACTCCTGGGTCTAGACTTCCAGCGTAACCTTCAAAGTCTGACCTTGCAATTCGGCGGCCCTATACCCCCCCTTACTGTCTGCGGCCTCGCGACCCTTAAGGTCGACCTGCCATCCCTGTTTGCGAACCTCACCCCAGATTGCAAACCCGTCGCCACCAGGAGCAGACGCTACAGTGCCCAGGACCGGATCTTTATTAGGTCAGACGTCCAAAGGCTACTGAGGGAAGGGGTCATTGAAGCCAGTAACAGCCACTGGAGAGCTCAAGTAGTGGTGGCAAAGACCGGGGAGAAGCATAGGATGGTCATCGACTGCAGTTAGACCATCAACAGGTTTACGCAGCTGGACGCATACCCTCTCCCCCGCATATCCGACCTGATAAACAGGATCGCGCATTATAAGGTCTTCTCCATGGTGGATCTCAAGTCCGCCTACCACCAGCTCCCCATCCGCATTAGTGACCGCAAATACACTGCCTTCGAGGCAGACGGGCGGCTCTATCACTTCTTAAGGGTTCCTTTTGGTGTTGGGGTCTTGGTCTTCCAGCACGAGATGGACTGAATGGTTGACCGGTACGGTTTACGGGCAACATTCCCGTATCTCGATAATGTCACCATCTACGGCCATGACCAGCAGGACCACGATACCAACCTCTGAAAATTTCTCCAGACCTTAACCTAACATACAATAAGGATAAATGCGTGTTGAGCACCGACCGTCTAGCCATTCTCGGCTACGTAGTGCGAAATGGAGTTAAGGGCCCCGACCCTGAACGCATGCGCCCCCTTATGGAGTTCCCCCTCCCTCACTGCTCTAAGGCCCTGAAACGCTGCCTAGGTTTTTTTTAGCTACTACGCCCAGTGGGTCCCCAACAATGCGGACAAGGCCCGTCCCCTGATCCAATCCACAGGTTTTCCCCTGTCGATAGAGGCCCGCCAGGCCTTCAGCCGCACCATAGCAGACATTGCAAAGGCCATGATGCACGCCATCGACGAGTCCCTTCCCTTCCAGGTCGAGAGCGATGCGTCCGACGTAGCTCTGGCGGCCACTCTCAACCAAGCGGGCAGACCCGTGGCCTTCTTCTCCCGTACCCTCCATGCTTCCGAAATCCGCCACTCCTCAGTCGAAAAGGAGGCCCAGGCCACAGTAGAAGTTGTGCAACATTGGAGGCATTACCTGGCCGGCAGGAGATTCACTCTCCACATTGACCAACGGTCAGTGGCTTTCATGTTCGATAATGCACAAGATAAAAAACGACAAGATCTTGCGGTGGAGGATCGAACTCTCCACCTACAACTACAAGATCTTGTATCGTCCCAGGAAGCTGAACAAGCCTCCTGACGCCCTATCCCGCGGCACATGTGCCACCGCACAAGTGGACCGCCTCCGAGCCCTCCACGAGGACCTCTGCCATCCGGGGGTCACTCGCTTTTTCCATTTCGTCAAGACCCGCAACCTGCCCTACTCCATCGAGGAGGTCAGGACTGCCACCAGGGACTGCCAAATCTGCGCAGAGTGCAAACCGCACTTCTACCAGCCAGAGAGAGCGCATCTGATAATGGCTTCCCGTCCCTTTGAACGTCTCAGTATGGACTTCAAAGGCCCCCTCCCCTCCACCGACCGCAACACGTACTTCCCGAAGGTGATTGACGAGTACTCCCAGTTCCCATTCGCCATCCGCTGCCCCGACATGACCGCCACCACCGTCAGCAAGGCCCTCCATAGCATCTTTGCACTATTCGTTTTCCCCGCTTACATACACAGCGATAGGGGGTCCTCCTTTATGAGCGATGAACTGCGTCAATTCCTGCTCAGCAAGGGCATTGCCTCGAGCAGGACGACCAGTTACAACCCCCGAGGTAACGGACAGGTAGAGAGTGACAACGGAACGGTCTGGAAGACCGTCCTATTGGCCCTACGGTCCAGGAACCTCCCAGTCTCCCGCTGGCAAGACGTCCTCCCGGATGCCCTCCACTCCATCCGGTCACTACTTTGTACAACCACAAATCAGACACCTCACGAACGTCTCCTTGTCTCCCCTAGGAAGTCCTCCTCTGGGACCTCGCTCCCGACCTGGCTGGCAGCACTCGGACACATCCTGCTCCGAAAACACGTGTGGGCGGACAAGTTGGACCCGTTGGTCGAGAGGTTCCACCTGCTCCATGCGAACCCCCAGTACGCCTACGTGGCGTACCCCGACGGCCGACAAGATACGATCTCCCTACGGGACCTGGCGGCCACCGGAACTCCACGCACATTCCAGCCGCCAGTCCCACCCTCCCCTCCACTGCAGCACCTTACAGGAGGATCGGTCCTTCCGCCTCCCCCGTCTAGGACCCCCCACCCACCGACGCCCCCCGCAGGCTCTCCCTTCCCAAGTCAGTTTTCCCCACCAGTGCTGTCTAGGGGTGTTGAAGCTGCCACAGAGATCGAAGCCGCACTCCCGGAGTCACAGACGCCCGAGCCTCCACTGGAGTAACCACCGAGGCTCCGACAATCACAGAGGACGACCAGGGCCCCCGATCGACTGATTGCTTCATTTTAACTGTAATCTGTAAATATAAAACACCAAATGTACATAGCTACCAGACTTGTAAATAGTTACTAAACACTGTACGGAGGTATTACGGTATCCATAACTAATTATACAATGTTGTTATGTTTTGTAGTTTCTGGTCACCACCCCTGCTGGACTCTTTTTTTAACGGGGTGAATGTGGTATTATAGGTATTACGGTACCTGAGAGGCTAAAGCACCTTTGGTAGAACCTATATGCTTGCTATTGGCTAGAGTGTATAGTAGCTCCGCCCTGATAGGTGGGGTATAAAGACCCGTGCCGCCCCAGCAGCATCATTCTGTACCTGAGCTGCTGGGGGAAACATCTAGCTTATTAAAGCCTTCAGTTGGACTACAACCTCACTTTAGTGGTCATTGATTGTGCATCACCCGGCCAATAGACTGCCTCTCGAGCTCTGCGTCAACATTTCTCGATCCCCAGGTGACCCTCATGGAGTTGGCCGAGCACCATAGCTCGCATGCTCTGCGGAATCACAATCCTATCGAGCTTCATGAGGATGCCGTCCTCCACCGTCAGGTCATCCTTGACATTGTAAAACTGGGGACACTGTCCCTTCTGCCAGCATTTCGTGAGGTGCTGCATTACACGCTGTAGCAAAGGATCCTTGGCCGTTTCCTCATGAATTTGGATGACCCTCTCATCAGTGGCCGGAAGGTTTGAGGCACACAATTGCACCTGCGCATCGATTTGGCAGACAAAGTCAGTTTGTTCAGATGGTGTGGTGATAGACCTGGAAAGGGCATCTGCAACAATGAGTTCTTTGCCTGGCATGTAGACAAGTTCAAAGTCATAGCGGCGTAGCTTGAGAAGGATTCGGTGTAACCGAGGCGTCATGTCAAATCCTTCTGGATTATGTGGACTAATGGCCTGTGGTCCGTCTCAACCGTAAATTTTGGGAGGCCATACACATAGTCATGAAATTTGTCGATTCCCGTTAGGAGGCCCAGTCATTCCTTCTCAATCTGAGCGTACTGTTGCTCAGTGGGCGTCATGGCTCTGGAGGCATACGCAACTGGGGCCCATGAGGAGGAGTCATCCCGTTGGAGGAGCACCGCCCCAATACCATCCTGGCTCGCGCCAGTGGATATTTTGGTCTCTTTGGTAGTGTCGAAGAATGCCAGAACCAGACTGTGGTGAGTTTTGCCCTCAGCTCATGCCATTCGTTCTCATGAGCGGGCAGCCACTGGAATTCCGTCGACCTTTTGACGAGGTGGCGGAGGGCTGTGGTGTGTGCCGCCATGTTGGGAATGAACTTCCCGAGGAAGTTGACCATCCCTAGAAAGCAGAGGACCGCCTTCTTGTCCTCTGAGGTCTTCATAGCGTTGATCGCCGAGACCGTGTCAGCATCTGGCCGCACGCCTTGTTGCGAGATGTGGTCACCAAGGAATTTGATTTCTGATTGACCGATCGAGCACTTGGCTCTGTTGAGTCGGAGGCCATGCTCATGGATTCTGTGAAACACCTGCTTGAGGCAATCGATGTGTTCTTGAGGAGTTGTGGACCAGATTATGACATCGTCAACATACACGCGCACCCCCTCGATACCCTCCATCATCTGTTCCATGATGCGGTGAAATACCTCTGAGGCAGAGATGATGCCAAAAGGCATTAGGTTGTAGCAGTAGCGACCGAACGGGGTATTGAATGTGCACAGCTTGCGACTGGATGCATCCAGCTGTATTTGCCAGAACCCCTTGGAGGCGTCCAGCTTTGTAAAGAGTTTGGCATGAGCCATCTCGCTGGTCAACTCTTCTCGTTTTGGTATCGAGTAATGTTCCCTCATGATGTTGCGGTTTAAATCCTTGGGGTCAATGCAGATTCGAAGCTCCCCTAACGGTTTCTTGACGCAGACCATGGAGCTGACCCAGCCCGTGGGTTCTGTGACCTTTGATATGATGCCCTGGAGGTCCTGTAACTGCTACTTGAGGCGGTCCTTGCGAGGTGCCGGCACCCGATGTGAGGCGTGGATCACAGGGGTGGCGTTTGGTTTGAGCAGGATTTTGTATCGGTATGGGAGTGTGCCCATTCCATCGAACACACTGTGGTACTGCGTGATGATGTCATCAATTGCAGAAGTTCTCATCAGGCGAGGCCGTCGCCTGTGAGGATGACATGGTGTGGACTCGCTGAACCAAGTTCAGGAGTTTGCAGGCCTGAGCACCGAGCAGGGATGCTCTGTCAGGTCCCACGATTTCAAATCGCAGTGTCGCTTTAAATGACTTATTGGAAACTCCGAGTTGGCATGAGCCACTGGCAGCTATGGCATTGCCATTGTAGTCAAGGAGCTGGCAGGCCGGTGGAAGAATGCTTGGTCTGACGCGGGTGGTGTCGATATCGGATTTGGAGATGAGGTTCCCCGATGCGCCGGTGTCCAGTTTGAACTGGATGCGAGCCTTGTTGACTGTGAGGACAGCACACCACTCGTCGTTGGGATCCATGCTAAGGATCGGGAGGTGCTTCGCTGTCTTGGAGAAAAGCAGCGCATGCTTCGTAATGATGCCCACCCGGTATGAAGATTTGAGGCACACAGCATCAGGATCTGTTGGGCTGTCGGGGTCGGAGTCTGGCATGGCCTGCTGTATTGAATGGACGCTTCTGCGCCACGGCTGGTATCGCTGGATGCTGGGCAGTGGAGCAGATCCGCAAAGGGCTGCATAGTGGCCAAGCTTGCCACACTGTAGACACTGTCGCGGTTTTGCCGGACATTGCCGCTTTAAATGGGCGGAGCCACAATTCGGACACGTCATGACGCCAACGTCAGCGCATTCCGTGCGCCATCGTGCATGCACAGTGCAGTCGAACGACGTATGCACCTGGTCGTCGGTCTCGCCGTCCCCTCGGTCATGGCGCGCATGCGAAGGGGCCCGGGAAAAGCACACGGAATGGCCACTCTCGTTGATACTTAGGCCCTGCATTTGTGCGATGGCCTGCACCCGTTCCTCCTCATGGGAGGTTAGCTTTGCCGTTTCTGCAGCCCTGATGTGGGAGTACCGATTGTTAGCACGTTCGTGGAGAACGCACGTTTCGATGGCGATGGTGAGGGTGAGCTGCTCGGCTTTCAGGAGCTGCTGGTGAAGGGAATCAGAGTGGACCCCGAAAACGATCTGATCCCGGATCATGGAATCAGTGGTCGAGTCATAGTTACATGACTGCGCGAGGATGCGGAGATGGGTCAGAAAGGATTGAAAAGGTTCATCCTTACCCTGAAGCCTCTGCTGGAAAACGTACCGTTCAAAGCTCTCATTCACCTCAATGTCACAGTGGCTGTCGAACTTCAGTAGAACTGTTTTAAAGTTCGTCTTGTCTTCGCCTTCAGCGAATGTAAGGGAGTTGTAGATGTGGATGGCGTGGTCCCCGGCTGTGGAGAGGAATAGTGCGATCTTCCTGCCGTCCGATGCGGACTCGAGGTCGGTGGCTTCTAGATAGAGTTGGAAATTTTGTTTGAAGATCTTCCAATTTTGCACCGAGGTTGCTGGTGATGCGGAGCTGCGGAGGAGGGCGGACGTTTTCCATGTCACCGGATGGCTGTTTGCCGGTCAACGCTGATTCACTCAAGGTAGGTCCGTCAATTTTCAGCATCACTCACTGGTACCATGATGTGTTGGGTAGGCTGGGTCGATGTGGACTGCATTTGATACAGTGTAGCGAGAGGAAGTCCTCCAACACTTGATAAGATGCAACACGATTTTAATTAACATCTAAAAATTATACATGTTCAACTGTGGGTTGATACTATACAGACTTGACTGGAGACATGATACTAGCCTAACCAGACTTACTAGCTACCACGCAGCCTATTAGCATTGGCCCCTTGAGGAGTAAAGGTAGGTGGGTGTACTATTTGGAGCAGGGGCTGCTGTTCACTGTTGTTCTGGGAGTGCCAATTTGTCTTCCTCCAATGGGAGCCTTTGGGTTTCCCCTAAAGGTGATCAGATCAAGGAGGTTTCCAGGAAGTGGACTTAGACCATCTTGTATTGCACAGTTCCAGATTATCTGTCGCATTTTTAGGCTGGTATATATCCACATGTACGTTATCCATGTCTTTGTTGAGAGAGCAAATGTGATTTTCGACAATGGGGGACATATCCCCTTGCTGCCGGTATTGGGAACTTCAGTAATCCATCAAAGAGGCAGTAAGGGTTAGGTGATTGAAACAGTTTAGATCTTTCACCAAGCAAACATGGTTTGGACCAGGGTGGAGCATTGTCAATCCTATCATATCAGAGGAACATTGGACTTAGGAGCAGGAGTAGCCTGTTCTGCCATTCAATAAAATCATAGCCGATCTAGTTGTGGTCTCAATTCCACTTTGCCATCTGCCCCCCTTGACTATCAAAAATTAATCCAACTCTGCAATGAATAAATTCAGCCTCCACTGCTTTCTGGGAGAGAGAATTCTACATTCTAACGACCCCATGAGAGAAAGAAATTCCCCTCATCTCTGTCTTAAAAGGGAAATCTCTTATTCTTAAACTATGTTCCCTAGTTTCCCCACAAGTGAAGACACCCTCCCGGTATCTCCCCTATCAAATCCCCTTAGGATCATCTATGTTTCAATAAGAATTAGGGGTGGCACGGTGACAAAGTGGTTAGCACTGCTGCCTCACAGTGCCAGGGACCCGGGTTTGATTCTGACCTTGGGTGACTGTCAGTGTGGAGTTTGCACGTTCTCCCCGTATCTATGTGGGTTTTCTCCAGGTGCTCCATTTCCACACACAGTCCGAAGATGTGCTGGTTAAGTGGACTGGCCATTCTAAATTGCCCCTAAGTTAGGTGAGGTTACGAGGTGAAGGTGGGGGATTAGGCTGGGTAGATGTTCTTTCAGAGGGTTGGTGCAGACTTGATGGGCCAAATGGCCTCCTTCTGCACTGAATGGATTCAAAGATTCTAAGAACACCTCTTCTGAACTCTTTGTGCATAAGCTTAACCTTTATAAGATCAACCCCTCATCCCATGAATGAGGAATCCAAGGACTATCCTGCGTGCCTTCCCATACTGCTGGGCAGTTGTTGGATTGTTTGCATCTCCATCAATATTCTGCCTCATGAGGGGTTAAGAAATGTAGTCAATGTGTAGCTCTGGATGACCTTCAGCTGGCCATCCTGCATCTAGCTACACCGAAATATCATGAACATTGCCTCCATATTACTTCCCAAGAAAGATCTAGTGGTCTAAATCTTATTTGTTGGGCATTTTTAGACTTGCGAGCATCGTTTTTTGTAGAAATACACCTTGTAACCCAGGACTGAGTACATAGAATAGCATTCATATATTGTCATACCACAAGTGTCAATGTAAGACACATATTTGGGGATCAGGAGTCGAAAGTGTGAGCCAAATGAGAATCAAAGGTTGGAACCCCTGACACTCGTGGTGTTTCATAGGTTTACTTAATTTAGTGGAAATGTTTGTGTAAGGCAGTGTGTCAATAATATCTGATTCCCAGTTAATAAACTGGCAGACAGAAGTAGTTTAAATGGTTATTAGTGAATGATAGCAACATAGTATTATCTCAGCAAGTCCTGCTGCAACATGAAATATGGGCCTCCTCACCAGTTTCGACAGACATTTTTTTGTAAATGTAAATTAAGTAACAGCAGCTACAAGGAGAATAACATCACCGATCGCTGCAGCAGAAAACCTATCAACCATCCACAGACTCATTTAAATCAATCACCCCGTTCATTTCTGTTGGACAAATTTGTTCAAGTCCAAAGCAAACCATAACGTATTTCACTTCATGCCGAATTCAAATGAGTCTTTTTTTTAAAAGTAAGAATTATTGAAAGGAGACATGTGAGCACGGTGCAGCCATCCCCGTAGCCCTGAGCTGCATCCCTGAACAGATCAAACCCATGTTGTTCCTTCCTGTTCTTCTGATGTTCCTCGTGCTGAATATATTAAAGATAATGGAAACAGCTCAGCTTGAATAAATCCATACATTCAAACTTTATACCTGCTAGATTCCAATTGGTTTCAGCTGGTAACTTGATGACAGGACAATTAACACCAACGTTTCGCCACATGGGAAATCACTGATGTAGAACAGCCCATTATGAGGAGTGCACTGGGCAGATGCTGGAGGGGAAATTGCTCTCGGCTGGTCTCATACCTTCTTGGCTGGTTCAAGGTTGGCACTGCAGAGGTATGGAAGCAGGTGACCTGCCGCCCTCTTGCTGCCGATAATTTACTGCCCGGGGAGATCTAATGAGAGGTAAATAAGTAACTGCTCAAATATTTTGTTAATGCAGCAATACATAATATACAAACTTGTTTTATTTTCATCATGTGTGCAAGAAAAAACATTTAACTGGGGTCCGATTCCTGTTCGTGGGCAGACTGCTGGTCAGTGCTTCATGTCAGGCCTCGAAGCCCTCCCTGTCAGCCTAGGTGCAGGAGCAGTTGCACGTCACTCTGTAAAGGGGATTCCCACTCTGTCCCAGATGAAACTGCATCTCTGTAAAACACAACAAAAGTTAGTTATATTAAAAGTTATTAAATGACTCCAAAAAGAGGCTGATAACACAAAAGTATATTGTTGGGCTCTTTTATGTTGAGTGTTAGATCATTTTGGTGTAGGTACGATTTGTCTTTTTAAACTACTGAGTGAAGAAATGTGAGATCTTGAGAATGTAATATTATTTTAACAGCACATGATTCAACAAGCACACTGCAGGATTTGAACACTAAGATAATGCTGGGAAGGTTGCACCTCAACAATATATCTGTGTTTGAAAACACTACCAGCACCGGCATCCGTGAAATCATGAGGCACACGGAACTGGAGCAGCATATATTTAGTGTCTTTATTCAAAATACCCGTTAAAGTGTTCTAAACCACAATATTTCTGTTCCTTGAAGATAAACCAACAGGAGGAAGATTTGCTCTGTGTACTGTGTATGTTAGAATCTTATACCATTCCATGTACTGTTTATTTTTACAGCGCACGAGCCAAATTATTTGAGCACTTACATCCACAAAGGGTTCTGCATGCAGGCTTTTTGTCTTGGCAACCGTTAATTTGCAAAAACAATTAAAAGCAAGCTGAGAGAATGTGTCGGTCAATCCAAATGTGAAGCTCCTGCTTTTTTTTGCACGCCCGCAGTAATTGTTGATCAAGTTCTTTGTTAGAGAGTGTGGTGGTATGTATTAGGGGCAGTACGGTACCCTGTGATGCCGAGAGGCTATTGGTTGACAGACTCTGGATCCGGATTGGATCTGCCGCCTGCTGGCTCCACCCAGTAAGGCGGAGTATAAGAACCCAGGTTCTCCCAGCAGCCGCATTCTGTAACCGAGCTGCTGGGGAACAAGTCTGCGTAATAAAGCCATCGATTGACTTTATCTCTTCTCGCCTCGTGAGTGATTGATTGTGCTACAGAGAGTAAGGCTATTCCAACGTGATTCCGCAACTCAATGTTTAATATGCATTATGTGGCGGGAGGGGTATGTATGCATGTATTTGGAAACATCGTCCATTCCTTTGGCACGCGAGCTTATGGGCTGCATCCTGATTTACACTGTGATAAACATTTTAGAAAGCTGTGATTGATCCCATCATATCCCAGAGCTTCATGTTTGCCTCCGACACATTGAGGGAGTGAGGGATTGGGAAAAAAATTAGTGACTTAATCAAAAATCTCCCTGGAGGTATACACTTCAGTAAAGTTTACCAGAGGAGAAGAGAGTTAGTAAACTACCCTTTGAGGAAAAATTTCTGTTTACATCCCCGGATTTTCTTTTTAGCATGAAACTAAAAGCAAAACTCTACAGATGGTGGAAATCTGAAATAAAAACAGAGAACGTTCTGTGTTTTGATTTCTTTTTAGCTCTTTTGGGCATTTGTAAATTATTTTCCGAATATACTTTACTATTTTGCTGACAAGCATTATGTACCTATTAAAATCAGCACTGGATAAAAAAAATCATGGCCACATCTAAATGGGAAATTCAATGTTATTACCCCTGGTGATTTGTTCAAAAATGGTCTCAAACTCAATATAGCACAATTCAAACTTATCCTTATGAACAATGTCCTCTCACGTTACTGGTCACATCTATATTACCAACCTTCTATCCAATTCTATCTAATTTGTACTAATATACTGTGCACACTAAATTTGTATGGTTTAATACTTTATGGAACTCCTGACCATAATCCTATTTTTTTGTCCTGGGAAAATAAAAATGATCAAATGTTCTTCACAGGCCTTGATAATTAGATGATGCAGCACAAATTCAGAAACTGCTTTCTGTGTTGAATTGAACCAAAACAACATTATTCAAAATTTCCGTGCTATTGATGCAGCGTAAGTTTAAATTTGTTTCTCTTTCAGCTTGCAACTGTCACGAGCCAGTAATTAAATGCGGTTTAAAGGATTCTCATTTATGCTGAGTATCTAATCACGTCTTAACCGATAAAAATCAACAGGACTTAAATTCAAATGCAAGTGAAATAAGCTGAAATAAGCTAATTCAACAGAACTGTCTTGAATCCCTGTGCTCCTCCTCCGAAACTTTGGCAGAAGAGCAGCAGATACACTGGAAAAATGGTTAGCGATTCCCATGATTCTTATGGTCAAAGTTATGGTGGTTAATCTGGGAGAAGAAGCCCATCGCCTGCCCCCATTCCACCTTCCCCCACTCCCCCCCCCCCCCCCCTCCACCTCCACCCCCCAACAAAAGACATTGTAAAGTTAGTCGGTATTTCGCTGAGATACCTGGAGGCTCGTATGGTTTTCCATAAACCATTTGTTGGTAGCCTATAATTGTCTACATCGCCAAGGTACAGCCGATAGGAACTATCTCCATGCTGGCTCCTTCCAGACTCTACTCCACAGATAGTCTACTATCATGTGATTTTCTACATCACGTATATGGGCAGCACACTTCCCCAGTCCCACACTAACCGTTACTCTGCTGAACACCTTATCACACACACCCAACCCTGAAAATACTTCCCCTGGAAATTCTCTATCCTCCAGTTTACGTAAGGTTCAATATTAATTGAAACACTTCAAACCAGAAATGAATATGATGGCAACAAACAGAGGATTTACTTTCTGACAATAAATAAATCATAAACTCTGTCAATCCAACTTTATTCTTCTTTGCTTATTTATATTGATCTTTGCTGAGCCAAAAGATGACCGCTACAAATGATGCACCATGTGTTGATCTTATCTCGGTCAACCCATCCCCCCCCCCCCACCCCCCCTCTACCCCCCCCTCCCCCCACCCCACCTCTCCACTTCCCTCACTGCAACTGGCACCCTAGATGGTAATGGTGACCTGAGCGCTTATCTCTGGTACCCCCACGTTCTCACTTTAATACAGCTGCTGTAAATTGCACCGGCGTGATGTCATGCTGGCAACCGATGAATATTCAGTGAGGGGGGGAAGTCCCAGTGAGACTGTTCGCTAATGATATTATAATGTATTTAAATGAGGCTCCTGGTCTTCTCATTATGTACCAGCAAGGGGGCCTGGAAAACGCAATCTCGCCAGCAAGAATTGCGTTTCCCGATTTTCACTGTATTTTCTGCCCGCATCACCATTGATGGGCTAACATGGGCTCAAAACTCCTCCCATGATGTGTACCATGAAGCATTGTTGTTGTCCCATACTAAACCCCCCCCCCCCCCCCCCGCAACAATAAAGGTTTTCATGTCAACATTGTCTTTCATCAGATAATTGATTTGTTTGATGTGGAAACAGATAAATTAGTACTTTTATGGACAACATTTTCAGTTCTGTTAATAAATATTTATTGAACATAGTGAGCCCACATCTTTTATGGGGGTCAGTTAGCTCAGTTGGCTGGATGGCTGGTTCACGATGTGAAGGGACGCCAGCAGCATGAGTTCAATTCCCGTAACAGCTGAGGTTATTCATGAAAGCCCCGCCTTCTCAACCTTGCCCCTCGCCTGAGGTGTGGCGATGCTCAGGTTAAACCAAAGTGGAGTACAGCTATTGGCCCTCTGGGACTATGGTGACATTTTACATTTATGGATGGGATGGTGGTGGGTTGGGTTGGGTTGGGTTGGGTTGGGTTGGGTTGGGGGGGGGCAGGGGTGCAGAGGTGAGATTAGCAAACCTTTGGTGCAGTAAATCATCTTTTATATGTCGTCTTAAAAAGTTAAATATCCAATGTTTCAGTAAACTGAAGTGACAGCTACAGAATTACAATACTGGCCCTCATCTACCAGAGCTAAGTCTGATTCCCATTCTGGACTGGTATTTGTGTTAAAACATCCCCAGGGACATGTTCCAGTCACATCCATGCTGTTTGGCAAAAAACTGCCTGAAAATGAGACCCCTCACTTGACTCAAATGTACACCCGGAAAGGCCAACCGGGGAGTACCTTTGATGTGATCAATGAAGATCCACATTGAATGAATTGTCCTCCATTCTGAGCTAATACTGGTGGTGTGACACAAGAGGAGAAAATGTCAGTAGGGGGAGGAGAGGAAGATGGTAAACTAAAACTTCCGTTCAAGTGTCATTTTCCACAGCACTTGCAGAAATATTTAATTTTGTAAAATAACTTCTGCTTTAAGAAAGTTTATTTGGTGTACTGCATCCATGAGCCTTTCATCTTAAAAAATTACTGTAAAGTTTTTAAAATGTTTTCATTGCTGGAGACACACACAAGTACTATTGGAAATGTAGGCACGGCCGATTCATTATATAAATCATCTTTTTGATATCTGACTCATTAACCAAAAAGCTACCTACAGTAATTAACTCTCTTCCCGATCTTCATTAATACTGAAAATTGGAAAGAAAAATAATTCTCTGCAAACTGTTTGATGATGTAAAATGATATTCTTAATTTTGCTACATTTTATTGCAATCTCTCCCAGCTACAGTGGCCGGAGTTTTCCGGTCGTTCGCAGGCGGTGGGATTCTCCGGACCCGCTGGCGCCGCATGCTCGCCCACGGGTTTCCCGGTGGGGTGGGGTTTTCTCAATGGGAAATCCAATGGACAATCGGCTGGAGTAGGGAATCTCGCCGCCAGCAAACGGCGGACAGACGAGAAACACGGGGCTAGGGGATCGGAGAATCCGGCCCGTGGGCGGGATTCTCCAATAATGGGGCTATGTCTCCACGTCCACGAAGAAACACGCGTGAATGACTCTGGACTTACCTGGAATAAGTCCAGGATGATTCTGCGATTTGCAGGGGGCTAGCAAGGCCCCGGAGTGCTCCTCGCAGCTCCGGCTGCCGATACGGGGCCCTGCACTTCCGGTCGGGGGTCCGCGCATGTGCACAGCGGCGGTCTGTGTCGGCCGGCACCAAGAAGATAGGCCCCCTTCAGATCGCGCGCGCCCGCAGATCCGTGGCCCCCGATCGGAACCCTGCTCGTCCTGGAGGCCCCCCCTGGTGAATGATCCCCCCGTCACCCTCCAGGCAGCATCGGACTGAGTCCGCAGGCGCCACGCCGAGTGCCCGCCGGCTGGAACCATTAGTGAACCACGGCGGGGGAACCCAGCCAGCTGCACTTGGAGAATCGCTGTTGGGGCCTTTTTCGATGGCCCCGACTGGCAGCGCACCGACCGCGTGCACCCGTTTGCCGGTGATTCTCCAGGGACTGGAGAATCGTGGGAGCGGCGTTGGACCCGATCATGGGACTTACGCCCATTCTCCGCCCCCGCGCCGAGCTTGATTTTGGTGCAAAGGCTCGGTGAATCCCACCCCTATGTTTTCTCTCCCTACAGGCGCTATCAGACCTGCTGACTTTTCCCAACATCTTTTGATTCAAATTCCAGCATCCGCAGTATTTTGCTTATATTAATATCATTTTCTGATAGTTGCTGAACTTCTAAAAAATAATTGGTGGATATTTTTTATTTGCTCACTATGTGTAATGAAATTGTAAAACTGCTTGTAAAGCTCATGCTCGTAATCTAGCTGCTTGCTGTAAAAATCTTCCCCCATTCTCTGATATTTGTTTGCAATTTGCTGATGGAGCCCAGTGATAAGATAAAATTGAATATAAATTGAGCACCTGAGATAAAAATACCATATTCATAAAGCAACATTTAACTATCATTGTGCAGTTTCTTTGTTTTGCTGTGGTATGAACAAAATGATTGAACATGCTCTTTCTCATTGAACATCATCAAAACTTCTTAAACCTTGGGATGGATTCTCCGGTGGCTGACGCCGAAATCGGGAAACATGATTTTGTGGAGAATAGGTTCCGACGCGAAACTCGCGGCGGGCGTCGATTTGCCGCCAAATCGCTATCTCCGTCACCTTGACAGCGACGTCAATGCGTACCGGAGCGCACATACAGTAGGCCCGACCTGGTATTCTCCGGGGTCGCCGCAATTCTCTGCCTCCAATGAGCCAAGTTCCTGACCGCACTTGTGCTTTTAAAAATCATGAAACCGGCGTTGTGGCTGGTGAAGGGGCGAGGGGAGGTAGGACACAGAGAGGGCTGCCGGGCCGGACACTGGCCAGGCTGGTTGGGGTGGGGGTGGGGCCCTGCCAGGGCCGGGGGAGGGAAGAGTGATGGGGGAACAGGACAAGTGGCTGGGCTGACCCCCACAGGACTGGGGCGGTGTCCAGGCACGCCTTCCATTACCGTGGCCATCTGCCGTGCACTCACTGACCACACACCCTGGCCCCTGGTTCTGCAGAGTGACACCAGCGGTATTGGTGCACCCCACCCTCCGTCACAACCCACCCACCCGGCCACCACCCGTGGGCAGCCTACTCAGGGCAACGCCCACAATAGCCCCCATGGGGATTGTGGAGGGTACTGGGGGTGAGGGCAGTCCCAGCCGATGGCATCCCTGGCATCAGGGATGGGCGCTGGAGCCAGAGATCCCACGGCACTGCCCATCAACGGGGCCAGGGGTGCGGAGTTGGGGGGGGCCTGCGGGGCAGAGCCCGCCGTGCCAACTGGGGCCATGTAACCTGGTGGACCTGGTGGAGCACGGGGGTACACACCATGCTAACACGTCGGCCTTTCACCCCCTGCCCACAATGGACATTGGAATTCAACCAGCAATGGTGGCCTTCCTCCTGGTCGCTGCAGCCCTGGGGGATGCTCTGCAGCTGTGCGAGCTGGAGCTGTTTGAGGAGGAGGAAGCTGCAGCAGCGGAGCGTGCCGCTCAGGATGGAAAGCGAGCCGCCCAACCGGCTGAGGACGAGGAGGTGCCAAGTAGGCGCCGCATGAGGCCTGGTGTGTACCGGCAGCGCCTGTCATTCGAGGACCTGCCGGACTGGGCATGCCGTCGAGGACTCCAGCTGAGCAGGGGGACAGTGTGACATATCTGCCAGATGATGGCAAACCTGGCACTGCGGGGGTATCGGGGAGGGCACCCGCTCCCAGTGGCCGTCAAGGTGACGGTCGCCCTGAACCTTTACGTGATGGGCTCCTTCCAGGCACCGAGTGGCGACCTGTCCGGGATCTCAGACCTCTGGGCACAGGTGCATCCGCACCTTCACAGAAGCCCATATGTCCAGGCGGTTCAATACATCCATTTCAATGTGGACTGAGCCCAGCAGGATGCCCGGACAGTGGGGTTCGCCACCATCACCGGGGTGCCCTGGGTTCACGGGTGATCAATGGGATACTTGTCTCCCAAGAGCCCCTGCAGATGACAGGCCGCTCTACACCAACTGAAAAGGGTACCACTCGAACGTGCAGCTGATAGGTGACCATCAGCTACTCATCATTCACCTCTGCGCCTGGGCGGTGTGCACAACGCCTTCACCCTGACACATTCGATGATTCTTGGCATGTTTGAGATGCCCCCCTGCCTGGGGGGGTGCTCTTGGGTGACAGGGGTTATCCACTGCGGTCATGGCTGATGACGCCTATGGGGGCCACAGACCCACGCAAGACCTGCTACAACGGCGGCCATACAGCAACTAGGAGCGCGATCAAGCGGTGCTTCGGCCTCCTGAAGATGCGGTTCAGGTGCCTGAACTGCTCTGGAGGGATCCTCCACCTGCGCCTGCGGACACTGGATTCTCGCCGATAACCCCTCGTATAGTCCCTGGCTCTGCGACTGCATTTCCACTATAGATGGAACCTTCCGTTCCAGAAGCCCTCCGACCGTCCACCCCCTCGGGTGTTCCTATGTCCGCCTGCTGTACCGGGTCAGCTGTGTGGTGGCCAGAGAATGTCCCAGAAAACTCTCCTCACAAGTGGCCAACTAAGGTGAGCGTCTCTGGGATGATGAAGGGTGTTGGAGACAGCTGTGACGGGAAATCCGTGTCATCCTCCAACTCGAGCTCCGGGGTCTCCTGCGTCTTGGGTGGAGGTCAGCCATCCGAGCTGGTCTCGTCGCTGCTTGGCTCAAGGGGGGCTCCGGCTATGGCAATGGCTGGGGGCGGGGAATGCCAGATGGACACGTCCCATCTCCAGCAGGCCCTGTGAGACACAAGACAAAGCGCATGATTAGTCTGGGGGATGGTGGGGGTGACTGTGTGGGTGGCGGGCGATGTGGCGGAGGTGCTGTGGGGGTGAGGGTGGGGGTGAGGGTGGTGTGGGGGTGAGGTTGTTGCAGGGTGGTGTGGGGGCGAGGGTGGTGTGGGGGTGAGGTTGTTGCAGGGTGGTGTGGGGGCGAGGGTGGTGTGGGGGTGAGGTTGTTGCAGGGTGGTGTGGGGGTGAGGGTGGTGTGGGGGTGAGGCTGGTGTTAGGGAGAGGGTGGTGTCGGGGGTGAGGGTGGTGTGGGGGTGAGGCTGGTGTTGGGGAGAGGTTGTTGCGAGGTGGTGTGTGGGTGAGGGTGGTGTGGGGGAGAGGTTGTTGCGAGGTGGTGTGTGGGTGAGGGTGGTGTGGGGGTGAGGGTGGTGTGGGGGTGAGGCTGGTGTTGGGGAGAGGTTGTTGCGAGGTGGTGTGTGGGTGAGGGTGGTGTGGGGGTGAGGCTGGTGTTGCGGAGAGGGTGGTGTCGGGGGTGAGGTTGTTGCGGGGTGGTGTGGGGGTGAGGGTAGTGTGGGGGTGAGGTTGTTGCGGGGTGGTGTAGGGGGTGAGAGTATTGCGGAGTGGTGTGTGGGTGAGGGTGTTGAGGGGTGATGTAGGGGCTGAGGGTGTTGAGGGGTGGTGTAGGGGGTGAGGGTGTTGAGGGGTGGTGTAGGGGGTGAGGGTGTTGAGGGGTGGTGTAGGGGGTGAGGGTGGTGTGGGGCTGAGGCTGTTGTTTAGGAGAGGGTGGTGTAGGGGGTGAGGGTGTTGAGGGGTGGTGTGGGGGTGAGGGTGGTGTGGGGGTGAGGGTGTTGTGGGGTGGTGTGTGGGTGAGGGTGTTGAGGGGTGGTGTGGGGGTGAGGGTGTTGTGGGGTGGTGTGTGGGTGAGGGTGTTGAGGGGTGGTGTGGGAGTGAGGGTGGTGTAGGGGGTGAGGGTGTTGCGGGGTGGTGTAGGGGGTGAGGGTGTTGCGGGGTGGTGTGTGGGTGAGGGTGTTGAGGGGTGGTGTAGGCGGTGAGGGTGTTGCGGGGTGGTGTAGGGGGTGTGGGTGTTGAGGGGTGGTGTAGGGGGTGTGGGTGTTGAGGGGTGGTGTCGGGGGTGAGGGTGTTGAGGGGTGGTGTAGGGGGTGAGGGTGTTGAGGGGTGGTGTGGGAGTGAGGGTGGTGTAGGGGGTGAGGGTGTTGCGGGGTGGTGTGGGGGTGAGGGTGGTGTTGGGGAGAGGGTGGTGTGGGGGTGAGGGTGGTGTGGGGGTGAGGTTGTTGCGGGGTGGTGTGTGGGTGAGGGTGGTGTGGGGGTGAGGTTGTTGCGGGGTGGTGTAGGGGGTGAGGCTGGTGTTGGGGAGAGGGTGGTGTCGGGGGTGAGGTTGTTGCGGGGTGGTGTGGGGGTGAGGGTGGTGTGGGGGTGAGGTTGTTGCGGGGTGGTGTAGGGGGTGAGAGTGTTGAGGGGTGGTGTAGGGGGTGAGGGTGTTGAGGGGTGGTGTAGGGGGTGAGGGTGTTGAGGGGTGGTGTGGGAGTGAGGGTGGTGTAGGGGGTGAGGGTGTTGCGGGGTGGTGTAGGGGGTGAGGGTGTTGCGGGGTGGTGTAGGGGGTGAGGGTGTTGCGGGGTAGTGTAGGGGGTGAGGGTGTTGCGGGGTGGTGTAGGGGGTGAGGGTGTTGCGGGGTGGTGTAGGGGGTGAGGGTGTTGCGGGGTGGTGTGGGAGTGAGGGTGGTGTAGGGGGTGTGGGTGTTGCGGGGTGGTGTAGGGGGTGAGGGTGTTGAGGGGTGGTGTAGGGGGTGAGGGTGTTGAGGGGTGGTGTGGGAGTGAGGGTGGTGTAGGGGGTGAGGGTGTTGCGGGGTGGTGTGGGGGGTGAGGGTGTTGCGGGGTGGTGTAGGGGGTGAGGGTGTTGCGGGGTGGTGTAGGGGGTGAGGGTGTTGCGGGGTGGTGTAGGGGGTGAGGGTGTTGCGGGGTGGTGTGGGAGTGAGGGTGGTGTAGGGGGTGAGGGTGTTGAGGGGTGGTGTAGGGGGCCAAGGGTGTTGCGGGGTGGTGTGGGAGTGAGGGTGGTGTGGGGGTGAGGCTGGTGTTGGGGAGAGGGTGGTGTGGGCGTGAGGGTGGTGTGGGGTTGAGGCTGGTGTTGGGGAGAGGGTGGTGTGGTTGTGAGGGTGGTGTGGGGGTGAGGCTGGTGTTGGGGAGAGGGTGGTGTGGGCGTGAGGGTGGTGTGGGGTTGAGGCTGGTGTTGGGGAGAGGGTGGTGTGGTTGTGAGGGTGGTGTGGGGGTGAGGCTGGTGTTGGGGAGAGGGTGGTGTGGGAGTGAGGGTGGTGTGGGGGTGAGGCTGGTGTTGGGGAGAGGGTTGACATGTGTCACGGGGAACCACAATTAAGCGGGGTCTCACTTCCTCGCCCGTGGCTGAACTGCACCTCGGCAACTTCCCTTTCCTCCGGTCCGCCGACCACATCCAGAGCCCTCTGCTCTGCCACAGTGAGGGGCCGCAGGTCCGGCGATCCCCCTCCTGTCTTCTCCCGCTCCCAGTGGTTGTGCGTGGCCTTCTCCTGGGGGGAGTGGGTCGAACAGAAAACAACAGCGTCAGGCAGTCCGACGCATTCAGCTCAGGGGGTGGGGAGCTGGTGGCCTTAGTGGATAGGGCTCCAGGTCATAGCGGCCGGTATCGATGCCGGCATATGGTGCAGGGCGGGGGTTCGGCCATCCTCTGGGCTGGGCGGTGGGGGGTGGGTGTGTGAGACGGGGTTGATGCCAGGGGCACAGTGTTGCCTACTCGCCCTCGCCACCCTGAGGAAGTCATGCAGTTTCTTCAGGCACTGCTGTCCGGTCCGGACGGTGTTGCCATGGCGCTGATGGCCTCTCCCTCCTGCGCCCAGGCACGGTGAACGGCGGCAGCTAGCAGCCTCCTTCCCAGGCCGGGGTACAGGGTCATCCGCCTCTCCTCCACTGCGTCCAAGCGGGCCTCCAGCTCGGCATCGGTAAATCTCGGGTTTCTCTCCTCTCGGCTATCTTCTTGGCTGGGATGGTGTGTGTGGGGAGTGCAGTGTGTATATACGGCAGCAGCTAGTCAGCCTCCCGAGTGTCAATCACATAGCCGACATCTTTTCCCATTGGAATCGATTGTGTTGCACATGGTGTCGATACTGGCCCCTTCGTAGTAGCAGAAACGGTCCAGGTGAGGAGCCAGTTTTGCTGTCGTGCAAAGCCACGAATTCTCTGTTTGCGCCAACACTTAGGGCGGGATTCTCCAGTCTCCGATGGTCTCGTTCGGCGATCAGCCGGAGAATCCATGTTGGTGCCGAAATTAGGGCGGCGCCGCTTTTGCGACTCTCCGCCCCCCCCCCCAAATGGCGTACTCTAGGATGCTGTCGGGACGCCTTCAGGACGTTACCTGAGGTCCTCCCCCCCGATGCTTTGCACTCGATGGGCTGAGTTCCCGATGGCATCGATCGTGTATGGTATTTTTTTCGGGTGCTTGGCGTGGCGGCTGTGGACTAGGTACAGCACCGGCGGGGGGAGAGCCAATCCCCGGGCAGGGGTTCTTCTTAAATGGGGGTTTGGGGCATTGGCCGGGGGGGGTGGCAAGCCTGGCCAAAGGGGTTCACTATTTGGCAGGCCAGGTCCGCATGCGCCGGGTGCCATGTTGCATGGCTCGGCCGCTGCAAGCTACTGCCGTACGCATGCACAGCCACCGACCCGGCAATTCTCCAGCCGTATCCGCAACTAGCGCTGCATGCCTGCTGGCCCCCCCACCGGACGGAGGATCGGCGGCCGTGTTGCGCCATTTTTCCGGTCGTAAAACGCCACCGTTCCAGCCCCTAATCTCAGAAACGGAGATCGCCGCCCCTTGCTTCTATCAGTTGTTATGTCACTGCCCGTAAGAATAGACAATGTACTTCAGGAAAGTGAGGTGTCAAATGATTACGAAGTTTCCAACCACAATTTTGTAGTCACGTTCACAGCTAGTTTTCCTTGTTGTTCTTTTGGAAGCTTTCCCTCCATTTTTCAATACTTCTCATGGTTTGAGCAGTGGATGAATCAAGTATAGCTCCCACTCATGATCTTTAGCAAATGTTACTGTCAATTATTATTCATGTTGTCCAGTAATTGATCAAACTGGGTGACAATAAAGGTATCTTTGGCCGTGATTCTCCGGCTTCTTTTCGCTCAAGCGAGGCTGGTGAATAGCGGGAGGGGCTACAAACGAGAACCATGGCAGACAGTTTGCGATGCAACCGGCCCGCTCCCGTCGGTGAAATCGGGATCTCGCAGTTGGGAGGCGAGAAACCAATTCTCACCACTTCAGCCCCATTTCTATACAATTAACGGGAACCACCCCATATCCAACGTCCTCCTCTCATTCATCGGCCTCCCCAGCAAGTGATGACGCTGGTGCTGATCACTACTCCTTTTGAAAAACGTGAACCTGGCAGAAGGGCTTCAGTGGGAAGCCGAGAAGGTGAGTAGCCATCTTTGCTCTCAGGCAAAGAGCCCCGGGGATGCTGGGCTTGCCACCCCAGTGCTCGGTGGTGGGTGGGGGAGCCTTGGCTGGGGGTGGGGGACCCTCCGCAGGAGTGGGCTGCCATAGAAGGCTGGGGGAAAGGCGCTGTGCCGTGACAGCCGTGCCGTGACTATAACGGTTGCATTCTTGGAGCTCTCCTCCGAGGTGGTCTCATAGGAGTAAGGAGAGGGTGCTGCCTGGGATGGGCTAGTGCCGTCGGCTGGAGGACCTGTGGGAGAATGGACATGTGGACAGTAAGTGGGATGGGCCAGTTCAGAAAGGCAATAACAACTCACGTTTGACAGGTCCCCTGGGTGGAGCCTGGTGTTTCCTCATCTCTGCGACGTCTGCCAGCCTCCGCATGGGGGGACGGCCTGTCCTCAACCACTTCAGTCATCTCCAAGGCCCGCTCCTTTGATTCTTAAGTCTGGCACCCCACCGCCAGTCTGGGCCGTCGCCCGATGATTATAGGAGAGCTTTCCTTCAGGAGGCACGAGAGGGCATCGGCAGCCACACACATGGTTCACAGTGGTGGGAGGGGGTGTGTGAAGGGAGGGTTGGAGGTTGAAGGGGGAGGGAGGGTTGGGGGGGGGTGTTGAAGGGGGGAAGAGGGTGGAGGGAGGGTTGGGATTGTATTGGAAGTTAGGGGGTGGATGCTCTCTTGGGGGTGGGTGGGGATCATTGGTGTCTACTCACGCATGCTGCCTGGTATAGGTTGTTGACCTTTATTCAGCAGTGGACACCAGACTCCTGGACACACTCCCTGAACTCATAGCTGCCACCACCTCGCCCTAGGCTGACCCTCCAGGACCCCCGGGGGAACAGGACATCCCTCCTGGCCTCCACCACGTCTAGAAGCCTACCCAGGTGATATGCCATCAATGAACACACGACGAGTAGTGAACGTAACTGAGGCTTTAATAAACTAAACAGAAAGCCTCCTGGCCTCTGATCCTGAACTGGATCAGAGGCAGAGACCACCCACCTTTATACCAGGCCCGAGGGGAGGCAGAGCCATCGGGCAGTGGTTTACCACATTACATATAATACAGTAGCCGTTTACCACAATACACATATTATATACAACAGTGGTTTACCACATTCACCCCCTGTTAAAAAAAAAGAGTCCAGCGGGGGTGAAGTGGACTTAAAGATCAAGTCTGTCGGGGGCCTCGACCTTCCGCCGTGATCGCCTCAGTCCCGGCTGTGGTGTGGGCACCGGTGTCGAGACCTGCGCGTCCGGGAGCGTGTTGTCCTCTTCTTCACCCAGTTGTTGAGTCGGTGGAGGGGGGAGCAGTGTATGGGCGGGGGTGGTGGTGATGGTCGGCGGTGGGCCTGCGGGTGCCAGTTCTTGAAGTGGGTGGGTAGAGGTGGGGGGAGATGGCGTAGGGTCGGGGGTGGTTGTGATGGTCACTGGGGAACATGCAGGTACCTGGAGGGAGACTGTGTCCTGTCGCCCGTCCTGATGTGCCACGTAGGCATATTGCGGATTGGCACGGAGGAGCAGGCCCTTCCCGACAAGGGGATCTGATGTGTGTCTCCTCGCATGCTTCCGGAGGAGGACGGACCCTGGGACTGTCATCCACGACGGGAGCGAGACCCTTGAGGTGGACTTCCTGGGGAAGGCAAACATATGTTTGTGAGGGGTCTCGTTTATGGCAGTGCACAGGAGCGACCGGATGGAGTGGAGCGCATCGGAGAGGACCTCCTGCCAGCGGGAGATTGGGAGACTTCCAGACCATAGGGCCAGGAGGACAGCCTTCCAGACCGTCGCGTTCTCCCTCTCCACCTGCCCCGGGGGTTGGAGCTGGTCGTCCTGCTGGAGGCGATGCCCTTGCTGAGCAGGAACTGACGCAACTCGTCGCTCATGAAGGAAGAACCCCGATCGCTATGGATGTAGGTGGGGAACTCGAACAAGGTGAAAAGACTGCCGGTGGCAGAGGTCATGTCAGGGCACGGGATGGGAAAGGGGGATCTTGAGTTTTCATCACCAATATTGAGGAAGTCCACGTTACGGTCAGTGGAGGGGAGGGGCCCTTTGAAGTCGATGCTGAGGCGCTCAAAGGGGCGAGAGGCCTTTACCAGGTGTGCTCTGTTTAGCCGATAGAAGTGCGGTTTGCACTCCGCGCAGACCTGGCAGTCCCTGGTCACGGTCCTGACCTCCTCGTTGGAGTAAGGCAGGTTGCGAGCCTTGATAAAGTGAAAAAGAACGGGTGACCCCCGGGTGACAGAGGTCATTGTGGAGGGCCCGAAGTCGGTCTACTTGTGCGCTGGCCTATGTACCGCGGGATAGGGCACCTGGGGGCTCATTGAGCTTCCCAGGTCGATACAAGATATCGTAGTTGTAGGTGGAGAGCTCAGAATCTTGTCGTTCTTGATCTTGCCCCGCTGTGTATTTTTAAACATGAAGTGTATCGCGGCTTTGGCAATATCTGCTTTGATGCGGTTGAAGGCCAGGCAGGCCTCAGCCGTCAGGGGAAAAATGGCGGATTTAATAAGTGGACAGGCCTTGTCCACTTATTAAATCCCGCTGTGCATAGTAAGAGAAGAACGCCAGGCATCTCTTCAGGGCCTTGGGGCAGTGGGGGAGGGGGAGTTCCAGCAGGGGGCACATGTGGTCGGGGTCGGACCCTAGGACTCCGTTTTCCACAACGTATCCAAGGATGGCAGGCGGGTTGTGCGGAAAACGCATTTTTCCTTATTGTAGGTGAGGTTCAGGAGTTTGGCGGTGTGGAGGAAGTGCCGGAGGTTTTCGTCATGTTCCTGCTGGTCATGGCCGCAGATGGTGACATTATCTAAGCACGGGAACGTGGCCCGCAGCCCGTACTGGTCAACCATTCGGTCCATGACCGAGACCCCATTGGTGACGTCGAAGGGGACTCTGAGGAAGTTGTAGAGGCGGCCACCTGCCTCGAAGGCAGTGTATTGGCGGTCCTCCGGGCGGATAGGGAGCTGGTGGTACGCGGACTTCAAGTCAACTGGGGAGAAGACTCGATACTGCGCAATCTGGTTGGCCATGTCAGATATGCGGGGGAGGGGGTACGCATCGAGCTGCGTGTACCGGTTGATGGCCTGACTGTAGTTGATGATCATCCGGTGCTTCTCCCCAGTCTTGACGACCACCACTCCGGGCTCTCCAGGGGCTGGTACTAGCCTCAACGATCCCCTCTCGCAGGAGTCGCTGGACCTCCGACCTGATAAAGGCCCTGTCCCGGGCACTGTATCATCTGCTCCTAGTAGCGACGGGCTTACAGTCCGGGGTGAGGTTAGCGAAGAGCGAGGGTGGGGCAACCTTAAGGGTTGCAAGGCTACAGACGGTGAGGGGGGGCAGGGGTCCACCGAACTTTAAAGTAAGGCTGTGGAAGTGGCATTGGAAGTCGAGCCCCGGTAATAGGGCAGCGCAGAGATGGGGAAGGACGTAGAGTTTGAAGTTAGTGTACTCTACGCCTTGTACAGTAAGGGTTGCGATACAGTATGCCCGGATTTCTACTGAATGTGATCCGGAAGCCAGGAAAATTTTCTGGGTCGCGTGTAAAATAGGGAGGGAGCAGCGCCTTACCGTATCTGGGTGTATGAAGCTGTCTATGCTTCCGGAGTTGAAAAGTCAGTCTGTCTCGTGGCCGTTGATCTGGACGGTCATCATAGATTTTGTGAGGTGATGAGGCCGGGACTAGTCGAGCGTGATGGAGGCGAGCTTCGGAAGGTGATAGGTAGCTTCGGACCGGGTGAGCAGGGCTCCCGGGAGGCTGCGGAGTGGTCCCAAGATGGTGGCCCCCATGGGTTGCACGTGGCGGGTGGCATCGGAGATGGTATCAAAGATGGCGGCCCCCATGGGACGCACGTGGCGGGCAAAATCGAAGATGGCGGCGAAGATGGCAGCGCCCACAGATCGCAAATGGCAGGTGGCGCGGCAGCTGGGGGCGGCCCCAACAGGCAGCAGGCAGCGCTGCTGGGCCTAGGGGTTTTAGGGGGAGATCGGGCCCGGCAGGCTTTCGCAAAGTGGCCCTTCCTCCCACACCCGTTGCAAGTCGCGTTCCGTGCTGTCTGGGATGATTACCCTGGCCGCAAAAATAGCACTTTGGGCTTCCGGCGTTGGCAGGCCGCTGCGCGGCACAGGCTTGCGCTGCACTCAGGTCGGATGATGGCGGCGCCCACGAGGTCCACGAGGGTGCCGCGCGGTCGGAAGTGTAGGCCTCCATGTTCTGGAAGGCCACCTCCAGCGAGTTTGAGAGCTGCACTAGGAGGCCGAGTGTACCCCCTTCTAGCAATCGCTGGCAGATGTAGTTCGATTTCATGCCTGCGACATAAGCGTCCTTGATCAACAGTTCCGTGTGTTGGGTAGCCGATACCACCTGGCAATCACAGTTCCGGCTGAGTACCCGCAAGGCACGCAGGAATTCTGCTAGTGATTCCCCAGGGCTTTGTCGTCAAGTGGCAAGAAGGTGCCAAGCATACACCTCGTTCACAGACTTAACATCGTGTCCCTTCAGCAGCATTATCGCCTCGGTATATGAGGGGGCGTCCCTGATGAGAAGGAAGACTTGCGGGCTCACCCGTGCATTGAGGATCTGCTTCTTTTGGAGGTCGGTGAAGTCTTCGGTGGAGGATCCGAGGTACGCTTCGAATTAGCTTAGCAATTCGAGCCAGTGCTCGAAGGTTGCAGTGGCGTCAGCTGCCTGTGGGTCCAGCTCCAGGCGATCAGGCTTGAGCGATGAATTCATCTTAGAAGTTTAGTTTATTAAATTGATCTGCCATCAATGAACACAAGACGAGTAGTGAACGTAACTGAGGCGTTAATAAACTAAACAGAAAGCCTCCTGGCCTCTGATCCCGAACTGGATCAGAGGCGGAGACCAGCCACCTTTATACCGGGCCCGAGGGGAGGCGGAGCCATCGGGCAGTGGTTTACCACATTACATGTAATACAGTAGCCGTTTACCACAATACACATATTATACACTACAGTGGTTTACCACACCAGGTTCGCATCTCTGAATCTTGGGGCCGTGCTCCTTGGCGCCATTGTTGCGAGCTGGCTGGGGTTGGCTGAGCAAGTGCAGCTTAAGTGCTGCTCGACCTTGTTAGCGGGGGTGCTGGCGTGCGCGGATCAGCAGGTGAGCCTTCATTTGCGATGAGAAGCCTGCGAGGCCTTGTCAAATGGACCGATGAACGTCGAATTGTGTTGCCAGCCTCGCTGGGCCGAGCACCTGGAAGCTCGAGACAATTCCAACTTGCTACCACACTTAGCATGTTTTCTGGAGAATCGCACCCTCTGTAAATATCGAACACAGGCTGTACAAGTTTCCTTTAATAATCATTGAAAGCCTTCTAAACATCAACTGTAACCGTTTGGTCTTGTTATCTACCAAGAAATTTAAATTGTGTAAATGAGGTAGACAGATATTGGAATTACTGTACAACAATCAGAGGATATTTTTCATAATTCTTTTTCAAATGCATCATCCAAATTTTATTGAAAGCTAATACAATAGTAATCACTTCTCCAACTGTCCACAGCAATAACTGTTTCCATAGTTTAATTAAATGCCTTGGCCTGCGGCCACAGTATTTAATCAGCATCGAAGCTATTGACTGCCGAGTACATTCCTGATAAAACGGAACTTTGCTTAATTGCTTCTGTCTCCTTCATAAATAGGGAAAGCACGCAAAACATCCTGTCTTCATAATGCTCCCTTGGCTGTAGCATGCTTTCGACAGGCCTCTTCAAAACAGCGCCACAGACAGAACTGACTGCAATGTACGACGGCTTACCATGCACCAGGGCCTGACCTTCGAACCACACCCAGTCTAGTGTGAACATCGTACTGCTTCTACTTCTGACAGTCAAGCTTTCCTGAATAAAATCGATGAATCTTATTTTAATATTTGCATGTAGCCCCTCTCCTTTCCTGTAAATGGCTCTGCTGAATTTTTATGCAGAGAAGCACCGAAAATTTATGGCCACAATTAGACCATTGCAGTCTGGTGAGCAAGCCATTACGAGCCTGCTGTTCAGCAATCCGTAGAGTCTGACCGAATCTCAACTCCCAGGCGTCACCTGGCGCAGTCTCCCAGCACACAACACTAAACTCTCATTTTCAGAAAAAATTAATATTTTCCCATTTATTTTCCCCTGTATTCACAATTGTGCAGTTATTAATTATGAGAAAAGGTAATGCCATAAATATCATGCATTGAAGTGTGCACAATAATGCCTCTGTAATTTCTGTTAATTGCCTGGACGAATTTGTTTAAGATAAAACCTCTTCAATATAAAGGGGATGTTTATTTCTAAGTATCGCTTTATAATATACAAGTTAATATCACTAGGTTATTCAAATTGAATAAAAAAGCTCTGAGTCAACTCAAGCTCCCATACACTGTTAATCATTTTGACATTGTGCTAATAGAAACCTTTTAGGTGAATGTACAATACAAGTAGTGGTGGAAATTTTTAATTAAGCACTGAATTTCTGTCACATAGTTTTCCAAATACAAATTCTTCCACTAGATCACGGGCACAGAAATAATATTCTGCCTATTATTAAACAGCAATTAAAACAATGCCCATGAACCGTCTTTGACAGTCTGATTTCTTTTGGCGCAAAGTTAAAAAGGGGACAGTACCTTTTCAGAAAATGCCACATTAAGCAAAGCGAAATTATGCTCAAAGCATAACAGGTTTTAATAGACAATGTTACCTGCCTTCTTTTGCAATACGAAATCCAGTTCAATTAATGTTTGCAATTGATTGTAATGCAACACTTTGGCAATCGCGAAATTCTGTCATTTGTTATGTGATTCTTAAACCTACTTAATTTTAATCTTCCTGTGCCAGTTAATCAGTTATTTACTCTCTTCAGTTCAACCTAATTAATAAGATAAACATGCTTATTATTGAGAAGTAATAAACAAAGAATAAATGTAGCCGTACGTTCGCTGGATTGTAATGGATCAAGAAGTTTTATTATTGTTTTGTTGTTAAACTTTGCTCAGTTGTTAGCACTATTACCCTCAAATCAGAAGCTTGTGAGTTCCAATCTTGCTCAAGAGGTTGAACACACAGGCCTGGATTCTTCCCATGCCTGAGAGGCCAAAACCCTGGCAATGGCTGAAATTTCGAGTTCCCACCCTCACCCCAGCATGACCCATCTTCATGTGAGCTTTTCACATTGTACTTTCTTTCAAAGGTGATTTCTCACATCAAGGACTAATTTCTTTACTATTATACACAAATTAAATGGCTAAACAGTTCAGTATAGTTCTCTAAAGATATTTTCAATGATTTTAAATCATATTACTCACAGGTGGAGGACTGGACACCCTTATTAAAATATCAATTGTTGCTGATAAGCCCATTTTCAACAGAATTAATAAAAATGCACCAGCTCACCGCTCTTAGATACATCAAGGAATACATTTTAATGGAAAGAAAAAATGATTAAATTCTATTGGGTTGCTTGATTGCACTGGTTCATAACAAATGGCATGTTTGCAACTGCAATTGAATTTAGCAGAAAATTTACCTTCATCTTCCCTTTCCATTCAATTCCCTTTCCATTCCCTTCCTTTCCATTTCTTCCCCTTCCTACCCTTTCTCTCTCCTTCCTTTCTGTTTCCTTCCTTCCCTTCTCTTTCCCCCCTCCCCTCTCTAGTTTCTGGATATGGTCACCCTGTAGGCTGAGGGTATGCAGGCAGATGGGGAATGGGTGACTGCCAGACAGTCGAGGAGAACAGCAAGTGAGGGAATCACCTGAGTGCTTTTCACTCTCCAATCAGTTAGAATTCAAGCTTTGTTTTTCATATTTCAGACCCCCAAATCTTTGTTGGAGGTAGGGAGGGGAGGGGGATGTAAAACCCTTAAGCTAATGAAGAGTTTGAACACACAGTGCCGAGAACCTTTGGCAAAGATTGCAAAATAATTTGTAATTCCTCCAGTCAGTGGTAATGAGTAAATTATCCGTCTTAGAACATAGAACAGACAGTGCAGAAGGAGGCCATTCAGTCTGCACCAACCCACTTAAGCCCTCACTTCCACCCTATCCCCGTAACCCAGTAACCTCTTTGGACACTAAGGGCAATTTAGCATGGCCAATCCACCTAACCTGCACATCTTTGGACTGTGGGAGGAAACCGGAGCACCCGGAGGAAACCCAGGCAGACACGGGGAGAACGTGCAGACTCTGCACAGACAGTGACCCAGCGGGGAATCGAACCTGGGACCCTGGCGCTGTGAAGCCACAGTGCTATCCACTTGTGCTACCGTGCTGCCACCTACTCACCTACCGTCTTCTCACTTACTTATTATGGATTAGGCTGTGTATTATTGCATTAATTTTGTAAGAATTTTAGCTCTGGGAAAAATGTTGATTTAATCTTTCTGTTGAAAGTTGCACATCCCTATTGCAGGAGCCATTCAAATTTAATCAATTCATAATGATGGTTTTTTTAAATCAGATTTTTTTTCGGTAAGTAAGTTGAAATTGGATTATTTTAAACCTTTGGTCAGAAATATACCAGGCAACATGCACAAATAAAAATTATTGCATCTCATGTCCCTTGGGTATATATTGTCACATCAAGATACTTTGGATGGCTTCCTACTAGAAGTGTAACTCAAGCAATTTATTGACTATTCACCGTGCCCATTAGGAGGGTGAAGTATAACTTTAGGCTGCTGGTTTATTTTTCAGTATCCAAATGCTGCTGCTTCTTAACTGAATCTGGAGCACCTATCTCGGTCGTCCACAAGCTTAGTAACTGGGGTTAGAAAATGATAACCTTCTCACCCAATGGCACACTAATTGGGGACGAAATGTACCATTCAGTCAAGAGAAGTTTTGTTAACTGATCTCACCAAAAAACATCCAACAGGCAAGTATAGGGACTGGACTGGCTATGATTACCTCTGTGGTCAATCTCCTGATCAAGGTATGTACATGAAGGATAGGCACTTGTGTGGAATAGTGGAGAGAGACCAGGGGCGAGATTCTCCGACCCCCTGCCGGGTCGGAGAATCGCCGGGGGCTGGCATGAATCCCGCCCCCGCCGGTTGCCGAATTCTCCGGTACCAGATATTCGGCGGGGGCGGGAATCATGCCGCGCCGGTTGGCGGGCCCCCACCTCGCGATTCTCCGGCCCGGATGGGCCTAAGTCCCGCCGCTAAAATGCCTGTCTCGCTGGCGTAAATTAAACCACCTACCTTACCGGCGGGACACAGCGGTGCGGGCGGGCTCCGGGGTCCTGGGGGGGGGGGCACGGGGCGATCTGGCCCCAGGGGGTGCCTCCACGGTGGCCTGGCCCGCGATTGGGGCCCACCGATCCGTGGGCAGGCCTGTGCCTCGGGGGCACTCTTTCCCTTCCGCCTTCGCCATGGTCTCCACCATGGCGGAGGCGGAAGAGACTCCCTCCACAGCGCATGCGTGGGAATGCCGTCAGCCGCCGCTAACGCTCCCGCGCATGCGCCGCCCGGAGATGTCATTTCCGCGCCAGCTGGCAGGGCACCAAAGGCCTTTTCCGCCAGCTGGCGGGCGGAAATTAGTCCGGCGCGGGCCTAGCCCCTTAAGGTTGGGGCTCGGCCCCCCAAGATGCGGAGCATTCCGCACCTTTGGGGCGGCATGATGCCCGACTGATTTGCGCCGTTTTGGGCGCCAGTCGGCGGACATCGCGCCGATACCGGAGAATTTCGCCCCAGTCTGTAGAACAGTGTTCATAGATGCATAGATTCATTGAATTCCTACAGTGCAGAAGGAGGCCATTTTGCCCATCGAGTCTGCACCTGAAGACCTCCCTGCCTAGGCCCAATCCCCCACCCTATCCCTGTAATCCCACCCAATTTTAGGGCAATTTAGCATGGCCACACCACCTATCTAGCACATATTTGGATTATGGGAGGAAACCGGAGCACCCGGAGGAAACCTATGCAGACACAGGGAAAATATGCAAACTCCACAAAGACAGTGACTCAAGGTCAGAATCGAACCCGAATCCCTGGTGCTGTGAGGCAGCAGTGCTAACTGCTGTGCCACCATGCTGCTATTGTGCCAAAATGCTGTGCTGGTAAGCAGAACCTTTTAAGCTGTGCATGTGCACAGACATGCAACAAATGGAAGCCAGAACTTGTAATCCAGAACTTACAAGTTCTGTTAGAAATTAGCAATAGGTCTAATATGTATGTATTTATAAAATACGCTTGAAATAGGTAAAGGGATGATGTTACAACACCATGGGCAAGTGTGTGATCACTTCCAGCCCCACTCTTGCTGGAGTCACAACACAAGTGAATTAACCAATAATTCTTATTAAAAGTCACAAAGCTCTTGGCTGCCCAATAATTACAGTCACCGGGTTTGTAAGTTGAAGCAAGCACAATGGCTTTATTTATACCAAGAACTATCATGAAATATGCAGTGAATACAACTGGATAGCAACAAACTAATACCTACTACCCCCTTTAACTGACCCACCCTCTACCAATACACACAAGACAGACAAACACAGAGGGGGATGGAGGTGCAAAATAATGATGAAAATCAAAAGATAAGAGTCTTTGCTTCGGGTGGCTGTTCTTTAGCACACTTTCTTCACAGCACGCTTGCTGATTGAAGTCTCTGGTTCACAGCCGGTAATGGTCTTCTTTGTAGAGTCATCCATTCTTTCAGGGTCCCTGTAAGTTAGAAAACGCAGTACTCACAGGCAGCAAGCTTTCTGACGAAATAGCTTGGTGGGATCCTCCGCAGGCGGGATACTCCATTTTGCTGGCAGTCCGGGGATTGCCCGATGGCATGGGGCTGCCCCATAATGGGAAATCCCATTGGCCGGCCCGTGTAATGGAGCATCCCGCTGGCGGGGTGAAGCAGAAATGTGGTGCGGCGGGACGGAGAATCCCGCCCATAATTTCTCATCAAGCTGGGCCTTCAGCACGAGGTGCGCATGCAGGCCTCTATCTTTCTGTAGAGAGAGTTGGTTGGTTCTGCCTTTCAGGAGAAAGAGTTGCTCGGTTCTGGACTCTACCTGGACATAGACTCATCAAAGCTCTCTACCAGTTCAGAAACACAGCCTTTCTGGAGAAAAACGGAGAGGAGAGGATATCAGGTCCTTTCCTGGAGCTGCCAAGGCCAAAACCGAAACCAAACTCAACCCTTGGAGCTCTGCGAAACATTCCAGGGGATCAGATCTAATCATCCCCTGTTATGGGGCAGAGCCAAGCCTTTTAGGCCAATTCACTGGCCACAAGCCAAATCAATCAAAGAGAATCCCAGCCAACCTCTGTCATTGGTGCTGGCCAGTCTACAATTCCAATATGAACCAGCACAGACTAGAACAGTGATCTCTCCCGCTGCTGAAGTCCTCTTCTTAAATTAAAGGCACAGGCCACTTGTCTCAAAGACACATGTTCATTAATCATCCATGAATCAAAAATGTAACAGCAAAAATAAAAGAAAGGGAAAATAAGAGAATAGACAGGGAATAAACAGGAAGGTCCCTTACAATGGGTTTTAAGTTGTTTTTAAACTGTTTAAGGTTTCATTTCCATGGAACCCAGACTAGGTAATCATTATTCTTAGGCAAGGTGAGCTAGTTTGAACATAAAAACATAGTTGGAAGAGATAATAAGTGGTATGAAGTTGTGCCAGACTTTTCATTTAATCTTGTTTACTGAAATAATATGTGTCCCATAATATGTGGCAACATTATATGCGACTGCAGTAAACAATGACTTGGTTCACCAGCCTAATTATGATTAAGAACAACTGCACGAAATGGCCAGCCTGAATGTTGTTAGCAGGACTCACAGAATAGTCGAACTGAGAGTGGAATGTTATGGGAGGATGGAACTTGTCTGGGAAAGAGAGTTCGAGAAATGACACGGAGGAAATGAGGCAAAAATGACCAAATATGGGCAACTGAAGGTTCAAAAGAGTAATGACACTGACTGACATCAAAAAGCAGGATGCTCAACCCAAATTCAGACAATGATGCCAGATAACAGAAATCGTGTGAGGACCAAAAGGCCTTGTCAACAATCTATCCAGGCAACCGACCCGACAAAGGATACAAGCAAGGAACAGGAGCAGGTCAGTCAGCACCTCGAGCCTGCTCTGCCATTTAAAAAGATCATCGCTGATCTGAGAGTAACCTCAAATCTGCATCCCGCCTGCTCCTCCCAATCCAGGTATTAGTCGGGTAAACCTTCTCTGAACTGCTTCTAACACAATTACATCCTTCCTTAAATAAGATGGCAAGTAATGTATACAGTATTCCAAATATGGTCTCACTAGTGCCCTGTACAACTGAAGCATAACCTCCCTTCTTTCGTATTCAATTCCCCTTGCAATAAATGATAAAATTCCATTAGCTTTTTTAAGTACTTGCTGTGCCTGCTTACTAGCTGTTTGTGATCCATGCACTAGGACACCCAGATCCCTCTGCGTCTCAGAGTTCTGCAATCTCTCACCGTTTAGATAATATGCTTCTCTTTTATTTTTTCCTGCCAAAATTTGATATCTTCAAATCTAGAGTAATGACACTGACTGACATCAAAAAGCTCAACCTTCCCCAAATCCAGGGAATTTTGGAAAATTAAAAGCAATGCGTCAGCTCTCTTACTAGCCATTTCTTTCCAGATCCTGAGATGCAGCTCCAACAATTTATCCAGTACCACTTCTCTGGTGATTGTAATTTTCCTCAGTCCCTCCCTCCCTTCCATTTCCTGGTTTATAGCTGCTTTCGGGATATTACTTGTACCCTCTATAGTGAAGAAGATGTACCATACATGTTCAATTCAGCTGCCGTGCCCTTGTTTTCCATGGTCAATTCTCCAGACCAACTTTCTATGGGATCCAACACTCATTGGTAACTTTTGCTTTTTAAAATATTTATAAAAATTCTGCCTATCTGTTTTGATATTTCTGGCTAGTTTTCTCATGTACTCTAATTTTTCCCTCTTTATTAATCTTTTAGCCAGCGTTTGCTGTTCCTTATATTCTGTCCAATCTTCTGACGTGCCACCTGCACAATTATATGCTTTTTCTTTAACTTTGATACTATCTTTAACCTTTTTAGTTAACCATGGATGGTGGGTCTGTCCTTTGGCTTGTTTCTTATTTGTTGAAATGTATCTATTTTGCGCATTCTGAAATATCCTCTTAAACGTTTGCCGTTGCATCTCTATCGACCTATCCTTTAATCCAATTTGCCAATTCACTTTAACCAGCCCAGCTTACGACAAAGTGGGAGGACTCATGCCAGTAGATGGTGGAAAAGGACTCCGAAGGAAGATTCCAATCAAACCTTCCTGAGTGATTCTGAGAGAAGCCGAGAAGACCTGAGCACCAAGATGAGAAGAACTGAAGAGACGAAGAACTAGTTTGTGCATGTCCACTTCACTCCCCGATCTGGACTGGTACTTGCAACTTCCCACAGTCGTATTTCTTTGCAGTATAACTAGTGTGTTTTATCCCCTTTTAAATTCTTATTAAAACTCAACTTCCTATCATATTGGTTACACTGGAATTCTAGCTGGCTGATTGATTGGATAATGCTAACCCTAATCCAGCTTTCTACGTTTAGCGCGGTGCCTTTCAAAGATTCGAACTCTCAAAGTAGTCCCCTTCATATAACACACGTACATGGAAACAATTGAAGCTACCGTTTATTCAAGTGAACAAGCCATGCACAACAGAAAACAATTAGAGAGACTTTGCTGTAGAACTGCAGCCCAGCACAGAGTCTGTGCCTTCAATTAATGAAGAAGTCTGGAAAATGAGGAGAAAAAAACAAATAAAGCAATGCCTTTCTGCTCCTCTTTATTTAAGTTGCGGAAAAGCTCGAGAGGGGTTTGCACAGATCTTTAAATGCAAAATATTCACAGACATGCACTTATGTTTGACTGTGGATTACATCTTATTTGTCAGTACTTAGCTGACAGAAAATCCACCCTATGATCATGATCTTCCATTTTATTTCAGATGCCTTCATTTTGTAGTGTCAGAAAAACGAGCACCAGCAGTGATTTGGGCTACAGCAGAAAGATAGAACACATGATTTATTGCTAAAGCTGAAAAAAGCAAATGCAAATACCCAGATGGTCAGTGGTCTAAAGATATTGTGTATTGTCCAAGTCTACAGAAGCTCTGAAAGATAACCACACTTCAATTTTCTATTGCAGTTTTGTAAATTATTTTATCAAGTGTACATTTTTTGGTCTGTATAGATGTACACAGCCATAGTTCCTTCACAACTGAAAAATTTGTATTTTAGCAAATATTTTAGGAATATTCCAATTGAATAGTCAGTAGTTGGCGGGAGCCATCTTAACACCATCAGTATGAAGAACTGAAGGACCAAACAGCTTTGGACTCAAGTCTGTGTTGTGGATTGTACTTTCTCTCCTCCATTTCCCTTAAGGTTAGTTGCATATTAGGCTGGAATCTTCGGTTCCCGAGCCGTGTATTTCTCGGCAGCGTGCCGTTCGCTGGCGGCTTGATTCTCTACTCCCACCGTTTGTCAATGGGATTTCCCGTTGGAGCCATCCCACACCGCCGGGAACCCTGCCGGCAGGGGTGCGCTGTCGACTGAAACAGGAAATTCCAACGGTTGGAGAATTCCGGCCATTGTTTCAGTTCTGCCATGCCCACATCTCGGCTTTTCCCCATAACGCCAAGATACTCACCCTCAAGTACCCGTCCACTCCCTTTCAAAATCATACATGAAATCAGCTTCCACCATCTTTTTAGGTATAATATTCCAGTTCTTTGTAACTGTCTCACCATCTTCTCCCTACATCATTTGACAATTATTTTGAATCTATGACCCACTTATCAATCCATTTGCCAGAGGGAATAATATTTCTCCATCTACCATGTCAAAACATCCCATCAGCTTGATAACCGATCTGAGGTCACCGCTTAACCTTCTCTATTCAAAGAACGAATGTTTTTTAACATTTCCAATCTCGCCTCATCCAACATAACATCCTGGGATAGGATTTCATAGAATTTACAGTGCAGAAGGAGGCTATTCGGCCCATCAAGTCTGCACCGGCTCTGGAAAGAGCACCCCACTTAAGCCCACACTTCCAACCTATCCCCGTAATCCAGCAACCCCACCAAATCTTTTTGGACACTAAGGGCAATTTAGCATAGCCAATCCACCTAACCTGCACATCTTTGGACTATGGGAGGAAACCGGAGCACCCGGAGGAAACCCACGCAGACACGGGGAGAAAGTGCAAACTCCATACAGACAGTGACCCAAGCCGGGAATCGAACCTGGGACCCTGGAGCTGTGAAACAACTGTGCTAACCACTGTGTTACCGTGATACCTCCTCTGAACACTTTCTAATTTTAACCGTCTTATTCATTTTGTAAGAAATGTCAACTACTTTTGTATGAAACCATGAAAGTAAAATTCAAAAGTTCAAAACATTCATTAGGAAAATATGGAATGAAAAATGAATGATTTTTCCTATGACAGACGCAGAAGCTTATAATACGGGAAATCTATTAAATAGTCCAACATGGGTTATTATTGAGAGCACAATGGTTCTGTTCTTAGACACACTTCCCTGTGAAATATGGAACAAATTCATGTGAAGAGAATATAAGTTCATTGACATTGTCATTTTTCTGCTTTCCACTTAATTGCATAATGTACCGCGACCCATCTCCTCCCATTATATAGAATTAATGCTAAAACCAATTTACTCATTATATTCTTAATTTCATATTATCAAATCTCAATCGCACCTGTTGTATAAAATTAAAGGCTGTGATTCCTCCTTACTCCCATTTATAGAGAATTTGAATGTACCAAGTTAAACTTGCCTCCATTGTGCATAATTCCAGCATTATTAAATTTCATTTAGTCCCGTAGCATAGGAGTCAGATGTACAAATTGTATTATATGAAATTCTAATGTGTTAAATCTCAGGTTTGCTAAATGTAACTCCTGTGTACTGAATCCTATTCAATGTGATTCTAGGTTATCAACTTACTTTTTATTCATTCCCATGATATCAATTCTAATTCACTGAATCATTTCCAGTTGATGAATTGAGCGCATGTTTTATTGGTATTTCTATTAATAAATCCTTAAACAGAATGTGTTACAGCAGAACATGTGTGCATGACATGGAATGCTGAAGTGAGGGGTGAGTCTAAAAGGCATTAATATGATGTTTTGATCATTTTTAATCTCCATTTTAACAATGGCTTTAAAACGTGTTAACAGCTTGCCAAGTGGAAAGGATTAAAAAGCCTAGGGTTTGGTGACATGAAAGATGTGCTCAATGTGTTTATAGGGCACAAAGGACACTGATTGGTTGGCTCCGACACCACAACAGCAACTATACTTCAAAAGTACTGCTGTAATGTGCTGTGGGACATGTAAGGCACTATGGGTTCAATACAGTGGACGATCGTTAAAGTACTCTTTTGGGCACATTTGGCGGGTTGCTTCTTGGCAGCTGTAGTGCCCAGAATCACCCCGGTATTCAATGACACTTTGCCGTTTGTTTTTGGCCACAAGGAGTTTCTCCCACCGAGGCCACACTCGGGAGATTTCCAACTGGTGAGCTGATCTCGCCAGCAGGAACGGTTGCTCGCAGATCAAGGCACCATTTCTTCTCTCCCCCCCCCGCAGACCTCCCTCCTTCACCCCCTTAACCTCTCTAGGCCCTTGGAACCCCCCCCCCATCCCCTCCAATTGGTAAGGCACCCCCCCCAGGCCACCCAGGCATCCTGCCAATTCCAGCCTGGCAGTGCCCCTGGCACACCGGCAGTGCCAAGGTGTCGAGGTGCCGGGCATGAACCTGCCCTCCCCCGACCACCCTGGGGTCTCCAATGGCCTGCGAGACCCCCTGAGGCGCCTTACGCCTGGTCCACATTTGTGAAGGACACTGCTAAACAGAGCTCTGGAAAGGTCCCGCAAGCCCCCCCCCCCCCCCCCCCCCCCCCCCCCCCACCCCCCAGGTGGCCGGTGAATCCAGCACCTGGGTATTTAAACAAGACTAATGGCTCATTTAAACATGTAGGTCTGGATCTGGCCCAGCGAGGGCAAGATTCAATTCGTGCCAGGCAGAGCGAGGCAGGTGACTCATGACTGGCTGGGCGCAGTGCGCGATTTGGGGCTCTCCCGGGATTTACCCAGTGTGCCCGGATCTGCGCCGGGCGCAATGCCATCGCTGAATAAATGCAATCTTCTTTCATGATGTGAAATGTAAAGCAATCAAGTAGTACTTAATATACACTTTCTCAAATAAAATTTCTATACAAAAAAAGCAATCTTTCAGATTCTTTAAATAATGATGCAATCTGCTCTCACCGGTGGTGAGCTTGGAGGTGTGAGGAACATGTAATTATATACATGTAATTATACATGTAATAGGGGCTAGTTTAGCACACTGGGCTAAATCGCTGGCTTTTAAAGCAGACCAAGGCAGACCAACAAGACGGTTCAATTCCCGTACCAGCCTCCCTGAACAGGCGCCGGAATGTGGCGACTAGGGGCTTTTCACAGTAACTTCATTTGAAGCCTACTTGTGACAATAAGCGATTTTCATTTTTCATTTTCATTTCATTTCATTAGGCAGGATGCTGACAGAACCTCGCTGCCTCCGCCAAAATTAAGTTTTGGGTGGGAAGGCCCATGTTCGACCTTCCCGCCTCACTGCCTATGGAGGCCCTGATATGGCCAATTAATGACCACTTATGGGCCTCATCCCATGCTGCAGGTATTACCCTCAGAGGCGGGAGGGCCTGTTGACACACACCATGCACAATAGGTCAAACTGCACGGCCAGCTTCTCCACCAGGGTCCCTCAATCAGAAGAACTCACTCCCTGGTTGAGGGACCGGACAGTGAGAAGGAAGGCCTGCTGAGTGCTACCCACTTTGCCCTTGCTGCCAATCACCCTGCACCCATCTCCCCGTGATTCACACCGCTCAAAACCCCTCCTACACATTACTTACCCGTGACCTGGGTCACTGCAATCCTGGGACTTCGATGCCTGTCCTTCCAACAGCAGCCACTTGCGACACAGCTCTCAGTGATGAGACGTCCACCTCCAGGGTCTTGATTCTAGGGGAAGGCCAACCTGTGGTCTCGCCACTGCCTGATTGTCTTGTGGTTCGGTGGGCATTCCCGAAAAGAGGCAGTGTCATCGGCACATTTGGCAACCATCCCTTCAATCCCTACATCCAAGTCGTTTATATGAATTGTAAACAGTTGAGGTCCGAGCACTGATCCCTGTGGCACACTACCCATTACATCTCACCAACATGAAAAAGACTGATTGTGCCTACTCTGCTTTGTAACTTTAAAAGTCTTAAAACTTGGAATCTTGTCACATGGGGCACGATTATACAGCCTTGTTGCGCTCTTCCTCGAGCGAAACCAGGTCGGTGAATAGTGGGAGAGGCCAAAAATGAGAACAGTTTGCGATGCAATAGGCCCTCTCCCGTAGGCAAAATACAATTAACGGGAGCGACCCCTTATTTAACAGCCTCCCGTGATGCAGCGGCCTCCCGTGATCCAGCGGCCTCCCGTGATCCAGCGGCCTCCCGTGATGCAGCGGCCTCCCCAACAAGTGGCCACGCTGGCGGCGATTAGTACTCCTTTTTTAAAATGTGAACCTGGCGGAAGAGTTTCTGCGGGGAGCTGAAGAGGTGAGTAGCCATCTTTGCTCACAAGCAAAGAACCCCGGGGTGCTGTGCTTGCCACCCCAGTGCTTGGCTGGGGTGGGGCGGCACCCTCCGCAGGGATGGGCCGTCATGGGAGGGGGAGGCACTGGGGTGGGCAACTATTCACGGCTCCACCATGCCAACTTCTGGATCGTGTATACCCATACCAGGGGCAACCCTAGCCCCTGCCTGTCTCCCCCACTGACCACCATAACCCCACTGACTGCCGAGGCCTCTGGCTGCGCGGCTGAATGCTATTGCTAATAGGGAATTGGAAATTGTGGTTAAGTGAGCACTTGACACAACCCAAGTGGAGTCCCATGGTAGTTGGTCCATGTAGCATGTGGGTGTCATTGCCTAGCATCCCAATCACACTTGATGCCTGGACACTGTGCTTGAACGCTGTGGGAGGCAACACCATACACACAGCAGCCAACATCCGAACACCCAGGGGATGGGACACAGCTCCGGGGACATGTCCACGTCCGGAGGGTTGGTGAGTGCCACAGGGAGGGACCAGCGCCTGGTCCTGGTAAGGTATATGCAGTTATCAGGGGTACAGAGTCTGGGATCTGTTGAGGGGGGCCCTCTGCGGCCAGGAGTGCCTGGGAAGGCTGTCCGGGTGTGGGAGAGGGGGGGCAATAGGGGAATGGAGGGTCCCGGGCTGGGAGCCACTGCTATTTGTCAGTCTCACATCCTCGCCCAATTCCTTACAGATATTGAACTGTGTGGACACTATTTTGGACCCCGCAGAATAGGCCCTAGTGGTGCTGCTGGTAGGCCGGGGGGGCCAGATGCCAGAGTCGTCGGCAGCAGCGTCTGCAGAGGCTCAAGGTGTGGCCCACGTGCAAGGACCCACCCCACGCCTTGAGGACTCAGCTGCCCATTAGGCCAGGGTGAGACCCAGGGGGGGGAGACCCACGACGGCCCAGGATGTACGAGCATCGCTGGTCCTTTGTACAAATGCCTGCGGGTGGAGATTCCTCCTCAACAAGGAGATGGTGTGGCACATGTGCCATGTCCTCACAGACTTAGCACCACATGGAGGAGGAGGAGGACACCCGCTAACTGTGGCCGTCAAGGTCACTGCAGCCCTGAACTTGTACACTTTGGGATCATTTCAGGGCTCGAGCGGGAACTTGTGTGGCATCTCGCAGGCCACAGCCCACAGGTGCATCCAACAGATCACAGATGCCCTATTTGCCTGGGCGGAGAACTGTATAAACTCCGACATGGACCAAGCCCAACAAGAATCCTGGCAGCAGGATTCTCTGGCATTGCCGGAATGCCCCAGGTCCAGGGGCATGACTGCATGCATGTCGCCTTTCACTCACCGGGACATCTGGGAGTGCCCTATATTAACAGGAAGGGGTTCCACTCCCTGAACATACAGCTCAGGTGTGACCACCACATGAAGACCATACATGTGTGCGCACGCTTCCCGGGGAGTGTCCATGACAGCAACATCCTGGGGCAGTCAGACATCCCGGGATGGGCGGCTGGCCCTTGGGGCATAAGGGATATCCGCTGAGGACCTGGCTAATGAAGCCAGTACAGAGGCTGGAGACCGACGTGGAGACCTGATACAACAAGGCCCATGTGGCCACTCGGGCTGTGGTTGAGCGATGCATCGGACTCCTCAAGTTGCGGTTCCGATTCCATGACCGTCCCAGTGGTGCCCTGCAGTACACCGCCCGGAGGGTCGCCCGCTTTGTGGTGGTCCGCTGTGCCCTCCACAACCTCGCACAGCAGCTGGGCGACAAGCTGGATGTTGGTGACGAGGAACATGTGGCCATTCCGAGGAGGAGGAGGATGATGAGGACGTGCCGGACCAGCAGGAGGATGAGCCCGGAGATGAACTAGAGGACCAGCCAGAGGCTGCAGGACTGGTGGCAGAGGCGAGGGTCCAGCAAGCCCTGAGGGTCAGGGAGGCCCTCATGCTTGCCCGCTTCACTTAGGGTGTGGCTAGTCCATCATCGCTACCTTACCCACCTCCCACCCCTATTTCCCACCCCCATGTATATGTCACATTACTCCAGGGTGATGGGACTGTGTTAGCACTGTCAGTGGGTCACTGTCGAGCGCAGGGGGGTGGGGGGGGGGGGGTGATGATAACCCGCAGAGCGTTGAGTGCCAGTGCTCCTCAAACTATGCCATAGTCTGACCTCTGCCTGTCTGCTGAGTTCTCGATCACACCCACCACCTGCATGTGGTGTACCTGGGGATGGGGGATGCCTGGAGAGATGGGCCAAGGGTTCGCATTGCAGAAGAAAATAACAGAAGCGTCATACTGGTTGCAGTGAAGGATTTTTAATGTGTCACAGGTGTCCAACAATGCCCCACTCTCCTGATGGTGCCACCCCACGCTCTCCACCACCCCCTCACCACCCCCCCTCACATCCTACCAACCCCCCCAACCTCTCCACCCCTCCCCCTTCCGTGCCTTCAGTGACCCTCCACGTGCTTTGCCTTCCTTGCTCTACCGCTACATCTAGGTGCGTCCCTGGGCTGCACAGCGGAGGTGGAGGCTGCCAGCTGCTTACCACATCCGTGGCCTTTGATGCCCCTTGCGGGCGTCCATGAGGGCTCTGGGGCCGGAGGGCCCCAGCGCACCAGTTGGCTGCACATGCACAGCTGTGCCGCCCTGTACTGTGTGCTGACTTCGAGATGTGGTCTCATCAGAGAGGTGGAGCTTGGGGGAGCTGGTGGCCACCATCCTCACTCCATGGGACGGTCCGGGTTGGCACCCAGCAGCCTCTCCTCCTGCTCGGTGCCCATAGGGCCATGGAGCTCACCTCGGGATAGAGGGGAAACTGGTTCAAACCCCGGCTGTCCCTGCATCATGTGGCTCTGCCACCTCTGGTGGTTCCCCAATGTCTGCACCATCGCGTCGACATCCTCGATGATGCTCCTCAGTGATTGGGCCACGCTCTGCAGTGCCTCGGCAATGCACCACAGAGTCTCAGCCATTCCCATCTGAGACAGGGACATGCTCCGCAGCACCTCATTAAGGTCAGCTTGGTACTGGGTTACGTCCCCCAGCGAGCCGTACAGCCCTCAGCCATGGCCATCACCGACTGGACCACACCTTTGACACCTTCACTCATGGTGCCGGCGTCGTGCATATGGCTCTCCACTGCGGTCGCGGTCCAAGCAGTGTTGGCCTCGGTGCCACGCATAGCCGGCGACATGTTCTGCACCCGTAGCCGCCTGGGACTCCTCCAAACAGCTATGGACCTGCGGGAGTGTCGCTGACCCTCGGAATGTCCCGGCCACTCCTAACCTCTCCGTCAGCTCCTGGGTAGCGTGTTCTAGAGGCTCAGCATCTGGCTGGGACCCAACTAGATTATGGGATCCAGCAGACCTCCCACTGCTGTCTCGCCAGGGCGTTATTGCCTCCACCTGATGTACATCAGCAACTGTGTGGTGCTCACTAGGTTTTGCCCCAGAAGCCTGCCCACTAATGTTGCCCACCAAGGTGTGTGTCTCTGTGCTGGTGGAGGGTGGGGATGACAGCTGTGACGCGTTGATTGTGGCATCCTTGGAGCTCTCCTCTGAGGTGGTCTCATGGGAGGTATGGAAGGGGTTAACCCTAGATGGGCCAGCGCCCAGCCTGGTTTGGGGAAAATAAAAGGGGCCGTAGCCCGTATCCAAGTCGAACCAGGAGCCACGCCGCGCTATTTCCGGGCGCGCCCAGTGCCTTACGCATTGCTCGAGAAGGTAGAAGGGGAGCTCACTTGTTTGGAGAGTTTGGGTATTATCAGGCCCGTCCGTTTTGCTGACTGGGCAGCACCAATTGTACCTGTAATGAAGCCAGATGCCACAGTTTGCTTGTGTGGCGACTATAAACTTACAGTGAATACGGCTTCCCGACTCGACCGATATCGAATGCCTCGCATAGAGGATCTCTACGCGAAGCTTGCAGGTGGACTCTCGTTCACAAAATTAGATATGAGTCACGCCTACCTGCAGTTGGAGCTGGACCCTGCCTCCCGACCAAACGGGCCCTATATCTTACCAGGTGCAAGCCCAGGGTCGTCTCCAGCGCAAACATGTAGACCATGTTCGGTCTAGAAGACTATCCCCTCAAAAGATTCCCAGCCCCCGGAGCTCATTTCTACAGCCGCAGAGACCAGAGGCAAGGGAAGGTCATCCTCACAATCTTCCACTGGTGCCTCACTCAAAGCCTGCGCAGGTCGTTACAGAACCGAATGGAGATAGAGACGCTGACATGATGGAGGCAGCAGACTCTGACTCTGAGATGGAGACACAGGACGCATCAGAGGGGGAATCCTCGGGTCCACGGGCCGTGGATGTACAACCGTTACGCCGTTCATCACGGAAGCGCCGGTCTCCGTCTCGTTACACGCCGCCTGATTCAGCGCCGCATGCAAATCGTGTCCAGCCTGCAGCAAAACGAGTCCAACGCCCTCCTTCGCCAGGGTCTTTGGTGGATTCCTTGGACTTTGGGGGAGGAGGGATGTTATAACCTGCCTGCTTACCATTGGCTGAGGACTAATGACAATCCCACAATCCTGTGGGAGTATGAGCTTCCCCAATGAGGGGGGCGGAGAAACCATTAGTAAACTCCAAGTATAAATAAAGCTGGCCAGTTTAGGAACCAGCAGGAAGGAGTATGCAGCAAGGGAAGTTGCTGCTGCTGTTATATATATATATATATAATATATATATATATATATATATATATATATATATATATATATAGTAAATAAATGTTATTACTTTGTATCCTTAAAACTCGTGCTAGATTCTTTGTGGCCCTTACAAAAACTTGTGAGTTCTTTTACTTTAATACTTTGACTAGTAATAGAATTAACTAAGATTAAATTAACAATTAATATAATACACTACACTCTGAGCTGGTCACATCTATCCATTATACACAAAGAGCGGGAAACTCCTTATATAGTTCCTGTTAGTGTTGCCATCTAGTGATCATCTGACTGTACTGACTGCACATTAACTAATCATGATTTAACATATACAGCGGGAGCATGGTGGCGCAGTGGGTTAGCCCTGTTGCCTCACGACGCCGAGGTCCCAGGTCGATCCCGGCTCTGGGTCACGGTCCGCGTGGAGTTTGCACATTCTCCCCGAGTTTGCATGGGTTTCGCCCCCACAACCCAAAGATGTGCAAGGTAGGTGGATTGAACACGCTAAAAAATTGCCCCTTCATTGGAAAAAAAAAATGTCTAACATATACAGAGATCACTACAATCCATACTCTTCTGGCGACAAAGTCATCAGATTTGTTTTTGAAATTGATTCCAAGCAGTTAACTGGCACGAGATATGTTCTATTTGCTGAGAGTCATTGAGGATTTGAGTGGGATGGGAAGATAAAATTTCAAAAAACTTTAAAGCTAACCTCCTTGAAACCATCCAATTCCAATTTTGATGGCATAGCAATAAGAATGGCATCTGAGCTGCTCTTAGGAGGCAGGTTCACTATTTAAGGATTTTTGTGTGTCTGAGGTTTTTAGATCCTGTTTTCACACTGGCCAACCAGGCTTTCTGAGCCTCAGGAAACCCGGCAGCTGAAGGGAAGTGAGAACTTCAGAATCTACCAAGTAAGTGCCTTTCCGACACTGCATGAGGGACAGGAGGAAAAGGAATGCTGCCTCTCTGCCCCACAAGCTACTTTGTTAACCCCTCTGCTCCTTGCACCTCCACCCACCATGATCCAATCCTCACAATGTCCTTCACAGCCTGTGGTCGCCACTCTGACCTCCAAGGTCCCTCTTCTGACCTCGCCTTTGACCCTCCCACAACCTGATCTCCTCCACTGGCTCCATACAATCTCATCCCTTCCCCTTTACACTCTCCCAGCTGTGGTTTCACGTCACCAGCCAAACCGCCTCACAACCTTGCTGACTGCGACCGGGATAAGTGTTCTGAAAATGACGATCGAGTCTTATTGTTAAATTTGACAGGTCGTGAGGGGAAAAAAACATACTTCCAGCTTTCCGGAATTTTAAACCCCTGAACTCCCTTCTCCCACCCTGCTTTTCAGTAAATATCGGGAGCATTTTACCCTGGAGGTTAGCCAGCTGTTGGATTTACACAGATTCTCCTGCAAGGCCAACAGAGGCCAGAAGTATTGCCTTCCCGAGCATTGATTTGGCCATCGCTAAGCATTACTAACCCATTCCAGATTTTGCTTAGACTAGGGCGTGTTGAGTGTAGAGGTAAATTACATGCAGCGCATCCTTTGGCTATTGGGGACTTGGATTGTTTTTCAATTTCCTAGGCGAACCGTAGTGTGTGTGTTTGCGTAGGAACCTTTGGCTTTAACCACCCTTAAGTGAAATCAGATGCTTCTCATTAAAATTTAATCCGGATAAATTGAAATGAGCGTCTGCTTCGGTTTGGTTTGTTTGCTGCCGGCCCTACAGATATTGCAGGCTGGTGACTAGGGTGCAAATAGGCTACATTCAGCAAAGCATTTTGAAAGGGTGAGCTTTTAAGCCGTAAACTTCTAAATCGATGTTTCGTCAACCATATGATTCACTGTAGTTTAAAACGCGCCACGTTCATCCAAATCACCACCTGTTATCGAACCAATCAGCCCCCTATTGGTTGCTCTGAGAAGCAATGGCACAACAGCATTCCAAATCCAGCAGTCAGTTGCTGCGTGGTTGATTGATCCAACCTGTTATATTGTAGACGAGTTCACGTTCCCGCTCCTTCTGAATTTAAATTCACGTGCAATTGACTTTCCTAAATTAGAAATGTTCCAAAACATTTTCAAATGAATTCTCTTCTCAGTCAGCAAATCAGGTTGTTGCCAGGTTACCGGCACCATCATTTTTCAGTCTAACTGGCAGCGGCATGAGAATGAGCTAAAACACAGGAAAATTGCAATCGCCGTTGATTTTCCAGGAGTCACAGTCTTAGGACAAGAGGTAGTAAATTCAAAACGGAGTTGAGGAGAAACTACTTCTCCCAAAGGGTCGCGAATCTGTGGAATTCGCTACCCCAGAGTGCAGTGGATGACGGGACAGTGAGTAAATTTAAGGAGGAGTTAGATTTTTAACTGGTGGTAGGCTGAAGGTTTGTGGAGGAAGGGCAGGATGGTAGAGTTAAGCCAGGATGAGATCCGACATGATCGTATTGAACACAGGAGTGGGCTCGAGAAGCTAAATTGCCTACTCCTGCTCCTAGTTCATGTGTTATAAGAAAGAACGACTCTAGCTGATTTCACTATCCAGCTCTTGGCCTGTAACACTGCAGGTAACATGACCCCAAGCACAAATATGGTGTTCATGAACAATAAGGGGATTTGTTGATTAATATGAAAATCAGGGCCGGGATTCTCCAAGCCCGCGCCGGGTCGGAGAATCGCCGGTGCCACCGGAAATGCTCGCCATGCCACTCCGACACCGGGACGCGATTCTCCGGCGACCGGAGAATCGGCAGCAGTCACGCAAATGTGGCTGATGCGGCGCTGGGCGAGTTCCCGCCGAGTTCCACCGGCGTAGTTGCAACCTGGTATCACCCGATGGGAGCTCGGACCCGCGGCCACGGTTGCCGTCCTGGTGGGGGGGGCGGGGCAATCAGATTCTGGGGGGGTGGGGTGCTGCACGACGGCCAGGACCGCGATCAGGGGTTACCGATGGGCGGGCGCGCGCGATCTTGAGGGAGTCTACCTCCTTCTGCGCGGGCCCACTGTGTTGCTACGCCATGTTGCGTGGCGTCGGCACGGAAATGGCCACCACACGCATGTGCCGCCGTGGAAACGGCCACCACACGCATGCGCCGGCGCAGAAACGGCCACCTCGCACATGCGCGGAACGGCGCCGGCAGTACAGGGCCGTGTATCGGCGCCGGAGCAGCACGTAGCACTCCGGTGCCATGCTGGCCCACTGAGTCGCTGGGCCAAGAGGCCCATTTTCGCCGGCGTGAAACACTCCGGTGTTGACCGGCGTCAACACTTGGCCGGGAGTTTGGAGAATCCCGGCCCAGGACAATGGGGATGGCAGGAGAATGGAGATGAGGAACATACCAGGCATGATCGAATGGCGGAGCAGACTCAATTGGCCAAATAGCCTAATTCTGCTCCTGTCAACTTATGAAAAAAGATTTGCACTTAAGTAATACTTTTCATCACTTCAGGACACCCCAAAGCACTCTACAATCAGTGAAGTGCTGACCACAGTCCATTAGTCCAGACTGAAAAACACATTCCTTTGTCAATTTCACCTTCTGGCTGCTAAAACCACCCAGGCCCTGCAAAATAGAATTATTTAAAAAAAACATGATCATTCATAGATCATAGAATTTATCGACCAATGTAGTCAAACACACTATAACCCCAGGATTTTAACCCTTAAATTGCCCAATACTTAGAATCCAATATTCCGAAAGACTTCCAGTCATCTCAATGGTCAAAGGCTACCAATAAAAGTTTTTGGGGCAGGATTCGCTGTGCCGCCAGACTTGTAGCCTGGTGCAGCGCACTCCCTCCCTGCAGCCGGCCAATGGGGTTTCCCATTGTGGCCACCTTCACGCCATTGGAAAATCCGCAGGAGTAAGTGCGCTGTTGGCGAAGAGGACGATCCTGCTGACGGAGAATCCCATCCTTCATGTTTAAACACGTGAGCCTCAAGATCTCATCATTGAGCTATCACTACTGTAACAATAAAAAAACATCTTAAATGCATAATATGAAACTTTGGTAGTTTTCATAGAATTTACAGTGCAGAAGGAGGCCATTCGGCCCATCGAGTCTGCACCGGCTCTTGGAAAGAGCACGCTACCCAAGGCCACACATCCACCCTATCCCCATAACCCAGTAACCCCACCCAACACTAAGGGAAATTTTGGACACTAAGGGCAATTTAGAATGGCCAATCCACCTAACCTGCACATCTTTGGACTGTGGGAGGAAACCGGAGCACCCGGAGGAAACCAACGCACACACGGGGAGGATGTGCAGACTCCGCACAGACAGTGACCCAAGCCGGAATCGAACCTGGGACCTTGGAGCTGTGAAGCAATTGTGCTATCCACAATGCTACCGTGCTGCCCTTGGATCAAGTTTAATCCTTGAGATTATTGTGTGTAAGACCACCCTGTGATACGAAGTAGACATGAAGGGACGGATCATTCGTAAACATATGGGTCACTTGAGGAGTAGAGAGATACTCCAGTGGTCAGTGTTGCCATCAAGAAATGTTTTTGAACCTGTAAGTACCTGAGTATCTGATCGACCTACCTGTTATTGACATAACTTATGTCTCCATGGAAACAAGTAGTGATGAACTGCCTGTGCCAGAAGGGAGACCCATTATTGCAGTTCCTGTTAATATGAATCCTTTGGAAGCATCTCAGACTACAGAATTAGGGCACTCTACAAGAAACAGAAAAAAACCTCACAGATATATAATTGTCCAACTCATGTAATGGTTAGAATTTACGACGAAGTAACTTGGTTATCGAAGATTGTATAAAGGAGCTAAAAGGGGGGGGGGAATGTGATGATTTGCGGTGATTGTCTCTTTAAGGACAACACAGCAGGGTAAGGGTCACCTGGCTTGGGAGACCAATTGGAACTCAGAGTGGGTCAAACTGGAGTCCAGTTACTAGTGGTATACCACAAGGATCTGTTTTGGGGCCACTGCTGTTTGTCATTTTTATAAATCACCTGGAGGAGGGTGTAGGAGGATGGGTGAGTAAATTTGCAGATGACACTAAAGTCGGTGGAGTTGTGGACAGTGCGGCAGGATGTTACAAGTTACAGAGGGACATAGATAAGCTGCAGCGCTGGGCTGAGAGGTGGCAAATGGAGTTTAATGCAGAAAAGTGTGAGGTGATTCATTTTGGAAGGAATAAAAGGAAGACAGAGTACTGGGCTAATGGTAAGATTCTTGGTAGTGTGGATGAGCAGAGAGATCTCGGTGGCCATGTATATAGATCCCTGAAAGTTGTCACTCAGGTTGAGAGGGTTGTTAAGAAGGCATACGGTGTGTTAGCTTTTATTGGTAGAGGGATTGAGTTTCGGAGCCATGAGGTCATGTTGCAGCTGTACAAAACTCTGGTGCGGCTGCATTTGGAGTATTGCGTGCAATTCTGGTCGCCGCATTATAGGAAGGATGTGGAAGCATTGGAAAGGGTGCAGAGGAGATTTACCAGAATGTTGCCTGGTATGGAGGGAAGATCTTATGAGGAAAGGCTGAGGGACTTGAGGCTGTTTTCGTTAGAGAGAAGAAGGTTAAGAGGTGACGTAATTGAGGCATACAAGATGATCAGAGGATTGGATAGGGTGGACAGTGAGTGCCTTTTTCCTCGGATGGTGATGTCTAGCACGAGGGGACATAGCTTTAAATTGAGGGGAGATAGATATAGGACAGATGTCAGAGGTAGGTTCTTTACTCAGAGAGTAGTAAGGGCGTGGAATACCCTGCCTGCAACAGTAGTGGACTCGCTAACACTAAGTCATATGGACGATAAGGGAATAGTGTAGATGGGCTTTAGAGTGGTTTCACAGGTCGGCACAACATCGAGGGCCGAAGGGCCTGTACTGCGCTGTAATGTTCTATGTACTATGGGTAACCTCCCAGGGGGAGGTGTCCTCCTAGGTAAAATACACATAGGGAGCCAGGTGCATCAATGTGGCTGCTGTAGGCTGCTGAATAATTCTTAGTAATAAATCCTTTCTGTTTTCACCCATGGAGTCTCTGAAAGTGCATCATTACAAGATCAAAAGGGTATAATCTTAAAATTAAGTTCAATTAGGGGAGAAGTCAGGAAGCACTTTTTTATACAGAGGATAATAGAATTCTTGAATTCTCTCCCCCCAAATAGTTTCAGATTCTAATAATTGGAGCTTTCAAGACTTGGGATTGATAGATTCTTGTTTGGTAATAGTTTCAAGGAATATGGTCATTATTTTTGATGGCATGTAATTATTTTTGGTGAGCAGAGTGACACACAAGCTTGTGGAAAATATGGGCTGACATAATAATAATAATGTTCTATATTAATGTCACAAGTAGGCTTACATTAACACTGCAATGAAGTTCTGTGAAAATCCCCAGTCACCACACTCCGGCGCCTGTTCGGGTACACTGAGGGAGAATTCTGAATCTCCAATTCACCTAACATGCACGTCTTTCGGGACTTGTAGGAGGAAACTGGAGCACCGACGCAGACATGGGTAGAATGTGCAGACTCCGCACAGACAGTGACCCAAGCCGGGAATCGAACCCGGGAGCTGGTGCTGTGAAGCAATAGTGCTAACCACTGTGCTACCATGCTGCCCGGTTGATTACTATTAAGTTACTTACCCCATTATTTCAATCCCCCCCCCCCCCGCACCCCCACCCCCACCCTGTACCATGGCCTCTGCAGCACAGAGGTGCCTTTAGAATGGAGCTGGTCCCCAGGGAATCCTGAACAAGTGAGTTAAAATTGAACTCGACAAGTTCATCAATGAAAAGAACATTTCCAGTTACGGAGGGCAAGCTGCTGGTAATTGTGATTATGAGAAATTATGGGCTATTCAGTTTCCTGAAACTTTGCTTGATTGGCAACGAGAGTCAGAGAACCGGTTTGTTTTTCTTTATTTTTTTCGTCTCCTGTGTGGGGAGGACATTGCTCAATGATCTGCATTTTTGAACCATTCCCGTGTGGGTTGAGCTTGATGGTATTTTTCCAATTTCTTATCATGTATGCAATTTTTGTTTCAAAATGAATAATTAAATTAACCAATTACACTCCTTAATAGAATGGGATGAGGCCAACTATTTAATGAACATAGAACATTACAGCGCAGTATAGGCCCTTCGGCCCTCGATGTTGCACCGACCTGTGAAACCACTCTAAAGCCCATCTACACTATTCGCTTATCGTCCATATGTGTATCCAATGACCATTTGAATGCCCTTAGTGTTGGCGAGTCCACTACTGATTAAGGCAGGGCATTCCACGCCCTTACTACTCTCTGAGTAAAGAACCTACCTCTCACATCTGTCCTATATCTATCTCCCCTCAATTTAAAGCTATGTCCCCTCGTGCTGGACATCACCATCTGAGGAAAAAGGCTCTCACTATCCACCCTATCTAGTCTTTTGATCATCTTGTATGCCTCAATTAAGTCACCTCTTAACCACCTTCTCTCTAACGAAAACAGCCTCAAGTCCCTCAGCCTTCCCTCATAAGGTCTTCCCTCCATACCAGGCAACATTCTGGTCAATCTCCTCTGCATCTTTTCCAATGCTTCCACATCCTTCCTATAATGCGGCGACCAGAATTGCACGCAATACTCCAAATGTGGCCGCACCAGGGTTATGTACAGCTGCAACATGACCTCATGGCTCCAAAACTCAATCCCTCTACCAATAAAAGCTAACACACCGTACGCCTTCTTAACAACCCCCTCAACCTGGGTGGCAACTTTACGGATCTATGTACATGGCCACCGAGATCTCTCTGCTCATCCACACTGCCAAGGATCTTACCATTAGCCCAGTACTCTGTCTTCCTGTTATTCCTTCAAAAATGAATCACCTCACCATTTTCTGCATTAAACTCCATTTGCCACCTCTCAGCCCAGCACTGCAGCTTATCTATGTCCCTCTGTAACTTGTAACATCCTTCCGCACTGTCCACAACTCCACCAACTTTAGTGTCATCTGAAAATGTACTCACCCATCCTTCTACGCCCTCCTCCAGGTCATTTATAAAAATGACAAACAGCTGTGGCCCCAAAACAGATCCTTGTGGTCCACCGATAGTAACTGGACTCCATTTACTACATTTGGGTCTGCGTGGGTCTCATCCCCACAATCTAAAGATGTGCAGGGTAGGTGGATTGGCCCCGCTAAAATGGATTTACTACATTTAATCTCAAAGGTTTAGACGCTCACTTCTGCCTCCTCCATTCCCAAGAAGTATGAAGAGCTCACAGACCTCTTCATCATCCAGATTCAGACCATCCATTCCACTCCCTCGGTTGTTCCCACATGCCACCGCTCTTTCCAGTTTCCCTCTTTGCCCATTTTCTATCTCTCCTATGCTCCCTCCAAGTGCATCTTGAAAATGAGACTCAACTCATGCCCCCTTGATCCCATTCCGGCTGCCCACTGAACTTTCCGAACTGCTTCCCATGTTGGAAATCTTCGAGGATAATCCTCCAGGACTATCCACCTCCTTGTCAAAACTGTGGTCAAAGCCACAAATGAGACTGATTGTGACTGTTGCCATGGTGTATTTCCCCCCTGTTGGCTTCAACCTCTCTGCAGAGTTTGACATGGCTGCCTGCACTACCCTCCTCCAATGCCTCTCCCACATTGCCCATCTCAAAGGACTGTCCTCACACCTAATAAACCATAGTTTAGCCATCTCCGGCATAGCTTCTACTCCTGTCTCTGTTAACTGAATTGGCAGAGAAATTGAAGTCGGGATTACCTCTAGGGGTGTTGAAAGCGGAGATTATTGAAAGCACAGTGAAACATTTGAAATTGTGTGGGTTTTCAGATAGAGCAAGTATTTCAAAAAGCGAGGAAATCGAATTAGCTAAAATTCAAGTACAAATGAAACAATTAGAATTGCACGGAAAAGTGGACGGCACGGTGGCGCAGTGGTTAGCACTGCTGCATACGGCGCTGAGGACCCAGGTTCGATCCCGGCACTGGGTCACTGTCCGTGTGGAGTTTGCACAATCTCCCCGTGTCTGCGTGGGTCTCATCCCCACAACCCAAAGATGTGCAGGGTAGGTGGATTGGCCACACTAAATTGCCCCTTAACTGGAAAAAATTGATTGGGTACTCTAAATTTACAAAAAAAGAATTGCAGGGAAAAGAAAAGGAAAAAGAGAAAGAAGTAGAAATGAAGAAACTTGAAACGCGGGAAAAAGAGAGAACTTTTCAAAAGGAAATTGAAATTAAAAATTTGATGTAGAAGTGGAATGTTGAGAGTTAAAAAAGAGGCACGAGAGCAGGTTGAGAAAGGAAATAGTTCTAGACATGAACTCAATGGGGAAATGTTTAAATTCACACGAGCTCTTCCAAAATTTGAGGAAAAGAATGTAGGAGCATTATTTATTTGTTTTGAAAAGGTAATTAAAACGCTGAAATGGCTGGCGAGTTTCTATTGTATCACGGTGGGACATATTAATGCAGATTTTTGGAAACTAAATGGAAGACCAGTTGCAGTTGTAGGAAAGGAAGCATCTGAAAAGAAATGGCTGTTAAAATGGCAGTAGTGATGCAGATGAAACATACTCCTTCAGAATCAATGAGTAAGGGGGATAGGTCTCAAGATAGTTCAGGGAATTGTATGGCACCATGGCACAATGAGTGTGTTTGCTACACAAGAGCGGAGGAGAAAGAACAACAGGGCTATAGCAGTAGAGGATTCACTTGTAAGGGGAATAGACAGGCCCTTCTGCAGCCACCCTTCTAGGATGGTATGTTGCTTCACTCGTGCCAGGGTCAGGTATGTCACTGAATGGCTGCAGGGCATACCGAAGGGGAAGGGCAAACAGACAGATATCGTGATACACATAGGTACCAACAATATAGGCAGAGAAAGGGATGAGGTCCTGCAAGCAAAATTTAGGGAGCTTTGAAGTGGATTCAAAATCAGAACCCAGAAGATAAAAATTTCTGGATTACCTACGATGCCACATGCTAGTATAGAAATAGAAGGTTAGTCCAGATGAATGCGTGGCTGGAGCGATGGTGCAGGAGGGAGGGCTTTATATTTCTGGCATATTGGGACCATTTTGGGGGATGGTGGGACATGTACAAGGCGGACAAGATGAAATGAACTGAAATGGAACCAGTATCCTTGCAGGGAGGTTTGCTATTGTAGTTTTGAAGGGTTGTAGGTCCTGTAAATCCTGTAACTTGACAGGAGTTGGGATCCTGAGAGAAGGTTCAGAAGGGAGAGATGCACAGCCAAAATTAGAAGATGCATTAAGTGAGTTAGGTAGGCATAGAATTTCTAGACCAGTTAAGTTATAAGGGAGTTTGGCATGATTGGATCATATTTATTTTAATGCGAGGAGTCTGAAAAACAAGGTAGATGAGTTGAGGACACAAGTTAAAACATGAGGGTATGATGCCATTGCTTTCACTGAGAAACGGTTGAAAGAGGGGCCGGATTGGCAGCTCAATATCCCTGGGTATAGGACCTTTAGGTGAGACAGGGAAGGAGGTAAAAGAGGAGGGGTATTGCAATTTTGATCAGGGAATCAATTACAGTAGTAAGGAGGGATGACATCTTAGAAGGGGCTTCAAATGAAGCCATATGAGTAGAAAAAAATTAGAAAGCCAAAAAGGAGCAATTACACTCCTGGAAGTGTTCTATGGATCCCAGAAAGTCTGAGAGAAATAGAAGAGCAGATATGTCGGCAAATTTCAGAGAAGTATAAATGTAATAGGGTATTGATAGTAGGTGATTTCAACTTCCCCAACATTAACTGGGGTAGTCATGGTGTGAAAGGTTTGGAGGGAGCAGAATTCTTAAAATATATCCAGGAGAACTTTTTAAGCCAGTACATAACAGGCCCTACAAGAGAGGTGCAGTCCTGAATTGAATTTTAGGTATCAAAGCTGGGCAAGTGGTGGAGTATTGGTGTGGGGTGGGGGGAAGTTTGCAGACAGTGATCATAACTCCATTAGATTTGTTATGGAGAAAGACAAGGATGGGCCTGAAATCAAAGTTCTGACTGGGGTCAGGCTGATTTGAATAAGATCAGATGTGATTTGGCCACAGTGGTCTGGGAACAGACTCTTTTGACAAAAGCTGTGACAGACAGTGGGACACATTCAAGAAGGAAATACGGAGAGCACAGGGTCAACATGTTCCAAACAGGAAAAATGGTGGGACCAATAAATCCAGTGAACCCTGAATATCAAGGCACATGCAGCAATGGATAAGGAGAAAAAGAGAGACTTATGGAAGATATCAAGGGATCAAAACAGCAGGAACCCTAGAGACATATAAAATGTGCAGGACGGAACTTGAAAAGAAAATTAGGAGTACAAAAAGGGGTAATGAAAGGATACTGGCAGGTAAAATAAAGGAAAATCCTAAGATGTTTTACTAGCACATTAAGGGTAAAAGGATAACTAGAGAAAGAGTAGGGCCCATTAAGTACCACTTGTGTAATTTGTGTAGGATTAGAATACTTGTGTGGGACTTCCGGGTGCGGCTATGCAGAGCTAGGTCGCATGTTCGGTAGCTCCCGCTTGGAACGGACTTTTGGGCACTTTACAGGGCCCCCACGGCATTTGTTTGACATTTCCTGGTGTGGGAAGAAGACTGCAACATTCCCCCGACAGTGTCCCCCAGGAATGGTATGTCTCTTGGTTACCAGACCCGGCAGAAACAGTAAAAGATTTGGCTGTAACTGCAGGATAAACAGAGCCTCTTCCAGCATGCAGGTGGGGGAAGGGCAAGCTTAAAGCTGCAAGCTGACTTGAGGGCCTTTATTAAAGGTGAATTCTAGCAGCAGAGGGAACAACTGTGAAAAGATCTACCAAGGCCACTGAAGAAGCGGGGACGAGGCTTCCGGTGGCGGCCATGGAGGAGTAGGTCGCGTATTCAGCAGCTCCCGTCTGGAACGGACTCTCAGACCTTTTTCAGGAGTTTCCACGGACTTTTTGGGGCAGATTGGTGAAGCGAACACTGCCAAAAGTATTCCCTCTCGAGATTTATGGTTGCGGCTATGCGGAGCTAAGTCACACATTCGGCGGCTCCCGCAAAAACGTTTCCTGGTGTGGGAAGGAGTTAATAATAGCTTCCCGTCAGTATATGGCTGTAACTAGGAGCGGTGCGACAAAAAGGGTGGTGGTGGACCAGAAGAAGGGAGGGAAGAAGGACAAAATGGCGGCGGGCGGAGACCAGGCAGCGTGGAGGCAGTGGGCGGAGGAGCAATAGGAGGATATCCAGTGCTGCCTCAGAGAGATTAAAACAGACCTGCTAGAGCCGATGAAGGCTTCTATTGATAAGCTGCTGGAGACACAGACGGCCCAGGGGGTGGCGATCCGAGAGGCTCGACAAAAGATCTCTGACAATGAGGACGAGATCTTAGGCCTGGCGGTAAAGGTGAAGGCGCTCGAGGCGCTCCACAAGAAATGGCACGAGCGGTTCGAGGAGATGGAGAATCGGTCGAGGCGGAATAATCTGCGGATTCTGGGCCTCCCGGAGGAGCTGGAGGGGCCAGAAGTGGGGGCCTATGTGGTCACCATGTTAAACTCGCTGATGGGAGCGGGGTCCTTCCAGGGGCCCCTGGAGCTGGAAGGGGCCCATAGAGTGCTGGCGAGTAGGCCCAAGGCTAACGAGCCTCCGCAGGCGGTGCTGGTGCGGTTCCATCGGTTCGTCGATCGGGAGTGCGTGCTCAGGTGGACCAAGAAGGAAAGGAGCAGCAGGTGGGAGAACAAGGAGGTTCGGATATATCAGGACTGGAGTGCGGAGGTGGCGAAGAGGAGGGCCGGGTACAATCGAGCGAAGGCGGTGCTGCACAGGAAGGGGGTGAAGTTTGGCATGTTGCAGCCGCCGCGACTGTGGGTTACCTACAAGGACCGGCACCATTATTTTGAGTCTCCGGAGGAGGCGTGGGCCTTTGTTCAGGCCGAGAAGCTGGACACAGACTGGGGGTCGGGATGGGTGATTGGGGACTGCGGTGGATATGTTATGCCTATTTTTGGTTCGGCAGAGGGGGGAGGGCTTTGCATTGTTTTGGGTTTCTTTTTCTCTGTGTTTTTCTCTTTCGGGTTGGGGAGGGTGGAGGGGGCGGGTTGGGCACTGTTTTGGTTGGTGGCGGAGCCTGGTAGGTGGAGTGAGTTGCTGCTGCTAAGGTCAAGGAGGAGCTGGAGCGAGTGGGGGGGTCGAGACGGGGTATCGAGACGGGGGTATGCCGCTGTGGGGAACGGGCCGGGTGTGGGATGCGGGCGCGTGGCTGGCCGAGGAGGGGTCATGGCTAGTTGGTGGGGGAGGAGGTTGGGTAGCCCCCTGATCCAGCTGATAACCTGGAATGTAAGGGGACTGAATGGGCCGGTTAAGCGGGCCCGCGTGTTCGTGCACCTGAAGGGGCTCAAGGCGGATGTGATTATGCTCCAGGAGACACACCTGAAGGTGGCAGACCAGGTAAGACTGAGGAAAGGGACTTCCAGTCCGCATCGCCGCACACTTTGGCAGCTCCCGCTAGAACGGACTTTTGGGCTCTCCGGAGGAGCCCCAACGGAAATTTTTTGACCAAATCCCGTGTGGGAAGGTGAAGTAAGTGTGTATGGAGGGGACTAGAAGTGGAGCGGCGGAAAAAGAGGCTTTGGAGCAGCGGCAGAAATGAGGGGGAAAAAACAAGGTGGCGGAGGGCGGAGATTGAGCAGCATGGGGGCCGGAGCAGCAGGAGTTTCTCAGGCGCTGCGTGGAGGAGCTTAAAAAGAAAGTGCTGGCCCCAATGCTGTTGGCGATCGAGGGGCTGAAGGAGACCCAGAAGGACCAGGCGGTAGAGCTCCGAGAGGTGAAGGACAAAACTAATGAGGACGAGATCTTGGGCCTGGCGGTGAAGATGGAGGCGCACGAGGCACTGCACAAGAGGTGGGCCGGGAGATTCGAGGTCCTGGAGAACAGGTCGAGGAGGAAGAATCTCCGGATTCTGGGTCTCCCTGAAGAAGTGGAGGGGGCTGATGCCGGGGCGTATGTGAGCACGATGCTCCATTCGCTGATGGGTGCGGTGGCCTCTCCGAGCCCCCTGGAGCTAGAAGGGGCTCACCGGGTCCTGGCGAGGAGACCCAAGGCTGGCGAGCCGCCAAGGGCGATAGTGGCGAGGTTCCATCGTTTCGCGGACAGAGAGAGTGTCCTGAGATGGGCCAAGAAGGAGCGGAGCAGTAGATGGGAGAATGCGGTGATCCGAGTCTACCAGGACTGGAGCGCGGAGGTGGCAAAGAGGAGAGCTGGCTTCAACCGTGCCAAGGCGGTGCTGCATTAAAAAAAGGGTGAGATTCGGAATGCTGCAGCCAGCGCGACTGTGGGTCACGTATCAGGACCGACACCACTATTTCGAAATGCCAGAAGAGGCTTGGACCTTTATCCAAACGGAAAAATTGGACTCGAACTGAGGGACGGTGGTTGTGGGGGAGATGTTGACTATATACAGGGTTGTAAATATGGGTAAAGAATGTTTCATGGGTGGGACGATGGATGGGGATGGGGCTAGAGTTTTTTGGATGGGACAGTGGGGAATGTGGGCGTCGGTGCTGGAGGGAGGTGAGACTCGGAGATGGGGGAATTGGAATAAGGCCGCAACAGGAGCTGCGCCACAGGGGGCGAGGCTGGCTCAGGAAAGCACGGGCTTTTTCCCGCATTAGGGAGGGGGGGATGGAGGAGCGCAAGGAGGAGGAGGGATTTCCACACGGGGGGGGGGGGGGGGGTCAACGGGAAGGCTGGGGAAGCCGGGGTCAGCAGGAGTCAGCTGACTTACGGAAGTATTATGGGGGGAGCAAAAGAGCTAGATTTGGATCTAGCGGGGAGGTGGGGAGGGGAGGGGGGAGAGAGGGGGACAATAGGGTTGCTGCTGCATTGGCCGAGGGGGAACTGAAAATGGAAGAGGTGGTCGGGGCGGGGGTTCCCCGTCTGGGGGACTGGAGGGTGCGGGAGACGCGGGCACGGGACTGGCCTAAAATAGGAGATGGCTAGTCGGCAGGGGGTGGGTGGGGGGTGGGGTGGGGTGGGTGGGGGGGGGGGGGGTTGGGGGGGTAGGGTGGGGGGTGGGGTGGGGGTTGGGGGGGATGGGGGGGGGTGGGGGGGGATGGGGATGGGGGTAGCCCCCCCCAATCCGGTTGATCACGTGGTATGTGAGAGGCCTAAATGGGCCGGTTAAGAGGGCCCGAGTGTTCGCGCACTTAAAGGGACTGAAGGCAGATGTGGTCATGCTTCAGGAGACACATCTGAAGGTGGCAGATCAGGTCAGGTTAAGGAAGGGATGGGTAGGACAGGTGTTCCATTCGGGGCTGGATGCGAAGAATAGAGGGGTGGCAATACTGGTGGGGAAGCGGGTGTCGTTTGAGGCCAAGAACATAGTAGCGGAAAATGGAGGCCGATACGTGATGGTGAGCGGTAGGTTGCAGGGGACGGGGGTGGTATTGGTAAATGTATACGCCCCGAATTGGGACGATGCTCGATTCATGAAACGGATGTTGGGGCGGATTCCGGACTTGGAGGTAGGAAGCTTGATAATGGGTGGGGATTTCAACACGGTGTTGGACCTAGCACTGGATCGCTCCAGATCTATGACCGGAAAGAGGCCAGCTGCGGCCAAGGTGCTCAGGGGATTTATGAATCAGATTGGGGGAGTAGATCCGTGGAGATTTGCCAGGCCTTTGGCCAGAGAATTTTCTTTTTTCTCCCATGTACACAAGGCCTACTCCCGGATAGATTTTTTTGTTCTGGGCAGCGCATTGATCCCGAAAGTGGAGGGAACGGAGTATTCGGCCATAGCCATTTCAGACCACGCCCCGCACTGGGTGGAACTAGAGCTGGGGGAGGAGAGGGGCCAACGCCCGCTGTGGCGGTTGGATGTGGGACTGCTGGCAGACGAGGAAGTGTGCGGGAGGGTGCGCGGGTGCATCGAAAGGTATCTGGAGGCCAACGACAACAGGGAGGTGCAGGTGGGAGTAGTATGGGAGGCGCTGAAGGTGGTGGTCAGGGGAGAGTTAATCTCCATCAGGGCTCATAGGGAGAAGATAGAGGGCAGGGAAAGGGAGAGGTTAGTGGGGAAGATTTTAAGAGTGGACAGGGGATATGCAGAGGCCCCTGATGAGGGACTACTCAGGGAGAGGCGAAGTCTCCAGACGGAGTTCGACCTGTCGACCACAGGGAAGGCAGAGGCACAGTGGAGGAAGGCACAGGGGGCGATGTATGAGTATGGGGAGAAGGCGAGCCGGATGCTGGCACATCAGCTCCGTAAGTGGAAGGCAGCGAGGGAAATAGGTGGAGTCAAGGATGGAAGGGGAACTACGGTGCGCAGTGCGGTGAAAGGGAATGAGGCATTCAAGGCGTTCTACGAGGAGCTGTATAGGTCCCAGCCCCCAGGGGGAAAAGAGGGGATGCGACGATTCTTGGACCAACTGAGGTTCCCGAGGGTGGAGGAGCAGGAGGTGGCTGGTTTGGGGGCGCCAATTGGGGTGGAGGAGCTGGTTAAAGGACTGGGGAGCATACAGGCAGGGAAGGCCCCGGGACCGGATGGGTTCCCGGTGGAGTTCTATAGGAGGTATGTAGACCTGTTAGCCCCGTTGCTGGTGAGGACTTTCAATGAGGCAAGGGAGGGGGGGACCCTGCCCCCGACAATGTCGGAGGCGACGATCTCTTTGATCCTGAAGCGGGATAAGGACCCACTGCAATGCGGGTCGTATAGGCCGAACTCGCTCCTCAACGTAGATGCTAAGTTGCTGGCAAAAGTGTTGGCTACGAGGATTGAGAACTGTGTCCCGGGAGTGATTCACGAGGACCAGACGGGATTTGTAAAGGGCAGGCATCTAAATACCAATGTGCGGAGGCTCCTAAATGTGATTATTATGCCATCGGTGGAGGGAGAGGCAGAGATAGTGGCAGCTATGGACGCGGAGAAGGCCTTTGACCGAGTAGAGTGGGAGTATCTCTGGGAAGTGTTGCGGAGGTTTGGGTTCGGGGGAGGGTTTATTAGTCGGGTTAAGCTCCTATATAGAGCCCCGGTGGCGAGTGTGGTTACGAATCGGCGGAGGTCGGAGTACTTCTGGCTGTATCGAGGGACGAGGGGTGCCCCCATCCCCCCTGTTGTTTGCATTAGCAATTGAACCTTTGGCCATGGCACTAAGGGAGTCCAGGAAATGGAGGGGGGTGGTTCGAGGGGGAGAGGAGCATCGAGTGTCGCTGTATGCAGACGACCTGTTGCTGTATGTGGCGGACCCAGTGGAGGGGATGGTGGAGGTCATGCAGATCCTAAGGGAGTTTGGGGACTTCTCGGGCTACAAGCTCAATGTAGGGAAGAGTGAGCTCTTTGTGGTGCATCCGGGGGATCAGGGAAGAGGGATAGACGACCTACCGTTGAGGAGGGCGGAAAGGAGCTTTCGATACTTGGGGATCCAGGTAGCTAGGAGCTGGGGGGCCCTGCACAAACTTAATTTGAGGTGGCTGGTGGAGCAGATGGAGGAGGACTTTAAACGGTGGGCCATGTTGCTACTCTCGCTAGCGGGCAGGGTACAGTCGATTAAAATGGTGGTCCTCCCGAGGTTTCTTTTTGTATTCCAATGCCTTCCAATTGTGATCACTAAGGCCTTTTTTAAGAGAGTACGCATGGGACATTATGGGTTTTGTGTGGGCGAGTAAGACCCCGAGGGTAAGGAGGAGGTTCCTGGAGCGTAGTAGAGATAGAGGAGGGCTGGCGTTGCCGAATCTGGGAGGCTACTACTGGGCAGCCAACGTGGCGATGATCCGTAAGTGGGTGATGGAGGGAGAGGGGGCGGCATGGAAGAGGTTGGAAATGGCGTCCTGCAAAGGACCGAGCTTGGGGGCGCTGGTGACGGCACCGCTGCCGCTCTCACCGACAAGATACACCACATGTCCGGTGGTGGCGGCAACGCTAAAGATCTGGGGGCAGTGGAGACGGCACAGGGGTGCGATGGGAGCCTCGGTGTGGTCCACGATCAGAGATAACCATCGGTTTGTCCCAGGAAGGATGGACGGGGGGTTTCAGAGCTGGCATCGGGCAGGGATTAGAAGAATGGGGGACCTGTTCATCTTTGGGACGTTTGCGAGCTTAGGGATGCTGGAGGAGAAGTTTGGACTACCCCCGGGAAACGCTTTCAGGTACATGTAAGTGAGGGCGTTTGTGAGGCGGCAGGTGAGGGAATTCCCGCTGCTCCCGGCACAGGGGATTCAAGACAGGGTGAATTCGGGCGTATGGGTCGGAGAGGGCAAGGTGTCGGGATATACTAAGAGATGAAAGAAGAGGGGGAGGCTTTGGTAGAGGAGCTGAAGGGTAAATGGGAAGAGGAGCTGGGGAGGAGATTGAGGAGGGTCTGTGGGCTGATGCCCTAAGTAGGGTTAATTCCTTTTCCTCGTGTGCCAGGCTTAGCCTGATACAATTTAAGGTTGTTCACAGAGCGCATATGACTGGGGTGAGGCTGAGTAGGTTCTTTGGGGTGGAGGACAGATGTGGGAGGTGCTCAGGAAGCCCGGCGAACCATGCCCATATGTTTTGGTCGTGCCCGGCACTGGATGGGTTCTGGAGGGGAGTTGCAAGAACTATATATAAGCTAGTGAAAGTCTGGGTCAAGCCAAGTTGGGGGCTGGCATTATTTGGAGTAGCGGACGAGCCGGGAGTGCAGGAGGCGAAAGAGGCCGGCATTCTGGCCTTTGCGTCCCTGGTAGCCCGGCGAAGGATCTTGTTAGTGTGGAAAGATGCGAAGCCTCCCAGTGTGGAAGCCTGGATAAATGACATGGCAGGATTTATCAAGTTGGAGAGGATAAAGTTTACCCTGAGAGGGTCTGCGCAGGGGTTCTCCAGGCGGTGGCAACCGTTCCTAGACTATCTCGCGGAGCGTTAGATGAAGTTCGGTCAACAGCAGCAGCAACCCGGGGGGGGGGGGACATCTCTTTTTTGGTGGGGGGGAAGAGGGAGGGACAAGGGAAGGTTTTTTTTTCTGGGGGGCATCTCAGCAGGGGAGGGGGGTTTGTATGGTTGAAAATTTTGTTAGAAAAATTCTTAATAAACATATTCTTTTTAAAAAGACTGAGGAAAGGGTGGGTAGGTCAGGTGTTTCATTCGGGGCTAGATGCCAAAAATCGAGGGGTGGCGATCTTGGTGGGAAAGAAGGTGTCATTCGAGCCGTCGAGCATTGTGGCAGATAATGGCGGTAGGTACATAATGGTAAGTGGTAAGTTGCAGGGAGAGAGGGTGGTACTGGTCAATGTGTATGCTCCGAACTGAGACGATGCGGGTTTTATGTGGCGTATGTTGGGTCGGATCCCAGACTTGGAAGTGGGGGGCCTGATAATGGGGGAAGACTTTAACACGGTGTTGGATTCAGCACTGGATCGCTCCAGATCTAGGACGGGTAGGAAGCCTGTGGCGGCTAGAGTGTAGAGGGGATTTATGGTCCAAATGGGAGGGGCGGACCCTTGGAGATTTGCAAGACCGGGGGCTAGGGAATTTTCATTCTTCACACTTGGGCTTATTCTCGAATCGACTTTTTCATTTTGAGTAGGGCCCTGATAGCGAGAGTAGAGGATACCGAGTATTTGGCAATAGCCATTTCGGACCACGCCCCACATTGGGTGGACTTGAAGATGGGGAGGAGAGGGGCCAGCGCCCGCTGTGGCGCTTGGAGGTGGGGCTGTTGGCAGACGAGGAGGTGAGCGAGCGGGTCCGAGGAAGTATAGAGAGGTACTTGGAGACCAACGACAACAGGGAAGTCCGAGTGGGGATGGTATGGGAGGCACTGAAGGCGGTGGTGAGGGGAGAGCTGATCTCCAGTAGGGCCCACAAGGAGCGGAGGGAGCGGGGGGAGAGGGAGAGGCTGGTGGCGGAGATGGTGAGGGTAGACAGGAGGTATGCGGAAGAGCATGAGGAAGGATTGTTGAGGAAGTGGCGCAGCCTCCAGGCCGAATTCGACCTGGTGACCACCAGGAAGGCGGAGGTGCAGCAGAGGAAGGCCCAGGGGGCGGTCTACGAGTACGGGGAAAAGGCAAGCCGGATGCTGGCGCATCAGCTTCGGAAGCGGGACGCAGCTAGGGAGATCGGGGGAGTTAAGGACAGGGGAGGGAGCGTGGTGCGGAGTGGGGTTGGCATCAATGGGGTCTTCAGGGACTTCCACGAGGAATTGTACCGATCCGAGCCCCCACGGGAGGAGGGAGGGATGGGCCGTTTCCTGGACCAATTGAGGTTTCCAAAGGTGGAAGAGGGACTGGTGGCAGGACTCGGGGCCTCGATTGGGCTGGAGGAGCTGATCAAAGGGATAGGAAGCATGCAGGCGGGGAAGGCACCGGGGCCGGATGGTTTCCCGGTCGAGTTCTATAAAAAATATATGGACCTGTTGGGCCCGCTTTTAGTTAGGACCTTTAATGAGGCAAGGGAGGAGGGGGCTTTACCCCCGACGATGTCCCGGGCACTGATCTCCTTGATCCTGAAGCGGGACAAGGATCCCCTGCAATGTGGGTCTTACAGACCGATTTCCTTGCTAAATGTAGATGCCAAGGAGCTGGCGAAGGTCTTAGCCACGAGGATTGAGGATTGTGTGCCACAGATCATCCATGAATACCAGACGGGGTTTGTGAAGGGGAGACAGTTGAACGTGAATGTGCGGAGGCTTTTGAACGTTATCCTAGATAACGGGGGGTGTTAATGTTAAGTTCTTATTTATGTACAGGGGGGGGAGGGGTTTGGGGGGTTGCTTTTTTAGATTGTGTTTTGTACTTAACCCTGTTGGGTTCTTTTTTCTTTCTCATTTTGTTATTGATATTTTATGAAAACCTTTAATAAAAATTATTTAAAAAAAAAAAATACTTGGGTGGTTGTTGTTGACCAGCGCAGATGCAATGGGCCAGTGGGCCTTTTCTGTGCTGTAGATCTCCATGACTTTATGTTAATATTTTCAGAGATAAGGAAGCAGATCAATGATTGATGGTGACCAATGATGGTGACAATTTGTATTCCAGGAAGTCTTATGAAGAAAAATGTATTAGGAAGAGGTGTTAATGGAAGGGTTGAACCTGTTTTTTGAGTAAAGTTAATTTAAGAAATAATTTTGTAAATGGAATTGATACATTGGAAATTATTCCTAAATTATCAATGGAGGAATAGATTTCATCCAAGGTAATGATGTGGCTTGTGGAGAAGTTGTGATGCCAATTGTAGTGTAACAGGTTATTTATCATGATGATCTTAACAGACTTTTCCAAACTACTGCAAAGAAAATGAAACACTTATTGCACATAAGAAGCACTTGAAGGAAACCCTGATTAACACAGAAAATTAACTTTCACATACGAAAGAGGAGTTTGTGAATGAAATAAGTGAACTGATGAGAACAATAGAGAGTCAGTCAGGGAGAGTGGGATATTGGACTGAGGATTTGAACTGTCTAAATGATAAACCTGAAAAAGCAACTTGGCAAAGGTTGATCTTCAGTTAAAACCTGGTGAACTTCAAGCATCAGAATTATTCATGTCGCATCATTGAAAATTCCTTGAATAAGAAAAGGAGGTTCTAGTAAATAAGAATAATTTGTTGCATGTTGAATTGGAAAGCAAAACTCATGAGTTGTTCGAACTTCGTCTTGAAAGGAACAATGAGATTTTTGAATTTTAAAGCGAAGTAGAGGAAACGAAGGAGAGGATGGAGAGTATGGAGTGTCACAATTCAAAAGTTGCTCCAGTTGTATATTTATGTTTGTTCCGAGTTGGAACACAATCACTTTAAGAGTCCAGTCACATGATACAATGATGACAGCACCAGCGGTCTGCACTGGCAAACAGACTGTCAATACGAACAGCCTTTGAACACCTTCCAATAAAGCTCTTGTTTGGTTTGTACCTTTGTGGTCTTCAAGCCTATTTTTAAAAAAATCACAAAAAAACTGGTGACAAGAAAGTTAGAACCACAGTGTTAGGCAGAGTAAAAAAAATAGTAAATTCATCAATCCGTGCGCAGACATCCTAAAAGGGTTAAGGAGCCAAAATCTTTGCTACACCAAAGCTGGCGATAGAGGTGTGTCAAATATTGGTAGCAACCATCGAAGTAACCAAAATTTAAACATAGATTTCAGAGGAAACAACGTCAAAAAGAAGCTTGCCACGTGCTCCGCCGGATAAGATCGGGATCAGGACAGGGAGGAATGTAAGTAGCAATTTTCCTGCGACAATAGTTTAGAACTGGGGATGTTCCAAAATTCAAAATGAATCAGGCTGAGCTCAGGGGTACCTTGTTTGAAAAAAGAAACAAAGTAGTACTAAAAATGTTGTGGCACATTGTGCATACACAAGCCCTTTCCTAGTAAAAATGGCTGGAATTTCTGGCACCATGGGACCATATGATGAGAACGCTGAGCGGCGGAGTTCATGTAGTGACAGATTCAATTATTTTGTCCAAATGAAAGAAGTTGCAGCAGATATTGTACTCCCAACTTTCCTGAGTACAATGGCGGGGGTGGGGGGGTGGGTGGGGGGGGGGGGGGGGCAGGGAGGATTTTAAACTTCTGCGAAGTCTAGTGCAGCCAGAAAAAACAGGTCCGAAAACCTCTAAATAGATTGCGGAGATATTGCTAGGCCACTTCTCAACTCAACCTTTAACCATCACCGAGGGGTTCAGGTTCCATAACCATAACCAATAAGAAGTGAATCAATCACATAGCTCATAGCTACTCTGAAGAAATTAGCTGAATACTGTGAATTTGGAGATGTCTTGAATGACACCATGGAGAGACAGACAAATGTGTGGTTAAGAAGTGAAGCTATCCAAAAAATGCTGTTAACTGAAATCACCTAAACCTAAAGAAGGCTTCAGAAGTCATGGGGCGGGATTCTCTGACCCTCTGCGTCAGAACTGTGCCCGGTGCGGGGGCGGAGAATAGCCGTTCATGCCGGAAATCCGGCGCGACGACGCTTGCCTGGACCCGCCAGTCGCGCGTGCACGGTCAATGCAAGCGCCGGTCGGGGGCCATTGGGAGAGGCACCTGTGGCTATTCTCCATGGTCGAGTGGCCGAGTTCCCGCCAGCGTGGTTCACACCTGTTACCACCCGGTGGGAGCTCGGACCTGCGGCCGTGGTCCTGATGGGGCCGGGGGGAGTCTTACTCTGAGAGGGGTTCCAGCGGTGGCCAGGCCCGCGATCAGGGGCCACCAATCGGCGGGCCATCATGATCTGGGGGGACTTAACTTCCTCCGCGCGGCCCCGCTGTGTAGGTCCGCCACGTCGACGGGGCCTGTGCCGAGGTGGGCCGCCGTGCACATGCGCAGACCCGCTTGCGGCCGCCGTGCGCATGCGCGGCCGCACGGTCTGGCCAGCATGGTCCCGCCAGCAGCCAGAGCTGCGGGACGCACGGCAGGGCCCTGATAACCCCCTGGAAAACGGGGAATTACCCCAGGCTTTAGAGGAAATAGTCCGGAGTGATTCTCTCCCATTTTCCGGCGGGCGTGGGGACTTAGTCCCCAAAAGGGAGACTCCTGCCCATGATCTCTATGGAATAGCAGCTAAGGAAGCCCAACAATTAAGTTCGAGCACTAACAGTAATAATAATAAAAATCGCTTTTGGCACAAGTAGGCTTCAATGAAGTTACTGTGAAAAGCCCCTAGTCCCACATTCCGGCGCCTGTTCGGGGAGGCCGGTACGGGAATTGAACCCGTGCTGATGGCCTTGTTCTGCATTACAAGCCAGCTGTTTAGCCCACTGTGCTAAACCAGCCACCAGCACTAGAATCTATAAAGGCCGATAACTTACATTCCTTTTTTTCATTTGTGGAGATTCTCCGCCACACATGTGCGTTGGGATGTAACGGAAGTCCCAATGCACGGACATATGCACTGAAAACGTGCCATGCTTAAACCATCGGTCCAGTTTTTTGTACCTCATTTTCTTCAGCTGTGCTGATCCAGCTGAATGAAAATGCAAGGGACAGCGCTAAAGTAGCCTGCTTGCCCAGATGTTAAGTAAGTTTTAACGTTTTCTATTTACAGATTGTTTTCGGTCCTGAATCATCAAGAAGACATCGGATACCATTTTATGGTTGGTTACTGTTTTATAATATTCGTGTTTAATGTTTATAAATATGTTTAAAAAGTATATAAAGTGAAAAAAAAATATATATATTTTAACTTTAGTTTGTCATTAGGCCGTTAATTCCATTAAAAAGTACTTTATTGTATAAAGTCAGTTTAGAAGTGAAAGATTGTTTTAAAACTTTGGTTTGTCACGAGGATGTTAATTCCATTAAAGGAACTATGATGGATAGAATGGGCTTGGAGTGTGTGTAATCTTCAACGATCACTCGCTAACGAGTATGATTGTCTACCTAAGATACTCCGTGTTACAGGTCACGGGTTCTGTGTGTCCTTGTGTGGCTGATGAGCCCGATCCTAGAGCCACATCTTCAGTCATTCACTTGGCAGGGGTTTCCAGAAGATGGGATCGATCCTTGGAATCTAGATTGCGGGTATTCCTTTCTCAGGCTCCTTTTCCAGGCCTCCTTTTGCCATCTCGAAGAATTGTGTCCCTTCAATCAGGAGGTCCCTCCAAGTAGGTCTCTTCTGAGCAACGGTCTGCCAGGCATTGATGTCTCTGTTGCATTTATTGAGGTAAGCTTTCAGGGTGCTTCCTTTGTCCTTCTCTTGTTCGGGATCCTACTTGAGCTGGGTGAAGAAAATTTGCTTCGGCAGTCAGGACTCTGACATATAAGCACCTTGCTGGCCTATCAGAGTTGGCTTTGAATGATCATGGCCTCGATACTGGTGCTCTTGACTTTTCAAAGATACTAATGATAGCACACCTGTCCTCCCAGCTGAATACAGCTAAAGCCCATTTGGATTTTGCAACGTATTTAAGCTGTGCTGTTTAAGAGGCTCTTAATGTTGATCCTTACAAGCGCAGTGATTATTTCAAAGTTTAATGCCTTAGTTGAGGTATGCAATTCTCTGTTAAACTAGTGTGAACTATCTCTCGGACAGGTATTCCAGAATCTAGCGCAGATTAAAAATCTGTAGTCATGCTCCAGTTCCGCTAGTACATCACACTAAGAAGCTTGGCTTCTTAGAATCCTTGAAGTTCTTTTGAGGCTTCGAGGTTGGCGCAGGGATCATGAGAGAAGAGTCAGGCATCATCTCCGCTTGGCGAGGAAGTAAATCAATTACCCACCCCTAAGAGTGTACAGGCAAAGGACATTATTTGAAATGTTAGAGGAGATGTGTGCCAGGAGACTGTGCTTTAGCAAGGAAGCAATGGGCTGCCTTTGTGAAATAGTGAAGGAAGACCTGAAGCCGAACTCTAACAGCTGTACTGCCTTTACAGCGGAAATTAAACTCACGACAGCGCTGAATTCTTTTGTTCTGGTCCTTTCAACATGGCATTAGTGTCATATGTAACATTTCACAGAATGCTGCTAGGACCCACATTCACCAAGTAATGAATGCAATTTATCGTAGGGCTTTGAGTTTATTATCTTTGACACATTCCCTGTGAAGATGTATTAGAGGTCCATCGCATTCCACAGGATGGCTGGTTTCCCAAAAGTAATCGGGACTGTTGATGGAACACATATTGCATTGAAGGCACCAAGAAATGACATTGTTTCATTGATCAACAGGAAGGAGTTCCATTCTTTAACTGTGAAGATAGTGTGTTGTACAAATGAGGATCCTCACTGTAAATGTAAACAACCGGGGACGTTCCCATGACTTATTCATCCTTCAAAGGTCAATGTTACACCGGTCCATGACAACACCACCAGGAATTAAAGGATGGTTACCTGGCGATGTGGGATACCCATTGAGAATATGGCTTATGGGTTTAGCACACTGGGCTAAATCACTGGCTTTTAAAGCAGACCAAGGCAGGCCAGCAGCACGGTTCGATTCCCGTACCAGCCTCCCGAACAGGCGCCGGAATGTGGCGACTTTTCACAGTAACTTCATTGAAGCATACTTGTGACAATAAGTGATTTACATTTCATTTTTCATTTCATTCCAGAGGACCAACAATGAAGTACAGGAACAATACAACTGTGTGCATGTAGCAACACATCAGGTAGTGGAGAGGACAATTGATGGTTTGAAATTATGTTTGCGATGTCTGGACAGGTCAGAGGGCACATTACAGTATGCACCAGAGATAGTCACAAAGATTGTTGTTGTGTGTTGTGCATTGCACAACTTTGCCATTCAGCATGGACTGAGCATTCGTCCAGAAGGTATTTTGCCATGAGAAATGGACGAGCTGGAGGAAGGTATTAGGGAGCCTGATGCAGGCCTACCTCCTCGTGCAGGTGTGCATGCCCGGGCTCCAGGTGACGCAAGGGCAGATCACCTGACAGCTGCTGTTTTCAGACATTAAGCTTGAAAAATTAACAATTGCTGTGTCAAAATCCTCCCTCCCTCGTCATCTCACTTCTTCACTCCCTCCCTCCCCTCCCCTTACCACTCTTCCCTCCATTCATCCCTCCCATCTCTCCCCTAACCCCTTCTTTCCGCCTCTCTCCCTCCCCTCCCTTCTCTCCCCTTCCTCCCTCCCACCCCTTCCCCATTTTCCCTCCTCCCTCTCCTTCCCCATTTTCCCTCCTCCCTCTCCTTCCTTCTTCTTCCCTCCTCCTTCATCCCATTACAAATATGTTGTGTTGGGTGCTCTGGATCCATGGAACACATACAGGTCACCAACACTTGAAATAGTGCAACACTATTTTATTGAATCATTAACTGTTTAACATACTCTGACTGTGGGTTAACACAATACTAGCTTTAACTATCCTAACCAGTCGATGCACTCAGCATATGGTGAATGTCCGTGCTGCAGGCTGTGAGCTCTGTCCTCCTAGCTAGCTGCAGCTCGAATGAGTGGGAACTCTGATGCCCCCTGTCTTTATAGTGCGTGTGCTCTAACTGGTGATTGGCTGCGGTGTTGTGTGTGTTGATTGGTCCCACTGTGTGTCCATCAGTGTGTGTCTGCACCATGATACACTGGTGTATATTATGACATCCCCCCTTTTACAAAAGAATGTACATGTGTGGCAATAAATAATGTATGGTGAGAATGTCCCTAACTACGTGTGTGCGAAAGACATATTTACAGGACTCTGTACATGAGAACTAAGCTATTTACATGGGAAGGTGCCTGGTGCAGAAAAACAGTATGTCACAAGAATAACAAAATGAACACTATATACAAACCATGTAAACGATCAAACGGAAGAACAGAACAAATCAGAAAGTCCATAAGTCCACAAAGTTCACTAATTAAGTCTCTGAGGTGGGCGACGAATTCTGGTTGACCGCCTCAAGGGTGGGTCGAGAGCCGGCGGCTGAGGAGCGGGCTGGACTGCGTCAGAGTGAGGAGGATGCAGAGTGACCGGGATCTCTGCATAATCCAGGTCAGGGTCAACAGGAGGGCAAGGCGACAGTGGAGGATCATGTAGCGAGCGTGGAACGAGGCGAAGGGCGCGTCGATTGCGGCGTAGAATGGAGCCATCCGGTAGATGAACCAGGAACGAGCGGGGGGCCACCTGCCGAAGGACCACAGCGGTTGCAGACCAACCACCATCCGGAAGATGGATGTGGATGTTGTCATCTAGAGCCAGAGCAGGGAGATCAGCTGCACGGGAGTCATGAGCCGCCTTGTGCTGTGCACGAGACAGCTGCATCCGTCGAAGGACCTGAACGTGGTCGAGGTCTGGGACGTGAATGGACGGCACCGTCGTCCTCAGGGTGCGACCCATGAGCAACTGGACTGGTGACAGGCCAGTGGACAGTGGGGCGGAGCAATAGGCCAGCAAGGCGAGGTAGAAATCGGACCCAGCATCGGCAGCCTTGCAGAGGAGCTGTTTGACTATGTGGACGCCCTTCTCCGCTTTGCCGTTGGATAGGGGGTACAGGGGACTGGATGTCACATGTGCAAAATTGTACCGCCTGGCAAAGTTGGACCATTCGTGGCTTGCGAAGCAGGGGCCATTGTCCGACATAACCGTGAGTAGGATGCCGTGTCAAGCAAAGGTGTCTTTACAGGCACGGATGACTGCAGACGATGTGATATCGTGCAACCGTATCACCTCCGGGTAATTTGAAAAGTAGTCCACTATCAGGACATAGTCTCTACCCAGCGTGTGGAACAGGTCGATGCCCACCTTGGTTCAAGGTGACATGACCAACTCATGGGGCTGCAGGGTCTCACGTGGTTGGGCTGGCTGGAAGCGCTGGCAAGTGGGGCAGTTGAGCACTGTGTTGGCTATGTTGTCATTAACGCCAGGCCAGTACACTGCCTCTCGGGCCCGTCGGCGGCAATTTCCCACGCCAAGATGGCCCTCGTGTAGCTGTTCCAGGACGAGCTGGCGCATGCTATGCGGGATGACAATGCGGTCCAGTTTCAGATAAACCCCGTCTACTACCGCCAGATCATCTCTGATATTATAGAACTGAGGGCATTGGCCCTTGAGCCACCCGTCTGTTAGGTGGCGCATGACATGCTGTAGCAAAGGGCCAGCCGTCGTCTCGCGGCGAATTTGGACGAGGCATTCATCTGTGGCAGGTAGATTGGAGGCCGCGAATGCCACATGGGCGTCAACCTGGCAGACGAATCCCGCTGGGTCACAAGGAGTGTTGACTGCCCTGGAGAGAGCGTCAGCAATGATGAGGTCTTTGCCTGGGGTGTATACCAGCTGGAAGTCACATCGCCGGAGCTTGAGAAGAATACGCTGCATGCGAGGCGTCATGTCGTTCAAGTCTTTCTGTATTATATTGACCAGCGGGCGATGGTCGGTCTCGACAGTGAATTGAGGAAGTCCGTACACATAATCGTGAAACTTAACCACACCGGTCAGAAGGCCCAGGCACTCCTTTTCTATCTGCCCCTGGCGCTGTTCCGTGGGGGTCATGGCGCGTGATGCATACGCAACGGGGGCCCATGATGAGGCCTCATCGCGTTGCAGGAGCACTGCCCCAATGCCGCATTGGCTGGCATCGGTTGAAATTTTGGTCTCTTTTGCTGGATCAAAGAAAGCTAAGACCGGGCCCGTGGTGAGTTTGGTTTTGAGTTCTCTCCATTTGCGCTCGTGGGCAGGGAGCCATTGGAAGTCTGTCATCTTCCTGACCAGGTTCCTGAGAGCCGTGGTATGAGAGACGAGGTTAGGGATGAACTTCCCTAAAAAGTTGACCATGCCCAGAAATCGGAGAACCGCCTTCTTGACCTCTGGTGTTTTCATGGCTGTGATAGCAGCCATCTTGTCCACATCCGGCCACACACCCAACTGGGAGATGTGGTCCCCGAGGAACATGAGTTCCGTCTGACCAAAAGAGCTTTTGGTCCTGTTGAGGCGTAGGCCCTGCTCATGTATGCGTTTGAATACGCGCTGGAGGCGACTGACATGCTCCTGCGGGGTGGTGGACCAAATGATTATGTCGTCGACATAGACGCGAACACCTTCAATGCCTTCCATCATTTGTTCCATGATCCTATGGAACACTTCAGAAGCAGATATGATCCCAAATGGCATCTGGTTGTAACAATATCTGCCAAAGGGGGTATTGAATGTACACAGTTTCCTGCTGGATTTGTCGAGCTGGATTTGCCAGAATCCTTTTGAGGCGTCGAGTTTGGTGAAGAGCTTGGCAGGAGCCATCTCGCATGTGATCTCTTCGCGTTTGGGAATTGGATAATGCTCCCTCATGATACTGCGATTTAGATCCTTGGGATCAATGCAAATTCTCAATTCGCCACAAGGCTTTTTTACACATACCATGGAACTGACCCAGTTGGTTGGTTCCGTGACTCTGGAAATCACTCCTTGGTCCTGGAGGTCCTGCAGCTGCTGCTTGAGGCGGTCCTTAAGGGGTGCTGGGACCCTGCGAGGTGCGTGCACCACAGGCGTGGCATTCTGTTTCAATAAGATCTGGTAGGGATATGGGAGCGTGCCTATGCCTTCGAAGACATCGTGGTGCTGGTTGATGATGGCGTCGAGTTGCGCCCTAAAGTCAGTGTCCTGAAAGGCAGACGTGTCATCAGGAGAGAGAGAGTGAACTCTCTGAACTAGGTTCAACAGCTTGCATGCCTGCACGCCAAGCGGGGAGGCTTTCTTGGAGCCCGCGATTTCAAAAGGAAGGATGGCTTTGCGTGACCTGTGCGTCACTTCAAGTTGGCACGAGCCGCTAGCAGCAATGGCATTGCCATTGTAATCTAATAGCTGGCAGGCTGATGGAAGGATGGCTGGTTTGACACAAAGGCTTTGAAGGTCAGATTGGCGGAGGCACCAGTGTCCAGGCAGAATTGTATTTGGGACCGGTTGACCGCCAGGGTTGCACACCACTCATCGTCTGGATCGATGCTGTATACCGACAGCGGCTGGTGTCTTTGCTTCGGGGACACCCTGTTTTTTGTCACAACACCGACTTGAAAGGCGCCTTCGGGTCCTCGGTGTCACTGCTGTGTGGGAGGTCTGCATCGGACTCACTGACCGTGGGTTGAATTGCCCGGACATTCCTGCGAGGCTGGCTGAAACTACATGAATTGGCAGGCTGAGCTGCTCGGCAGAGGGCAGCATAGTGGCCATGTCTGCCACATCTTAGGCATTGTCGAGATTTGACAGGGCATTGCCGTTTTAAATGGGCGGAGCCACAGTTGCCGCACGTCGTAGCGTCAGCATGTTCGCTGCGCCACCGCGCATGCATGGTGCGGTCGTGCGTGGTGCGCGCCTGCGCATTACGTTCGTCGACGTCGCCGTCCCCTCATTTGGTGCGCACAAGCCCTGGAGTCCGCGAAAAGCGCGCAAAATGGCCGCCCTCATCCAGGCTGAGGCCCTGGAGTTGCTTAATCGCTTGGACCCGTTCCACCTCGTGGGGACTTTGCCGCACCGTTTCAGCCGCTTGGATGTGGGAATACCGATTCGTGGCATTTTCATGTAAGACGCAGGTCTCAATGGCGGTCGCTAGGGTGAGTTGCTTTACCTTGAGGAGCTGCTGTTGTAGGGGGTCCGACTGAACACCGAAAATGATCTGGTCGCGTATCATGGAATCGGAGGTGGGCCCGTAGCTGCAAGACTGCGCAAGGATGCGGAGGTGCGTGAGAAAGGATTGGAAAGGTTCATCCTTACCCTGCAAACGCAGTTGGAACACGTAGCGCTCGAAACTTTCATTCACCTCTACGCTGCAGTGAGTGTCAAACTTGAGGAGGACCGTCTTGAACTTTATTTTATTTTCGTCATCCGCAAAGGTGAGAGAATTGAAAATGTGGATGGCATGGTCTCCGGCTGTGGGGAGGAGGAGAGAAATCTTCCTGGTATCCGAGGCACCCTCCCTGTCTGTGGCCTCAAGGAAGAGCTGGAAGCGCTGTTTGAAAATTTTCCAGTTGGCCCCTAGGTTGCCGGCGATGCGGAGCGGCGGCGACGGGCTGATGTTGTCCATGTTGCAGGATGACGGAATGCTGGCAGAAGGCAGATTACTTGCAGGTAGGTCTAAGAAGTGCTAGTATCCCTCAACTCCTGGTATGTTGTGTTGGGTGCTCTGGATCCGTGGAACACATACAGGTCACCAATACTTGAAATAGTGCAACACTATTTTATTGAATCATTAACTGTTTAACATACTCTGGCTGTGGGTTAACATGATACTAGCTTGAACTAAAGACCTTTGCCTTGTCCTAACCAGTCGATGCACTCAGCACATGGTGAATGTCTGTGCTGCAGGCTGTGAGCTCTGTCCTCCTAACTAGCTGCAGCTCGAATGAGCAGGAACGCTGATGTCCCCTGTCTTTATAGTGCGTGTGCTCTAACTGGTGATTGGCTGCGGTGTTGTTTGTGTTGATTGGTCCCACTGTGTGTCCATCAGTGTGTGTCTGCACCATGATATACTGGTGTATATTATGCCAAAATAGACAGAACCATTGTTTATATGGAAAAATACATTTTATTAACCGTTGTGTTTGTGAGAAAATATATTTTAATGCAAGAAATTTGTAAAACTTGAGGTAGTTATTAAACAAAATGTCATATGTCATATTGCAGCTGCTTAGGTTAAATGTTAAGTTAAATATTAATTGGTTTCAAAGTTTGGTATTTATAACACTATTTCTGTTAATAAATATTTTCCATTAAACTTTACAAACTTCGACAAATGTTTTATTCAAATATCAAAGCACAGCATTTAAATATCAATTAATTTAAACTTAGTGACATAATTCAGGTAGGCAAGGCAGAAAAATAATAATGATAAATACAATGTTTTAAAAAAATCAGATGTTACAAGGACAGCTAAAAGCTGAATCTTATGACCAGGCAGAACCATCTTACAACAGCATTTCATAGCCCCTTCTGCAAGACTGCAAGGAGACAGTGTTATTCACATGGCCTGCTTCAAGAATCTCTGTTATTCATCGTCCAAGAAGTTCTGACTTCCCAACTAAATTTTCAGTTGCCAAAATCTAAATTAAAACATACAAACAACTTTTAAGCATGTCACACGTTGAGGCATGATCAATTGGACAAAGACGATAGTTGAATCCAACTGAGGCTTTATTGCTATCAGATGTGTGGCCTCCCACAGCAGCTGGCGAAATGGCTGCTAGATGGAGGACACGCATATTTATACCCCGCCTCCTGGCCGGAGCCAGCATGCAGGGACTACCGGTGAACCTGTAGTACAGGTCCTACCGTACAACACCTAATACAGGTTCAACAGTGGTTTACCACATTCACCCCCTGTTAAAAATTGAGTCTGGCAGGGCTGGTGGATAACTATATACAACAATGAGTTAATATTTACAAAATTTGAACAAACAAATGTCCTTTGATGTCTGGTGGACCGGTCAGAGGTTTAGCCGGTCCGGGGCCTTGATGTTCCTCTGGGAGCGACGCAGTGGTGTCGGCGATGTTGATGCAGATCTGGTCGAAGGTGACTCCGGGAGCGTGCCAAAATCCTCTTCATCATCGGGCGTGGGCAGAGGGGGGACGGGTGGGCCTGGGGGAGGGGAGGGGTGCTGTTGTGAGCGACGGGGAGGGGAGGGTGGCACCGGGGGCGAAGGGGGTGGTGAGGGGGTGGAACCTGCTGGTGCCAGGTCCCTGAGGGAGACAGTATCCTGGCGGCCATCGGGGAATGCCATGTAGGCGTACCGGGGGTTTGCGTGGAGCAAGTGCACCCTCTTCACCAACGGGTCCACCTTGTGGAGTCGGATGTGCTTACAGAGAACAAAGAACAAAGAAATGTACAGCACAGGAACAGGCCCTTCGGCCCTCCAAGCCCGTGCCGACCATACTGCCCGACTAAACTACAATCTTGTACACTTCCTGGGTCCGTATCCTTCTATTCCCATCCTATTCATATATTTGTCAAGATGCCCCTTAAATGTCCCTATCGTCCCTGCTTCCACTACCTCCTCCGGTAGCGAGTTCCAGGCACCCACTACCCTCTGCGTAAAAAACTTGCCTCGTACATCTACTCTAAACCTTGCCCCTCTCACCTTAAACCTATGCCCCCTAGTAATTGACCCCTCTACCCTGGGGAAAAGCCTCTGACTATCCACTCTGTCTATGCCCCTCATAATTTTGTATACCTCTATCAGGTCGCCCTTCAACCTCCTTCGTTCCAGTGAGAACAAACCGAGTTTATTCAATCGTTCCTCATAGCTTATGCCCTCCATACCAGGCAACATTCTGGTAAATCTCTTCTGCACCCTCTCTAAAGCCTCCACATCCTTCTGGTAGTGTGGCGACCAGAATTGAACACTATACTCCAAGTGTGGCCTAACTAAGGTTCTATACAGCTGCAACATGACTTGCCAATTCTTATACTCAATGCCCCGGCCAATGAAGGCAAGCATGCCGAACAATACACCCCATGAAGCACGGTTCCCGGAGCTGTGAGCCAAGTCGGCAGCGACGCCCCGGATGTGGACTTCCTGGGGAAGGCAAAAAGACGTTCATGGGGTGTATTGTTAGTGGCAGTGCAGAGTAATAAGCGAATGGAGTGGAGTGCATCAGGGAGGACCTCCTGCCAGCGGGAGGCCGGGAGGTCTCTGGACCGTAGGGCCAGATGGACGGCCCTCCATACCGTCCCACTCTCCCTTTCTACCTGTCCGTTTCCCCGGGGGTTGTAGCTTGTCGTTCTGCTGGAGGCGATACCTCTGCTGAGCAGGAACTGACGCAGCTCATCACTCATGAATGAGGATCCCCTGTCACTGTGGATGTAGGCGGGGAAACCGAACAGAGTGAAGATTGTGTTGAGGGCTTTAATGACGGTGACAGATGTCATGTCGGGGCACGGAATGGCAAAGTGGAACCTGGACTATTCGTTGATCACACTGAGAAAATATGTGTGACGGTCGGTGGAGGGGAGGGGGCTTTTGAAGTCCATGCTGAGGCGTTCAAAGAGGTGAGCGGCCTTCACCAGGCGCGCGCGGTCTGGCCGGTAGAAGTGCGGCTTGCACTCCGCACAGACCTCGCTGTCCCTGGTGATTGTCCTTACTTCCTCGACGGAGTAGGGCAGACTTTGTGCCTTAATGAAGTGGGACAACCGTGTGACTCCTGGGTGACAAAGGTTGTCGTGCAGGGCCCGGAGTCGGTCTACCTGTGCGCTGGCACATGTACCTCGTGATAGGGCGTCTGGAGGTTCGTTGAGTTTGCCGGGGCGATACCTAATCTCATAATTATAGGTGGAGAGCTCGATTCTCCACTGCAAGATTTTATCATTTTTGATCTTGCCCCGCTGTGTGTTGTTGAACATGAAGGCTATCGACCGTTGGTCAATGAGGAGAGTGAATCTCCTGCCGGCCAGGTACTGCCTCCAATGCCGCACAGCTTCAACGATAGCTTGGGCCTCTTTTTCGCCGGATGAGTGCCGAATTTCTGAGGCATGAAGGGTGCGGGAGAAGAATGCCACGGGCCTGCCTGATTGAGGGTGGCGGCAAGGGCGGCGTCTGATGCGTCGCTTTCTACTTGGAAACGCAAGTGTTGCGCGGAGGGGAAGATGGCGGCGCCCACTGGCCGCACGTGGTCTGAAGGGGGGGATGGTGGTGCGCATTGTCCGTGACCGAGGGGGTGGGAGCGATAGTGGCTACTGTGTGGGCCTGGCACGCCGTGGCAAAGTGGCCCTTCTTCCCGCAGGCTTTGCAAAGGGCAGCGCGGGCCGGGCAGCCTTGGCGGGGGTGCTTCTGTTGGCCACAAAAATAGCATTGGGGCCCCCGGGGTTCGCTGCCTGGCGTGCAGCACAGGCGTATTGGGTGGCCAGCGCACCCGCTGGGGCGGCTGTCTGTGGGGTCCACGAAGTGTAGGAGGGGTGGGCCACGCGGTTGGGGGTGTAGGACTGGGCATTGCGCAGGGCAACCGTCATGGAGAGCGCTAGCGTTTTAGTCTCTGCAAAGTCGCGTTTGGCCCCTTCTAGGAGCCGTTGGCGTATGAGATCTGACCCAATTCCAGTCACAAAAACGTCCCGCATAAGGAGGTCTGAGTGTTCCTTGGCCGTAACGGCTTGACAGTCACAGTCCCGGAATAGTGGGATTAGGGTCCACCAGAAGTCTTCTATGGACTCACCAGGGAGTTGAGAGCGAGTGGCGAGTCCGTGCCTGGCGAAGAGCGTGTTCGTTTTCTGTGCGTAGTTGTCCTTGAGTCGAGTCACGGCTTCGGCGTAGTTCAGCGCGTCCTGGATTAATGGAAAGACTTTGGAGCTCAACCTGGAATATAAAATCTGACTCTGCTGAGCCTCCGGAACAGGGGTTGGTGCCGCGTTGATTTACGCTTCGAAGCAAGCTAGCCAGTGCTGGAAGTCCTTTCTGGCGTCGCTTGAGTGCGGATCCAGCTGCAGGCGATCCAGTTTGATACGGAGGTCCATCCTTAGAAACTGATAGCAATAAATTGAGGCACGATCAATTGGACAGACGATAGTTGAATCCAACTGAGGCTTTATTGCTATCAGATGTGTGGCCTCCCACAGCAGCTGGCGAAATGGCTGCTAGCTGGAGGACATGCATATTTATACCCCGCCTCCTGGTCGGAGCCAGCATGCAGGGACTACCGGCGAACCTGTAGTACAGGTCCTACCATACAACACCTAATGCAGGTTCAATAGTGGTTTACCACACACGTTAAGTTATATAATAAAAATAGTGCAGATTTAAATAGTTTCACAGATTTAAGTGAAATTACAAAACTCATGTTCACTTGTAAATAAATAATAATCACCTTTGATCATAAGCAATAAAATTAAATAACATTAAAAGAACCAAGAACAATAGCAATTTCTGTATAAAAGGCAGAGCAAAATAAACTGCTCAAAAACTTTTACATACCTTCAAAACACTTGTAAAACTTGTTGCCTGTTGTCTTCAATATAAACCTGCAGTTTATATGCCTGCCCTGAATGGACGTTCCTGTGGCTGCTGCATCCACAAGGGTGCAAGGCTACAGTGAAATTGCGCCACGCTTGAGCCTGTGCAGACTGTCCTGCTGGAGGCCCGAGGCTGCCGTGGGAACTGACAGGTTTGTCGCCCTTTATGCGCGCAGGGACTGCACAATCTTTTCTCCGAGTATCAGCGGACCATAGCTTTCTGCCGATACTCAGAAGTTACGGGCTAATATACATTAATGACTTGGAGGGAGGAAGCAAATGTACTGCAGCCAAATTTGCAGATGACACAAAAATAGGTGGTAAGGCAAGCTGTGAGAGGGAGACAAGCGGTTTGCAAAGAGATATTGATTGGTTAAGTAAGTGGGCAAATGATTGGCAAATGGAGTATAATGTGGGAAAATGTGAAGTTGTTCATTTTGGAAGGGAGAGCAAAAGAATCGACTATTATATAAATGGAGAAAAATTGCAGAAAGCTGCAATACAAAGGCACGTGTGCATGCAACACAGAAAGCTAGCACACAGATGCAGCAGGTAATCAGGAAGGCTAATGGAATGTTGGCCCTTATTTCAAGGGAGTTGGAAAATAAGGGTAGGGAAGTCTTGTTGGAACTGTACAGGATATAGTTGATGCACCTGAAGTACTGTGAGCAGTTTGGTTCCCTTACTTAAGGAAAGATATGTTTCATTGGAGGTGGTTAAGAGAATGTTTACTCGGATGATCCCCGGTCTTTATGAGAAAGGTTAAACAGGTTGGGACTCTACTCATTGGAATTTAGAAGAATGAGAGATGATCGCATTGAAACATATGGAATCCTTAAGGGGCTTGACTGGGTAAATGCTGAGAGGATGTTACCCCCTCATGGGAGAGTCTAGGACCATAGCGCATAGTCTCAGAATAAAGTGTTCCAATTTAAGATGAAATAAGGAGTAATTTCTTCTCTCAGAGGGTTGTGTGTTTTTGGAACTATTTGCCACAGAGAGCTTTGGAGGCAGAGTCCTTGTGTATATTTAAGGCTGAGATAGATATTTCATGAACAGTAAGGGAACCAAGGGCTACGGGGAAAGAGCAGGAATGTTGAGGAACGTGAGGAACGTCGGATCAGCCATGATCCTATTGAATAGCGGAGCAGGATCAAGTCGCCGAAACATTAGCAATAAGGTATACTTTTAAGTATGTTTCATTTTATGTTTCTGTGCTTGGAAGGGGAAAACCTATTGTTAGATTCATGCTGGCCAAAAGTATTTGTCTATGTGGGGATTAGTTTCAATTATGTGCAGTCTGCACAGCAGTAAAGACAAAGGAATTATGAAGGGGTTGGTGCAAAGTCCTGGACTGAATCTATTAATGAATGTACTTACAGATGTCTATTTTGAAACAGGTATTGAGGAAATAACAATCTCCAAGAGTTCTGCCTCTGTGTTTATTGATAATTCTTCTGAAGTGCAGCAAAGTCCCTTTATAGCAAACACAATGATTGTGGGCAAATACACTCTCCACTCTGAACCCCAAGTGAATGTTTGTGACTGTCTCCTCAGAATTCCCCAGATTATTGTCACGTGAAAGTTTCCAAACTCCACTCCCAAAACCATACTTTAATATCTTCTCTCATAATTATTCTTTCCCTTAGCGGTTTTCATTCCAAAATCCAGACCGGGTTTTCCAATTGACACTTTTAAACAAAGCTTCTGCATCACTTTTAACAGCAAATCCAGTCGAGGATGAGATCATTGTAGATTAAGATGTAGTTTATAATCCATGTTATCCTAATACTTGTGTGTGATTGTTAAAACAAGGGGGAATAAAAGCGTATCGTCCCATTGTCCAATTTTTTCATGTTTGCTAAATGTTTTTTCTAGTTGTTAACACTAATTAACAGAGTCCTGTGACTCTGTTCCTCCATGTTTTATATATTTGTAAAAGTGGTCTTTTGAGCTAGGGTTCCATTCGGGGATCTTCCTGTCCAGTTACAACATTAACTGGGATCATAGTACAAGCAAGATATCCTGTGCTCTGAAGAAGTGTCATACGGACTCAAAACTTTAACTTTATTTTCTCTCCTCTCTTCACAGATGCTGTCAGACCTGCTGAGTTTTTCCTGCACTTTCTATTTTTGTGTCCAATTTCAGCATCCACAGCATTTTGCTTTTAAGATATCCCTAGTGTTCTGTGCAGTATTTACCGTTCAATTAACATCGCTAAAACATAATTTGGTCATTATCACATAGCTGTTAGTGGCTGTATGCACAAACTACAGGCGTGTTTCCTACATTATAATTATGACTAAACTTCAGAAGTAATTAATTAGTTGCAAAGTACTTTGCACCATCTGGTGGTCATGAAAGAGGCTATATCACTGCGAGTCTTCCTTTGTCTATTTACACTCTACCTTCTTGGCAATATAATCCCCCACACAGCCACAATTATAGGTTCAAGCAGATAGATTACAACTTTGGTGTCCTATCTCATTCCACATTGAGTATCCAACCCCATATCTTCCACCATACAGATTAGCTACATCCACCTCCGAAACATCATGGTCTTCTGCTTCTGCCTGGCCTCCCGATTAACCTCTCATCTTCCATATTTAGTAAAGTTCAATTTATCTAAACTTCTGCTGCCAGATGTTTTGCTGCACCAATTCTCATTCACCTGCAACTATTGCCTTTTATGGGCTATTTTGCCTCCTGGTTAAATTCCTCAAATTTAAAATCCTCATTCTTGAGTTTAAATCCCACTCCTTCCTGCAGCCTCACAACTCCCCTCAAAGAACTCTGTCCTTTCAATTCTGGCCTCTCGTTCATCATCCTTCCCTGCTCTCTTGTGTTGGTTGAGGGATATTGGCAGGGATACTGGAGATAGTTACCCTGCTCATCTTTGAACTGGTGTCATGTAATCTTTTATGTCTACCTAAGGTGGCAGGTTGGGGCTTGGTTTAACAGCTCATCCAGAGGACAGTCCCTCAAACAGCACAGCGCTCCCTCAGTACTGCACAGTCATGCTTGATTTTCATTTCCAAGTCTGCAGGAGTAGGACTTGATCCCAGACCCAATGGGCTGTGAGGTAAGAGTGTTATCGATTGAGCCACGGCAGACCGTTAATTGCACCATCTAAACATAATTTATTAATCAGATTAAAATTCAGATTTAGAAAAAAAATCACTAAACTTTTCTCACAGGAGATTGGAATGTTTTTCTTTTATTCCTGGGGCTTGCAAAATATCCATTTGGTACGAGAGAAGATGAAGGTTAACACTCTCCACTGAAAGATTTGGTGAACCAGTGCATGGTTCTGCTCCAGGTTTTCATCAAACTTGGACAAAGAAGATGGCTCCCTCTTTCTGAGGGGAAAATGTTAACAGCGTATTATTTCTTATGATCTAGGAACTGGATTCAAATCTTCCCTGAACAGAAGGGGTGAGTACCTCATCTGTTAAGTATCTTACATGGAATGAGTTAAAGATCAATTGGGTACAGTGCAACTATGCTCTAAATATCTATACTAATGTCATAACTATTGAAACACACGCATGTACATGTATGTACATATGGAAGCAAAATACTAGTTAGATTGATCAGGAATATTTTGGGTTTACTTGGATAGTTCCTGATTACAGGGGCCTTGTGATTGGCCATCAATAACTCCCAAATTAATGAACAGTCTTTAATTACCATTTACTGGCAGTTTGTCAAATTTCATTTCATAAATCGCTTGTACTGCACTTTTCCAAATTAACTCAGCTGAGAGTCATTCTTTGACTGCTATCAAAGCCAGCAATTAAGCATTTTACAGATTAATTTCTTGTCAAACACATGCCGATGAGTTTTATTCTCTCCTAGGACACTTCAATCTATTAACTGCAGCTTTAGGCACACACAATTAAGTCCAGTTCCTATGCTGAGGGTCTCCAAAGCGTGTCGCTGTGCACCAAAGCCACTCAGTCATAGAGTCGCCATGTCCCAGGAGCCTCCCTTATGAACAGAAAAATCAATTAGAAAGTAACCTGGCTGAGCCGATTCTTCACTTATTAATGACTCCACAAGTTTAACTGCTTACTGACCATTACTGGCCCTGCTGCATTCTGTGTTGATGTTATTCATACATATTACAGCATTCATCACTTTTACTGAATGGTTCTTGGCAATAAAATAAAAATGCAGTATAATAAAATCACAAATTGGACCACGTAGTTGTGGATTTGTTCCTGGGTAGCGTGACGAAGGCAGGATTTGGGATTTATTGGTTTGTAAACATTTGGCAATTTAAGGGTTAAAAGCCTGGGGTTCGAGTGTGTTTGACTGCAGTGGTCATGTTTTAAAAATAATCTTGTTTTTCAAGACCAGAAAGCTTTTAGGAGCCAGAGGTAAAATTGACCAGAGTAAAAAGCTTGGGGTAATGCACTGTTGATTGACTAGGGAGAATCTCTGGGGAGTTAATGTGTTTTCAGCCTGGGGCATTAATGTGTTTTCAGCTTGAGGAAATGATGTCATTTCTAGGTGGAGCTAAGGTGTTCAGACATTTTGAGAAAGCTTTTGAGTTGCGTTCTGATCTGACCAGCATTGAGTCCACAAGTAAGGTATTTTACTCTCAATGTAGAATAGTTTAAAAAAATTAATAGTATTTAAAGAAGAACAGCCTTGTCGAAGGACAAGGGGGAAGCTGAAATAAACCAGTTGAAACAGCTTTTGAAGACATGCAGCCAGAGTCTGCAGGGGCTCGAACAGGAGCCAAATCTGTTCTAGTAAACAAGTACTACTCTACCACATTAGAATGTAGGATGGATTGGGAGTGTCATGATATGTACATTGACTAGGATGTAAAGGTTTAATAAGTTAATAATGATTCATACCACTAGAGGGAACCACAGAACAGTCATATATATATCATGGACTTGGGGATTCTGGGATTAGATGATTAGATGATAAGATTGGAGAGTAAGAGGATTAGATGGTGAAATATGAGAGAGAGCTGTTGTATACTTGAGAGTTCTATAAGTTAGAGATAGCCTAGTTTTATATAATAACTTTCTACTTTAGGAATGTGAACGAATCTTAGTTAATAGTGTAAATAAATTCATAGTTTTGTTTGTTAACAAATCTTTGTGTTCTTTATTCAACACCACACATCCGAGTCATCCAGGTAAAGCAGAATAGAGAATACAATAGGGAGCTATATGTTTTTTTCTTTCTTGTTGTTTAATTGAGAATAGAGATGATAATTAAGGGGTATTGTATTTACTGAATTGAGGATGTTTAAGTGGTAATTGTAAGCTACTTTTGGGTGTGTTGTTAAAGAGTTTACTATTGTGCCAGTAATAACGTTTAAAAAAACAAACAATTCCCTATTTCTTCGTGCAATCACTCATTGAGCGAAGTATTCTTTCCATTTGGTCTTACATAATAAACTAAAATATTGGGGTTTCGGTCCAGTACCCTAGCCACTGTTGGGGTCTGGTCTGGGATCATAACAGTAGGTTAATAGTATGCCACTAATATCCATTTGAACAAACAAAGACTTATCTTTTCATAAGTTCTTGGTCTTTCTGTGTACGTTAATATTGCAATGATAACTTCATTGTGAATGGCCAACTGCAGAATGTCCTTCCTTACCTGGAGTATCTTACGCATACCATGGAACTGACTCAGTCGGTTGGTTTTGTAACTCTGGAGATCACTCCTTGGTCTTGAAGGTCCTGCAGCTGCTGCTTGAGGCGGTCCTTGAGGGGTGCTGGGACTCTGCGAGGTGCATGCACCACAGGCGTGGCATTCTGTTTGACTATGATCTTGTATGTATATGGGAGTGTGCCCATGCCCTCGAAGACGTCGCGGTGCTGGTCGATGATGGCGTTGAGTTGCACCCTGAAGTCAGCATCCTGGAAGGCAGACGTGTCATCAGGAGAGAGAGAGTGAACTCTTTGAACGAGGTTTAGCAATTTGCACGCCTGTGCGCAAAGCAGAGAGTCCTTCGAGGAGCCCACGGTCTCGAAAGTAAGGATGGCTTTTTGTGACTTGTGCGTCACTTCGAGTTGGCATGAGCCGGTAGCAGGAATGATGTTGCCATTGTAGTCCAATAGCTGGCGGGCCGATGGGAGAATGGTTGGTTTGACACAAAGGCTTTGGAAAGCAGAGCAGGCCATGAGATTGGCGGAGGCACCAGGCGGAATCGTATTTGGGACCGGTTGACCGTCAGGGTGGCACACCACTCATCGTCTGGATCGATGCTGTATACCAACAGCGGCTGGTGTCTTTGCTTCGGGGACAGCCTGTTTTTCGTTACGACACCGACTCAAAAAGGCGCCTTCGGGTCCTCGGTGTCACTGCTGTGTGGGAGGTCGGAATCGGACTCGGTGACCGTGGGTTGAATTGCCCGAACATTCCTGCGAGGCTGGCTGAAGTGGTATGAATTAGAAGGCTGAGCTGCTCGATAGCAGGTAGCATAGTGGCCAAGTCTTCCACATCGTAGGCATTGTCGAGATTTTGCGGGGCATTGCTGCTTTAAATGGGCAGAGCCACAGTTGCCGCACGTCGTGACGTCAGCACGTTCGCTGCACCACCGCGCATGCGTGGTGCGGTCCTGTGTGGTGCGCACCTGCGCATTACATTCCTCCATGTCGCCGTCCCCTCATTTGGTGCGTACAAGCACGGGAGACCGCGAAAAGCGCGCGAAATGGCCGCCCTCATCCAGGCTGAGGCCCTGGAGGTGTTCAATCACCTGGACCCGTTCCGCCTCGTGGGGACCTTGCCACGCCGTTTCAGCCGCTTGTATATGGGAATACCGACTGGTGACATTTTCATGTAGGACACAGGTCTCGATGGCGGTCGCTAGGGTGAGTTGCTTTACTTTGAGGAGCTGCTGACGTAGGGGCTCCGACTGAACGCCGAAAACGATCTGGTCGCGTATCATGGAGTCGGAGGTGGGCCCGTAGCTGCAAGATTGCGCAAGGATGCGGAGGTGCGTTAAAAAGGATTGGAAAGGTTCGTCCTTATCCTGCAAACGCTGCTGGAACACGTAGCATTTTGAACTTTCATTCACCTCTACGCTGCAGTCAGTGTCAAATTTGAGGAGAACCGTCTTGAACTTCGTCTTGTCTTCGTCATCTGCAAAGATGAGAGAGTTGAAAATATGGATGGCACGGTCCCCGGCCGTGGAGAGGAGAAGAGCAATCTTTCTGGTGTCCGAGGCACCCTCCCTGTCCGTGGCTTCGAAGTAGAGCTGGAAGCGCTGTTTGAAAATCTTCCAGTTGGCCCCGAGGTTGCCGGCGATGCGGAGCGGCGGCGGCGGGCTGATGTTGTCCATGTTGCAGAATGACGGAATGCTGGTGGAAGGCAGATCACTTGCAGGTAGGTCTAAGAAGTGCTAGTATGCAACCACTCCTGGTATCATGATGTGTTGGGTGTTCTGGATCACATGCAGGTCACCAACACTTGAAGTAGTGCAACACTATTTTATTAAAAGGTTAACTATTTAAACATACTTGAACTGTGGGTAAATACGATACCAGCTTTAACTAAAGACCTTTGCCTTGCCCTAACCAGTTGATGCACTCAGCACATCGTGAATGTCTGTGTTGCAGGTTGTGAGCTCTGTGCTCCTAGCTAGCTGCTACTCGAATGAGCATGAACTCTGATGTCCCCTGTCTTTATAGTGCGTGTGCTCTCACTGGTGATTGGCTGCGGTGTTGTGTATGTTGATTGGTCCCACTGTGTGTCCATCAGTGTGTGTCTGCACCATGATATACTGGTGTATATTATGACACTCCCCACTTAGCTGGCTGAGTGCAGCTCCAACAACACTCAAGAAGCTTGACACCATCCAGGACAAAGTAGCCCACTTGATTGGCACCCCATCCACAAACATACACTTACTCCACCACCGACGCACAGTAGCAGCAGTGTGTACCATCTACTAGATGCACTGCAGGAACTCATCAAATCTCCTTAGACAGCACCTTCCAAACCCACAACCATTACTATCCAGAGGAACAAGGGCAGCAGATATGTGGGAACACCACCACCTGCAAGTTCCTCTCCAAGTCATTCACCATACTGACTTGGAAATATATTGCTGTTCCTTCAGTGTCGCTGGGTCAACCCACTCCCTAATAGCACAGTGGGTGTGCCTTCACCACATGGACTGCAGCGGTTCAAGAAGGAAGCTCATAAACACCTTCTGAAGGGCAATTAGGGATGGGCAACATATGCTGGTCAACATATGCTGGTCTAGCCAGTGAAATGAAATGAAAATCGCTTTTTGTCACAAGTAGGCTTCAGCGAAGTTACTGTGACAAGCCCGTAGTCGCTACATTCCAGCGCTTGTTTGGGGAGGCTGGTACGGGAATTGAACCATGCTGCTGGCCTGCCATGGTCTGCTTTAAAAGCCAGCTATTTAGCCCAGTGTGCTAAACCAGCCCCTAAGTGAAACCCACATCCCGTAAAAATGAATAAAAAATAAAAAATAGATAAAAACACGTAGCTATGCTTGAAGAAGCACAGGCGAGCTATTCCAGTGTCTTTTGCCAACCTTTATCTTACGGCCAACGCTATTGTAGCAGGTTATCTAGCCATTTATCTCATTACTTTTTGTGACCGTTCCATATGCCTACAATTCATGGGTAATTCATTGTCCATGACATCCTGAGATTATGAAATACACTAGATGAACGCAAGTTCTTTCTACCTAAATAGATATGAAGAGGTAAGACCTTCATGATATATTTCGTTGAGATTAAAAGTAATTGGAATCCAATATTTTAAACAACGTTGAAGCCATCATCAAGTGACAGGTCAAATAAATTGGTTTATTTTTCATTTATAAATAGGCTGCTTTGTGTTTCACAACTATTATGTTCCGTTATATGCATTAGGAGCATGTGCCATATCAATTCGACTTCAGCCAAAACTTGAGGAAAGAAGTTGAAAAGCTAATACTAATGTAGCTGTGAGATTAACAATAATTTATGAGGGATGGGACTGGTGAAAGAATCAGTACGCAGAGCATGTCTGGTCAGCAGCACAGCATAGTGAGTCAAAGCAAGTCAGATATTCCATGTTTTCTCAGCAAAAATAGGTAATACATTTGCAAACTGTTGATAAATGAATGGCTTCCTTCTTGCGTTGTTTACAATACGTTTCAAATCAAAGATCCTTTCAAACATGAACTCCCTATTAACAATAGTCTGATGGTTGAATCTGCAAACTGGGGTTTGTCTGTGAGTGAGTGCCTGCAGTACAATATGGAAAGCTGACCATCTGGCTGCTGTCAGAATGGTCAACACATGTTGGTCTGTATTGATTGCTTTATTGTCTTTGGCATCCTTGGAACAGTGCAGTTCAAACTTGCAATTATGAATATTTGTACCTGGAAGCAAGTGGATAATCAAGGATCTAATAGCACTTAACCCTAGCAAGACAATTATTCCAAATATACAGACACAGGTGGTCTGAAATTCTTGTAATATAAATAAACATGAGCATAAGCTGTGAATAGAAGTAGGATTCTGAGAAAAATGTGTAATAATGTAATAATGATGAGATATTGAGGAGACAGGTCTTCCCTCGAGTTTAGGGAGGTGAGAGGTGATGTTGTTGAAGCATGCACAACTATTACAGGATTCGCCTAGGTTGATGCAGGAAGGATGTTCCCCTTCGCCTGGGGGGTGGGGTGGTCAAGAGCCAGGGGACAGTCTCAGAATGAGAGGCCATTTAGGGGTGAGGTCGCGAGGAATTTCTTCACTAAGAGAGTGATGAATCTTTGGAATCGTTTACCTCAGCTGTGTGTGGAGGCTCGGTCATTGGGCGGGATTTTGCAGCGGAGAAGGTGGCCCGCCATTGGCCGGCAGCGAGATCGTCCCATCCCCTCGCTGTCAACGGGGTTTCCCATTGCTCGCAACCCCGTCGTCTGGTACCCACAGGGCGGGGGGGGGGGGGGGTCGGAAGATCATCCCAGAACGGAAGAACGGCCAGAAGATCTTGTCCGATATTGTGTATCAACCTCAAAAGAGCAATGGGTAGTTTTCTAGATATCAAGGATATTAAAGGGTGTTGGACAATAGCATTGAGGTAGAAGATCAGTCATGATACAGCGGAACAGGCTCGAGGGCTGAAAGGTCTACTCCTGTTCCTATTTCCGACATTGCTATATTATGGAAGTTACAGCAAGCCAGAGCCGTGAGGCTGGGAAAAAACATGCAATTACCTTCATTTCTGATAATAATACTCTTTATTATTGTCACAAGTAGGCTTACATTAACACTGCAATGAAGTCACTGTGAAAAGCCACGAGTCGCCACATTCCGGCGCCTGTTCGGGTACACGGAGGGAGAATTCCAAATGTCCAAATCACCTAACCAGCATGTCTTTCGGGACTTGTGGGAGGAAACCGGAGCACCCGGAGGAAACCCACACAGACACGGGGAGAACTTGCAGACTCCACACAGACAGGGACCCAAGCTGGGTATCGAACCCGGGTCCCTGGCGCTGTAAAGCAACAGTGCTAACCACTGTGCTACCATTAGGTCATCCCAAATCATTTGACAACCAAATGCTTTTTTAACTTTCTTCCTTGGTCAAATCTTTGATCTTCCAACCTAATATCTCCTTCGCTGACTCGATGTCACACTTGAATTTATGATAGTGCGGTGAAATGCCATGGGTCAGTTCAGCATGTTCGATGGGCTAGACAGATGTAAATTGTTGTTGTTTTGAGTGGCTGGTAAACATCAGCCAGAACACTGGGGAAGAAATCTGCTTTGCTGTTCTTCAAAATATGACCACAGGACCTTTCGCATTCACCTGAGAGGGAAGATAGGAGCAGGATTCACCATCCCGCCAGCCGGCCAGTGGGGCTTCCCATCGGGAAATCCCGGCGTGGGTGCGCTACCAGCGCAACGAAGAAACCCGCCAACGGAGAATCCGGCCAGCAGAGAATCAAGCCCAGGGTGTTGATTTAACGTTGCATCCAAATTACAGCACCTCCAACAGTGTTGCACTCTCTTACTGATTCGAATTGTCCTGTGAAGGGGTGTCAGCCTAGATTATGCGCTCTCGTCCCTTCAGAGAGACTTGAATTCACAAGCTTCTGACTGAGCGATGCGAATTGTACCACTGACGATTGAAAACTTTAATGTCAGGGTTCATTTGGTGGCAGGGTATGGGCGGGAATGGGTGGGGTCAGCAAGACTTGTGGATTTTGGAGCGGGGCAGTTATTTTGTGAGGGAATCTTGGGGCCAATGTGGCAATTTATCAAATGGGTGGAAAGAGGTGATCAGAAGCTATGGAAATGGCCGTCGAAGTGATGCAAGGGGCAGATGGATCCCTGGATCCCTGTGGTGAAAATAGATGCCAAGACAGACATCTGGAGGACCTTACACTCTGTAATAGCCATGAACTGTCATTAATTATATTATATATTCTCTCTTTTCTATTTCTCAGCTTTTGTCCTGTTATTTTCTGGTACCACATACCAGTATCTAGAATGGGTCAAGTGCAGCGGTTCTGATTGTAAACACCTGTCAGTCATGTTGAGCTGCTTGCTAAAGAAGCACTAAAAATTTTTTTTAAAGTTTCAGTCGGACATGAACACGATTTAGATTTTTCTACCCCATTCATTTCCGCCACTCAATAAATGAATGGCGGGGGAATGATTATTTCTGGCTGTTGTGACTATGCAAATGTAATACCAGGGAAGATAATTGATTGACGATTGATAAGGCCGGATGTGGGACTTCCGGTTGTGGCTATGCTGAGCTAAGTCGCACGTTCAGCAGCTCCCGCCAGAAACGGACTTTTGGGCTCTTTTTAGGGCCCCAGCGGCATTTGTTCGACGGTTCCCAGTGTGGGAAGGTGACAGTACGATTTCCCCGGCACTGTATGGATTGGACCAGGAGTGGAGCGGTGAAAAAAGTGATTTTGGTGCAGCGAAAAGTGCGAGGGAGGAAAACCAAGATGGCGGCGGGTGGAGATCAGGCAGCGTGGGCGCAGTGGTCGCAAGAGCAACAGGAGTTTCTCAAGCGCTGCTTCACGGAATTGAAAGCAGAGCTGCTGGAGCCGATGAAGGCTTCGATCGACAAGCTGGTCGAGACCCAGAAGGCCCAAGGGGCGGCGATTCGGGAGGTGCGGCAGAAGGCCTCGGAGAATGAGGACGAAATATTGGGCCTGGCGGTGAAGGTAGAGGCGCACGAGGCGCTGCATAAGAAATGGCAGGAGAAGTTCGAGGACATGGAGAATCGGTCGAGGAGGAAGAACCTGCGGATTCTGGGTCTCCCGGAGGGAGTGGAGGGGTCGGATGCTGGAGCATACGAGGTAACGGTGCTGAACACGTTGATGGGTGCGGGTGCCTTCCCGAGGCTCCTGGAGCTGGATGGGGCCCAAGTCTAACAAGCTGCCGCGGGCGGTATTGGTGCGGTTCCACCTCTTGGTGGACAGGGAATGTGTCCTAAGATGGGCAAAAAAGGAGCGGAGCAGCAGGTGGGAGAATGCAGAGGTCTGTATATACCAGGACTGGAGCGCGGAGGTGGCCAAGAAGAGGGCCGGGTACAATCGGGTTAAGGAGGTTCTGCATCGGAAGGGGGTGAAATTTGGGATGCTGCAGCCGGCACGACTGTGGGTCACGATTAAGGACCGGCGCCATTACTTTGAGATGCCGGAGGGGGCGTGGACCTTTATCCAGGCTGAAAAGTTGGACACGGACTGAGGGTCGGTTGTGAGGGGACGTCGCGGGGTGGTTACTGTGGTTACTGTGCTTCGGGGGATGTTGGGGGATATTCTGTTCTGTACTGTTTCCTTGGGTACTGGGTGGGGTAGGGTGAAATGGTTCGAAGTGGGGGTTTTGTGAGAGTGTGGGTGTCGGTGGTTGGGGGGAGGGGAGATGGGAGGCCCGAGGTGGGGGAGCTGGGATTAGGCCGCAAAAGGGAGCTGCGGCAGAGAGGGAGACTACCACACTGGGGGGTCGATGGAGTGGCGGGAGTGGCCAGGGGCAGCAGGAATCAGCTGACTTAAGGGAGTGCTATGGGGGGAGCAACGCAGCTAGGGGGGGCACCTAGATCAGGTTAGGCTGAGAAAGGGGTGGGTAGGGCAGGATTTCCATTCGGGGTTGGACACAAAGAATCGAGGGGTGGCGATTTTGGTGGGGAAGCGGGTGTCGTTTGAGGCGCAGAACATCGTGGCAGACAATGGAGGTAGGTATGTGATGGTGAGTGGTAAGCTGCAGGGGGTGCGGGTGGTATTAGTGAATGTATATGCCCCGAATTGGGACGATGCTGGATTTATGCGGTGCATGTTGGGCCGGATTCCGGACCTGGAGGCAGGGAGCTTGATAATGGGGGGATACTTTAACACGGTGCTGGATCCAGCATTGGACCTCTCCAGGTCCAGGACGGGTAAGAGGCCGGCGGCAGCCAAGGTGCTGAGTGGGTTTATGGACCAGATGGGAGGAGTGGACCCATGGAGGTTTGTCAGGCCGGGGGCCAGGGAATTCTCTTTTTTTTCCCCACAACCATAAAGCCTACTCCCAGATAGACTTCTTCGTTATGAGCCGGGCACTAATCCCGAGGGTGGAGGACACGGAGTATTCGGCCATAGCCATCTCAGACCATGCCCCGCATTGGGTGGAGCTGGAGCTGGGGGAGGAGAGGGACCAGCGCCCGCTGTGGTGCCTGGATGTGGGCTTGCTGGCGGATGAGGAGGTGAGCGGGCGGATCCGGAGTGTCATGATATTCAGGTAAACATCATGGTGCAAACATACATACATACTGATGGACAGATCAACGGACCAATCAATACACACACAACACCACAGCCAATCACAGGCAAGAGCATACACACTATAAAACGGGGAACACAACACTTCCCTTTCATTCCAGCAGGAGACAGCTCAGGGCACAGAGCTCACAGCAAGGCTCTCAGACATCCACCATGTGCTGAGTGCCACTCCAAGCTAGTGTTAGGGATAGGTCCACAGATTCAAGGGTAATGAACGAACCACAGTAACCAGTTTACCATTGTAAATATTGTTAGTAATAAAACTGAGTTGTACCATCCGCAACCGTGTTGGTTCGGCTGTGTAGCAGAGCACCCAACACGACACGGGGGTGCATTGAAAGCTACCTAGAGGCTAACGATAATGGGGAGGTGCAGGTGGGGGTGGTCTGGGAGGCGCTGAAGGTGGTGATTAGGGGAGAGCTAATCTCCACTAGGGCCCACAAGGAAAGGAAGGAGAGGAGAGAGAGGGAGAGATTGGTGGGGGAGATTTTAAGGGTGGATAGGAGGTATGCAGAGGTCCCCGAGGAGGGACTACTCAAAGAGCGACGAAGCCTCCAGGCCGAGTTCGACCTGTTGACCACCAAGGCAGAGGTGCAGTGGAGGAAAGCGCAAGGGGCGGTGAATGAGTACGGGGAGAAGGCTAGCCAGATGTTGGCACACCAGCTTCGGAAGCGAGAGGCAGCGAGGGAGATTGGGAGAGTTAGGGATAAAGGGGGGAACACGGTGCGAAGTGCGGTGGGAATAAATGGGGTGTTTAGAGACTTTTATGAGGGGCTGTATAGGGCTGAGCCCCCAACGGAGGAGGGGGGGGATGCGTCAATTTTTGGAACGGCTGAGGTTCCCGAGGGTGGAGGACGATCAGGTGGCTGGGCTTGGGGCACCAGTAGGGCTGGAGGAGCTGACTAAGGGGCTGGGGAGTATGCAGGCGGGGAAGGCACCGGGGCCAGATGGGTTCCCGGTGGAATTTTACCGGAAGTACATGGACCTGCTGGGCCCTCTACTAGTGAGGACTTTCAATGAGGCGAGGGAGCGGGGGGCCCTACCCCCGACGATGTCCAGGGCGCTGATCTTGCTGATCTTGAAGCGGGACAAGGACCCAATACAGTGTGGGTCGTATAGGCCAATCTCGCCCCTCAACGTGGACGCGAAGCTGTTAGCGAAGGTGTTGGCTACCAGAATTGAGGACAGTGTCCCGGGGGTGATTCACGAGGACCAGACGGATTTTGTGAAGGGAAGGCAGCTGAATACCAATGTGCGGAGGCTCCTTAACATAATCATGATGCCTGCAGTGGAGGGGGAAGTGGAGATAGTGGCGGCGATGGACGTGGAGAAGGCCTTCGATAGGGTGGAGTAGGGGTACCTTTGGGAAGTGATGAGGAGGTTTGGGGAGGGGTTCATTAGTTGGGTTAGGCTACTTTACGAAGCCCCGGTGGCGAGTGTGGCCACGAATCGGAGGAGGTCGGAATACTTTCGACTGTACCGGGGGTCGAGGCAGGGGTGCCCCCTATCCCCCTTGCTATTCGCATTGGTAATTGAGTCTTTGGCTCTGGCTTTGAGGGAGTCCAGGAACTGGAGGGGCCTGGTCCGGGGGGGGGGAGGAACACTGGGTTTCGTTGTATACCGATGACCTGTTACTGTATGTGGCGGACCCAGTGGGGGGGATGCTGGAGGTGATGCGGATCCTCAGGGAGTTTGGGGACTTTTCCGGGTATAAGCTCAACGTGGGGAAGAGTGAGCTCTTCGTGGTACACCCAGGGGACCAGGGAAGGGGGATAGACGAGCTTCCATTGAAGAGGGCGGAAAGGAGTTTTCGGTACCTGGGGATCCAGATGGCCAGGAGCTGGGGGGCCCTACACAAGCTCAACTTGACGCGACTGGTGGAGCAGATGGAGGAGGAGTTTAAAAGGTGGGATATGCTGCCACTCTCCCTGGCGGGTAGGGTGCAGTCGGGGAAAATGACGGTGCTCCCGAGGTTCCTTTTTATATTCCAGTGCCTCCCCATCCTGATCCCTAAGGCCTTTTTTAAGCGGGTCAGCAAGAGCATCATGGGATTCGTGTGGGTGAAAAAGACCCCAAGGGTGAGAAGGGTGTTTCTGGAACAGAGTAGGGACAGAGGAGGGTTAGCGTTGCTTAATCTGTGTGGATACTACTGGGCTGCCAATGTGGCGATGATATGCAAGTGGGTAATGGAGGGGGAGGGGTCGGCATGGAAGAGGCTGGAGATGGCATCCTGTGTGGGCACGAGTCTGAGAGCGCTGGTGACAGCACCGCTGCCGCTCCCGCCGACTAGGTACACCATGAGTCTGGTGGTGGCGGCGACTTTGAAAATTTGGGGGCAGTGGAGACGCCACAGGGGTGAGGTAGAGGCTTCTGTTTGGTCTCCGATCCGAGAGAACCATCGGTTCGTCCCGGGGAGAATGGATGGAGGGCTCCTGAGCTGGCACAGGGCGGGAATTAGAAGGATGGGGGACCTGTTTATAGATGGGACGTTTGCGAGCCTTGGGGCGCTGGTGGAAAAATTTGGGCTTCCCCCCGGAAATGCCTTCAGGTACATGCAGGTAAGGGCGTTTGTAAGACGGCAGGTGAGGGAGTTCCCGCTGCTTCCAGCACATAGGATCCAGGATAAGGTGCTCTCGGGGGTGTGGGTTGGAGAAGGCAAGGTCTCGGCGATCTACCAGGAGATGCAGGAGGAGGAGGAGACCTCGGTGGAGGAGTTAAAGGGTAAATGGGAGGAGGAACTTGGGGAGGAGATAGACGAGGGTACGTGGCGGACGCCCTGGGTAGGGTTAATTCTTCCTCCTCTTGCGCCAGGCTTAGCCTGATACAATTTAAGGTTCTTCACAGAGCGCATATGACAGGGGCGAGGCTGAGCAGGTTCTTTGGGATGGAAGACAGATGCGTGAGGTGCTAGGGGAGCCCAGCAAATCACGCCCATATGTTCTGGAAGTGCCCGGCGCTGGATGGGTTCTGGAGGGGCGTTGCAAGGACAGTGTCTAAGGTGGTGAACACCCGGGTTAAGCCGAGCTGGGGGTTAGCACTATTTGGGGTATCGGACGAGCCGGGAGTGCAAGAGGCGAAAGAGGCCGGTATTCTGGCCTTTGCGTCCCTGGTAGCCCAGCGGAGGATTCTGCTACAGTGGAAAGATGCGAGGCCCCCAAGCATAGAAGCCTGTGTCAGCGACATGGCAGGGTTCATTAAATTGGAGAGGGTAAAATTTGCCTTGAGAGGGTCTGTGCAAGGGTTCTTCAGGCAGTGGCAACCATTCCTAGACTTTCTAGTGGAGCGTTAGGAGGTGGTCAGCACAGCAGCAACCCAGCGGGGGGGGGTACTTTTGTTTACTATTGTGTTTAGTATTGCTTAATGGGGGGTTTGTATATTGGGGGAATTCGTGATGTAGTTGTAAGATGTTTATTTACGTGTTCTTTGTTTTTCTTTGTTCTGTAAGGGGGGGGGGGGTTTGTTGAAAATATGTAAAAATTTGAATAAAAACACATTTGTCTTCTATAACCTATATTTTGAGCAGTTATCCATGTCTTTTTACAAATAATTCTCAATTATGTTACCCATTTTAAAAGAACTAAGCCAAAGTTAAACATTCGCAGTTAAAACCAACCAACCTTTCATTGGGCAACAGTAATCATAACAAGGGCGGAGTGTTACAGGTCTGTTTGACATAAACCTCCTCCAGAGTTTTTGGTTGGTGCCAGAGGGATCATGCAATCTTAACATATGCAGCAGGTTTGATGTTTAACTAAAGCATATTGTGAGGATTTGCATTCAATTTTGGATTGATGCACGGTCAATAATCTCAGAGATGAGATTGGAGACAATTGAAGGCTTTAATACGCTTGATGTTTCCCCCAGCAGCGCAGGTACAGAAGAAAGCTGCTGGGGCGGCATGGGCTCTTATACCCCGCCTTGCAGGGCGGAACTAACATACAGCTTATCCAATGGAAACAAGTACATTCTCCACCAATGGTATTTCGGCATTACTAGGTACCGTAATCCTCCTAACACAGACTACCACATTCACTCCCTGTTAAAAAAAGAGTCCGGCGGGGGTGGTGGCTTCGTATTACAACGTGGTAAAAGTGGTAGAAGTTACAGTTATGAAAGTACCGTAATGCCTCCGTACATCGTGTTGCCTCATTACAACTCTTATCTATTTACAAAAGTAATGTACATTACAAAAGGAAGCAATTAGTCGATCGGGGGCCCTGGTCGTCCTCTGCGATCGTCGTAGCTTCGTTGGTGATGTCGGTGGAGGTTCGGGCGTCTGTGACTCCGGTAGCGTGGTTTCGGCTTCTGTGGCAGCTTCATCACCCCTAGACGGCGCTGGTGGAAGGGCCGACTGACCTGGGAAGGGGGCGGCTGTGGGGTGCGCTGGTGGGCAGGGCCTAGACGGGGCCGGTGGAAGAACCGATCCACCTGGGAAGGGGGCGGCTGTGGGGTGCGCCGGTGGGGGGGAAGGTGGGACTGGTGGCGGGGGTGTGTGTGGGGATCCAGCGGGTGCCAGATGCCGTAGGGAGACCGTATCCTGTCGGCCGTCGGGGTACGCCACAAGGCATACTGAGGGTTAGCGAGGAGGAGATGGACCCTCTCGACTAATGGGTCCGATTTGTGCACCCGCACGTGTTTTTGGCGCAGGATGGGTCCGGGAGCTGCCAGCCAGGTCGGGAGCGAGGTCCCAGTTGAGGACTTCCTGGGGAAGACAAGGAGACATTAGTGAGGTGTTTGGTTGGCCGTGGTACACAGCAGTGACTGGTTGGAGTGGAGGGCATCCGGGAGGACTTCCTGCCAGCGGGAGGCTGGGACATTCCTGGACCGCAGGGCTAGTAGGACGGTCTTCCAGACCGTTCCGTTCTCCCTCTCTACCTGTCCGTTTCCCCGGGGGTTGTAACTGGTCGTCCTGCTCGAGGCAATGCCCTTGCTGAGCAGGAATTGACGCAGTTCGTCGCTCATAAAGGAGGAGGACCCCCTATCACTGTGTATGTAGCGTAATGACGGTGGTTGCGGTCATGTCGGGGCAGGGGATGGCGAATGGGAACTGGGAGTACTCGTCAATCACGTTCAGGAAGTACATGTTGCAGTCGGTGGAGGGGAGGGGGCCTTTGAAATCCATACTGAGGTGGTCAAAGGGACGGGAAGCCTTTATCAGGTGCGCTTTCTCTGGCCTGTAGAAGTGCGGCTTTGGGCAATTCCTGGTGGCTGTCCTGACCTCCTCGATGGAGTAGGGCAGGTTGTGGGTCTTGATGAAGTGGAAAAATCGAGTGACCCCTGGGTGGCAGAGGTCCTCGTGGAGGGCTCGGAGGTGGTCCACTTGTGCGTTGGCACATGTGCCATGCGATAGGGCATCAGGAGGCTCATTTAGCTTCCCGGGACAATATAAGATCTCATAGTTGTAGGTGGAGAGTTCGATCCTCCACCGTAAGATTCCACCGAATTTGAAAGTTAGACTTTGGAGGTTGCACTGCAAATCCAACCCTAGGAGTGTGGCCGCGCAGAGGTGGGGAAGGACGTAGAGTCGGTAGTTTTTGAACTCCCTTCCTTGGACTGTGAGGTTTGCTAAACAAAACCCCTTTATCTCTACTGAGTGAGATCAGGAGCCAGGGAGATTTTTTGATTAATGGGGTGGACGGGGAGAGAACAGCGTCTTACCGTATCAGGGTGTATGAAACTCTCCGTGCTCCCAGAGTCGATTAGGCAGGACGTTTCATGCCCATTGATAAGCACCGTCGTCGTAGCAGTTGGTAGTGTTCGGGGCCGAGACTGGTCCAGGATCACCGAGGCTCCTCATGGCAGCAGTTGTGTGATCAGCCGAGCTGGGGTCCTTGGAGTCCATCCAAGATGGCGGCGCCCATTGGTCGCACATGGCTGGGGCAGCACAAAATAGCGGCACCCATCCATCGCACGTGGCGTCCGCGGGACAAGATGGCGGTGCCCGGAGGCAGCCGTGGCCCTGGAGGAGGAAGATGGCGGCGCCCGGTGGCCACACGGGGACCGTGGAGAGGTTTGTGGTGGCGGTCCGTATTCGTCGCCGGAGACCGCTGCGACCGCCCGGCCTGGCATACCGCATCCCTTGCAGGTGGATACACGGGCCGGACAGCGCTGTTGGGGGTGCTTGGCTTGCCCGCAAAAATAGCAGCCGGGCCCACCGGGGATGCCAGGCCGTCTTGCAGCACAACCTTGTGGGGGGATGGGAGATACCTCAGGGTTTGGGGGGGGGGGGGGGGGGTTCCACACTGCCCAGGGGGGCTGCCGCGCGGTCAGGGACGTAAGTGCGGATGTTTCGGGAGGCCACATCCAGGGAGCCGGCAAGGGCCTGTGCCCCCTTGAGGCCTAGTGTCTCTTTCTCCAGCAATCGCTGGCGGATTTGGGAGGACAGCATACCTGCAACGAATGCATCCTGGATCAAAAGTATGTGTGGTCGCTCGCCGAAACTTGCGGGCAGCTGCAGTTTCTCCCCAACACCAGGAGCGCATGGTAGAATTCTTCCAGCGATTCTCCAGGGATTTGTCACCTCGTTGCTAGCAGGTGTCGGGCGTAGACCTGGTTTACCGAGCGAATATAATGTCCTTTCAGCAGCTCCATTGCTGCATCGAAACTGTCCGCGTCCTCGATGAGAGTGTAGATTTCTGGGCTCACCCTCGAGTGCAGGACTTGAAGTTTCTGTTCTCCCGTGGGTGTGTTTTTGGCCGTTCCGAGATATCCGTTGAAACACGTCAGCCAGTGCAGAAGGTTGCCGCTGAGTTTGCCGCGTGAGGGCTGAGTTGCAGACACTCCGGCTTGATTCGGAGCTCCATTCTTTTAAATTTACTGTATTAAATTGATGCACGATCAATAACCTCAGAGACGAGATTGGAGACAACTGAAGGCTTTAATACGCTAGATGTTTCCCCCAGCAGCGCAGGTACAGAAGAAAGTTGCTGGGGCGGCACGGGCTCTTATACCCCGCCTTGCAGGGCGGAGCTAACATACAAACTTATTCAATGGGAACAAGTACATTCTCCACCAATGGTATTCCGGCATTACTAGGTACCGTAATCCTCCTAACACAGACTACCACATGGATGTTGTTTGTTTCAATGGTATTTTGAGAGAAGGTCTTGTTTGTAAGGTGGAGATTATACCCATGTGAACACTAAATTTTGGTCGCTTGCACTAAAGCACAGGGGGAGTATAACAAAGATGGAGTGAAGCACTTTGCATTCTGATGAGACGTACAATAGGAAACAGCACCTTCCATCAGGAAAACACTTCCCAACACAATTGGCATTCCACAAATACATGGAAATGAATATGTGGCAATGAACATTCAGATTGCTCCCAGGCAGATTAGTGCACATTTTCATTCTTTTTTGAAGAAAATCACAGTGGTTAGCACTACTGCCTCACAGCACCAGGGACTGGGTTCAATTCCAGCCTTGGGTGACTGTGTGGAGTTTACACTTTCTGTGTGGGTTTCCTCCGGGTGCTCCGGTTTCCTCTCACGGTCCAAAGATGTGCAGGTTAGGTTGATTGGCCATGCTAAATTGCCCCTTAGTGTCCAACAAAAAAAGGGTTTGGTCGGGTTACTGGGATACGGTGGAGGTGTGGGCTTAAGTAGGTGAGGAGGGGTTATGGGGTTACGAGGATAGTGGGAGGGAGTTGGCCCAGGCGAGGTGCTCTTTTGGAGGATCAGTGTAGACTAGATGGGCTGAATGACCTCCTTCTGCACTGCAGGGATTCTATGATTAACTTTCAATAATATGGGCGGAATTGTCTGATTATTTGTCGGAGTGTCAGTTTTAGTGTGAAAATCAATGTGTATCCCTCCAGCTGCACAGCCGAGTTTTCTCTCCACTGCTCTGGCACAAAGAATGTGGGGGCGTGGTTTCATCTGTCACTCTGGATGGTTGGGCCTGTTATAGAATTTACAGAAGGAGGCTATTCGGCCCATTGAGTCTGCACAGGCCCTTGGAATTAGCACCCCACTTAAGCCCACACCCGTAACCCAGTAACCCCACCTTACCTTTATGGACATGAAGGGCAATTTATCATGGCCAATCCATCTAAGCTGCACATCTTTGGACTGTGGGAGGAAACCGGAGTACCCGGAGGAAACCCACGCACACACGGGGAGAACGTGGAGACTCCGCACAGACAGTGACCCAGCGGGAAATCGAACCTGGGACCCTGGAGCTGCGAAGCAACTGTGCTAAACACTGTGCTCCCGTGCTGCCATAGAGATCAGGGAGCCATCATTAAAAGGTGCCCTGTTCTGTGTTACAAATAAACCCCACAGACATGGATGATCCCGCCCACCCCCCTCGCCCGCCCGCCCAAGCATCGAAGCAAACCTGCCTCACAAGCACTGCGAAAACCCCTTCCTCCACACAGGCATTGAGGCGACCCTCCCGCACAGGCACTGGGGAACCCCCTCCCCACTCGGGATGAATTCCTCCCTCCCGCAAATATCGGAGTGGCCCCCCCACTCTAACATCAGGGCGAACCCTCCCCACTCAGGCATCGCGGTGACCACCCCCCCCGCCCCCACCCCACACACACACACACTGCATTGGGGCAACACCCCCCCCAATTCCCACACACACAGGCATCGGGGCGACAACCCCCCCCCCCCCCCACACACACACACACACTGCATTGGGGCAACAACCCCCCCAATTCCCACACACACAGTCATGGGGGTGACACCCCCCCCCCCCACACACACACACACACAGGCATCATGACAAACCCCCCTTTCCCACACACACACACATACACATATCGGCGCGACCCCCCCCACACACACACACACAGTCATGGGGGTGACAACCCTCCCCCACACACACACAGGCACCGGGACGACACGACCCCCCCCCCCCCCCCACACACACAAACATACGCACACATGCAGAGGCATTGGGCAATACCCCCCCCCCCCCCACACACACACGCACACAGTCATGGTGTGACAACCCTTCCCCCGCACACACACACACACACTGACACAGGGTGACCCGCATACTCACAGGGCAGCCTCCCCCAGCCCACATTCACAGGCATCGGGCAACACACCCCCCTCCCCACTCAAACACACAGGCAACGTGGCGACAGCCACCCCCCCCCCCCCCCCCCCCCCACACACACAGACATCGGGGTGACATCACCCCCCACTCTGACACACACAAACATCTGGGTCACACTCCCCTGCCCTCCACACATACACATTGGGCATTGGGGCAAACCCACGAATGGAGGTGCGATGCCGGTGGAAACAGGAATCCCAATGTCCAAAGAATTCCGGGCAGAGTATATTAAAAAGAAAAGACTCACATTGAATCCAAATATTCAATACAAATTGACATACTCTAAAAATCTGTCATATTTAGGTATTTACATTGCTACTGCATCAGCAGCTTACATAGTTCAGCGATCAGATATAACCCATCATTATGGGACATGTTCATTACAAAGATGTCAATCTATCTTTGAAAAGAACGTTTGCATTAAAATTAACTGTGGATATTATATTCTAAGATATACCACGAAAGTCTGTGGTGCAGGGAAGGAGCACAAAGTGGAATCTTTGAGGCGGAATGGTGATTCACATTCATTCCTAAACTCAGTTAGAACAACCCCTCAAACCCTTCATGGCAATTTGTTGTATGGATGTTCTCGCTACTCCATAGAAAATTTCTAAGGGTATATTAACACTGCAAGTTTAGCATTAGCGCAAAGTGTTTCACACCAATGGTAAGCTGCAGTTGAAATGTGGGCTTAAGCTCCAACCATGTTTGCATTAAGTTTAGGGGATCCATTTTTTCAATTTTTCAGCCCATTGCACCTTAATTTAAATGAGAAGAGTAGTGACTCTCTCATCTGTATCCAGTCATGTGCACCCACAGCTGTTCCTCCTCCAGCCAGACAATGTAAATGCTGCTCTTTCTGGGCTGGAGTTTGGTTGAAAATCTCACATGCCTATGGACGCAGGAGGCACTCAGAGCACATGCATTCTGTGGTTTGTGTTTCCTGGAACAGGTTGCAAGAGGCTAGAGCTTGAGAAGAACCACTCCACATCTGGCGTGGCTGACCAGGAGTGACTCTGCTGTCACCGCCTGTCACAGGCATGTTGGAAGGATGTGCAGGTTGATGATCAACCTGTTTGGCCACATTATGAATGCATCTTCCATGGCCATCAAATCCTGGAGTGGGGTTTGAATCTGGAGCTTTTAGCTTCGAGACAAAGACAATACCCAGCACCATAAGACCATCCCAGGAGTCTAAATGAATCTGGTAACTTCAATGTAAATGCTGCCTAAAAATATTGCAAAAACAAAGATCAGAAACTGAGGGTCAGTACATTAGAGGGTGTTCTTGTTGAACCTAACATCATGGATGCAATGAAACACAGTTCTGAATTGTTGAAATCTGTCACCAGTCTGACCTACGTGTAAGAAAAAGGGTCAAACAGATCTTCACAGAGCTTTGATTCCACTTAAGTGCAGAGAACCTGAAGTCATTAACACCAACCTTATAGACTATTCAATGGGAACAGAACAGATATTGCCATTCGAGGGCGCATTGACACCAAGCTGAAGGTACTGAATTAATTGCCTCAACAAAAACAACTTGCATTTATACAGTGCCATTAGCATAGTAAAATATCCGAATGTGCTTCACTAGAGCATTATCAAGCACAATTTGCAGTAACTGAGACTTTATTCAGACACCTATTTGAGAGTCATAGCCCTGCTCATACAAAATGCCTGACTGGTACCAAGGCTGTGTAACATATTTATATCTTTTGGTTATAAGAAAACATGTCTCGCACGTGCATCATAAATCAGTCATATACCTTACACAAATGGCCTCTTATCTCTAGAGTGTGGCCTTCCTGACTCTCGCAGGGATAACTCCTTGTCTGCTTTACTATGTCCTTAATGCCATGTTTTGGCTAACTTTCACAAATACCTGAAAGGCTTCCATAGCTGACTTTAAAACTATTAACATTTGAATTACATTCACCAATTTCTAAAGCTGTAAATGAACATCTTAATATGAGTTTCTATATCAAATTATTTCAATTGCTCCACTTCAGAAACAAGGCCCGAGAGGCATTTGAAAACAAGAATGAGAATTTCAAATTTGAGACGTTGCCAGACTTGGAATTAATGTACAAATGATAGGACTTGGTGTGAATTAGGCACCATGGGCTAGATTCTCTGTTCCTGAGACTAAGTGTTGATGACGGGGCCAGATTCGTCAACTTTCACAACAGCAAAACTGGCGGCAAACCTGGGTCGATTCAGCGACTGCGGAGGGGCTAGCACCGGCACCACGTGGAACACGATCGATTCCAATGAAAAATGGTGCGGGGTTCGCCGGGTCTGTGATTGACACTCGGGAGGTTGACAAGTTGCAGCCGAATGTACACATTACTGTTATAATATGCACCCATGTACATCATGAGGTAAAAGCAGGCAGTGACAGATACCCAGGTTAGCCAATCAACATACGGGACAGAACACAATCAATCACCAGACAGAACACCAGAAGGGGGCTTCCAACTATAAAACACACGAGGCATCAGCACTCTGCCTCTTTCCACTGGTGACAACTGTAGTGACAGTCAGGGTGTATATATATCAGTCAGCACCTTCTACACCTGGATCAGAGCTAGCCTGGTCTAGTAAGTTAGAGTTAGTACACTTAGAGTAGTAGAGTGTCAACCCACAGCCAGCTGTGTGCATTGTTACAGAAGTTCAATAAATCGTATTGAACCAACGCTTACATTTGGTGTATGCTTTACAGTTCATCTGCATCTTGTTGCAGTCCATGTTACCCAGGGTGGATAACACGACATGATACCAGGAGGCAGCCTCGGGACTCAATGAAAACTAAGGCGATGTTGGACACTTTCCGTACCCCAGCTCTCTCCCTCAGCAGCCCAACAACTTTTAAAAGAAGTGAAACTCGTCTGGAATTCGGTCCATTGGAGACAGAGAATCACGGAGGCCCCGGGGAATACCGGGTGGGGCCCACTAATGAAATGCAAATGGTGTTTACTGTATGTGCGTTCTGGAAGGCACTGACACCGCTGTCGAGCAAATGAGCTGATCTGAGGGGAGGTCTGTGCGGAGTCTGCACATCCTCCCCGTGTGTGCGTAGGTTTCCTCCGGGTGCTCCGGTTTCCTCCCACAGTCCAAAGATGTGCGGGTTAGGTGGATTGGCCATGATAAATTTCCCTTAGTGTCCAAAATTGCCCTTCGTGTTGGGTGGGGTTACTGGGTTATGGGGATAGGGTGGAGGTGTTGACCTTGGGTCGGGTGCTATTTCCAAGAGCTGGTGCAGACTCGATGGGCCGAATGGCCTCCTTCTGCACTGTAAATTCTATGATAATCTATGAATGTTAAGAATGTTACCCAAGGATGAATTTCAACACTTACTGCTGAATCCTAAACTGAAAGAGAAAAAGACCTTCTATTACATAGAAACTTTTGTGACCTTTTATGACATCCCATTTTACAGCCAATGAAGTACTGTTGAAATGTAGCTGTTGCTGGTATGGAAATGTAGCAGTCAAATGCACAGTAGGGTTCCAAGCACAGCAATAGGATTGGTGTACATTGATAATGACTGTAGAAATATTGGCCAGCACACCTGTGGCAAATTCTTCTGTTCTTCTTCAAATGGTGTCGATCATGGGATTGTGTACATCCTGCTGAGAGGGCACATGGATCCACCATTTAACTCTGAGCCAAAAACCAGTGCCTCCACCAGGGCAGCTCTCCCTAAACTGGCACTAGGTCATTGTGCTCAGGATTCAGAACTTACAGCCCCTTGACTCAAAGCAAGATGGCTACCACCAATGCTCAGCATCCAGTTAAATATAAAAATATAAAGCAAATATTTTCCAGTTTCTATGTTAGGAGGCACGGTAAGTTGTCTTGATGAGAGAAAAAGGTTGCAAAGGGACAGAAAGACCAAGTGAATGGACAAATGATGGCAGATGGAATTCAACGTAGTGAAAATTTATTTATTCTCAGAGTAGAGGTGAGGAACAATGGAGCAACAAAGGAATTTTGATGTCCATTTACTAAAAGCACGTGCACTGCTATCGAAAATGATCAAGAATGTTCATATAATGAACATTAAATGGGAACATTTCTAAGTGTGATTTTGGGGTGCTATTGGTGGGTGTTTTTCGACAGCCATGTTGGCGAGATCGCGGCCTGTACTTAATGGCACTTAGTGCCGGAAATCAGCACCCACGAGCTTCTCACCAGTACTGGCTCTCTCGCTGTCTGATTCGCCAGACTCGCGCCTCAGCGTCTTGCCACTAACAAGAGGGAGCTGCTTGTAAACGCTACCTCACTCCCAGTCGACACACACAAGCATGGCAGCGCGCAGACCTGCTCCGTGCTTTGGGGATGCCGGCCTGGCCAGAGTTCTCGGTGCTTTGGATGCGAGACGTGACATCCTGCTCCACCCAGGGGGTCAGAGGACCAGCAGCAGGTTCACCAATACCGCCAGGGAGTCAGTGGCAGCAGCTGTTAGTGCAGACAATGCTGGAAGAAGACAAAAGACCTCCAACAAGCTGCAAGGGTAAGTTACCACCCGTCTCCTGGCATCAGTTCTGCCTTCCACCCCTCATAATCCCAAACCATATCCCCCGCCCGAATCACTGGCTGACACCTCGCACCGTCCCCACATCTGATCTTCGTGCTTGTTCCTCAGAATCCCTTGGCACCCATCAGCACAACCCATTCATGTCCAGATACGATGCCCACACATACCACCTGTTATAGACCCCACAATCCATCAAGTGCGTGTCCCCGGAGGAGAAGATAGCCCATAATAAGTGGGAAGGAGCCAAGACAGGGGGGCTGAGTACCAGAGATCCGAGTACTCACCCACTATGAGGAGCGGGCCCTGGAGATCGCCGGGTTGACTGGGAGAGAGCAGTCACTGACAGTGAGGTTGGCTTGCAGAAGTGAGGATCTATTGCCCCTTCACACAGATGGCCTGTCTTGTGAGTTGTTCAGGTCCAACAAAATGAACCTTCCCTCTCACTGACCACATGTCCATTCACTCACAGGATCTCCATCTCATGGGGCGGGGCCATTCAGAGTTGAGCACCCCTCCACCCCCCCCATCCCCACCCCTACCCCACCCCACGCCACCGAAGGGAACACCTCAGAAGAGAGCTCCGAGGAGATCATCGGCGAGGCATCACCCGCACTTTCCACCGGCGCAGAGACACACACGCCAGTGGCCGACATTATTGGACAGGCTTCTGTGGCGCAATCTGGTGGGTACCACACAATCTGGCGATGCACATCAGGCGGAGGCAAGAACATCTAAGGGAGTCAGCAGTGGGAGGTCTGCAGGATCCCAAGACTCTGCTGAGTCCCGCTCAGATATTGAGCCTCTGAACAAGGTTATCCCAGAGCTGATGCAGGTGCTAGGGCACGGTCATGAGATTCCAAAGGGGATTCAGGCAACTTTCCGGTGACATGCGCCTCAGAGATCTTGGGCAAGTGCCATTCAATAGAAAGATAGACCAACAATCAGGTAGGGCTTCCACCCTGGGATCCTCAAGTTTCCCAAGCCTCGCCCACCCTTCTGTGTCTTGCCTTCTCTCAAAGTGCCATCCACAATAAAGGCACCAGCAATCTGCAAAAGCATTTCTTCAACATCTTCATCAAGTTGCTCATCTGGATCAATCCGCCCCTCTCTCCCCTCTCGCAGCTCCCAACAATAGACTCCTCAACAGTGGAAAATCACACTGACACAGAGCACGCCAGAAGACAGAAAGAGCTCCCCTTCCCCTTCTCCAATGTCGGCAACAGGTCATCTTACAACCTCCCATTCCTTGCTCCAGGCCACAGAAGCAAAAGAGGCGGTAACAAACAAACACATGGCCTTTAGGAATATGCCGTTACCAGCCGGGGCAATCAGGAAACACAACCTGCAGCTCCACTTGAGAATATTTTGTCAACAGTAACAAAGATTTGAACATTAACTACATGACATTCCACATATTACACTAACCATTAAATAACAAGGAAACGTCACCGTTCCATATTGGTACCAATTCAAAGATATATCTGCTAATTTTCACAAAACAAAAATCAAACACACAGTATCACCCATCGCAGGTTCCTCACCAGAAATGGAGGAAGATAAGCCTGAGAATGTGTTTTTACATCCAGAACTTTGTTGCAGAAATCGTCTGTCCATCAATGTGTCACTTGTTCCACGGATCAGTGCCATTCTTCGTCCAGGAGCCACAGGTTTGCAGGCCCACCCACACGACTCAATCTCACCGGAGCCAAATCCTAGCATCCACATATTTCACAGGCGTTCAAAGCGCAGTTGAACATCCTTGACTTCCAGCATGTTGAACCCCCGGTGACGGGCCAGTTACTTGCAACACTCACCACACCCGCAAATAAAGCATCAGCAATCTGCGTAAGCATTTCTTCAATGGTGTCATCAGGTGGCCCATTTGGAACAATGGTGCACACCAGGTCCCACAGCATCTCCTTGCTTCAAACCGGATTGCCTACTGGGCTCATATGTCCCCTTGAGCCCAGTGTTCCAGGACCCAGGTATCTGAGAAAAAATGGTCTTTCTTTCCGCTACAGAAAAGGAAGGAAACAGCAACAGCAGCCTCCAGTCATTTGCAGCCACCAGCAAGAGCAAGCAGCAAATACAACCTGCAGCTGTGAAGTGCTCTCACAACCAACAAGTCCAATTCCTTATTAGCAATAGCCTTCAGCTGTGGATCTTGAGGTTTATCACTGTCAAAGTGAGTTAAAGTCACCTTCAGCATCCAATCAAGAACAGGGTTCTGTCCTGAAAGTGTTTGGTGGGACAGGCAGGCAGCAGCTGTAGTTGTCCTTGTTATGGGTATCCACAATGTTTAAAGATGGCTTGAAGCATCATTATGAAAATCCCCTCAAACACCCCCTCCCCCCTCCCCCCCCCCCTCCCACTTAGCCCGGGAATGACCCTGACCTGGTGGCCCCCTGACCAAGCCCAAGCTCCATGAGGGGCCCCCCATCCCCGTGAGCACTGGGACAACACCTCCAGTGCCCTTGAACTGCATGCGGGAAAGTGGAAATGGCTACTCACCTCCTCAGTTCCCCGCAGCAGCCGTTGCACCAACTTCATTTTTAAAAAAAGGAGTACTAAACGATGCCCGCGTGATTTCTCGCTGGTGAGCTGATTAATTCCCGGGATGCCATTATATTTGACTTCAATCTTGCTAATGAGATTGAAATCAATGGAACTTGAGGTTAAGGATATGCTTGCTATATTTGGGCGGGATTCGGAACTCGTCATTGGGAGTGGGCCGGTTCGATGCCAAACTGATTCGTGCATGGTGCAAATCTCGATTTCAGCCTTTCCCTTTATTTAAGCAATGCACCCAGGGTGCAACGCGGTGGTTACATTGTGGAACAAAAGTGTCAAAGTTAACTTCAGTTACTGAAAGGTGGGAGAATTTCAGTCAGTTTGTGCACATATCTCATTGGCCTTGGGGGGGGGGGGGGGGGGGGGTGGTGTTGATGGGTGGGGAAGGGGCATGGTGGTGGTGTAGGGTGGGGGTGGTGGGTGGATGGGGTGTGGGTCAGACCTTGTGGTGCAGTTGGCTACAACTATCACTGAGCAGGAAGCTCTGGGCTTGAATCCCACTCCAGTGGCGGGATTCTCGACCACCCACCGGGTCGGAGAATCGCTGGGGGCTGGCGTGAATCCCACCCTCGGCAGTTGCCGAATTCTCTGGCACCGGATATTCGGCGGGGGCGGAAATCGTGCCGCACCGGTCGGCGGCCCCCCCCCCCCCCGCCCCCCGGCGATTCTCCGGCCTGCGATGGGCCGAAGTCCCCGCTGCTGGAATGCCTGTCCCGCCGGCGAGGATCAAACCACCTCTCTTACCGGCGGGACAAGGCGGCATGGGCGGGCTCCGGGGTCCTGGGGGGGGGGGGGCGCGAGGCGATCTGGCCCTGGGGGGTGCCCCCATGGTGGCCTGGCCCGCAATCGGGGCCCACCGATCCGCGGGCGGGCCTGTGCCGTGGGGACACTCTTTTCCCTCCGCCTCAACCACAGTCTTCACCATGGCCGACGCGTAAGAGTTCCCCCCCCCACATGCGCATGCACGGGGATGACGTCAGCAGCCGGCGGAGTCCTTTCGGTCCCGGCTGGCGTGGCAGCAAAGGCCTTTCCCGCCGGTCAGCGGCACGCCAACCACTCCGGCGCAGGGCTAGCCCCTAAAGGTGCAGAGAAATCCACACCTTTGGGGCGGCCCGCGCCAGAGTGGTTCATGCCACTCCATCCCGCCAGGACCCCCCCTCCCCCGCCGGGTAGAGGAGAATCCTGCCCCAGGTCTTGATGGCCTTGGAAAGTGTGTTCATAATGTGGCCGAACAGGTTGATTTGTAGCCGGCAAATCCTTCCAATAAGCCTATAGTACGTGGTCAGTGTGGAAGAGTCTCCAGGTCAGCCAGAACCATGTGATACCTGCAGCATAACAGCTTTCCCATATTAAAATCTCCAGGTACCGATCTTGCCATGCGTTGTACTCCATGGTAAGAGTTGTCCTCACATCAAAGGCTTGGGTATTCCTTTGGGTCGAGGAATTTCGAACAGGGGCCGAAATTGTCCAGCCTTATTCGTGGCTGGGGTTTTCCAGTGCAGCTAAAATTCAATGGAGTTTTCGCTGGAACCACCGCATTTTTAGTTCTCGCCAGCAACGGATCCCGCTGCGGGCGAGGTCAAGGAATCCTGTTCATGGTCTTCAATTCAGAGGTAGATCAGTTATGAGTGAAATCAGGAAGCGTTTCTTTCCTACACAAAACATAATGGAATTCTGGAACTCCCTTCCTCCAAAAGGCTGTAGATGCTGGATCAATTGAAAATTTTAAGAGTGTGATCAATAGATTTTTGATAGCTGAGGATATCAAGGGACAAAGTCAGCCATGAACTAATAGAATGGTGGAACATGCTTGAGGGGCTGAATGCCCTTTTACTGCACCTACGTTTTCAGGTTCCTATCTTTAGTAGTAATGCTAGATGAAGGCGTCAGTGAACAACACAGCAGTTTTAGTCACAGTACCTGAATTTCAAGTAAAATTAAATGTGTATGAGACTGTGCGGTTAATTCCATTCCCTGTGAATCTTTGATTCTTCTTAGATTCCATTCCTTGAACATATTAGCGCAGCTAGGTGGGAAGCTCAGGCCCATTACTGCAGGGTGACAACAAGGTTGCAAAGGGTTAGGATGTAAGATGAGGTAAATCAACAAATATTGATCAGCTAATGGCAAAATTAGGTTCATAAAGGTTGAAAATCGATAAAAGCAAGGTAGCTGTGTGCTTCCACAGTTTTGAAGCCTGGTGAAATAATACATTCATGCTTGTGCCATATTATGCACCTCCAGCACAAGGTGAGGTATTAAATGTGCTAAGCCCACTGTAGAAACAGATGAATTGCACGTAAAATGGAAATAAATGTAAAGAAGGAGAAAATAAGAATTTGTTAAAGCGTTTGAAATGTGATAAGTGTTCTGAAATCTAAAAATAGAAAGGAAGACTTGAACATAAAATACATTTTATGGAAAACAGAAAGAAAAATGGATGAACAGACCATATATACTGACAATAAGTAACTATTAATAATAGAAAACCGACACATTCCTATGTTATAAACCTGATGTCCTTTCCCTGCATTTATTTAGGATTACGACAGTGCCTAGCGTCACGGTAAACTGCAATTTATTTTCCATCAACTATTAATTCAGACCAACTCAAGGGTTGACATTACCACTGACAACCAATGACATTTTAGTTAATTTTTAATGTGTGAAAATACTCGAAATTTTGACCGAATTTAGAAAAGTCTGCGTTTGGCAGTTTACATTTACTTAATTGTGTGTGATAGATTTGACTCTGTGCTGCTGTTGTCAGATTTTCACTTGTAATTAATTAGCTGCACCCAGAACAATGACATTTTAATTAAAACTGAACTGGGGAAAAAACAAGAAAAAAACAAGCTGAGACCTTTAGGAAAGGCTTCGGAGGAAGATGCGTGACACTCTTTGTGTTCAAAAACCAAGTGCTCTCCTGCCTTAAAGCAAGAAGTGAAAAAAAAGGGAAGAGTAAGTAGGGACGGTAAGAAAAAAGCTCACAAAAGGTGGAATTAACCATCGAAGGACCGGTTTTGCCTGGAGCGCTGCAGAGTAGAAACAGCTTTTCTCTTTCCTTGTATACAAAATCAAAGAACTGGAATACACTTGCACTTTGACCTGTGCTAATACCTTGTTATGTGGCTCCATTTCAAACATTGTTTGAGATTGCCGCACCTTGGGATGTTTCACTGTAAACACAACATGGCCAGCCTCTGGCATCCTGTCTATTGGTTTTGTGTCAAATTAAGGGCCTACCTGTCGTGCCTGTTAAACTTTCAAACTTGTATGACCTCTGACTTTCATATGACCCTCCCTCCCTCAGCAACACCCAGTGTATATTCCTATTTGCAAATAATCCCTCACCCACGTTCAAAAGTTTCACAAAAAATTGCTTTGTGCACTGGTGTTCATTTTGCGGCGCGTTACTGCTTCTTGTAAAAATGCTGAATATATTCTCATAATGCACTGAACTTTGCGTGTCAGATTAATTGAATGTTTGCCAACATTATGCAGCCACTTGCCAATCAGTTGAAATTCAAACAGCAAAGACAGTGTAGCTCTCTTGTCACAAATATGAAAGTTTGCTCCTGGCAGTTTAAAATGAAATTTAGATGATGGGCTGTTGCCTCAAAGTGCTAATGGTTGCCCTCGGGTAACCAGTGGATTCTTCCTAAACGAGACAATGATTTACATTTTTGTGTTTGTGTGGTAACATACAAATGGTGCAAAACAGCCGGTTGAAAATATAAGCTAACCACTGTATGATAGTGTGTATAATAAACAGGGCGGCAAGGGCAAGTTGGGCCGAAGGGCCTGCTTTCCTGCTGTAAACGTCTATGACTCTAATTGAATGTTACTTGTATGTTTGAATTGTAATCTTGTTGGGCATCATCTGCGTGACCTAAGCCGATCTAACAATATTCTTTAAAAGTTAATAAGTAACCCATTTGCTCTTTTTGGAAGCAAGGATACATTGGTGATTTCCCAATACAGTTGGCGTTGATGCTTCAACAAGTTAAAATCTTCTTTTTAATTTTTCCAATTAAGGGGCAATTTAGTGTGGCCAATCCACCTACCCTGCACATCTTTTTAGGTTGTGGGGGTGAGACCCATGCAGAGAATGTGCAAACTCCCCAAGGACATGGACCCAGGGCCAGGATCGAACCCGGGTCCTCGGCTCAGGGAAGCAGCAGTGCTAACCACTATGCCACCATGCTGCCCAACAAGTTAAAATCTATAAGGTTTTTCAGTTAAGCGGTTAATTACGGGTATTGGAATCTTAGCCTCAATCAGACAGGAGGACTTCTTAATATGAGGCTTAAATTATATCAAGATGCGATTCCAATCAAAGCAGATAATAAAAGAAATGAAAGGCAGCAAACCTATAGATAATATTATTCAAGTAGATTTCTTGTAAGTAATTTATAGATTACAGACTGTCCTCACATTTTCAGGTTGCATTGTATGGAGTGTACCTGCCCTGACACAGATTAGCACTGCTCGGTTGGCACTGCCAGCTTGAAACTGTGCCGACCTGGAAGTGCCAACCTGTGCAGGGGCAGTGACAGGGACAGGCCCCAGTGGGAGTCCCATGGGCGGGGGGGGGGGGTAATTTATGTGTGGTGTGGGGGGAGAGTGAACACTGAGGCATGGGGGGGCGCGGAGTGCCAGTAGTACTTCTGCAGTGGTGGTGGGGTAATACTGGCGATGAATGTTGGGGGTCGGGGGGGTTGCGGATCGGCAGCGATGAATTTTGGTGTGGGGATGGGAATACTGATGATGAATGTCAGGGTGGAGGGTGGGAGAGCCCCCGACACCTCCGTGGTGGAAGCTGGGGGCTGTTAGGTTGCAGTTCTGATCAGGGCGCCCTTTAAAGATGGCCTGGACACCAGGGGCGTCATTCTCCGACCCCCCGCCGGGTCGGAGAATGGCCGTTGGCCGCCGTGAATCCCGCCCCCGCCGAAGTCTCCGAAGGGAGAAAAGTCGGCGGGGCGTTAATGGCGCCGCTGCCGCGAAGAATGTCACGGGTCTGCGCAAGGCAGCCGATTTTCGGCCTGCCGATATTCTCCCTTCCGGATGGGCCGAAGTCCCGTCGACGTGATGACCGTTCACGTCGACGTGAATCAAACCTCCTTTTCATCGGCGTGACCCGGTGCTCCAGGCTCACGCTGACCAGCGAGGAGGTGAGTGACGGCCTGGGGGGTTGGCTCTGGGCAGGAAATGGCGTGGCCGCAGACTGATTGCCTGAGGAGAGGTGTGTCTCGGCTTGTGTGTGTGTGTGTGCGGCGGGGGAGGGGGGGGGTGGGGGGGGAGTAGGCTGGGCTCCGGGGGAGTGCCGGGAGGGGGTCCGTGCCGGGGTGGAGGTTGGGGGTTGTGGAGGGGGTCCGTGCCGGGGTGGAGGTTGGGGGGGGGTCCGTGCTGGGGTGGAGGTTGGGGGTTGGGGAGGGGGTCCGTGCCGGGGTGGAGGTTGGGGAGGGGGTCCGTGCCGGGGTGGAGGTTGGGGAGGGGGTCCGTGCCGGGGTGGAGGTTGGGGAGGGGGTCCGTGCCGGGGTGGATGTTGGGGAGGGGGTCCGTGCCGGGTGGAGGTTGGGGAGGGGGTCCGTGCCGGGGTGGAGGTTGGGGAGGGGGTCCGTGCCGGGGTGGAGGTTGGGGGGGGGGTCCGTGCTGGGGTGGAGGTTGGGGGTTGGGGAGGGGGTCCGTGCCGGGGTGGAGGTTGCGGGGGGGTCCGTGCTGGGGTGGAGGTTGGGGGTTGGGGAGGGGGTCCGTGCCGGGGTGGAGGTTGTGGGGGGGGTCCGTGCTGGGGTGGAGGTTAGGGGTTGGGGAGGGGGTCTGTGCCGGGGTGGAGGTTGGGGAGGGGGTCCGTGCCGGGGTGGAGGTTGGGGGGGGGTCCGTGCTGGGGTGGGTGTTGGGGAGGGGGTCCGTGCCGGGGTGGAGGTTGGGGGGGGGGGGGGGTCCGTGCCGGGGTGGAGGTTGGGGGGGGGGGGGGGTCCGTGCCGGGGTGGGTGATGGGAGGGCAAATGAGTTGGTCCACCTGGCCAGGTGCCAGCCTCCAACAGTTGGACCCATGCGGTCCATGCCACCTGGCTGGGGGGAGGAGGGGATATGGGCAATGATGACATGTCGTCGTTCCCCTCCCCCCCACCAGGCCGTCATGTTTTCAGGCCATCCAGCGATGTTGGCCGCCGTGGTGGCAGCCGCTCATGTCTATGTTGCCCTGGATGAGGAGGAGGAGGAGGAGGAGGAGGAGGAGCGTGCCAGAGAGGCGGCGCAGGCTGCCGCAGAGGGGCAGGCGGCAGCCGCCCAGGCTGGAGGGACACCTGACCGACAGGACGAGGAGGGGGAGGAGGACGTCGCGGCCCCACTGCAACGGAGGCACCCGAGGGCGCCCCGTGTGTACCGGCCCCGGCAGTCATACCAGGACCTCACGGACCGGGAATGCAGGAGGAGACTCCGGATGAGCCGGGAAACCGTGGCACACATCTGCCACCTGCTGGCACACCTGTCACCGCGTGGCACTGGCGGGGGACACCCTCTCCCCGTGTCCGTCAAGGTTACGGTGGCCCTGAACTTTTATGCAACGGGGTCATTCCAGGCACCGAGTGGGGACCTGTCCGGCATATCGCAGACATCGGTGCATCGGTGCATCCGGGCAGTGACAGATGCCCTTTATGCCATGGCGCACCGCTACATCCGCTTCCCCGTGGACCGGGCCAGCCAAGATGCCCGGGCCGTGGGCTTCTCTGCCATTGCCGGGTTCCCCATGGTCCAGGGCGCGATCGATGGGATGCACGTCACCGTGTGGCCACCTGCAGATAACAGGGCCGTGTTCACTAATAGGAAGGGGACCTATTCGATGAACGTACAGGTGGTCTGCGACCACCGCATGATGATCCTGCACGTCTGCGCCCGTCACCCAGGCAGTGTACACGACTCATTCGTGTTGTCGCGGTCATCCATCCCCGGCATGTACGAGGGACGCCATCCCCGGCTGAGGGGCTGGTTGCTGGGCGACAGGGGCTACCCATTGCGATCGTGGCTGATGACGCCTATACGGAGGCCACGCAATGAGGCGGAGATCCGCTACAATGATGCCCATGTAGCGACAAGGGGAGTGATCGAGAGGTGCTTTGGCGTGCTGAAGATGCGTTTCAGGTGCCTGGACCTCTCTGGGGGCGCCCTCCAGTATCGGTCAGATAGGGTCGGCCGCATCATTGTGGTGTGCTGCGTCCTGCACAACATAGCCCAGCAGAGGGGCGATGTGCCGCAGGCAGAGGAGGGCGGAGTGGAGGAGCAGCAGGAAGAGGCCCAGTCCTCCCCAGATGAGGGGGATGGGGGCAATGGTCAGGGCAGACGGGGTAGACACAGACGGGTGGCTGTCCACCGTTACCGGCTGGCCCAGCGGGCACGGGACAGACTGATAGACGCCCGCTTCACTGACTAGATGGGCGTGGGAATCGGGTAGTATGGCCACAGACCGCACACCATGACAACAGCCGACCACCCACACCCCCCACCCATCCACCCACCCAGCACCCTCACCCCCCTCCCCAACCCCACACACCCCACCCGCATGCACACCACCCCCCCACTCCCAATTGCTGATCCACCGGCGGCACAACGGGCCGGGCTCACCCAGTTGCGGGTGGACGCGTGTCTATCGCAGGCCATGGAGAATGATGACAACCCGCCTCCGATGAGCTCCTGGCTCTACATCGTTGGACTATGTCTGACCCATGGCCACAGTACCACCATCCACCCGGACCATCCCTGCATGCGGCTGTGACACTGCAGCGCACGGTCCCGTCCTCTGCCCGGGGGATGTTGATGGCGGCCCAGGGGGAAGGGGGCAGACTCACCTGGGGCTGAGGTAAGACCACCCCTCACACACACACTTGCGCTCAACGTACATGACACCCCCGCACACTTTGGACAGAGCACAAAGGCAGCTTCGGTAGGTGTAACATTGACTTTAATAACCAAAGGAGTTCATGCACGTGCCCTAGCGCCTAAAACTCATCTGTGCCCTGCACCCGTGCCAACTTACTCAGTGTCTAATTGTTTGGCCTTACGGGCCCTTTGACTACGTCTACGTGGTTCCCCAGACGGTACAGCAGAACTGGAGGTGGACTCCTGTGATTCCTGCCCTCTGACACTGGATCCCTTTGGCGGCCGTTTCCTGGGGTGTCCTGGCCTAGATGGGCCAGACTGCGGCCCGGGCGACTGGGATGGCGAGCTGCCAGCCTGTCCTGCCCGTTGCCCACCCGATGCACCTGGGACGGAAGGGGGGGAGTCCGAGGTGTCGCGGTGTACCGGGACCTCCCCTACAGAGGGAGCCGGGACGGACCACACCACCTCCTCCTCCCTCGGGGTGCCCGATGGCCCCCAGGCCTCTACATGGGTGGGGGATGCGAACGGACTGGCCATCCGACGCGCCCCCGACATCTGGCGCTGCCAGTCCTGGAGGCCCATGCTGGTATCGACAGGGGTCTGCAGGTTTGCAGCCATGGAGCCCAGGGGGTTGTCGAACCCTGTCTGCGACAGTGCGACGCCAGCTCGCACATGGCCACTGGCGCCGATGCCCTCAGCGATGGCCTGCTGAGACTGGGCCATGGCCTGCAGAGACTGGGCCATGGCCTGCAGAGACTGGGCTATGGCCTGCTGAGACTGGGCCATGGCCTGCTGAGACTGGGCCATGGCCTGCTGAGACTGGGCTATGGCGTGCTGAGACTGGGCTATGGCGTTGAGCGCCTCTGCCATCTGGCGCTGGCACTGGCTCATGGCCTCCTGTGAGAGGGCAGCCATTTCCTGGGCCACAGACGCCGCCTGCACGGAAGGCCCCAGGCCTCGCAAACCGTTCCCCATGTCTGACACCGTCGCACCCATTGCCTCCACCGCGGACGCCACCCGTGCGGTGTCAACCTGGGTGGCACGCATGACCGGGACCACTCCCAGCTCCTGGACGCGGGTGGACTCCTCCACCTGCGACCGCAGCCGCCGCAAGCCACCCGTCACCCTATTCGCTCGTCTCCGTGTCGGTGGTTGCATCGGATCTATGTGTGGGTGTGGTAACTGCAGGAACCCGGGATCCATCTGGGCGGCAGATGTTCGCTTGGCCTGGGCTGCCCTCCGACCGCCCGGTCCCTCTGCTGCTCCTACCTCCACCTGCTGTACCGGGACGGCTGTGTTGTGCGCACCAGTGAGTGTACCAGACGCCTCATCACTAAAGTGCCCAACCGTGGTGAGTGTTTCTGCGATGGTGGAGGGTGTTGGTGACAGCAGTGGCGTTGTGTCGTGCTCTTCGTCCCACTCTGAGTCCATGGCACTTTGGGGTGGGGGTTCGTCTCCACCCATCCACTCTGAGTCACTGTCCGGTATTTCGTCTTCCCGGGTAGGGGTGTCCTGGGTAGTGCTGTCCCGGGTAGTGCTGTCCCGGGTAGTGCTGTCCCGGGTAGTGCTGTCCCGGGTAGTGCTGTCCCGGGTAGGGGTGTCCTGGGTAGTGGTGTCCCGGGTAGGGGTGTCCTGGATAGTGGTGTCCTGGGTAGTGGTGTCCTGGCTCGGATGTGACGGGGGCCTGTGGCTGCCCCCCTCATCGCTGGGTGGTCGCTCCCGCACGTGACGGGGGTGTCGTCTCCCTGTTGCTCCAGGTCTCTCCGTCTCCCGTGGTCTCCGAGGGGCATCCTGCGGGCGTCGCATGCTGGAGGGTCCGGGTCTCTCTGTCTCCCGTGGTCTCCGAGGGGCATCCTGCGGGCGTCGCATGCTGGAGGGTTCGGGTCTCTCCGTCTCCCGTGGTCTCCGAGGGGCATCCTGCGGGCGTCGCATGCTGGAGGGTTCGGGTCTCTCCGTCTCCCGTGGTCTCCGAGGGGCATCCTGCGGGCGTCGCATGCTGGAGGGTGCGGGTCTCTCCGTCTCCCGTGGTCTCCGAGGGGCATCCTGCGGGCGTCGCATGCTGGAGGGTGCGGGTCTCTCCGTCTCCCGTGGTCTCCGAGGGGCATCCTGCGGGCGGTCTGCATCTGCGGGGATGGGTGCCTGGACGTTTGGTCCTGCGATACACAATGAAGCATGCATGGTTAGACATCAGGCAGTGATCAGGTGATACGGGAGAGGGGGATATAGGGGAGGGGGGATATGGGGACGGGCTGTTAGTGGCTCACTTGCTCGTGGGGCCCCGACCTCTGCATCAGCAACCTCCCGGTCCTCAGGTCCGCCAGCCAGTTCCAGGGCCCTTTCCTCGTGTACGGTCAGTGGCCTCTCATCAGCGGGCCCTCCTCCAGTCCTCACATGCTCCCTATTGTTGTGTGCGCGCTTCTCCTGGGGGGGGGGGGGGTGGTGGCAGGGGTAAAAGGCAACAGTGTTAGGCAGGTATATGAATGCACGCCATCGGTTGCGCGTGCATTGCAGAGGTTAAGGTTAGGGCTGGATTCACTTGGGGATATGGGGGATATGGGGGAGGGGGGGATATGGGGGAGGGGGGATATGGGGGATATGGGGGAGGGGGGATATGGGGGAGGGGGGAATATGGGGGATATGGTGGAGGGGGGATATGGGGGAGGGGGGATATGGGGGATATGGGGGAGGGGGGGATATGGGGGAGGGGGGATATGGGGGATATGGGGAGGGGGGATATGTGGGAGGGGGGATATGGGGAGGGGGGATATGTGGGAGGGGGAATATGGGGGAGGGGGGAATATGGGGGATATGGGGGAGGGGGGATATGGGGGAGGGGGGATATGGGGGAGGGGGGAATATGGGGGATATGGGGGAGGGGGGATATGGGGGAGGGGGGAATATGGGGGAGGGGGGAATATGGGGGAGGGGGGAATATGGGGGATATGGGGGAGGGGGGAATATGGGGGATTTGGGGGAGGGGGGATATGGGGGAGGGGGGATATGGGGGAGGGGGGATATGGGGGAGGGGGGATATGGGGAATATGGGGGAAGGGGGATATGGGGGATATGGGGGATATGGGGGAGGGGGGATATGGGGGAGGGGGGAATATGGGGGATATGGGGGAGGGGGGATATGGGGGACGCTCACCCTGCCTGCTCTGACGAGGTCGTTCACCTTCTTGTGGCACTGGGTGCCTGTCCGTGGTGTTAGGGCCACAGCGGTGACGGCCTCTGCCACCTCCCTCCACAGACGCCGGCTGTGGCATGGGGCAACTCTGCGGCCGTGCCCGGGATACAGGGCGTCCCTCCTCTGCTCCACTGCATCCAGGAGCGCCTCCACATCGCGTGACTCGAACCTCGGGGCTGAGCGACGGCCAGCCATCAAGTCGGGTGTTGCGGTCGGCTGTTCCGGTCGGGTGGGGGGGAGCTGCGCGGCCTTATGAGCCGTCACGCCGTGCAGCGCGTATGACGCTGCACGGCGTGAACCACTGCGCAAGCGCGGATCCCGTTACGTCGCTGCTAGCCCATTTCGGGCCGCAGACTATCGGCCCATTTTTATGACGTGACGCAAGTGGGATTTGCGCCGTTTTTTGCGCCGATCGGCGGAGTTTCCGCCGATAACGGAGAATTTCGCCCCAGATTTGGAAATGTGATAGTCAACATTGCAACACCCTCCTCACTCTCACCCCGGTATTTGCCCCCAAATTAGGAGAGGTGTTCCACAGGCTAGTTAAGCTTGATGCAGTCCCGGAACCATACTTTTCAGCCAATGTCCACATGTCTCCATGACCCACGAGGGTCAGCACAGTCAGGATGGAGTGGCCCTGGAAATAGACAAAGAATCGTACTCCTGATTCCCATCCATTGCTTTCCTTCAGCTGCTGAATTGTTTCTCCACTCTGCTGAAGACCACTTGGAGGAAATACCGAGAGTGGCAAGGGCGCAGAATACATTGTGGATGGGGAACTTCAATGTGCATCACTGAGTCGGTAAGGGAGCACCAATGCTTACTGAGCTGGCCAAGTCCTGATGCACATAGCTGCCAAACTGAGCCAGCAGCAGGTGGTGAGAGAAACAACTGACAGGAAAAATCTACTTGACCCCATCCTGAACATTGTGCCGTCCTTGTGGGAGCAAAGGGCTCGATTCAATGCAAAATTGAAACAAAGTCCTGTGCCGTGCGTGCTTAGCCAAGTGTTTCCTGGTGCTGGCAGTGCTGAGAACGACCCCACTATTAAATGGGACTTTGCTTCATTCTGGGCCTTGGCGAGGAATGCCCCACTGAGGCCGCACTCAGTCCCATTTCCTGTACTAATGCGCTCCACTTGCCAATGCAGGAAGAGATCAGGGCGCCATTTTGAAATCTTTGAACAAACCCACCACAGACTCCAGACTCCTCCAACTTACCAATGAGGGGGTCCTAGAGCCCCCTGCACCCAACCTCGTAAGAGCAGGGCACCCCTGGGCCCAGTCCTTGGTGTGGGCAAGATGCCACCAGGGCACCTTGGCATCATTCCTGGTACCCTGGCAGTGCCCTTGCCAGCCTGGCAGTGCTACTTGGGCAGGGTGGCATCCAGTGACACCGCCAGGATACCCAGGTGGCACAGCCAGGCGGCCAGGCTGATAGTGGCATTGTGGGTGTCAGGGTACCACTCTGTCCAGAATCTGACCACCCAGGTGTCCCCAATCGCCTGGGAGACCACCCCTGAAGTGGCAGTACGCTTGGTGCACGTTGGTGGAGACCAGTGCTAAAGGGCGCTCGATCGGGGTCTCCTCGAGATTTCACAGCCTCATCACATCCCGCGTTGGGCGTGACAAGGCCGATAGATCGCGCCAAAATTCCATCTTCATACTGAGGACATCCTCCATCATACTTCATGGCACTAACACCATGCTGAATGGGACACCGATCTAGCAGTTAAAAATTATCCAGATCCAGAGAATGGGTATAGAATGGGAATACTCGGCATCCATGAAGTTCTGTGGGTCATGAGCAGCAAAGGAATTGCATTCAACCACAACCTGTAAACTCATGGCATTGCATTTCCTTCACTCTACCATTAACATGAAGCCAGGGGTCCAACCCTGATTCAAACAAAGAGTATTGGAAAACATGCCACAAACTGCACCAGATCTACTTAAAAATTCAACCTTGTGAAGCTACACCATAGGATACATCATGTTAAACATTGGGATCAGCATGTGATACACAGAGATAATCAAATGGATCAGATACAGCTCCGTAGTCCTGCCACATCCTGTTGTGAGTGGTGGTGGTCAGTTAAACAATGTTCGGAAATTGTGATAAAATGAAAAACAAAGACATCCAGCAATTAGGGATGTGTTCTGATTGTACGTTTGAAAATAAAACTATTTGAAATGGAAATCGTAGTAGAGACAGGTTGGCTGGGTTGGTGGAACTAGTGTTTTGATATGTTGATAAGCCTAGCCACACTGTAAACAGTTGTTTACCTGAGGCAAGTCGGTAACGATGGAGGTTAGAATGCCAAAGGTTTAAGTGAAGATGTTAGAAGCTTAAAGGAAGCGATAAGGCGGGAATTTCACAATTACATTCTAAAAGGTGAATTCACAAAATGAAGGTAATTAAGAGTGGCTTCTGAGAAGGTTAGCTCAGATAAGGGAAGACCAAAGGGAAACCAGTATATCAAGGGCAAGGTCAGCCTATGCAAGCTAGCTGTTTTTGAGAATTCAGCACACAGCAGGAAGTTCTGTCAACTCCATGTTGTGTTATGTTGCTTCGGATAACACAGGCTGCTATTTGATGCAGTCTTAGCTAAAGGATGCTCCAGACTCTGAAATGAGTTCAACGTGTTTATTGAACTATTAACACAGTTCTCAAATGAGTTTGACTCTCTGCTAATCTAACTGTAGTAACTCAGTCTAACTGTACCAGCTTGCTCTAAGCCACGTGCTGGGGTGTGATGCTGCTGATCAACCCAGTCCAACTCTCTAGATGTCTGTCTGTGGAAAGAGGCCGGGTGTGAGCGCCTCATCCCTTTTATAGTGTTTATGTCATGACCCCTTGTGGTGATGCCACCTCTGAGTGTCCTGACTGCCCATTGGTTGTGTCCTATTCTGAGTGTTCATTGGTTGCATGTTTGCATATCATGACACTCCCAATAAGCTGTGCTTGGAGGAAGTCCTGTTTGAGAAACCAGTTGTTCTATTCTAAATTGGAGGTAATCCCCAAAGTAGAAGCAACTCCCAAAGCGTGGTGTGGTAATCATTGGTGGCTTTTGTCTATAGTTTTGAAACCCAAAAAATTGGTAAACTTTTAGCTCTGAATTTGAGAAATAGAGGTATTGGAAAATGGGGAAATTTGAAGATACCGTGGATAGCCATTAACATAGATGAGCATGTTTCTAGTTGGCTTTCTTGTCGTGTCTTTCATTGTTTAATAAACACTTATTTTGTTTTAAATCATCACAAATTGTCTGGGACATCCTTCACTGGTCTTCACATCTTTTCTCACATTATATCAAATTGTAAAATACAGCTGAGAACAGCCAATTCATGCTTCTCTTCTGGGATTTGGAATCTGAATCACTAAATCACAGAATCATCACAGGAAATACAGTGCAGAAGAGGCCCTTCAGCAAATTGAATCTACACCGACACATGAAATACCCCTGACCTACCTACCTAATCCCATTTGCCAGCACTTGGCCCATAGCCTTGTTATGATGTTGTCATGGGAGTGCCCCTTTAAGAAATGTTTTTTCTTATCACATGGCTTCAGTGATGTCATTGTGTGGGCTGTGGCTCTGTGTTTTACTTTCGTTTTTAAGCTGGGAGCTGTTTTGTGGCTCTGAGTTTTTTTGCTTTCGTTTTCACGTTTGGCTGCTGTATTCAGACAGACAAGTATCTTGGAGTGCCTCTCTACCTTCAGTTTAAAAACTGTCTCCAGATGACTTGATAACTTAAAAGTGATAACTGTTTTCTGGAAGGAATTCAAACCTATTGTTTTGGTAAAAGTGTTTTCTGGTTTATGGGATGTTGTTATTAAATTGAAACAGCTTAAAGGGGGAATTTATTAAGGGCTATACATAGAGTACTGTAGCTGTGTGGGGTATTTATGTTTGTCATTTATAGAACTGATTACTGTGTGTGTTTATAAAAATCTTAACTGAATTTGTAGAATAAACTTTGTTTTTGATTAAAAGTGCTTAAGGCCTCTGTTGAATAACCCTGAAAGACAGGCCCTTGTGCTCATTGTAACCAAAACAAATAAACAGTTGTAGGTCAGGTGAACTCCATGATATACTTTGGAGTTTTGTAAACCCTGGCCCATAACAACATGCCAAGTGCTCATCCAGGTTCTTTTTAAAGGATGTGAGGCAACCCACCTATACCACCCTCCCAGGCAGTGCATTCAAGACCATCACCACCCTCTGAATAAAAAAGCTTTTCTTCACAACCCCCCCTAAACCTCCTGGCCCTCGCCTTGAACTTGTGTCCCCTCGTGACTGACCCTTCAACTAAGGGGGACAGCTGCTCCCTATCCACCCTGTCCATGCCCCTCATAATGTTTAACCACTGGACTCTGAACAATAATGAATGGAAGAAGGTGGCATGACCATCCTCATCCTCAATGATGGTGGAGTTCAGCATGCGAGTGCAAAAATAAAAGGCTGAGGCATTTGTAATCACCTTCCCCCAGAATTGCTGAGTAAATGATTCATCTTGGCGTCCACTTGAGGTCCCTTATTTTCACAGAAGCTGGTCTTCAGCCAATTCAGTTCAAACCACATGGTTTCAAGAAAAAGCAGAACACACAGTGAAGCTGAGCACCACCAACATCTGTAGTTCTCCAGAACTCGCCTTGAATCTAGTTAAATTGTTCCAATATAGCGATGCCGTTCCAAGGCCAATATCTATCCGACAAGGTGCAAATTTGCTGGGGTTATGCCCCGTCTATTAGAAGCAGGACAAATCTAATCTGGCCTTTTACCACCCTATCAGCGTTGCTTACTCAACAATAGCCTGCTCACTGATGCTCAGCTTGAGTCTTGCTTGGAACATCTGGCTCCAGACCACATTATTACCTTGGTCCAAACTTGGACAATAAGGTTTTATCCCAGAGGTGAGGTGAGAGTGACTACCCTTGTAATCAAGGCAGCATTTAACTGAGTGTGATATCAAGGAGCCCTCAACAAGATGAAGTCAGTGGGAATCAGTAGAAAACTCTCCACTGGCTGCATTTATACATTACACAAAGGAAGAGAGCTGTGGATGTTAGAGGCTGATCATCTCAGTCGCAGGGCACTGCAGGATTTCCTCATGGATAGTGTACCAGTTTCAACCATCTTCAGCTGCTTCATCAATGACCTTCCCCCCATAATAAGGTCAGAAATTGGGATGTTTTCTGATGATTGCGCAGTATTCAATTTCATTCAGAATTCCACAAATAAAGAAGCAGTCCACACCCACATGTAACAAGACCTGGACGACATTCAGGTTTGGACAGATCAGGGACAAGTAATATATTTGCCACACAAGTGCCAGGCAATGACCATCTCCAACAAGAGAGAGTTTAGCAACTCATTTTTAAATACATTTAGAGTGCCAAATTCATTTTTTCCAATTAAGGGGCAATTTAGCATGGCCAATCCACCGACCCTGCACATCTTTGGGCTGTGGGGGCGAAACCCATGCAAACACGGGAGAACGTGCAAACTCCACAAGAGCTGGGATCGAACCTGGGACCTCGGCGCCGTGAGACAGCAGTGCTAACCACTGCGCCACCGTGCTGCCCTGAGAGTTTAGCAACTCTTGACATTCAAGGTCATTACCATTGCGGAATCCTCCACCATCAACATCCTGGGTGATAACATGGTTACAAGAGCAGTCAGAGGATGGGTATTCTTTAATGAGTGGCTCCATTCGCCATTTGGAGTATTGTGAGCAGTTTTGGGCCCCGTATCTAAGGAAGGACGTGCTGGCCTTGGAAAGGGTCCAGAGGAGGTTCACAAGAATGATCCCTGGAATGAAGAGCTTGTCGTATGAGGAACGGTCGAGGACTCTGGGTCTGAACTCGTTGGCGTTTAGAAGGATGAGGGAGGGGGTTCTTATTGAAACTTACAGGATACTGCGAGGCCTGGATAGAGTGGATGTTTCACCTGTAGGAAAAACTAGAACCAGAGGACACCATCTCAGATTAAAGGGTCGATCCTTTAAAACTGAGATGAGTTGGAATTTCTTCAGCCAGAGGGTGGTGAATCTGTGGAATACTTTGCTGCAGAAGGCTGTGGAGGCCAAGTCACTGAGTGTCTTTAAGACAGAGATAGATAGGTTCTTGATTAATAAGGGGATCAAGAGTTATGGGGAAAAGGCAGGAGAATGGGGATGAGAAAAATATCAGCCATTATTGAATGGTGGAGCAGACTCAATGGGTCGAGTGGCCTACTTCTGCTCCTATGTCTTATGGTCTTATGGACTCACCTCCTACCTTCCCAAAGCCATTCCATCACCAACAGGGCACAAGACAGAAGTGTGATAGAATACTCGCCACTTGCTGGAATGAGCGGCAACAACACTCAGACGCTCAGCACATTTCAGGATAAAAGCAGGCCACTTGATCAACACTTCATTCACCATCTTGAACAGTCACTCCCTCCATCACTGTGTCTGCAGTGTTTACCATCTACAAGGTGCGTTGCAGTAACACTGCAAGGCACCTTCAACAGGAACTTGCAAAGTTGCAAAATGACAAAGGCAACAAGCACATGGGAACACCTTACTTGGGCGGCAAGGTAGCACAGTGGCTAGCACTATTGCTTCACAGCGCCAGGGACCCAGGTTCGATTCCCCCCTTGGGTCACTGTCTGTGCAGAGTCTGTACGTTCTCCCCATGTCTGCGTGGGTTTCCTCCGGGCGCTCCGGTTTCCTCCCACAGATCCCGAAAGACATGCTGTTATGTGAATTGTTCATTCTGAATTCCCCCGGGCGCCGGAATGTGGCGATTAGGGGATTTTCACAGTAACTTCATCGCAGTGTTAATGGCAGCCTACTTGTGACAATAAAGATTATTATTATTGCAAATTCCCTCTGAGTCACTCTTTCTGACTTGGAAATATATCACCATTCCTTCATCATCGCCGTGTCCTGGAACTCTCTCCCTAATGACACTGCGGGTGTACCTTCACCACACTGCAGCATTTCAAATAGGCTCACCACCACCTGCGACATGGAATTAGGGATGGGCAATAACTATTGCCCTTGCTGCCGACACCCGCATCTCATCAATGATTAAATAAGTTACTTTATCAACCAAATTGAAACTGCTTATGATGGAGGAAAGGCCAATCAAATCTGCTAATGGGAATTAAAAGATAGAAGATAGTAGAACCTTGTTATTGGCTGTTCTTAGAGACAGCCAGAGTGGATCTCAAAAAATGACTGCTGCTGCGCTTCTTGAATAAGAATGTATTAACAATTTAATTGTGTCCCTGTTTTCTTGCTATGTAACACCTGTATGAATATATCATGTAGGAACCCAGACATAAGCCAGTTTGAAAAATCAAAGGTAGATCAATGAGAGAAAAGGAAGGGTTGATAATGATCTGAGAACATAGGGTGGCCCTACATTTCAGCGAGGTTGTCTTAAAGTAACAGTGCAGCATTTTCAGTTTCTCACATTTGTTTTTGGGTGTGGGCGTCACTGGTTATGCCAGCATTTATTGCCCATCCCTAGTTGTCCTTCAGAAGATGGTGGTGAGTTGCCTTCTTGAACCGCTGTAGTCCTTGAGATGTAGATATACCCACTGTGCTGTTAGGGGGGAATTCCAGGATGTTTCCCCAGCGACAGTAAAGAACAGCCATATATTTCCAAGTCAGTGTGGTGAGTGTCTTGAAGGGAACCTCCAGGTGGTGGGGTTCCCAGGTATCTGCTGCTCTTGTCCTTCTACATGATAGAGGTTGTGGGTTTGGGCGGTGCTGCTAAAGGAACCTTGGTGAGTTACTGCAGTGCATCTTGTAGATGGTACACACAACTACCACTGTTCATTGGTCGTGGATGGTTTGAATGTTTGAAAGGGGGAACAGTCAAGAGGGCTGCTTTGTCCTGGATGGTGTTGAGTTTCTTGAATGTTGTTGGAGCTGCGCTCATCCAAGCAAGTGGAGAGTATTCCATTACACTCCTGACTTGTGCCTTGTTAGATGGTCGACAGGCTTTGGGAGTCAGGAGATGAGTTACTTGCCATAGGATTTCTAGCCTTTGACCTGCCCTAGTAGCCACAGTATTAATATGGCTAGTCCAATTCAGTTTCTGATCAATGGCAACCCCTAGGATGTTGATTGTGGGGGATTCAGCGATGGTAATGCCATTGAATGTCAAGGGGCGGTGATTGGATCCTCTCTTGTAGGAGATGGTCATTGCCTGGCACTTGTGTGGTGCGAATGTACCTTGCCATTTGTCAGCCCAAACCTGGATATTGTCCAGGTCTTGCTGCATTTGGACATGGATTGCTTCATTATCTGAGAAGTTGCGAATGGTGCTGAACATTGTGCAGTCATCCGTAAGCATCCCCACTTCTGATGTTATGATAGAAGGAAGGTCATTCATGAAGCAGCTGAAGATATTTGGACCTAGGACACTCTCCTGAGGAACTCCTGTAGTGAAGTCCTGGAGCTGAGATTGACCTCCAACCATCGCAACCATCTTTCTTTATGCTAGGTATGACTCCCACCAGGAGAGTTTCCCCCTTGATTCCCATTGACTCTAGTTTAGCTAGGGCTCCTTGATGCCATACTTGGTCAAATGCTGCCTTGATGTCAAGGGCAGTCACTCTCACATCCCTTCTGGCATTCAGCTCTTTTGTCCATGTTTGAGCCAAGGCTGTAATGAGGTCAGGAGCTGAGTGACCCTGGCAGAACCAAAGCGAATGCCCATGAGCAGTTTACTGCTGAGTATGTGCTGCTTGATAGCACTGTTGATGACCCCTTCCATCACTTTGCTGATGATGGAGAGTAGACTGATTGGGTGGTAATTGGCTGGGTTGGATTTGTCCTGTTCCTTGTGTACAGGACACAGCTGGGCAACTTTCCACATTGCCGGGTAGATGCCAGTGTTGTCGCTGTACTGGAACAGCTTGGCTAAGGGTGCGGTAAGTTCTGGAGCACAAGTTTTCCGTACTATTGCCGGAACTTTTTCAGGACTTATAGCCTTTGCAGTATCCAGTGCCTTTAACCATTTCTTGATATTATGTGGAGTGAATTGTATTGGCTGAAGACTGACATCTGTGATGCTGGGGACCTCCGCAGGAGACCGAGATGGATCATCCACTTGGCACTTCTGGCTGAAGATTGTTGCGAATGCCTCAGCCTTGTCTTTTGCACCGATGTGCTGGGCTCCTCCATCATTGAGGATGTAGGTATTTGTGGAGCCTCCTCCTCCAGTGAGTTGTTTAATAGTCCACCACCATTCACTGCTGGATGTGGCAGGACTACATCTACCTTTATTGTTACTGATCCAATGGAGCCATTTATTTCTTCAGTTGTCCCATTATTACCCTCATTTGTCTTGCATCATCAACCCCTTTTTTCATCATGTAATCTCTCCTGCCTTCTACCCTATTACAGATCTTCACTTTTGTTCTGTGCATCCCTGTCCCCAATTCTCTGCCTCTGTTCTAGCTTAAAACATGTCTGCATCTCCAACTTTTCCCAGTTCTGTCAAAAGCACATGGACATTAAATGAAAACACTGTTTCTCTCTCTGTGGATGTTGATTAGTATTACCAGTGTCGTGTTAGGTACACTGGTCTAACACTGGCTGCAACTGGATGCAGCTTAGATCAAAAAGATACTCCAGACCTTGAAGTTAGTTCGATCGGGTTTATTGAACTAATAGCACAGTTAGCACAGGTCTCTGTGAGTTCGACTCTCTGCTAACTTAAGTGTGGTTACTCTGTCTGACTGAACCAGACTAGCTCTTAGCCACGTGGTGGAGGTGTGAGATTGTAACAACACCCTTGACTGACTCTGTAGATGTTCATCAGTGGAAAGAGGCGGAGTGTGAGTGCCTCGTTTCTTTTATAGTCAGATCCCACCCCTGAGTGTCCTGTCTGCTGGTTGGTCGTGTCCTGTTCTCTGTGTCCATTAGCTGCTTGTCTGTATATCATTATGTGTGTGCCTGCATGTCATGACAACCAGAATTTTATGCTTTTATTTCAAATTTCTAGCATCCGGAATATTTTTCTTTTCTATCTTCAACGTCTCCTGGACTGATATTTTATCAGTTTCCGTAAGCTGGGTTTGGATTTTCAGGTCAATGTTGTCCTCTGGGTGGATGTCCCTTGGGAATTAGGTTACCCTAAGTTTAAAAATTCCTTTTACAATTATTATCAGGAGGAAAGCATTGCCCCTTCTGTTTACTCTTGATTTGCAGTTAATTTCCAGAGATTAAAGGACAGAGTTTATAAAGAAACAAGCATTGTGCCTGTCGCGGATCTAGGCACACCGGGCAAATAACGGGAAAGGCCAAAATCGAGATTCACGCTGGGCATGAATCAGTTTGCTACCTAACCAGCCCACTCCCAATGGCAATTCTGGATAACGCCCAAATATGGTGAGCATATCATTAACTCTTGATGTGTTGGGTAGGCTGGATCGAGGTAAACTGCACTTGATGCAGTGTAGCGAGAGACAGACCTCCAACACTTGATAAAATGCAACACGATTTTATTCAACATCCAAACTATTATACATGTTCAACTGTGGGTCGACACTATGCTGACTTGACTGGAGACCTGACACTAGCCTGACCAGACTAACTTAGCTACCATATGGTGTAGGCACTGGCTAGCTCACGAGCTCTGACTGTCTCAGAGGCTGTATCCCGAGAGAGCGGGAAAACTGGTGCCCTCTGGCTTTATAGTGGTCGTGTCCTGTCTGGTGATTGGCTGCTCTGTTCTGTGTGCTGACTGGTCATCCTGTGTGTCAATCACTGCCTGTCTGCACTCCATTATATACATAGATGTGTATTAAGACAACTCTAATTTGCATTAATTTCCATCTCATTAGTGAAATGGAAGTCAAATTCAAAGGCCTCCCGGGAATTAACCGGCTCCCAAGTGAGACATCACGGAGGCGTTGTTTAGTACTCCTCTTTAAATACGTGAAGCTGGCACAATGGCTGTTGAGGGGAACCGAGGAGGTGAGTAGCCATGTCCATTTTCTGGTATGCAGCTCAAGGGCAATGGAGCTACTGTCCCAGTGCACAGAGTGGGGAGGGGGGGACCCTTCCGGTGGGTTGGGCTTGGTCAGGGAGCTGAAGCTTTCCAGGTCAAGGCTCACCCCTGGGGCCATCTTTGAATATTATGGATACCCATGACAGAGGCAACTTCTGCTGCTGCCTGTCTGTCCTTCCAAAAAACATCCAGGATAAAGCCCTGTTCTTGGTTATACGCTGAAGGTCACTTTAACTCCCTTTGATTGTGAGCAGCTGCAAGCTTCGCAGCTGCAGGTTGTGTTTGCTGCTTGTTCCTGCTGGTGGCTGTAAATGCCTGGAGGCTGCTGTTGCTGTTTCCTTCCTTTCTGTAGCTGGAAAGAAGGACTATTTTTTCTAAGCTACCTGGGTCGTGGAACACCGGGCTCAGGGGAATGTATGAGTCCAGAAGACAATCCCGTTTGAAGCAAGAAGACGCTGCGGTATCTGGTGCACAACATTGATCCATATGGGCCACGTGATGATGCCGTTGAAGAAATGCTTTCGCAGATTGCTGATACTTTTGTTGCTGGTGTGTTGAGTGCTGCATGTAACTGACATGTCACCACGGGTCAAACATGCAGGAAGTCAAGGATGTTCAACTGCACCTTGAGCGCCTGTGGAATATGTGGCTCCCAGGATTTGGTTTCGGTGATATTGGGCTGTGTGGGAGGCCCCACACAGCTGCGGCTCCTGGAGGGATAATGGCACTGATACGTGGAACAAGTCACACATTGATTGACAGATCATTTCTACGACAAAGTTCTGGACATGATAACACATTCTCAGGCTTATCCTCCGTTTCTGTTCAGGAATCTGCAAGGGGTGATACCGTGTGTTTGGCTTTTTGTGAAGATCAGCTAATATAGCTTTGTGTTGGTACCAATACGGAACAATGGCATTTCCTTATTGTTTAATGGTTAGCGTGATACGTGGAACGTTATGTCGTTGATTTTCAAATCCTTGTTACTATTGACCGTTTCATAAACAAACTATTCTCAAGTGGCTTCTCGTGGGTGCACACGCCATGTCTCAGACAGTGATTATTGCATCGCTTTTCAATCAAACTTCAATGCCTGAACAGTTTACCTGAACTCTAGAAGCGCCAGCACCATAGAGACAGCAGCCAACAATCAAACACTCCAGACTTCAGCACAGGGGATATCCTTGCTCCAAAGGGTGAACGTGCGGATCAGGGGAGGGCACCTGAGCACGGCCTCCCTAATGTTCCCGGCAGGGGCCTGGGTTCAAGGGACTCCTGGTGTGGCTGGGGGTTATTGAGTGGAGCGAGGGTCTCCAGCACAACTGGCTCGGTGGCTGGCACTCTGAGAGGCGGCAGGACACATAAATTGGGGGATTTGAGGGGACCAGGGTGAAAGCCTTAACTGACTGTTGGTCTCTCTCCTTCTCCAATTCCTTAGAGATATAACAATATGGCTCGTTATGTCGGCCCTGCAAAGACTGCTCTCCTGATGCTGGTGGCAGCTGCAGCCACCTAAATTGGCCAACCCCCGATTTAAAATGGCGAACGGCAAAGGCTGATGGGAAAGTCAGCCAACATAGACAGACACCAGCAGTTGCAGGTTTGCTGTGTATTTACCTCTGCAAAGACCAGACACCATCGATACCAGCAACTATCAGCATAACAAAGTAACAGTCATCTGCATACTGATGAGCAATCCCCGGGAAAAATAAGTAACATTTTGAACACACAAAGCAAAGCCAGACTCCTCGGCGCCAGCAGGAGCCAACACAAAGGAGGTGAACGAGCACCTCAAGACCGCCCATCGATCAGGGAACCGCTCCAGTATTGGAGAAAATTGAACCAAGCGATTGGGATAAAGTCCAATCACTTGGGACCAGGTACGGGGTCCGCCCCGAAAGGCGGGAAGCCCCTGGAGACTATAAGAGTTAAGCCCCAAGTTCAAATCGCGCTCTTCACCTCGTCTTCCTGCCCGGGTCACCCAGCAACACGAACCAACATTGACCGTGACCGGTGCAGTGATCATCGACTGAAGTAAGTCTTAATTCAACGCTCGCTACGGGATAGGCACTCCTAGCTACCAATCCGTACCAACTTCGAATCCCCATGACTCAGAACCCGAACGAAAGGCCATTTGTTCCCCTGACCTGGTGGGCCAGTCCGAAGTTAAGTATAGGCCTGTTAGTTATAGAAGTAGCTTAGACGTAGAATGTGTGCATGAGTAGCGATTACTGTGTATAAGAAATGTGCTTTGATTTAAATCTTACTAATCGGTGTACTGGGTTATTGATCATTACTCGGACTTGAACCTCATGGCGGTATCATAAAGATACCTGGCGACTAGAGAGCAAATGTTATAAAACAGAGCAATTGTACCAAGGAGAAAATCAGCAACACAGCCCAGGTGGCCAGACAGTGGAGAAGGCAGCAATGGCTACACGGGCTGCAGGCGGCACCTCATGTGCTGGGGGCCGTCGCACACCTTAAAGAACCGGCTGTCCATTAGGTTGAGAAGGAACCCAAGCGGGCGCCATCGACGGCCTAAGTGTACAGGCGCATTGGTCTTTCGAGAAGATAATGGACAGCATGTGCCACAGGAAACTCCCTCTCAACAAAGAGACAGTATGGTACCTGTGCCATGTCCTGGCGGATTTGGCACTCTGTGGAGGAGGAGGACGCCCATTCCTGGTAGCTGTGTCGGTTACCACAGCCCTGAACGTCTATGCAGCCACATTATTCCAGGGCGTGAACGGGGTCTTGTGTTGCATTTCCCAAGTTACCACCCGCAGGTTCATCCCTGAGGTCACGGATTCCATGTATGCCCGGGCATCAGACTATATCAACTGTGAGCTGGATCAGGCCGACCAAGATGCTCAGCATCAGGATTCTCTGCCATTGGCCGGGATGCCCCAGGTCCAGTGGGTAATTGATGGCACAGGTGTTGTCTTCACAGGGTCAACAGAGAATGCCCTTCATTAACTGGAATGGGTTCCACGCCCTGAATGTTCAACTCACATGCGACCACTACCTCAGGATCATGCACGTACTTGTGTGCATGCTTCTCAGGAAGTGTGCATGACAGCTACATCCTGGGACACTTTGGAGATCCCCGATGTCTTCGAGGACCACCCCAGGATGATGGGTTGGCTCTTGGTGGACATGGGATACCTGCTGAGGTCCTGGCTGATGACAGCACTGCAGAGGCCGGAGACCGAGGCGGAGACTCAATATAACATGGCCCATGCTGCCACCCGTACTGTCATTGAGCGGTGCATCAAATCGCTCAAAATGTGGTTCCGATGTCTGGACCACTCTGGTGGTGCACTGCAGTCCGCCCCCCAGAAGGTCTCCCGCTTTGTGGTGGCCTGCTATACCCTCCACAGCCTGGCACAGCAGCGGGGCGACATGCTCGAGGAGGAGGAGGAGGCACATGCGGCCTCCTCGTCAGAGGAGGAGGAAGAGGACCAGGAGGGGATGGAGGACAAGTCTGGGAGGAGCCTCAGGAGGTGCCGGAGGACAGGCAATGGTAAGGGTTTGACGTGGCTAGAGGACCAGGGAGGCCCTCATCCTCAGCTGCTTCTCATCTATAAGGGTTTGTCCATCAGCTCACCCCCTCCTCCCCCAATTTCTCCTTCCCACAATATCTCCACTCTTCCCCCAATCCCTTCATTCCCCCCAATCCCTCCTTCCTCCCAATTACCCCTCCCCACTTTCCACCCATTTCTCTCCTTCCTCCCCCCCTCTGGTGGGGGGAGCTCTCCTCCGAGGTGGTCTCTTGGGTGATGGCGGGGGGAACTACACCAGATGGCCTGGCCCCATCTGGTGGAGATCCTGCGAGAAAATGGACATGTGGTCAGTGAGAGGGAAGGTTAGTTTTGTCTCACATGACCAAGAGACAGGTCTTCTAGGTGAATGGGGCAGCGGATCTTCACCTCTGTGGCACATGCCAACCTCGCTGTCGGAGACTGCTCTCTCCTGGTCAACCCTGCGATTTCCAGGGCCCATTACTCATAGGGGGTGAGGACTTGGATCTCTGGTACTCCACTCCCCATCTTATCCCTTTCATGCTTATTATGGTCCAACTTCTCCTGCGGGAACAAAGAGAAGGCATTGTGAGGCCCAAACTTGATGGGTCGGGTGGTCTTTAGCAGATGGCATGCATGAGCACCACACCTGGACATGAAGGGATTGTGGTGATGGATGCCAGTGGGTTCTGAGGAGCAAGCACAAAGATCCAATGTGGAGAGGGTGCAAGGTGTCAGCCAGTGATTTGTAGGGGGAGATGCAGTTGGAAATTTGAAGGGTAGTAGGCAGAACTGATGCCAGGAGAGAGGTGGTAACTTACCCTTGCAGCTTGGTGGAGGTCATTGGTCTTCTTCCGACATTGGATACTGGTCGCCCTGGTCATGTTGCCAGCACGGACAGTCGCTGCCACTGCCTCCCTGGTGGTACTGATGACCCTGCTGCTTGCCCTCTGATTCCCTTGGGGGGGAACAGGATGCCCTGTCACACATCGACGGCATGGAGAAACCTGGCCTAGTCAGCGTCCCCAAAGCGAGGAACAGGTGTGTGCGCTGCCATGCTTGTGTGTGTTGACTGGGAGTGAGTGGTGAGTGTTTGAAAGCAGCTCCCTCGTGTTAGCAGTGAGACACTGAGGCGCAAGTCTGGCGAATCAGACAGCGAGAGAGCCAGTAATGGGGAGAAGCTGGTGGGGGCTCATTTCCAGCACTAAGTACCATTGAATACAGGCTGTGATCTCGCCAACGTGACACAATAATGACCAAAATGACATTTAGAAATGTTTCTGTTAAATCACGCCCTTAGGGTGGAATCTTATCAGAAATTGGTAAAGTATCAGTTCTGGTGAAAAAACGGGTGTTAATTCCACTGGCGAGACATCTCATGGAATATTGAGCCTCTTTAACAACTGTATATTTTCTCCATGTGAATTATGCTGCATTCGTGGTGGCCTCCCTATGATTCGCTCGCCCTGGGGCAACTTAATCTCTACAATCAGTGGTGATATCTAAATAATCGCAACCTGCCCCCCCAGCACTTGTTCCAGATCGAGTCAGGAGGATGGCAGCCAAGAAGCCCGCAACTAGATTCTCCGAGGGGGACCTCACCAAACCACTGATGGCCCGCAGCAGGGAGACCGACTATACCCGCGTTCCCACAAGCTTCCCTCCAGCAAGATCATCACTCCCACCTGGGAATCCAACTCACGCTGCAGCCTACTCCCTCCACAAGTGAGAGGGTCTTCATGCCTCATGAGGCAGGGATAAAACTCATTCCTGATTCCCCCATCCTGCCATTACACCCTGGCCTCTCATGGAACCCCACCCAAGATTCTCACAAAGACGTGCTTGTTAGGTGAATTGGACATTCTGAATTCTCCCTCAGTGTGTCCGAACAGGCGCCGGAATGTGGCACCTAGGGGGTTTTCACAGTAACTTCATCGCAGTGTTAATCTCTTCCATCTGAGTTACTGCTTAACACACGCACTGCAAGCACTACAAGCATCATGCACTGATACCACAGCCTTTTAGAGAATTAATTAATTAAGTATCTGACAGAATTACGAAATGTCAGATTTATGTTATTTTATGTAGAATTTAAGAGTTTGTAGTCTACATTCCTGAATGTTTGAAGTGTAACAATCAAATGTTTTGCAGATTCTTGATCCCAAAAGGATCACTTGTTTGTTTTGGGTTTGAACTAAAATTCTTTTGATTTTCGAGTTTTAACCTATTCCCTTCATTGCCTTTAATCTCAGAATTCCATTGAGTGTTTATAAATTACTAAATAAGTCAATTTTTTTTCTCTTTCAACTATTGGTTCAGTTTCAATGAGGTGCCTGCAGCACAGTTTATTTATTAAATAGAATTTTAAAAATGCGAATAGCTTATTTATGAATGATACTCATACTGAAGATTTCAGTCTCACTTGAATGCTCATTTGAAATGGGCAGTACATTAAGGGTGGCTTAAGACACACCCCAGTATTGAAGGCAACACAAATGTGAAATAAGTGAAAGCGATACTAATGACATTTTTAATTATAAAATTAGTAACATTGAGTTTCAATTTGCGATGTACTGAAGGGACGAGCCAGGCCTCCATCTTAAAGCTTTATCAAGGGCACGATTTGATTGAGGGGGTTCTGTTTTCATTCTGTACAAAAATCCAACAATAAAACAACAGGATGAAAAATTCTTAAACTATGTCTTAGAGGTCGGAAAGTTTTGTCTGCTTTCCTTGTCAAATGTGCCTCTTTCAGACCTTGGCATTTTTCTCTCTCTTTTTATGACTTATAATATTTATCAATCCTTCTTGCTTCTAAATTTATATTTATGTATCCATAGGTAAAGACAAAAGATAATTTATGCGCAAGCAGGCCATACAAACAACCGAAAAATAGATTTTTAAAATTATCTGTTTGTGTTGACTGTAATAGCAACTTCAGCAAGGTACCAGCAGAATTCTCTGTCCTTCTTCGAATAGTACCGTAGAATCTTTAATATCCACCCGATCGGGAAGACACAGCCTTGACCGAATGTCTCATATGAAATGAAATGAAATGAAATGAATGAAAATCGCTTATTGTCACAAGTAGGCTTCAAATGAAGTTACTGTGAAAAGCCCCTAGTCGCCACATTCCGGCGCCTGATCGGGGAGGCTGTTACGGGAATCGAACCGTGCTGCTGGCCTGCCTTGGTCTGCTTTCAAAGCCAGCGATTTAGCCCTGTGCTAAACAGCCCCTGGTTGCAACTCCAAAATGCAACACTTCCTGAGTCGTGTATAGAAATGCCAGCTCAGATGATGTACTCAACTCCCAGGTGGAGCTTCCACTTTAGCCTATAAATGAGAATCATTGCTCATTGTGAAGCTGTTGGCTGCGAGCAAGACTGCCAGCTAAATTCCCCTCGTGTCAGTTGTGCCAACACCTGCAAACCTACCCAATGAGTATTCCTATGGTAGCTGAGGATCTCTCAACAGAACGTGGAAGTGTATTTGATACTATTTATCTTTGTGGTCAGTAAGTGAAACTTTCTAGGGTGTTGTTTTCTTGGCAATTAATATTTCACAGGAATTAATTGAAGAATATTTTTTGAGCCCTGGTTTAATGGTGTTTCTTTTTGGGAGCTATGCGTAAAGCCAAATTCACCTCAAGCTATTTAAACCATGTTTCTGTTTTCCTAAAGGAGTATGCGCACTGGCCTACACTGGCTCTTGGTCCCACAATGCCTTGATTTTACAATTCTTATCCTTTTTTTCACATACCTCCATGGCCTTCCCTCTCCCTTTCTCTATAATCCCATCCAGCCCTATTGGCCTTTATTGTGAGAGATTTCAAGTACAGGAGCAGGGATGTGTTGTTGCAATTATATAGGGCCTTGGTGAGGCCACATCTCGAATATTGTGTGCAGTTTTGGTCTCCTTTTCTGAGGAAGGATGCTCTTGCTCTCGAGGGAGTGCAGCGAAGGTTTACCAGACTGATGCCAGGGATGGCGGGACTGTCATATGAGGAGAGAATGACTAGATTAGGATTGTTCCGGCTGGAGGTCAGAAGAATGAAGGGGGAGATCTCATAGAGACATATAAAATTCTAACAGGACTAGACAGGGTAGATGCAGGGAGGATGTTCCCGATGGTGGGTGTGTCCAGAACCGGGGTCACAGTCTGAGGATTCAGGGTAAACTATTTCGGACAGAGATGAGATATGTTTTCACACAAAGAGTTGGGAGCCTGTGGAATTCATTACCACAGGAAGTAGTTGATGCTATAACATTGAACATATTCAAAAGTCGGATAGATATAGCACTTGGGGTGAATGGGATCAAAGGTTTTGGGGAGAAAGCAGGATTAGGCTATTGAGTTGGATGATCAGCCATGATCGTGATGAATAGCGGAGCAGGCTCGAAGGGCCAAAAGGCCTCCTCCTGCTCCTATCTTCTATGTATGTATCTATGTAAGTTGGCTGTACTTCTACAATTTTGGCCTCCTCCACATTCCCCAATTTAATCACTTCACCATTGGTGACAATGAATTTAGCTGCCCCATGCCCCAAGCTCAGGAATTCCCTCACTGAACCTTTACGCGTCTCGACCTCTCTCTCCATCTTTAAGATATTCCTTGAAATCCATGGCTTTAACCAAGCGTTTGGTCGTCAATCCTAATGCTTCTTAAATGGTTCAGTATCAAAGTTTTGTTTCATAATGCTTCTTTGAAGCACATTGGGATCTTTTACTATGCTAACAGCACTATATAAATGCAACTTGTTTGGGTTAAATGTAACATGTTTTTTTAGATTCTTATGCAATCTCATTATAAAATTGTACCATGGAATTTTATGGCTCTGTGTAGTGGGGGTCAGGCCGCAAAATGCAGCGATCCATTCAAAATATCAGGTGGACGGGAAAATTCTGCCAGCTTGAGGGGCCAGACAATTCTGCCGAGAGTATAAGGTAAGGTGAGTTTAAGGTAAGGTGAAGTCACCATAGTCCCAGGTGACCATAGGCTGCTTTCCCCTTTGAGGGGAGAGAGTTGACTGGTGGTGATAGAACCTGAGGATTACCACACCTCAGGCGAGGGGCAAGGTTGCTTCATGATAACATCAGCCGGTACGGGAGTTGAACCTGCGTTGCTGGCCTTGCTTTACATCGCAAACCAGCTGTCTAGCCAAGTGAGCTAAACCTCCCATAGCGTCCCATCAAATATTAACCGAGGA